>NC_142633.1:10002500-11202500 GCF_059453375.1 Lepisosteus platostomus | reverse complement strand
TGCCAGTTTTGTTGCTTTTATTTCCATTTCTGATATTACATAGGGCATGCTTCTTTTCTAATCAAAGAAAACTGTGTTTTGTGAAAAAAGTGTTATATAACAACATCCCTGATTTTTTTCTTTGGATTTTAAAATCCATTCCACTCTATTAAGTTTAAAAAACTTGCACTGCTCTCCAACTCTCCTATCTTTCATCACAGGGCCCTTGTGTCTATGACCTTTAAATCACAACCTTGTACATGTTGGAGGTTAGACGTGCTACTCAAATATCTGGAAAATAATACTACAATATGGTATATGTCTTAACATTAACAATATAAGGTTTTCTTAGAAATGAGTATCACCCACTGCATCACTGTATTAAATCCAATATTGGATCACAAGATTACTTACAGGCAATACCAAAAGGCAGTATTAAACTAGAAAAGCTTCAAATACTGGCAGGGACGTGGAATCTACTTTGATATCTTTATTTGCCACATTTCCTCTCATCAAATTTTACATTTCCTCATTCTACACGACACACAAGCGTAACAAGTCCCAGCACAAATCCCACATTGCACAGAACTCCAGCTACTCTGCTGGTGCCCATCCCTTAACCTGCCAATCAACTGGTAAAACTGGCTTTGAAAGACCTGTATAATGGCTTCATAGACTGGAAAAATACTTCCTGAAATGGCATAATATAATATTATTCCACTGTAAAATACCTGTGTGCTCAGCTGTTATGAAAGCACAGTAGTTTTCTACAACTGTTACAATGTGGTGAGATGTAAGGGGGTTCTTTTGGCCTTTAATGTTCACAGCTCCAAGACTGGGCAACACCTATATTCTTCTGGAGGCACTGGCACCTTTTAATAGAACATTTCAGTTGAACATTTGGTTGTGCTTGGCTAGCATCCGACTGACTTCACAAGAACATAGCAAAATGGCCGAAGTGAGCCTGCTTTGTTTCCAAAGTGTTTTAAGAGCCAACACTGCCACTCAGTTCAGCCCACTCATCCTCATTTCAACGCGGGTGAGAGAAAGGTACAGACATGCAGAGAAGAGGTGTTGCTTCTTGAAATATCACCTGAACTCTGCCTTTCCTTAAACTCACTAGGTCTGGTCTTTACCAGCTGAAACAGCCTTGTTGCCTCCTGCTCACATCCAACTTACATCAGTGGCCTTTTTATAGCAGCTGCCTGTGCTAATCTTGTTACAGTCTTGCTGCGCCACGCTGCCGCAGCCTCTGCGCGCAGTTTCCCTTGAACGCCGTGCCGGCCGGCCCTGCCTGAGGGGGCGCACAGGGTCTCTGCAGCAGCTGCTGCGTCATGCTGCCTCAGGGCTTTCTCCCGTTGCCATGGAGACGCATGCTTTCAATTAGGGAGTGTACACAACCCGGTGAACGTGCAGGGATAGCTGCTGCTATCCTGTGCTCTGCGTAGCTGAAGCAGTGGGGGTTGGGAGAGAGGAATGGCAGTGGGGGGCGGGGACAGGACCGTACTGAATGAGTCTTTTGCGAGAATGTGGTTTCTTCAGACACTATTGAGAGAAATGCTTAGGGACCCCATCCATCTGGCCTGTAACTGCTCCAGTTCCAGTAAGAATCTGCCACTTCACGGTTACACAGTCTTTACTGACTGCGGCGTCAAAACCCAGGACTGATGTCAAGGGAAGACGTTTTTCTCAAACTACCAAGCCCATCGAAAACAAACCTGCAATAGGAAATTTTAAGATTTCCCTTTGTGAGCCCCTGAGATACTTAACTAATACCAGAAAAGTGAGCGTCGTAAATACTGGATTTATACCTTCTAAAGCTGCAACCTACAACTTTTTAAAATAAAAGCACATTTAAGCCAATATTTTAATTTGGGGGTTTAAGTAAATATTGAGTTACTTATTTTTAAGTGGACGCATAAACAGGATTTCTGCACTGTTCCACTAAAAAAAAACAAACAGATTTATTCAGTAGATATAGTTCACAAGCAGTGTCATTTCCTTATTAGCTTTCAGGATAACAAAGGGAGGTTTAGTCATTAGGATGTCAGAGACCAAGGAATGAAACAAAACAGGCTCACAGCTCCTTGGCAGCAAGCATCGTTTCAAGTGTCTTCCTGTCAGTTTTAAACACTCGCTTTGGTCTAATCTCCTTGCTGTATCCTGTGTGGGTTTCAGTACAATAACCGTTAAAACCATGAAATCAAAACCTGTGATAACTCTTCTATTAAATATTTGCACAAAATAGGGAAGATTGAATTTATTCACACGCTGTAGATCTAACCCTTAACTACTTTCTCACTTCCTATTAATCTAACTTTATAGAGTGTAATAAACTTTTATATTCCTGATCCAACCCAGAATGTTTTATTTCATACCCTTGTGTGAACACCAAGATCTGGAAAGAACAACATCACAGATCTACACTATCTAAACTATTACAACATGACCCTAAATTCGGGAATATGGACTTAATGGCGGCTGATAATATGTAGTAGTTTCTCTGATCACGAGAGACTGACAGTTTACCGTCTCACTGTAATCTTCCAACTGTTGGGCTTGATCAATTTAAAGTGGATAATAACATAATCAACTTCTTTTGGATTTTTATTTCTTGTTAGAATAAGTAATAAATATCCCAAAAAGTGGACGGAAACAGTCTGGAAAGACAATCAGGGTGTGAGTCTTGGAACTTTCCACAAGTTGGAATGTCCAGTGACGAATGAGAGCAAATAATTTCTTGTGATTCAAGAATGATTTAAGGACATGATGACCCAACAACGGAAGACTGACTTTACAATGAATCTGACATCATAACTCCTTCTGGACAAACCCCTTGTTTTGCTTAAAATGGAAATCTAGCTTTTCACACTGAACTAGTTAGTGCGTGTACAGTAGGTCCATTTTAAATATATTTAAATTGAACAGAGGACATTTTTTCCATCAGTCCTTTCTAAGAAAGCTGGAGAAGTGTTATTTCTTCATTGCTTGGGGGAAAACCATGTCTGCCAGAAGACCATTTGACACCTCTAAGCCAGTTTTACCGTTTCAGTACTTAATGACGGATCACGTGACTGCTCAGTCCATCTGAGTTCTCAACAACCCAATTCAGTCCATTATTAGTTTAAATGCCCAGTTTTGTCATTTATTACAGGTATTCAGGTGCTGATTTAAAGAGAACTAGAAAGCAAACCAGCTGGATTGGACACACCTGATGGACCACTAGAACACATACCAAATGAGTTAGAGATAATGGAGTGATTCATCTAAATAAACCCTATTATTTTACAGTTTTAAACAGGTATGTGTTAAATGCCTCCAGGCAAGTGAAAACGCCCTTATTTCTTCATACCTGCAGCATTTCAGGGTGCACTGTTATAACTCTTCCGGCATTTTGTGTTGTCTGGCACCGTTTCTCCTAAATTCCACTTACATAGTGTACTACTGTTTATCTTCTTTTTGAATTTTCCTATGAAAGTGATAAAATCCGTTTTAGAAGTAACTGTGGAACAGTCACTTTAACTAAGGTTAAAGCACATCAGATAAGGTCAAAAAATGTAACTGTATGCCATTTAAAACTGCCTATAGGCTGATGACCATGGCGAGTAGCCAAAGAGTTAAACTTATTTGGAATCTGTGCCTGCACACCCTTACAAGTCGAAACCTCCCCTTATGTCTGAAGGGTGTGGAAGGAAGGAATCCCATTGGCCCATGCTGTAGCCCTTGCTACTACCCAGCCAATGAGAGGAGTCTGTGGTGAGTGAGCATCACAATCCAGGCTCCCCCTCCTCCACAGTTCTCAGTAAGAGGTCATTGAGTCCACAACTGCGTGTTATTTAACCAGCTATGTAGTTTGCAGCGACTTCTCCCTCAGCATTCATAAGAGCTGGGCGTGTATCTTATCAGTTAAAGGCACAATGTACCAACTTTTAACACGGCTTTTAAAAATACGATACTTTAAAACCTTTTCACAAAAATGAAAACTTTTATCCAAAGGGTATACACTTGACTGTATAAGCCCAACATTACTTATACTGCATTCCCATTTATATACAATTAATTTTTTAACCTTTAATTTGCCATAGGATCTTAATAGTTAGAATCCATTACGTTTTCATATGAGACAATCTTTTACAGATCTTTAGATTTACCTTGTGAGGCAAGTCTTTGTCCATAATAAAATAAACTGACGCTCTTATATAAAGCACTTATAAAACAGTTGGGAAGCCCTGTTGCCTGTCAGAAACAAATCTGGAATAGCAGAGGATACAGAACAGTCTTACAAGGCCTTGCTGCCCTGACTCACTGCTCTGTTTATCCTTGGAACAGTCTGCTCTGACATCTCTTACCTTTAACCCAAATACTTTCTGGGGAACCTCCCTCCACAGCCCAGGCTCTTAAGAAATGCACTGAACATGAAATTTGGCCATTCCCTCTCACACTCCAGCTGTGGGGGATGAGAAGTGTGTAAGAACACATCCCCGTGCAGTCTGTGATGTATTCACACAGGTATGTCAGTGCAATGTCGAGACGGGGTAGTGTAATGACTTCTTCCAATATACTGTAAGTTAAGACTTCTTGTTAGTACGTGCAGTGCTCAAGTTCCCAAGCGAAGACTACATACAGTACATTGTCCAGCTACATGTACACAATGTGCAAGCAGCTGTCCATCTCTGTAGGCCCACAGGCTAGTTAAATTTAGCAGGAGGTCCTGGCTACACTCCTAATCTTTGACCCCAGCTACTTTAGTTAAATGTCCTTAAAAACGAAATCTACAGATAACAGTATAGTCAGATTTACAGTACGTGTCCATGTCCAATTGGATTTAATAATCTGATCCCTGTAGCTGTATTATTTCTTTAGAAGTCATGTGAAACAGGGACTTCTGTGCACAGATTGTTAGGTGAAGCACTTTGAATTGGCAGTCTTCTGTCTTGCAGCACTGGGGCCCTGGGTTCAATTCTGGACCTGACATGCTATCTGTGTGGAGATTGCATGTTCTCCCCCATGTTCATGTGGGTTTCCTCCGGGTGCTCCAGTGTCTGGTAAGAAGAAATTTGATGACGTTCTGCAACCTAAGACTGGTAGCTACTTTCATCTTGAAGTCCGCAACAGTCTGAATGCATCAGGTGGGGCTCTACTATTTATAACTTGGCAGCCAGCATTTAGCTATAGTTCTTCATCAACAGTGCATAAGAAAAAAATCCATCTTAAGTGCTATTGTCTGAAATGTTTAGATACCAACAATTGAAACTGTATATGTTCAAACTGCTCAATAATTGCATCTGGATATCTGATCCCAATAATCGCATCTGGTCACATCTATAGCAGGATATAAAGTATATATGGTCCTTATTTTAACACCACAAAAGTAATTTTAAAGCAGATCATATTCACCACTGTTTTCTGCCCAGTTGTAAACTTGCTTGCATCCAAAAAGAGTCCTATCATTTAATGTTAATGACATCTGTCACAGCTTAATTGCTTTTCATTATCCATCTCATTTTCTGTTTACACAGCACACGTATAAACAGAGTGATCAGAGAGTGTTAAATGGAACAGGATAAGACAAAATAACTATTTTAACTGATGGAGAAGATGTGACACCATTAACCATCACCACAGATCATAAATATGATACAGAGCATGAAATGGAATAGGCATTACTTTAAAGGTAAGTGCATCTATTCGAGAATTAAAATAAAGAGAAAATCTGCAAATGCATTGAGGTCAATCTCAATTGCAACTTTTCCTTCCTACAGCAGATGAAATACACCAAAGGCAATTTGCTCTCAGTTTCACAAATTCCGCATCAGCTTTGCAAACTAGGCAGCTCAAGCACTTCAAACACTGCTCTTGATAAACCCACACACACACTCATCTCCTGAAATTGACATGCTCTTCCTGGATTTGTTTAAAATCACAAAATGTGGGAGATGTATGAAAATTTAAGAGAGTCTAAGACTCTTAAAACCTTTGCCAGCGTTGCAGGGATTCAAAACGTTGGCTCTGTGAGAGGAAACCAGTGGGAGTCAAATGCAGTATCCCAAGTAGTTGCTGGTATAAACTAAATTGGATTATTTATTCCTCTTGATTCAATTCTCTTTACCTGCTCGTTACATCGTTACCAGATCCAAAATTCTCAGCCAGGCCAGTGGACAGCCGATTTGAACTTAAAAGACTGTAAAACTTAGATGTGGCTGAATCCCTGTGTCAGGAGAAGGGCTGAAGGGGTTGTTGAATTAGTTCCTCCAATGCAGAAATTATGATGGTCACAGTAGTGATAGCGTGGTGAAGGGTGTCTACCTGGCTTCTGTGCAAACAGTGCAGGAAACTCGTGCTGCAACTCAGCTGCCTGCCTCGCAGTTAAATGTTATAAAATTGTCTCCGTGTGCTGCTTCCAGACTTCTAGTTCAGCCATCTCATTCTTGTCCTCTTCTTCCACCTTGCACACCATGAATGTAGTCCGCTGTACAGGACCTCGTTCTTTCCACTCCTTAATCAGGTTTACGTGGGACATTCGTTGATCCTTCCCCTTGTCTGGGTGGTGTACTTCATAAGTAACTGGTCCCACTTTATGAAGGATGGTATAAGGTCCCTGCCATTGGGCCAGCAGCTTACTGTTGGCGGAGGGAAGCAGGAGCAAGACCTCCAGCCCTGGCTGAAACTCCCGATGGTGAGTGTTCTGGTCATACCAACGCTTCTGGGCCCGCTGAGCTCCCTTCAGATTTTTTTGGGCCTCGTCCCGATACTTCTCCAGGTGGTCCCTCATCTGCAAGATAACTGCACAATGCCTTTCTCAGATGCTGAGGCAGGAGTAGCTTCCCAGGTTTTCCTCAGAAGATCCAGGAGCCCTTGGACTGTCCGCCCATACAGGAGCTCAAAGGGGGAGAAAAAAGTAGAGGACTGTGGCACCTCTCTGTACGCAAACAGAAGAAACGGCAACCATTTGTCCCAGTCCTTGCCTGTATCAGAGACAGAGAAACTCCCTCAGCATGTTCTTGAGGGTTTGGTTGAAGCGCTCAACGGGGCTGCCGGTTTGCAGGGGTTGCTCCTGATGGCGGGAATACCAAGCTGCCTGCAGAGTTGATCCATCAGTCAAGACGTGAAGTTGGTTCCTTCACCCAGGTCCTGGTGTCATAAGGGAGGACCTTTAGCAGTTATTCTAAAATAATGGCCTTACCAATCTGTTCTTTGGTACACTGCTCTGGGCGAATCCATCTTCTGTAAAGGTCCTTCAGGCGGTGATAGGTTTCAGTTAGTAGCTCCTCCAGTGGAATTGAGGACATCCTGAAGTGCTGTCTGTAGGTCTCAGGTGAGATGTCAAATTTGGTTAGTAATGCTTCCTTCAAGGCTGTATAAGAACTGGATCGGTCCTCATCCATTGTGTTGTAGGCCTCCAAGGCTTTGCCTGTGAGCAGAGGCACTAACCGGCAGGCCCACTCCTCCTCTGGCCACTCCCAGGTCCTGGCCATGTGCTCAAAACATAAGAGATCATTTTCAATGTCTTTACCTTGTTGGTAGGAGGGCATTTTGGGCTCCTTCCGAAAAATGTGTTCTGCTTGAGCGTGTGTGTCTGTCACAGGTGTTGAGTTCTGGGGTCCACTGTCCTGTGAAACCGCTGACATTGCTGGGGTATGCTGTCGTGGTGCTGGTGTGGGCAGCGCAGGTCGCAGACTCCCTGTGGACGCCATGCTTCCTGGTGTTGCGTCCAAAGCTTGAGGCACAGATGCAACTGTGAGCAGGACTTCTTGAAGGGAGGTTTTAAGCCCACGTAATTCTTGAAAAAATCCCTCTCTTCTTTGTTGCCCAGATAGGAAGTCCTGGAGTAGAGCCGCCATCTCCGTTTGAGGTTCTGTCCTGTGTGTAGGTCCAGTACGTGCCGTTGGATGAGAGGAGGAGGTTCTTGGCCATGCTCCCAATTCCTCATATTGTTTTCTCTCATCAGCATCACCTTCCTCTGATGAGACTACCGTGTCCCATGGGTTATCTTTGCTTGTGACCGAAGGCCTGTCCTCTTCTTCCCAGGATGCACTGCCTTGCAGCTGGCCATCCCACTGCTGCCACCAAATGTCAGGGCTGAACGGGTAGTTGAATTAGTCCCTCAAATGCACAAATTATGATGGTCCAGCCACAATAGCACTTATGTGCAAGAGCGAAAGTTTAGTTGACAGTGCTCCTAAAACCAAATTACAGTGTGAAATAACTCAAGACAAAACAAAAAACAGAACACACATTAAAATGATGCTTAGAGAGTTCTAAACATCAATCCCACCACACTCAAATCCTCTCTCTTAACTCTCCCCCCTCCTATCTTAAAGAGCTGCTTAAATAAGGTTAGCTCCGCCCCCTCAGAACATTCATTCACTTTCATACTTTACAAAAAAACACCTCTACTCTGTAAATCACTGCCCGAGAAACCTCTGTCACACCCTTGCAGAGGATCTGACGGGGATGCTCATAATCCCCTCCCCCCCACTTTAAAATACAATACCTGTTTGTCAGGATAGCAGGGTTAAAGAAAACACTGAAAACCTGTTAAACTATAAGTCGAATTCAGACATCTCTGCCGGGCATTGCATCTTATAAATTTCACCTCTGCCATCAGCAAAGAGTTATTTGTATAACAAATTAGTCATTTAATGCCAGAACTGATTCATATAAAGTCAATCAGGTTTTTCCCCACCACCAAAGGTCACAATTTCCTGAAAATTAAACACTTGAAAGGGGCCTTCTCAACCGACAATTGAGTTCTCCACTACTACAGCTCTTTTGCTCACAACCCGACTTCTCAGTCTCTCTTCAGTGTCCTGCTTCCTAAAGCCAGCAGCACGGCGGAAAAAAAGATATCGTGAGCTTCAGTCCTGTCAGGTTACAATCACATGGCCGAGGGCATGTGCATATTCCTGCTAGAATAGATCATGAGATCTCCAACCCTTGTCTTGGAGAGGCCCAGTCCTGTTAGTCTGCCAGATCAGCCTAAATCACCTGCTTTGAAACAATTATAAGTTATTGATCAACTAAGCAAGTAATAGGTTCAATTAAAGGTCCCTGAGGGCTAAAGAGTTAGGTTCTAAGTTTTGTTCCAAATTACCTCCAACTTTCTAAATGTAACTGATCACAAAGAAATTCTTCCATGTCTTGAGAAAGTTACCTATTAAGCCTACTGGACAAGGGCAAACCAGAGTGCTGGAGACCCCTGTGATAAAAGATCAGCATCTATTGCGAGTTTGTAGTGGAACCGTCCAGCACAATGCAGTTTAACCCAGACTGGAACGACTTCAAATCATGGCAATAGCATTGTTCTTAAGCACTGCGGTGCCCAAAGCCCTTGGGATGATCTGCTCGGTCAAGCCCTTTCCTGTTATTGAGAACAAAATGAGACATGGTGTCTCTTTGTCACAGTAAATCTGAATAAACGCAAATCCGAACATTTGTCTATAAAAACCAAAACGTGGTTGCTCAAACTATGTTTTGCTTTGTTTGGAACAAAACAGGGAAACCAGAACCACTTTGACAAACTATGCCACTGGATGAGATCCAGCATTAGTAGCAATAGATTATTCAGTTTTCTGCTTATTATAAAAAAAAAGACATTACATGCTCCATAAAACAACTCTGCCTAGGGCTTAGATGAACTTGCTTTATGCACGTAAAATATTAAGTACCTTTCTGAAGCAATATTCCTCCCATATTTGACAAAACTGAACACCAGGTCTCAAGAGCAAAGGAGAATCTACTTGAACTGGCACTCAGTGATGCTTTCTGAGTTTGTATGAGAGTAGTATATGCCCTTTCTGCTAAATACTATATACAGTAGCAGGTGCTTTTTTCCGCTCTCATGTTTTCAGCAGAACCTTTGAGACATAATCCCACTTCTTTACATAACGAGGGGGCCTAGCTCATTAGACCTCATTAGACCAATCTGACAGAAATCTGCACAAAATCAGCCACCCGGAAAAAGACCTTGGAATTGAACAATATAGGAGGTAAGTGAATTAAGTCTTTCAATGCTCATTAATACACTGCACTGTCAAAACTGTCAGACAGAACTTGAGCAGTTTTTCAAAGCTAATTAAATTCCCATGTTGTATAACCCATCCAGATAATCTTTAACCCCAATTAAGGACTGGTGTTTGCTTCTGGTTCTGGAAATGAGAGGATTGAAAACTGAAAGGGGGGGGGGGTTCACTCACAGAGTTACAAGGGTGTAATACAGGGTTATAAATACAGTTTAGTTTGCAATCCATTTTCCCTACAACCGGCAGTGCCACCAGCTACACAGGTAAAGCAAGAGGCAACCATCCACCCTCTAACCCCTTTATCCAGTTCAGGGTCCGAGGGGAGCCGGTGCCTATTCCGACAAGCAACGGGTGAAAGGCAGGATCCAATCTAGACGGAATGCCAGTCCACTGCAGGGCAGACAGACACAAGCACACGCACTCCCACCAGGCAATGTTATCCCAGAAGCCAATTAACCTACCAGTGGGTCTTTGGACTGCAGCAGAAAATGGGAGCACCTGGAGGAAACCCAAGCAAAATGAGGAGAACATGCAAACTCCACAGAGACAGCACCCCAGGTCTGGAACTGAACATAGGGCCCCAGCACTGCAAGGCAGCAAGGCTAATCAATGCTGGGTGGTGGGGTGGCACTGTGGCTCAGGATCTGCGCCCGTGGCTGGAAGGTTGCCAGTTCAACTCCCCTGGCTGGTAGAGGGATCCTACTCCGTTGGGCCCCTGAGCAAGGCCCTTAACCCCAGCTGCTCCAGGGGTTAAATGGCTGACCCTGTGCTCTGACCCCAAGCTTCTCTCCCTGTCTGTGTGTCTCATGGAGACCAAGCTGGGAAATGAGAAAAGACAAATTCCTAATGCAAGAAATTGCATATGGCCAATAAAGTGATCTCTTAATCACTTTGCCACTGTGCCACACGGAACAGGAAGTGACACCTTTCAACCAACTGAACCTCCACTGCTGCTGATCTATTTTCCTGCAGATAAACTCTGCTTATCTTCCACTTAAACACCATATCACCATAAATCCGACTGTAGAAGAAAAGGGAAGCAAGGCACTCTATGGAAGTAATAATGCCTTCTGAAACAAAGAAAATGCTAATCATATTTGCAGGTGGATGCTGCACGTTGGTGGTGGTGGAGGGGAGTCCCCATTACCCATAAAGCACTTTAAATGGGGTGTCCAGAAAAGTCCTCTATAAGTGCAAGGAATTATTATTATTGTCTCATTATAACAGCCATATTTGTATTAATACGTTAACTGTGAAGAGGGAAGCACATTTGAACAATATTAGTATTAATTGCTTTTATATTAAGAAAATCCAAACAAGAACATTGTCAATTTATGTTTTTAGGCATAGAAAAACATGCTTTGTGCTGTTTCTTGCCAACGAATTTGTGTTCCACTGGACCAGACTGAACAGAGGCAGTCTGATGGATGGACTCTAATTAAGGTAATGAAAGTCACTGTACCAATAAACAAGGTCTTATCTTTGAGGTGGAAATAATGTACAGGCCTTCTCACACTTGGCAGTAAAAAAATCTGCCACCTGCTTGTACAGTTATGGGCCCATTTTCTAAATGGACAAATACACTTCGGTGCCCATACAGTATGTCAATATAAAGATGTTATGCAATTTAAGAATTTAAAAAATATATTGCAAGAGGTCAGCTCAGAATTGCCTTCCTACAGTATGTGCATTTGTCTGCTATGAAATGGTCAGTACAAACAGCAGTTACGAATGAGCTGTTCTGCATTTGCTTCAAGAAAAATTCACCTTTATTGTAATATTTCTAGCAAGGTCTACAACAGAAGAATCAGGTGGCTAATCTCTAAATGCGACTGAGTGGCATCAAGTGTTAACACTACATTTAGAAATACAAAAGCTCTTGAATGTCAAAGGTAAACATCACTCAGTATCACCCACCTACCTAACAAACACACACATGTTGAGAACTTTTGTTCAGCGTGCGATATGCAGAATGCAATTTACACACTGCTTCTCATTATCAAGCCTGCAGTATTGTCTCTGGGGTTTTTCCAGGACAAAAACCAAATCCCTCGTTTTCAGGAGGTGAGCCTCAGAAACCACACATATGACCCCCCTAGCGATCAAATGCAGGCCCAAGAGTCAAAGCCTGTCCACAGCCCATTTGTCTCCACCAAGGACACAAATGATTCGACGCTTTGTATTACACAACGCCGACTAATCTGTTGACATTGTACCGAGCTATCACAACCAAAACAATGGAGTGAATGGTGGAGAAAAAGTCAAGGATGAATGCAATGTAAAGTTTCCATTCAACTGCATAGCGGATATATCTACATCAGCAGAACAAAAGTCGATACTTTGTCTTCCCTTCTGAAATATTTGATTATGCCAAATATTTCACATCTACAGGCCTCAACTTTGGAATTAGCACCATTTAGCTGTTGATTATTTCTAATTGCATTATACCTTTTAAAAATGTATTTTTAACTTGTCTGGGGTTCCTTTCAACTGATAACCTTTACCCTCTCAGTGTGGGTATCAGATTGGACAAATGTGTATTGAATCTCAAATTCTGAAACCCTTCATTCAGGTGGTTCTCCTTAGAGTGCTACACTTCTGAAACCCTCAAAGTAGTACAATCCCATAGTCTGTTCAACACTTAGTGCCTCAGATTTCTCTGAGTGCTTGTTGTAATTAGGTTTTTATAGGACTTAGAAATACGTGCTTTGAAGATAGACACTAATCCTCATCTTGGATTCTTCTCAGATCACAACTGAGTGATACCTTTATAAATGTTCTACAAATGAATAGTAAATATGTCCTTCTGCAATTGATATCTGCACATACATATCGATCCAAGAACATGAACCCAGGAACCTACAATACAACGCTTGGGTACCCTGATCTCTCAAATAATGCACGTACTTCTGTTCCTTCGTCACTCAGTTAAAGTCAGCCCAGGAAGATGCTGAACTGAAAGAAGCTGATAACCACAGCGACGCACAAAGAGACTTCATCCCTACCAAACCACCAAAAAGAATCAGCCATACCAACTAACAAAGTAGTCACGTCTAACAGTTCATCTTTCAATTCAGCTGGGAATAAAGTTTCTAATTTCCTTAAAATCCAAGAGGCCAGTTTTGTATTTCTATGACACCATTGTTTACAAAATATACTTTCATGATGATGTTGTTTTTTAAATCTTGTGAATTTTGCCTCATGTTTTTTCTTTACTCTTTGATAATGAATTTTGTGGTTGCGTAAATCCACACTTGTGAGTATGACTAAGCAGTCTTCACCGAACATTCAGTGTAAACGATTACAGGAAAACTAGACATTCTGCAATATCTGAACAACTGCAGACCCTATGCGATTGAATATTTTCTTTTTACTGAAAAGAAAAAGTTGCTTTTTAAGAAATACTTTTTCTGCAATTAAGATTTAGATCGGTTAAGCAGTAACGCTAATACATTAGTCATAAGACCTCCTCAATGGTAGTAGCCTACAATGCAACACTTCAGTTTTGATAAACATTCACCGTTTTTACAGTGTAAAACAGTAAACAAAAACATCAGTTGCAAAGAGAAACACGCAGGTTCTTAATACCGTAACCGAAGAAACTCCACAAAAAATAACGTAGTTATTTCTAGAATATACCAGCATAGAGCAGTAAGATTTAGAAATAACCTTCTGCAGAATATTTTACAGGCGTTGTTTGTGAGGAACTACGTCTTTATTTCAAGCAGAAAAAAACTAAGATCAGTCAGGAAACCAATACCACTAACTGGTACAATTGAAAATTAGTTATTCGATTTCTCAGAAAGTTCTTTTGCTCCAAATACACTACGTGAAATGTTTTAGGTGGAATTTAACGTCCTGTTAAAACCACTGTATGATGCACTGGGGTATCAAAAAGTTCGGTATATACAGCACTCTAAACAGGAATTAAACCGTTATCAAATTAAAAACAAAATTAAAAGTAAATGGTGTGTTATGCGTTAAATAGCCCGGTGTGTGCTGGGGATATAAAGATCTTCGTCTCCAGCACAACAGTGGTGCGTCTTCATCCATTAAACCTGCAAATTCGGACCCACGAAAGAACAGATTATTCTAACACGATCGTTTTTTCGTCCCGTCTTTCAGGACTAATTTTAATATTACGCCACGTTTAGTTTGTTTTCTAGTCCAATTTTTTTTTTCTCTCGTGAAAAATAAAACTCGCACGCACGAATCCATTGCAACATCGCGAATTTGATCGTACGTCACGTATTGTCGCCATTCGACTTCATTGAACACAGCGCGATTAACTACTGAATAATTCCCACTGGTGGTAGATAAATTGTCCACGAAACGCCCATCCTAACCGGTCAACCATTTATTTATTTGGGTTCCTCTGTTGTAGACGCTTCTGTTTTTATTGCAACCAATAACGCGCGTGTGTGTGTGTGTGGAGGGGGGTACATATACCAATTTATTTTAAAGAAAGCAGCTCCAGCTGGTTTGTAAAAGAAGGCGCCCACCTCCCCCCCACCAATAAATGTGCACTGCTTTCATTGAGAAGGCAGGACCACCCGGGCGAAGAGGACTGAAAATCCGCGGATCGATTAATCGCCGTAGTGCACCGCCAGCCACCAAAGTCACGTTTCCTGGCGCACGTAGGCAGCGGCTCAGCCTCGCCGCTCTGCGTCATTCTCTACCTCGCAGTTTCCCAGCATTCAACCGGAAGCCCCTGGCTGCGCTCCTCTGGGCACCGGTACAATAGAGACAGTCTGCCCCGCATGGGTCGCAACATGTTCAACATTTGTGCTCCAAGGGCGCAAACCGCTCTGCTTTTATCTCGCCCAGTGACACGACACGGGGGTATACTAAGCCTAAAGGGAAACATACTGGTCCACATTGTTTTGTTTTGGGTTTTGTTTTTTTTTAGCGGCTATGAAAGTCAAGAAAGCGGAGGTGCGGGTTTTTTTTTTTACCTTGCCGCCCGATTCCATCGTGGTTGAAGCCAGAACCGTCCTCACGTCAAGACTGCTCTGTCGTTCAGAAACTTTCGCGTCCCCGTAGAGGCTTGGAAGGAAAAAAAAAAGTCCCGATTTCCTCGTTTCTGTCTGTGCTAAAACTTGTTTTTTTTTTCACTGACGAAATAAATATATATATATAATGCAGAGTCTAACAGATTAAAATAAGTCCTTTAAAAAAGACCGCAGTTCATTGGTGTGAGTTATCTTCCCTTTTCTTCAGGCAGCCGCCGCGATGATCAAAACTGAAGCGCAAAACATCAGTGGAAAAGCAAAAGAAAGTTTTGATGCGGCTCCTTTATCCTTCCCTGGTCGGGTCGTGTAAAAGCAAACCGGTCCTGAGCTTGAAACTTCTCGTCTGAAATTGTATTTAGGGAAAATAAACCGGGTTTTATGCGTCAAGCCTTCTCGTCGCTGATTGGTTGGCCCAGGGGCTTAGAGGAAGGTGTGAGAGGAGGCCTGCGAGCTACTCGGCCTGTGATTGGTCAATATCCCCCCCCGGGAGGCGGTGTCTTGACAGGCTAAGCCCGTCTTTCACATAGGTAACACTGTCTGCCAAAAAGGGACACATTTTTTTTGAAGACCACAGGAGGACGTGCATGAAGAGAATTAACAAATACAGCTGGTCTGCTGAGGCATTCGCTTCAAATATAGTTGTAAAAACGAACAGGAATATGAATATTCAGCCGGGGCGGCCCTCGGGTACGGGCGCATCTCCGGAATACAGTTTAGACTTCAACCACAAGTATAAATAAAATAGTAAACTAAAAAGCTATTAATGAAAAATAATAAACAGCTGTAATAATTTCTTTTTTCCCGGCTGACTGGTGAAAAAGCGGTGGTCACGTTTTTGCATACGTATGCCTGCTGCAACTAGCAACAAAACAGCGATTAACAGTAACAGTAATAAGCTTTATTTTAAAACCAGCTGCAGGAATGTCGGCAATTAAAGAGCCACACAGACAGCCAGACAGGGCAGCACTCTGCGTCAATTAAATAAAAGGTATTCTTATCATGTGAGGAAAAACAAGAAACTTGTTTATGGCGATTAAAAGTTCCTCTGGTGCCCGGTTCATCTTACTTTTCTAGTATTTCTTAAGATAGTCCCATTTTTTACTTTGTTGCTAAAGAAAACTAGACAAATAGATCATTAAGTGTTTTTTTTCCCCCTGTGGTAGAAAAACACTTCCTATTTAAGAATCTCGAGTGATCCATCATTTGTAGAAATCCCCGGTGTAAATGCCTAGGCTGTACAAGCCCTAGACTGCTCCATTAATAATAGAGAAAGACGCTGCTGACATTGTATCTGCTCTGAGTAAGGCTATTTTCCACTCAGAACTCTTGAGTGTTTTTCACGTGATCTGCTATCAACCAGTCAGTGTACTGTACTTGTCTATTTGCTTATAGGGAAGTTTTATTAAGAACGTGGAGTAGGTTTTCTATTAGAAAATAAAACGTTTAGCTCTCCCCGGGTCTACTGAAAAAATAACTTTGAGCTTTTGTTTCCTTCAGTAAATTACCTATAAGTCATCCTGGTACTTATCAAGAAGGGTTAGAAACTGATAATCTGGTGTGTCATGTCATCATTAAAGTCTAGTGGGCCTTAAAAAAATATATATATATTAGTTTGCCAGGTCAACAGAAATAAAAGGGGCATGCATCTTTATAAATAAAAAACACTCTCTTTGAGAAGGCAACATTAAGAGGTTTTGCACAAATGGTTTCTACATTTTATTAAGTACAGAAGAGGAAAATGCTAGAAAATGACAACAGCTGCAAGCTCTTTCTCACCTAACCAATTTCCTACTCGAACTTAGTAGGAGAACATAACCTACTAATAATATAACTGAAAAATCCCATTATCTTCGACTGCCGTATCGCTTCAGTCTTCAAAAGCAATCAATATATCTGTACAAGAAAGTTACAGGAAAAATTGTTACAAAGGGTAATGTCTTTCCAAGTGTACACAGGAAGTCTTTACAAGCTTACTTTGAAAATGTATGTTACTTTTGGTGTCATGAGTGCAGCATGGTAGTATGAGCAGTTAGCAAAGGTTTCTCACAACTCTTGAGCCCTAGGTTTGATTCCAGACGTGGGTGACTTACTGTATGTGTGGAGTCTGCATGGTCTTTGTTGTTCATAATATTCTGGCTAGTCTAACTGGTGTCTTGAAATTGTTCTTGTGAATGTGAGTGTGTGCCTTTTGAGGAACTGGCATCTTGTCGAGTGTGGTCCTACCTTGTTGGAGTGTCCAGAAAAGCGCTATATAAGTGTAAGCAATTATTATTATTATTAATATTGTATCTCGTGTCCTGGTTATGTACCAGCTGTGAGACACTGCACAGGATGAAGCAGTTGAAGATAAAGACAGGATTTTAATATTATTTTGAAGGATACCCTGTATTTCTGATATAGTCCAGTTGATACACCTTTGAAAATACAGGTCATACACTTTTGGACATACATTTTTAGTTTGTACATTTATTGAAAACAATTCTGAGATGAAAACTAAAAATCTCTCAGAACTCACACATTCATTCCGTTACAGTGCCTTACAGCCCTGGTGATATCCATAAGTATTTTGATCAATCTCAAGCAAGTATAAATATTAATCCTCTAATAAAATTTGTCATCAGCCTATTCAAACCATATAGAGCCAACCTGAAGCTAAGTTGGAAATAAAATGGAGGCTGTTACAGGACAGCAGTTGTGGGATTCCTTAGCATGTAGACAACATTTACACAAATTTGTCTTTGTAAAGCAAAAATAGTTAGCAGAAGTGTTACCCCGTATACATGTTTTTTCTAGTATAGAAATTCAATTCAATTCAACTTTATTGTCATTAAACTTACACAGGTGCATAGTATAATGAAAAGTGTTTCTCATTAGTCACTCAGGTGCAGTATAGTATAATAGAGATGGTAAAGCGTTATAACTTAGCTTTTCAAAGTAAGAAATTTTACATTCCGCTAGGAAGCAGCTCAAACTAAGTGTAATGAGCTTCTGCATTTGCTTTAAACACAATGTAGCCAACTTAACCTAAAAGCAGCAGGATTCTGATCATATTCATCTGATGAAGAAGAAGACAATATCACAACAGAATCACCTTTCATCGACCGGTGTGCAAGGAGGTACATAAATCCACGTACCGCTACTTTAATTCTGAGAATATTCCCGGAACGGGAGGCTTGAGAAAATGAAAAATCTGGGAGAGCAGAGCAAGAGTAAGGGTGTAGATGGATAAGTGCCCTGTGGAACAATAGCTTAAAGCCAAACTAAAGTCCGAAGAAAGCCTGCAGTGGGGGCAGGGAGGGTTAGTGGCTCCTTTGTTGTGTTTCTTTCGACCTAAAAGGAAATTACAGGGAGGGGCCAGTTTTTTTCCAAAGGACATCACAGATTGCGTTCGGCACTCAGTCTGGGAGCCCTTGCTACACATGCACACAGAGACATGTTACATCATGACCGTGAGTCCATCTGCTCTGACAAAATGATTTGCAGCATTTAGTAATAACTGAAGGATACAGCAATTCATGTCATGAAGTCATTCGTCCCAGCAAAGAATACACACAGATTCTGTCCTGCAGGAACAAAAACCATATTGTTAAACCCTTCACTTACCAGAGCTAAAAGATGTTTGACTGCCTGTAAAGTAATTGATGGGGTAGTGTACGTAATGTCAATTTACATAATAGAAATGTGCGTCTTTGGAAAACAGAAGGATACAAAGTGGAAATTGATATTAAAGTCATAAGATATGAAGTCCAAGTCCAGAACTTTATACAATGTACCAAGCAGTCTATGTGATGGCTACATCCTGCAACACTATTGTTCAACCATCCACTATGTAAGATATGGAGGAAAGGTTGAGTTTTAGATGGGGGTGAGTGGATAGTACTTCTTCATTCATTCTGTGCTGTTATGTTTTAATTTATTTGGGTTGTACAAAACAGGTCGCCTGTTTACTTTGTAGTGCTGAAGAAACAGAATCAGTTAGCTACTTGACCTACAGTACTTCACTGTGAAGATCAGTGCAAGATCCCTTTTCATTTACCATATTTTCTTATTTATTCACAGATTTTCAATATTCTGCAGAAGGCGTAGTCAAGCGAACTACTTTTAGCAATGAAACAAATGTTTCATGCATGACATTTTAAATCAAACTGTTTACAAGCAGTATTATGACTCACCATTTTATGTTGACTTTTTTTCATGCCTGTTGCAGTTATTCAGTCAAGAATATTTCTTTTCATATTCCATCTCTTCCTCTTTGCCTCTTTCACCCACGTGCACACCAGCACTAAAAAGACAGCTATCTGCACAGCACTGTCTGAATAATTCATGACTAACTCATGACATGTTCTCACAGATAAAAGCTGCCTTATACTGGGATATCTATAAAGCCAACCAGAACTACGTGTTGCTGTAAATAATCCATCACCCTGATATACTGTATATAGCTCCAGCACAACTTGCTCCCAATTAAGAATCTTAATTTTAAAATGCTTGTGGGGTAAACTGTACATGCACTGCTCTCTGTCAGCAGCAGTTGTTAATGCTTTGAGATAAAAACACCGATAGCTGCAGGAACAAAATAGTAAAGCCTCCTAATCTCTCTTACATTTGACAGTCCCAAAGCACAGTATTTTTTTACATTTACCTGAAACACCTTTTAATTAAAATACCTGCTATAGAGTTTAATACATGCTATAGAGATTAATTTTGTGATATGAACTTGGAAAACATCCGCTAACCCATTACAGCACAAGTAGGTTTTATTTGTGTTGGCATATTATTAGTAGTGTTAGTATTAATATTATTAGAAAAGTAGAAAAGATCAAACCAAGCATGAGTAAAAAGTTACTTTGGGGATGTACTGAACTCAATGGCCTAAAAAAAGTTCCAAGTGTCCTGAAAATGGAATGAGTGCACTTAAACTCTGCAAATTAAATGGCTAAGATCATAAATACTGTATTTCTATGTTGCTGTCCCACATTGCTGGCAGTTGAATAATTTAGCTGACTGCATGCACACCCCCTCACTTGGACTTACGGAATTTCACGGCATTTCCCTACCAGGATGTGCGCGTTCAAAAGCGCGTTCCTGCTTGGAAAGTATGAAGGAATATTTCTTGACATTCTTTTTTTAAAAAGAATCCTGAGTATGATTACTCAGCTGCAGCATGATTAAAAACATCATGGTGCACATCTTTTGCCATTTCCACTTTACTTAAACTGCCTGATCATTGTGAATCAGTGTATTTATTCAGATTTTACGAGAAACCATGGAAAACCATGGCCTGTATACAGAAACAGCCATCAATTAAGGTGGGTGTTTCTGTATGAAATGTAGTGTTGACTGGATCAACGTTAGTGCAATGTTGTTATGTTGCACGCATGAGCCCAAAAGTAAGATAACAGAAATCACATTCAGCCAACATTTGTCTGAGATGGAAGCATAGAGTAAAGAGCACTAAGCTGGGGGGGAAAAGAGAAATGACATTCTACTAACAGATACAGAACAAGCCTCAGAATTCCATGTCTCCCAGTCTTCCTTGCACGTATGCACATGCCGATCTCTAATACACCCTAAGTAAAAGTGGCACAGGCCATGTGATCTCAGCGCAGGGCTAGATTTAACCTGCACGTACTCAATGCGCTGATCTCATTCAGTGCCCTTTGTCTTGTTAATGCTGTGGGTATAACACAGAGGCCGAGGGCTTTCTGAGCCCAGATACGGTGTCTCTCCACTGCAAGCTCAGCATCCAGCACATCAGGCAACTTGTCATCGCGGTGCAATTCCCTGGCAAGGCTGAATCAAGATCATTCAAGCTCAGGGTTTTCAAAGCATTATTCCAGTTGAGAGGCTCCTTTTTATTTCGGTATGGAATCCTGTCCCCATGTACTGTAGTTTAACAGTTGAATGGAGGAAGACGAGCTTAGTGGACACAACCAGCAGACCCAACATACAGTGGACACAGCTGTTCTTTTTACAATTATGTCTTAAATTACTGCTGATAAAAGCTGGGGTGAACTGACACGTCACTAGAGGATGCAAAATCCCATCTATCTGTCCGTCAGGTGCTGTCAATCTCCAGACCAAATCTTAATACTCTCGATAAACAGCAACTTCATTACTGAGCCTGTAGGACTGTTTGCGTGACCAAATCCAGGTCAGTTTCTTATGCAATGAAAAATACTGAAGCATGACACGTAAAGCCTCCTTGTAGCTTTTTTTGCAGCTTAGAGCAGAAACAAGTTTAAAAACAGCAGGCGGAGGGCACGAAAACAGGCTGTGCACATCCCACAACACTAAATATAAACCGGGTTAGTGAGCGTGTGTGTGCGGGGTCTCCATTAGGGATTTTGTGATTAGTGGCTGCACTAAGTCACATGTTGCTTTTGCAGTTTCTTTTCCTTTGTCACTCTTAAAGGTGCAGCATTCTCCAAGCTGTGCAAAAAGGAGAACAATGTCTGAAGATCAGGTTACATATTCTTCTTGTTTCATTTCTTTTTTACATTCACTTTCCCTCATCTAGACCCGCTCTTACTACAGGATTTTAGCCACAGATCGTTGCTTTAGAAATCGATACTCTAGAAATTACTCTAGATTGATACTCTAGAATCAAAATACTCCTTTTCTATTTGGTTTTGCACCCTCTTGATGCATTTACCTTGCTTGCCTTATTTGTTCACGCCTGTGGGTCATTGAGTGCAACACAGCATTGAAATGTAATTTTCAATATAATCACATTTTTCACTTGAGAAAACGTCCCACATCATGGCACATTGAAGCATGCCATTACACTTACCAGATAAACACAACATTCAGCACTGAGAAATACCATGGAAGAGCAGCGCAAACAAATGCAAGTTATGGAAATGTCTTAAAACGTATATAACTGATGGTAAAAATGGCTTAATCCCATGTTACAGCAGAAATTCACTTCATCCAAGTAATGTCATGTTTTACTTTACAGCATGTTTTGCTACAGCTTATTAGGAGTGAAGTACAGTATAAATATTCTGAAGACTAGCAAACGACATTACATACTGTACTGGTAAAAGATTCTAAACAGTTGATGTGACTCCAGGCTTCACTCGTTCATTCCCAGCAACCCTCTTGCCCTTTGGAATGAAATGAACACTGCAAGTAGCAGCTGGAAATGCAGAGCTAACCTTCTAGAATAGGAATTTGAAGCAGCAAAAAGGCACATGACTACCAGATCAAAAATGCCTGAAAAAATAACATTACTGGACAATGGAAAACCAATTATCATTAATAATATTTGAGAAATGCTGTTTTGTTTTTGTTCCAGCTAGTGAAGGATGGGATATATTGATTAAAATGCCATTTCATATATCATTTCTAGGAGCTTTGGAGCATAACAGAACACAAACAGAACAGTTCGAGTGGTAGCTGCGACAGCATGCGTAGGCTGTGAAGGCACAAGTTAGAGGTTTATTCCATGCTGAAAAGAGAAGATAGGAAAAACAATGTTTCGGTTGTGGAGCCTTCTTCAGGTGTCACGAACAGAATATATCAGAATGGCAGCTTTATCCTCCAGTTGATACTATTTAAGCTGGCTGCTTTAAAAGCAGTCTACAAAAGCTGATTGTAGCCTCCACACCTTAAAACACCCAGTGAAAACAGACTGAACTGGACTGTGGAGGTAGCCAGCAAAATCAATAGTCTACAACAGCTACAGCTTTCAGACATCTACAGTAAATCAAACAAATAGTGCGGAAACCCAGTATAACCAGTGACTGACCGTCATGACCACCTCTTGCACAGTGAATCCAAGTTCCTTCCATTTGGGTGTTGATTTAAACTACATAGAATCAGATGCAATAGAATCAAGTTACATTTTATTCCTGCGGCTACTACTTGATTAATTTGGACACTTTATTTTACATTTTACTTTATATAGCTTTTCTTATCACACATGTATTTCTGTTATTTGTTAATGGGTTCACATTATGTTAAATTGTTAAACTGTATTATATCATTCACTTGCCTGCAAAGCTAATTTCCCATCTCAGACAATAAAAGAAAGTAAATACCTTATACAAATGATAAGTTGACACTAGACACAGAATTCCAAAGTCCAACAAGTACAGTCTACAGTGAAAAAGATATCAAGCATTTGCCTTGACAGAATGTTTATTTTGGAAAACCAGTATAATTATTATATTCATCCCTTTTCTACAGCCTCATAGCGCTGTGGTCTTGGATCGAATACTGGACCTGAGGTGCTGTCTGTGTGGAGTTTCATATGTTCTCAACATGTTCATGTGTGTTTCCTCCCCACTGTCCAAAACATACTGGTGGGTTAATTGGCTTCTGGGAGCATTGGCCCTGTAGTGTGTGTGTGTGTGTGTGTGTGTGTGTGTGTGTGTGTGTGTGTGTGTGTGTGTGTGTGTGTGTGTGTGTGTGCCCTGCGATGGATTAGAGTCTTGTTCAGTTCTGTAGGCTTTGGTTATGTATAAAAGTACAATTTATTATTTAATACTATGTGGCTATAACAATGAGGTTGTTGAAAAGCACTGACATCAAATTTATAAATATTAATATTTGTTTTTATAATTATGATACACCTTCTTTTCTTAGTTATTCAATTAATTATTATGTTTTCACATTAATGATAAGCTGCCTGAAGTCATAAATATGTATCTTTTACACACTCCATTTCCATTATTTAAAATAATAGACCAAAAACAGCATAGAAAATGAGTGCATACTATGTACTGGAAATGTGAACATTGAAGGAACAAAGAGTAGACACTGTTTCTTTTTGTTATGTATCAGAAGTGCTCTGTGTAACCATTCTTTAATGCAGGAAAACATGGGGCAGACAACCCACAGCTTTTCTATTAAAATCCCCTGCTCCAGCCTTTCATTAGTAAAATGATTTTTGGCAAGAGGCAGGGTTAGGTGAATAAAAGTGGCAGCCAACATTTCTCCTAAACTACAACTGACCTCTTAAATTTCACAAGTTAAAGGAACATTTTACATTAACTTTTACCAGCCTTCATCTAGAGTAATCATAGTAAACGTCTGAACCTCGAATCCTACTAGTCCCTTCTAAACACTTCATTTGGCAGAGACTGGTAGAATGCCAGCTCTCAGGAATTCGAAGTGAATGAGAATGCCTTCTGCTGGAGCCCAAACAATGGCCGATTAAGAAAAATTAAAATCATGTGGCAGCCACTCCCTTCAGCTGCAAAGTGACATACAGTAGGAACACCCGACAACATAGGGCATTACCATCGTGGGCAGAAAAACAAACAAACTGCAGGAAAAAGGAGTGGGCAGGTACTGTGCACTGTGTTACCAGCATGTCAGGTAAGACCAGGGCTGGACACAGGAGCTTCACTGCTTTGAGCTTCAAGTGCTGGGCTGTGTCTCTGTTCTACAGTTTGCATAAGGACTTTGTGTCGGCCGTCCTAGAGCACTGGTTGGCTATCCTTTGCCCTGGAGTAATATTTCACTGATTGTGTTCCTCCCATCTGAGCTTTAATCACTAGTGCCAAATGATACCTTTAATGACTGAACTTAAATCAGTCATGAACATAAATTAGGTGGTGTTATGATAAAATTGTACAATGCACAAGTAGGGCCTCCTTTAGAATATTGTGTACAAATGTGGTCACCATGTTAAAGAGACATTGCTGCTTTGGAATTAGTCCAGAGAAGTGCAACTAGATATATTTGAGGGCTTTTCCTACACTGGTAGGCTAAAGGAACTGAACCACTTTTAGTCTTGAACAGGTTATGAGGGAACCTGATAGTCAAATCAATCACATTTGTGAATTTTGAATCAAAATTCTCAAAGGCCTTGACAAAGTCAACACAGCAGATCACTTCAAAATGAACAGTGATACACAAACCAAAAGGCAGAAGTGGAAACTACATGGAAGTACATTTAAAACTGAAAACATGTGGCACTTCTTTACTGAAAGGGTGGTGGGAGCATGGAACAAGCTACCTAGCCATGTTGCCGAAACCCTGGCTTCTTCCAAGATTGGACTGGATGAGATCCTTAGATCAATTACTTTACTATCTATAAGGTCGAATTACCTCTTCTTGTTAGTAGCCTTTCTAATATTCTCGTGATCTTTATATCTGCTTATTTACACCTTTTCTGTGCTCTGTCCTGAGTTTCATTACATATTGTATCCAGTAATTTCAACGTACTGTACAAAGCTTTAAACCTTTAACTCAGACTCCCAAGACCAAGGCTGGGTAACTTTCACCTAGAGCAGTAATGATCCCAGCCTGTGGTCCTCAGACCCCTGGTGGTCTGCAGAGCTACTGCACGGGATGGTGGAAATGAAAAATGTGGTGAGAACAATGAACCATCTCATGAAGTCACCTGATATACTGTACAAGTGTTATCACACATGCACTGCTATGTAGATTTCATAAATGTGTTGAGGTGATGAATTTAAATTTCACACACTTTAAAGTGTGTGCATTACAAATACATACTCATTACATATAATGTTATTACGTTAGATTGCCACAAATACTGGAGTGGAAATTTAACCAGTTGCATGTTTGTGACTCGTTGCAGGTCTGGGAAATGTTGGGAAATTGAAAAGGGCTCCACACACTCAAAGCACTGCTGTCCAGGAGTATTTCTGACAGGCAGGACGTGTGACTCATGACAACACACCTAAAATGTGATAGCAGAATGATTGCTTGTTCCTGCATTGCACACTTCCTCCCTTTCTATGCAAATAGACACAATCAGTGGCCAATAAAAAAGCAGACAGGCAAATACTTGGTCATGCAGCATCAATATCTTGCCAAACCCAGGGTTCAAGAGTGGAAAGGTAACTGGGACAGGTGCTTTTGACTTGGTTTCCTTGATGCTGATGTCACTTGAAGAAAGCTTCATTATTTAATTATATCCACACAGAATTAACTACATTGCTTTAAAAGCTGTCAAATGTGGGTTTTCATTTTTATCTTTAGCTCGATTTTTTTTGCTTTGCTCTTTTCCTTAAAATATTGAAAAGAGTTTGTAATCAAGTTTGAAAACGAGGAGAGTGCACTAAAAATCCTCACAGTGAAACAGATGAATGTATAATTTGTCAAGATCGGTCAATGACTGTATCATGAAAAAGACATTAGAGCAACTGTTTTTTTTACTCATTTTCTGAGGATTACTATCACATTATACAGCTTCTCTTGAAGATGAAGCAGTTGAAGCCAGCGACTGCTGGCGTACTTTCTTCAGAATCCGGTTTTAAGACTTTCCATTCACTCCCAGCTACAGTAGAAACCCTCTCGTTTGTGGGTGTCGTCACGTTGATTCTAGGAAGTGTAAGTAGGACTGTTGCTTCCCTCGAAATTTGTGGATAATTAACAAAGTGATGTCTATTCCCGAATACTACTACTAAGAGTTGAAGTAGCATTTTCAACGTACATGATACATTTTATTCTACAATTTCGTGATGAAAGGCAGAATGTTGGGAGATTATTATTATTATTATTATTGTTGTTGTTGTTGTTGTTGTTGTTGTTGTTGTTGTTGTTGTTGTTGTTGTTGTTGTTATTAACGAGTCGTCAGTGCATACTTAAAAAAACACCCAGCAGCGTGAAGACATCCAGGTACCTTAATAAATTATTTTACTAACTTTATCAGAATAATTTGCTTTAAATCCAGCACGAGATATCGACGGTGTTTCTGGGAGCAGCATCAGCAGAAACCACTGAGACTAAAGTGTGAACTATTCAACTACCATGAATTCGTTTCACACTGTCGGGTTGAGTTGAAAACGCACGCTGATGCAATACCAATACTTCAGTCATTATATTTAATAAATTATTCATTAATAAATTCCATGTTAGGTATTTATATATTTAATTTGAGATCAGTAGGCATTCTCACTCTTGGAAAAGCGATTGGCTTGAATTCCTTTCCTTAACGTTCAGAAAACACGAACACTCAATATAGCGCCGCCTTCAGAAAATAATTGCTATTGATTTAAAGGCTTGAAATCATGCCCTTAGTTTACTTTTGCGTTTCTTTACCAGTGCTCTTCAGATTTGGAGTGGAATTCATGTTCTCAGATTGCTGTGAAAAAAATAAGCAATTGCAAAGAAATTCTCTTGTGTGCTGATTTCATTGCATTTTCATTGTTCGTTTGAAGACACCAAAGGTTGTGTTGGACTTGTAAGTTGGGGTTATAGGGTTGCTATTTTTATATTTTACATTTATATTTCACAAACTGTAACTGGTTATTCTTTCTTTGTGCACATCACATCTACATTTTTTTCCCAAATAGCCTTAACCATACGCTCCAAGTACTTATTCCTACACATTTCTGGTTGTATGGATGGGATGTTGAATGTGCAGTTCTGCACGCGCTCCTCCGGGCTGCACGCGGAAGGCGAGTCAAAGACTGGTCCTGCAACCCAAGGCGCAGAAGGTTACGTCACCGTTACATCCCCATACGCGATGCTACTTGGTGACAGTGAAGCCGAAGTGTTTTCTTGAATTCCTCATTCTATGCAATTGCTTTACTATTACAGACACAAGCTGAAACCCAAATGTACTGTGGGAAACATCATGAACCCCTGCCCAGTTGTAAGTACTTCCAGTAGGCAGCTGCGTCAGCATGCGCACGCTGCAAAGGAACAAGTAAAGGTTTATTCCCTGCTAAAAAGAGAAGAAAAGACACTCGACGTTTCAGCTGCGGAGCCTGCTTGTGGACCCGAAGAAGGCTCCACAGCCGAAACGGTGCGTCTCTTTTCTTCTCTTTCCAGCCTGGAATAAACCTTTACTTGTCCTGTTCAGTTGTAAGTAGTATGCCCCACCAGGAAAATCTACTATTTGGGTGTTTATGGTTGCCATTATGTTACGTTTTATCTGGAACCTCTTAGATTGTCCATTAACAACGTTTTCATTTTGGAGTCACTATTACTTTTTTTTTTAATTAAGCCATTTAAAGACTTTCATATCTTGAATGTCTTATTCTGAGCGTCAAAGTGGTGCAATACTTAACACTGCAGTCTCACAGCGCTGGGGTCTTGGATCGAATACCGGACCCGAGGTGCTGTCTGTGTGGAGTTTCGTACGTTCTCTCCATGTCCATGTGTGTTTCCTCCCCACCGTCCAAAACATACTGGTGGGTTAATTGGCTTCTGGGAAAATTGGCTCTGGTGTGAGTGTGTGTGTGCCCTGCGATGGATTGGCGTCTTGTTCAGGGTGTATCCTGCCTTGCGCCAGTTATTTGCCAGGATAGGCTTTGGCTCCAATCCTGAATCGGAAGAAAAAAAATGTTTCATCTGTGAATGATTCATGAGTACACACAGCAAAGGCAAACTGGTTTCTACTGCCAATCCCAGACACAGGAGTGCAGAGCAGAGTGTCAGTTACCAGGCAGTGATTCCGTTTTTAAAAAAAAAGGTGCTTGTGACCTTTTCAAACTCCAGAAAGAGCACGGGAAACACCTGCTCCATTTAAACATAGCCCCTGGCTCGGTGTTTTATGGGGCAGTGCGTCAAGGTGCTGTCCCCAGCTCCATTACACCCTGTCCAGCTGACCGCTCGCAGGGAAACCCCGCGCAGCTTGTGCCAGCGTCACGCGACACCCCTCTGTGCCCAGTGCGTCGTGTGATCAGCGTCTGGTATGATGGGCTCCCAGACACTTTTCACAGGGGGGTCTGGTGTCACTGTGACCTCAGCATGTCTGGAGACTGGGAACAAGCTACAGTAGCAGCTCCTGGGTTTCCCTTACTAGCAAACTGGAATTCGACTTCATACACTGTATTCTGTCATCTGACGAGAAGGAACGGTGGACATTTCTGTAACTTTGCAATAACCAAACTTTTCTCAGTAGATTATTTTTTTCTTTAATGTGACCAATGTATTATCAAGTGAGCGCTAAAAGTCACAGGAAAGTAAAAAGGACAAGCACACACTGGCACTCCTGAAAGAGGAAATACAGGTAATATTGTTTCAACACCTTGGATTTGACATGGCTTTTGCTCTGCATTCTCTTTGCAAAGAGACTCGCCCATGAATTACTTCCTGAGCAGTAAAGGAGAGCAGCAATTAAGGCCCAGATGAGGAAGTGAAGTTGTTCAGGTCAAATCTGCGGTCTTAGATTGAACTATTCAAGGATCAATGTGACTGTGCAGTAGACTCATATGAAAAGCTAGAAATCTGAAGTCAAATTTCCTTTGGAGCTTTTGGAAGACTTTTAGGAAATGCAGATGTACTCTGATTCTAAAGAAAAAGTCCAAGCATTTTATTATCTTTATTAATATCTGTTACTCGGAAAAGAAACTGAAGCTTGTTTTTACTCTACTTCCCAAAGAGTGTATATTAGTTTTATACAAATAATAGTGTAATGATAACCTAATAAACTCAGGTTAATGCTTAAACATGGTCATTTAGTTTTATCCTTTTCCCTCTGTGGTTTTTACACTTTAAATAATTTATTTTAGCTCATACCAATTATGATTACATTTCTCTTTTTGCCTCAGTATAAACTGCTATTGAAAAACAATAGCTCTTTAGAAAAGAGTTGGCAACTTACTACAGAATACAGGATTGTGGTACTGAAGCCATTCAGATTTGAACCCAGGACCTTGTAGTAGGGAGACAACAGTGCTAACCACCACACCAATCTGCCACCCTGATCAGCTTATGAAAACCAACTTTAGAAAATGACAGTGAACATGCAGCACAGGGTCTGCATATTTGTCTACAATCTGAGCTGTATGTAAATGCACAATAGATGCTTTTCATGTCTATTTTTGAGAAGCACAGCACAACATAATTGGAACTTATGAGCCCTTAAATCCAATGGTATAATCAGAGCACAATATAGCATTGTAATAAATGTCCTAATGAGCAGAGAGTCACTGGGGCCAATGAGCCCAAAGTGTTACATAACTGCAAGATGCCGTGAAAGCAAACAGAGATCCCAATTTCCACTGTCCAGCCCTTCATACATCTGCAAGAACCCATCTTGCAGAACAGGTCTTATCCAATGTGCAGCTATTTTCATGGTAATCAAACTAAGAAAAAAAATGTTTATTTTCTATTTCTCTAATCATATACAAAGCCTTTTGTTATTCAAATCAAGCGGACATTGGGGAAAAAAGAAAGCACAGTGGGCAAGACACCAAAAAGAATTGCAGGTCCATCCTTAACTAAGCTATCGCTTTCAGATACGATCAGGAACAATATGATTCATAAAATTACCTGTAAAACATCCTTCTCACTTTGTAAGTAACACCCCCCTCCAAAACCCCAAACCAACCAACACTGAATTACTTTAATAGATAAAAAATATTTTTTTCCTAAATTTTAACTTTAATAGATCACATATGTAATGCTCTGAGTGACAACAGGTCAAGTAAATATTCAATTCTGGGGATGTTTTTAGCATAAGTTGTTTGTTGCCAATATGATCCACCAACCAGAGGTGCACTCTGCCAGATTCAGGAAATGAGGATCCTGCACTGGGACCTGGAGTTATGATGAACCATGTAGTACACTGCTGGGTAAAGAGTGAACTTTTTGGGGTTATAATACAGGTGCAGGGCATGGTCAACTAAATTCAACTGTATTTGTAAATACTTGTGATGTGACTACTGAGCGCTCTGGGATCACGTTTGGAAATGCAACGCTGATATAAAGGTTAAAAGCTGATGGTGCCGGAGGAAGATTTTTGCGTACAGAGAAGAGATTCTGTAGCACTGTAATTTTATTGCAGTTGAAACATTTTATTGGACAGCGCAGCACTTTGCCAGAGAATAACACAGTCGAACCATTATAAAAACAGGATAATACAGTGTATAGTACAGGAGCAGAAGAGGAGCTTCTTTCGAGGTGAACTGTGTGACACTTCACAGCTGCAGCTCTGTACTTCAGCCCTGAAGACATAAAGGGAAGCACCACTGACTGTTGCCTGTGATTTCTGTGAGGTCCTAGATTAAGAATAAGGAATGAAAGCGCTTTAATCGCCTTTTCTACAGGGAATTCTGGGTGGTTAGAGGATTAATTTGTGAATCGAAGTTGAACCCTGCGTGTATTCTAGCAAACTTGATTTACTATAAACAACAGAGAAGCATTGAGCTGCACCGTTCAGTTGCAATAAAAATACAACTTACAACCATTCACACTTACAAAATGTAAGTGAGCATCATCTTCATTCCCAGCTACTTTCAGCAAGCTTTCTTTTCTGACATCCTGCTTATTAATTAAATAACACATTCATGACTGTTTATTGGGTGTTTGTTGTCACAGCAGGTGAACACTTCCGTTGGCAAAAATATCCATTGGCACATCAATTGTTATATAAGGAAGTACAACATGTGATGCGAGTTATTTCTTGTCATTTGATACATTTCCCTCCTTCATTGCTTTAAAATAGACACTTATGTGTAACAAAACATTCATCCGTATGAAAATAACTTGCCATGATGCAACTGGATGTGCTGGAATGATGCTTCAATTTCACCAAGAAGGTTTTTTTATATTATACATTCAACAGAAAATTGCCTATTCCTGGTAAAAGTGTAGCCTGTGATAGACTGGCGTCCCATCCAGGGGTTACCCTGCCTTACACCTGGTGCTTGCTGGGAAAGGCTCTGGCTCCCCTGCGATGCTGAATTGGATAAAATCGGTTAGAAAATGGAAGGATGGATTTATGGAAGGACATATGGTGGGATAAGAGCAGAGATTTGGATAGAGGGGGTGAGTCCCAGCTATTTTATTGGCATCATTTCTGGATGACTCTTAAAGTGAAGATCATATTGATACAAGCACAATAACCTGAGACGGCTGTCTCCAGACTCCCAGGTGTTCACAGCAGTGACAGGAGGGTGTCCTTTGTTGCTATGTACAGCTGATCCTAATCAAAGGTTTCCAGGTCAACATGATAGGTCTATCTCCAAGCTCCGTCCCTGGAGTAGTCATTATAATGTCTCTTAGTATCACTGCACAAATAATACACCCAGTTTCCCAGACATGCCCAATTGTAGATTCTTAAAGTCTTACATCTTTTGATTTATTGATCACCATAAGATAGCCTGCTATGACCTCAGGATAACACTGATGTGACTGCAAGGTCTTGCAATGTTAAAAAACTGTGCTGTTAATTGCTAACCACTGCTTTTTACATATTCAACAAGATAAAGAAAAGGAGAAGATGATGAAACTCATGCATGCCCATCACCACGTCCACTGTTAGCACAACTGATGAGAACTAGTAATCAATTCTCAATTCTTGAAAAACATTATTTTGTATGTACAATGTTTGAAACAGTGAGTGGTCTACCAGAAATATTGGCAGCTCTCTGCAATTTGAACATTATGGCTAGGTGGCCACAAATGTCGGAAAAAATAAATCTGTAAAATGTTTAAGTATAATTTTAAATTATTCTACTTAAGAATGACTAAATATAAAACATTAGCTGTTTGTAGAATACTGACAGCTTGCTTTCAGCAGCTACTTCTTAGCTCTTCAGTCATAACAGTGTCATACTAGAGCTCTGCCTGCTCGTATAAAAGCAGGTTTTTATTTCTATATTGCTGTGTTCTCTCGCTACTTTCCACAGCCTTCAGTATTTCTTTCCTTCCTTGTCTTTATTTCCCGAAAAAAGACGGATTAATCAGTTACTGTCATTTATACCTTTTCAGCATGAGCCACCTTACAAGCACAAATGTATCAGGGGAAGTTCAGTCTGGTTTACGCGAGAAAAAGGGAAGCATCCTGAAGCAAAAATAATCACATGGCATGTATCATTAAAGGAACAGCAACGCAAAAGCACACTTTGGCAGCAGAGGTGAATGTTTACTTCCAAACATAAACTGTTTTAACTAAAATAGGATTATCCTCTTAACACAAGCATGAATATGCTTAAAATCCTAATCCCTCACTGCAGCTCACTGACATTGGACTATGCGCTTTTGCAGCAATTTCTAGCAATCTTAGTCACGTACCACAATAACTACAGAATGAAAGTGATAGAGAACTAGGAGAACCTATATAATACCAGCAGATCCACTGACAGAGACTAAAATAAAGGGCAGAAAACTATGGCAATTGGGCCATATCAGTAATTCCCAGCGCAGATTTGACATTTAAAGTCAATGTTTGAAATTGGGCAATCGGTTTAGTATTGTTGGAGGCAGCTGTGTAATGATGCAGCAACGGGCAATGCATATGACTATCAGTAAATTTAAACCTGTACAATTCAACAGTGTTATAAAGGTATTATATACACACCATGATTTTAATTACAATCAACTATCCCATTAAAACAATAGCCAATTAAAAAAACAAATACAAATAATCGTATGAGATATATGTTTAGGGACAGTTATTTATTAGTCCAGTAGATATTTATGAATACATATGCATTTAAAAGAATACAACAATGCACATGTGCAAATCCCACAAAGCAAAAGATCAAATTAACTGAACAGGATGTGAGCATTCCACAAACTCCCACTTGTGCCATCCTTTCTGGATAAAATCATGGGAACTGAGCTTTATTTAGGATATAAGATAATATTTGGCTTTCTGAATGATGCAGACAGAAGAATATACAGTAGGCTGCAATTAATTAAAATTGTTTCTTGAAGTTCTGTTTAAAAGTTCTATGCAAAATGTCTTTACATTTTTCTTTAGTCTCCTTAAGATTTCTTTTGTAAAAAGGACCTTTGAATTATTTGGAGCACAACCTCATTTTCAGTGATAACACTAACATTACCATGACCTGAGTGGATTTACCACACTGCTTATAATACAGTATTTTTACTTAGCGAGCTCTGGTGGAGAGATAGCTCTTGGCTTTCAAATTCAGTAAGAAACTCTATTTATGAGTTTAATTAACAGTGTACAACAACTGCACTTGCATCTCCTTCCTCCCCAAGTAGAAAATCAAGATAAATGAACACTTTTTGTGACCAAAAAAAAAAAATCTCCTGTGAAGAACAGTACCATCAGCTCTAAGTCAAACAGCCTGGAAGAGTAAAATCTTACTGTATTCATGGTAATAATTCTATTAAAACTTCTTTCTACTTTGTAACATTTTAGAAAACTGTTCACATTTACCCCTCTTCTCAGTTTTATTTCTGATAATTACCAGGTATTAGTTTGCCACTTTGTGGAGAACTGTAGTCTATAAATTGAATGCAGATGTCTTGTGTTTGCAGTGTTACAGAATAGTAACAATAAAATACTGTAACTGTAACTTGTGGGGGTAAACTTTAATTTTTACTGAGATTATAGGGGCCTTGGCTGAAGGTCATTTAATCATTCAGAGCACAATACGTACTGTGTGATTGGCAGTACTGCAATGACTACAGTTTCTGATGTATATTTAACTGCAATTTTCACTGATTGAACTGTGATGCACTGATTGAACGCAGATGTGTTGCATTATATTCAAGCAAACGTCTGTTATAAATATTCACGGGATGGTGTTTAAACATAAGAAAGACTGGATGATCTTTGGCCTGTCTAGCAGATAACTGATCTGAAGGTTTCCCCTACTATAGCTTCCTGAAAAGAAATGGAGAAGCTTGTTGCAGATTTCCACAACTGTATAAAAAGTATACAAATATGTTCTGTTTGTATAAAAAGTGTCATTCCTTCTCAGTTTTCTATACATTTATAGATTTCGACACATTTATAGAAAACAGGAAACTGGAGCACCTGGAGATTATGCATGTAGTAACAGGGAGACCACGCAAAGTCCCATAGAATTGAATCCTAGTACTCACTGTCACTGTGATCCCCAGTATTTTATCAGTGAAAAAAAATTAATTAGAAATAAAGATAAAAAATGTTTTGACAATCATCAAACTTGTGATGTCAGCAACAAATGAAGATGTATTTCTACAAACAGTAGTACTAAGAGCGTGCTCTTCTGCTTAGTTTTACTAATACTTAACAGAGATGATAAGGGTCATGTCACTGAAGAAATCAACAGAGAGACTAAAGATGTGGTTTTCGCTCTTATGTCTAAATGCTAAATTAACACTTTGGGGAAAAAAAAACATTAAAAAAGGAAATGAATCGGAGGTGTTTATTGACCATTTAACAAGCTTGATTTGACTAAATAAGGACAAATTAGAGAAATCTGGTTAGCCTGTTACCAGGAAAAGAAACAAATAGTTATGGGAGAAACAAAACCAAAAAAACAAGTTTTCAACATACTTCTCAGTATTGAAGAAGATACAAACACTAGATTATTTATTATTGTTTTCTTTAGTCAAGATGATTTATATATCAGTTTGTGCTCAATGCTGTCGTGTGGACAGGCCCACAGAGCACTGTGAAAAGAGAAATCCTCTTGTTCATCACAAATGGACAGACAGATTATTACAACAATAGAGCATCTTTAAATGTGCTTAGAATTGTGATTCAATCTGATTTGGCTTGTAAAGCTGACAAAATCTTACATCATCATTAAACTAAATAAATTATAAACCCTTGCATAAATAAATCATTATTTAATCATTTTCAATATCAATTATTTATGGAAAACTGTTTTTAATTTCAGAAATTCATTCCTGACACTTCTTTCTGCCTTTTGTAATAAGCCTGGTAGGAATTAAACATATGCTGCACTAACAAAAAGACTTCTGAGGGTTCTGAGCAGACAGCCAAAGACTCAAAATAGAAATACAAAGATCTGCAGCATTATTAAACCTTACAATATGTTCAACATGATAGATGGGTGAGATTTCCCCAGAGGGTAAAGGAAAACAGTGCTGTGTGTCCCCTTTAGCAATAGATCAACATATTTAATAAAAAAATATGTGCTTTTTTTCAAATCTATTTCCATGCTCAGACATTTCATACAGTATATACATTAAACCTTTCCTGTCACTATCAAACAAAGAGATTTTAATCCTGTGAAGTATCTGTATTCCCGTTCAAATGTCTTCCCACATGTACTCTTGTACAGAGGATTAGGGAGAAAAATACTCGAAGGTTTGATGTGACGCACAGCCCTTCACGATTATCAGATTTATCTAACAATTCTCTTAAAACAGCAATTCTAACATTGGCCACATTTCTGTCATTTTCAAAGCCAATTTTTTTTTCTAAATGAAACAAATATCTACTAAGCATACAGTAATGTTTTCAATATTTTGGCAAGGTGATCCATTGTGATAAGATTTTATACAATGTATTAGAAATATTAGGTATAAAAATGATACAAGCAATATATGATTTAAATTTGCACTTTTAAAAACTATATGTACAATAAACTTAAAAGTAGCTTAGTTGTGCCAAGAAATTTGAAACTATTTTAATAGGCATAGAAAATAAACTGGTCTCTAACAAAAACAGAATAAACTATCTACAGTATATACCAAATCTATCAGAAATACCAACATGGGGATTTAAGGATTTTTAATTTGAACACAACATTTTTTTTTTCATTTCTTTTTAGATAATTACAAGATGTTAGATAGGACTTCTATTGTGAAAAATGCAGAAAGACAAGATAAAAAGACAGCATGTTTACTTGGCCTAAAGATTATCAAGACTTCCTGCAGAAATCAGGTTTGTTGTTAAAACAGGGTTTGGTAAACGTTAGAGGTTAAATCAAGGGGAAAATACAGTGATCAAACCAAGCAAACAGAAATTAGCTGGTTTAGTATTCAAACAAGGGTTGTGGCTAACTGAGTTTCTTTCTTTGCATCAGTGTTTTAACATTAAGTACTATAATATTCAAGACACTGTATAAATTTCCAAATTGGATTAAACAAGTTTTGTTTAATAATTGCTTACACTTATATAGCACTTTTCTGGACACTCCACTCAAAGCGCTTTACAGGTAATGGGGACTCCCCTCCACCACCACCAGTGTGCAGCCCAAACCTGGATGATGCAACGGCAGCCATAGTGCGCTAGAACGCTCACCACACATCAGCTATCAGTGGGGAGGAGATCAGAGTAATGAAGCCAATTCATAGATGGGGATTATTAGGAGGCCATGATTGGTAAGGGCCAATGGGAAATTTGGCCAGGACGCCGGGGTCACACCCCTTCTCTTTTCAAGAAACGCCCTGGGATTTTTAATGACCTAATTTTGTAAAAATAGGTGCAGTCAATGATGCAGTCTTTGGACAGGCAAGCTGTGTTAGCTACAGGAGCAGAAGGATAGGCTGAAATGTCATTCAGATGTGTCAAACCTGTGGTCAATGTAACAAACTGAGCCACAGCCAACCCATAGCAAAGTGTGCTCAGCTACCTATTCTGTGCCGATCTATGTGTGGTGCCGTTCAGAGATTCACCATTACCAGTACAGTGAGCGTGCTTCACTGTCAGTGCACTTTCTGGGAACAGAAACAGGTTATATCCCTGGTAGCAGGTGGATCGGATTATTGCTTAACCTTCTGCTCCATGACCCTCGGCAACCCTGCTCAGCTGACCATGTTTTCATGTTTTCGGGGACTCGGACTAAATTAAAATATCTCTCTCTAGCGGCTCTGTTGGGCTAAATCTCTACCCTTCCCAGGAGCGCCAAACAATCAAGCCACTGTAATTAACACTGAAACCACACTTCTACTGTGTGTAGGAACATTAATCTGTTCCCATGGAGATTGTGGGAATTCTGAACCATTCAGAACCATGGATTCCTTCCAAGAATCCCCTTTTGATAAAACTCAGCAACAAATATGAACTGTTTTAAACTTTTTACTTTAAGGAGCCCTAAATGTTGGTTCATATTTCTACCTTCACCAACTATTATAAGGGATGCTTCTGTCCTTTTGCACCTGTTACACTGACTAAATTGTGATATACATATATCTATGAGCAATATACCAAGCATGCTCACTTTACAGTTAATATACTTAAAGTGCACTTCTGTGCTACTGTACGTGTGTGTGGTCTCACACACCACTATGTGTGTATTTAAGAAGTCAATAAATTCCTCAAGCTTGGCATTAGTCAAAGATGGGCTCACCAATTTCATATCTGACCATAAGCGAAGTGGCATAAGTACCTCTCTCTACAGTGACTGTTTGGTTATGGGACTTCACAGACACTGACAGCAGCTTAACTGTTCAGCAATGCAAACATTAGATTTATATCCATTACTTTGGTTACAATGTAGTAGATTAAGTTTGCATTTTTTGTTTGTCGAATTTTTCCTTGCAGATGTTATTTAAAAAAGTAAATTTGTTAATGAAAGCTACGTCTTTCTTCCAGCTACTGCTAATTCTGCTGCAGAAGTTGCAATGTAAAAATGGCTGGTGGCTCTGGTACTCTATGTTTTGCAGGAGAGATTGCAAGTCCTTATCCCTGCCAAGCTGGAACAAGGGTCACAGTGGTAAAGCTGGGCTGATTAAAAACTGGCATTCCAAAGTGGTAAGGAATGAATGACAAATAATTAAAGATTCCAATTTTTAAAAAGAATTTTGTTTTTTAAAAAAATAACTCCGCCGAATTAATGAAAAAAGAGATTAGAAGAAACCCTGCAGATATTTTGTTTCATTATGGCCTTCAAAAAAAACTTCGATGGCAAATATTTCAATCATTTTGGGACAAAGGCAAGGTAAATTTCCACTTGGCCTCAGGCTTGGGCTGGATACATGAAGACGGCTTCAAAGAGAAGTTTGGATCCAGATGCATGACAGCAAAGGACCAGAAGGGTCAGCCCTGAGGTTTCGTGATGAGAATACTAACTATAGATGTTGTCACAATCTAAAGCTAACTGCTGCTTTTGGGTCCACTAATGCAGGTTATTATCCATTCGCCAAAAATCCATCCATCCATATTCTAACCACTTTATCTATATCAGGGGCACAGGGGAGCCAGAGCCTATTCAGGGAAGCAATAAGCGCAAGGCACACAGTCCACTGCAGGGCACACATAGACACACTAACAACGGGGCCAGTTTTCTCAGAAACTGATTATTCTGTCTTTGGATGGTGGGTTGAAACCCACACTAACCTGGGAAGAATATACAAACTCCACACAGACAGCACCCCAGGTCTGAAATTGAACCCTGGGCCCCAGTGCTGTGAGGCAGCATTGCTAGCCACTGTGCCCATTTTACTTCATTGCAGAGGTACTGTAGCTTACATGATCCAGCTCAGTTCACAGAACCGAATCCTGTGCCTGTGAAATACTGTACGGCACTGAGAAGAAGAGAACAAAACCAATCAAACACATTTTCCAGTGTTTAGTCTGAGCGTTATGAGTTTGAAAAAAAAAAAAGTATCGAAATAGTATTGAAAGTTGTTTCATATACTGATATATTACAGGGAAAAAAGGCAAAGTACTGTGGTCAAGTGTGGTTTTGCTTGACAACAAATCTGCACAAGTGTATTCGTGACTCAATGTGACATTTTCTAAACTCTTCAATGCTGTGCTGAATAAACTAGCTCTTAGACTAGCCCTGGGATTAGCTCTTTAATCACTGAATTATGGAACCAGACAAGCCTGATTGACTTTGTGCATATCCCACCAATGAACTACTGAAAATTCACTGAGGTGAAGATGAACTACTTAAATAACACTGGGAGTGGATAAAACTGCCTAACTAGGCTCTCCATGCCAACATTAATCTCATGTGCTTTGCTATTGCATTCTCTCCTCAGCTACCTCACAAACCACACAGTCTAGGATACAGACATGCATCGTTCTTTCTAATGGCTGCATATGATTCTGAAGGGGATCATCAAGAATGACCAGACTTGTGATTAATTTACACTTAGATTTAAACCAGGCCTGAGATGGTACATGAAGGCCAGATAGAAATGCAAAGTTTCTAAACTGACATTTGTACATTAAATTATAGATAACAATTAAAAAGGCCTACTCAAACACAATGTTGGAGAGAGCTAAAGGAAGTTACACTGTTGGGAATTTGTGCATATCCATGGATACTGGCTTTCTATGATAAAGGCATTGAAATAATACAGAAATATGAGCAAATACACCTAATAATGTGAGAGGAATGAAGTAAATAATCAGCCTCACAGTTGGTACCCTTCAACAATGCCCACATTTTTTCCTCAACTGAAATCTGTAGAGCGTATTAAAAAGCCCTGTGGTGAGCTATTTGCTTTTTTACTACCATGACAAAAACACAGCTGCAAACATCCAGAACCGGGCCAAGTTTCAGTCTTTTTGGGTTTGTTTTTTACTTGTTTCCAATAGAAACCAAGGGTGCCCATGGCCCTGCGGTGGTAACCATAAATGCCAGCCCATAATTAACAGACCTTATTTCAAATTTGACAGAGCACCTACAGGGATGAAAGAGGGAAAAGGAGTAGCTTTGCTCTTGTCCGGTGAGCATGTTTTTAGGACCTAATGTACTGAATTAAAGATCACAGTGGTGAGGAGACATTAAGAGAACTCTTAAGAGTGAGAACGTTCCAAGAAGGTTTTAAAAAGTAAACTTGCTCTTGCGCAACTCTTTTGATTTGAAATTCTCATTGATCTTTTTTAATAAAGAAAACACAATTTTTTTTAATCTTCTGTTTTTTTATGCTTTCACACAAGAGAGTTATTTTAAAATCAGTGTAAAGACTGCATTGTCACTATTCTTTTAAGTTGTGCAGACAAGGGTTTGCTGACTTTGCAAATACAGCCAGTGGGCCCCATTAGTTCTGATAACAAAGTTTAAACTGCAAAGACCTTTAGACCTGGGGTCTTCTGGCTCAAAGAACCTCTCTGTAAGGATCTTCTATATGTAAACAATATCAAACTGCAATTTATACTACCATCATGCAATATCAAGCAAATACTGGTCAGTAAATCCAGTGTGAGCTCTGTCAATGGAGATCCACTGATCCACTAGAGCATGCCACTAGATGTCCTTTGAAAGGCTCTGGGAAAAAGTTGCCAGGGACCCCTGCTAGATCAATAAGTTTACTTGCATGCATCAAATTCATCATTGGTTTCTTGGCAGAATATAATAATAATAATAATAATAATAATAATTAATAATTGCTTACACTTATATAGCGCTTTTCTGGACACTCCACTCAAAGCGCTTTACAGGTAATGGGGACTCCCCTCCACCACCACTAATATGTCCTAGTGTTGCTTTATAAAGCAGATATGAAGTAATCTTTTATGTGATAAAGGTAAAGGGACTCTGTACCTAAACACAGCTCATGAGAAACCTTGCAAACGACAGACTGAGACTGCTGTGCCAGCTAATAGAATCATTCATATCCACCAAGGAAAGAAGCCTGTGCTTAAAATGAGTTAACACTGCCAGCTCCCAGGCATCAGGCAAGGGACTCAGGTTCTGTACGGCACAGAGCTCAAGGAACCTCTTCCACTGTAAAGAGGGTGAACATTTTAATCAGGGTTGAGACTGAGAAAAATGCCACTAAGATGTATTGCAGCAAAAGGGATTTGCTCCATAAAGGCTGCTTTTGCAAGCTTACATTCCAAAGAGGCCCACTTTTGGGAAATGTACAGTAGGAAAACATTGATGTGATTTGAAAGGGCATAAAGATGGCTTTAAATGAAGATACTGCTTTTTCTCCCCCCATTTTCCTACCATTACAAAAAGAGCAAGCACTGAACTCAAAATGTAAAATATAAATATTAGAAGAAGGCAAACAAAATATCATTCAACAGTTAACTTCAGGTGTTCCATGCATTTAAATCTATTCCACTCTGAACAACTGTACGTCAACATGTCTCCTGCTTAGACACTTAGGTATTCTTATTAGATAAAATGCAGCAGCATGTTTAATTTAAAAAAAAACATGCTGCTGGATTTTATCTAACAAACATGGACAGGAAAGAATCAAAGAAATGAGCTAAGCCTGCTGTTGATGGTTAACACCATTCCATCACATAATTAGTTTTTCCTTAAATGTTTTCACAGTGCTAAATGGACAGCACTCCAACATACGAAGGTCATCTCGGGCTGTTCCTCAATGAAACATTGAAACATTGTATTCCAATTAGTCAGTTGTTGCAGAACAAAAAAAATGTGAAGTTAGTTCCCCCAAAGAAAGAAGATTTGAAAGTTAAGGTGTTGGTTTTTTTGCAAAAGCAATGATGAATCAAACTGAGTATGGAACTATACATACCAGGGCTCTAGAAAATTTACATGACACCTTGCATGTTTATATAAAGACACTAGTTCTTGGTCTACACTCTCATTCTGCTCTTGTGATACCCAAAGAAAGAAGATGACTCTTATGACACGGAGCAGCATCAAATGCATCAGTGATCAAGTTGCTGATCAAAACTGCAAGACTATCTGAAATGCACTAAAGTGCAGAGTGAAGAAAGAGGAGCTTATTTTAAGCTTGGGTGCATACACTCTAAGCAGCTCTGCACTGGGGAGAAACAAGGAACCCCTTTGTTAATTAGGCTTGAGGATCAACAACAAAACAATGCACATTTGTTTTATTAAGTAATGTTTTTATTCTTACAAAGAAGAGTTGGCGTCGGTGCAACCACACAGGAATATTGCAGGGTGAAGTGCTGAGCATGCAAAGCCCTCTCAGAATAATTTTGAACCCTGAAGAAAACAGGGGAAAAACTTCAAGAATCAATTGTGTAAATGGACATTACACTGGGACTTTGTGAAGACACCTGCAGAAATGTACAATGCAAACCTTGAAAACTGCAAATACAGTTGGATCCGAAAATGCAGACTTGGTACGTGTAATTCAAGCTTTCAGTGACTCAGACAAAGCCAAGGATAGTTATTCACATATCACTACAAAAAGTCTTTTTCTGGTGTGCGATAGTTTTTATTCTATTCATGTTAATGTATTTATTTAATGTAGCAAACGTAAGAAAAACAAACTACCTCAGGTGAAAAAATAAATAGTTTCTATAAAAAACATAAGTGCACCCTACACACAAGCTCAATGCATTTTTTTTATCTTAAGACAACATTTAAAAAATACTCATAGGTTCAGGCTTGCTGTGATATAAAAACTAGTGAATAAGTCCTCACATTCACAGTTTATTCTTCATAATTACAGATTATTCCATGACATTAGTAGGGAATCTTTAATTGTTGACTACAGCTTTATAACAGAAACAAACTAAGACTGAACCTGGTCAGTACTGGGATGGGAAACCTCTTGTGAAAAACTAGTTTACTGCTGTATGTGCCATTGGTGGAGTAGTAGATGTCACTCTCTTTACTGGCCCAGAATTTCCAAACCGTTGTTCCAGTGCCAATGGGACACTGTGCTTTAGGAGATGGGGTTAATCCCAATTTGTTTACAGACTACCTGGTCAATAAAGATGATGTTGTTTATAAAGGTAAAGATGTTAACCTTAATTAAATCTCCATTCTTGCATATTCTGAACAAACTACATTTTTACGTTTTTTATACGTCATATAGTAAAAAATAATTAGCATTGCTATCAAATTTAGTTTAACAAACATGGACATGATCCTGTGCATAACTATAAATAATGGCCTGTAAAAAACACTTAGGTGAGCAACAAAAACAGGGACAACAAAAATCTTTCTCCACTCTTTCCCTCTAATTGAGGCAATAAAAGGTAAATGGTGATCAGTGGACAAGTGAAAATATCCTTTACGATGAAGACCCTGAACCTCTGAATCAGAGGTCGGATTGTGGAATTCGCTCAACCATGCTTTATGCAAGGAAATGCAGGTACTCTGGTGCAATAATTAGACCTGACCCAAAAGTAAAGGGATTAAAGAAAGGCCGGGTTGTTTTTCTGGTGCATTATTAATATTTTGCTAGTATCAGCACTGGAAGCCCTGCCTCTGTGCTTGGCATGTCGCCTGCATGGTGGACGTGACACAGTGGCTCCAGATAATACAGGTCCCAGTGAGGGGACGCCTGGCATCCCTGATGACAGGAATTCATGTTCTGACCTGGTGCTTGGAGACCTGTGATTCCACAAGAGGAATTGAGCCTGAAATAGTAACTAAGGCCAAGAGAACCTCTACTGTGGCATGCATGGGAAAGAAATGAATCACTGCGCAGCCTCCATTTTTCTCAGGATTGGGTGGGAGAGTTGCCACTGACTACTGAATGAAAAGTGCACAGGGTCAATTCATTCTAACGTGGCGAAGAATACCTGACTTGAAATTTACTGGAGCAGGGTCTACAGTCCTGTTGTGGAGAACCTATGCCATCCAGTATTTACAAGCGCATAATCTTAAGGAGTTCATTTACCCTATTAATATAATCTTTAAAATAATGTTTGCACGTGGAGCACTGGCTGCAAAGGAATGCTACTTCTTCACACCTGAAGAAGGCGCAACAGCCAAAATGTTGGGTTTCTCTTTTCAACTTTTCCATTGTGGATTTTACCTTTACAATGACATCTAATAGGTGTCAAATGTGGAGAAGAAAGCTCCAAAGAAGGCTCCACAGCCGAAAAGCTGTTTCTTTTCTTCTCTGTCAGCATGGAATAAACCTTTACTTGTTCCTTTGCAGCATACGCATGCTGATGCAGCTCCCTACTTGAACTATAACATTAGTAATCTTAATTATCTCTTGCTTATATACAATGTTTATATATTATATATAATGTTTCTTTGCAATGTAAAATGGAAAATGAAACTTCCTATAAAATATGCCCATCATTAAGCAGAACTTGTAGTTTTTAATCTAACTCATGGCACTAAATAGATTAACTAAGAAACCACATATCCCACTGTCCCACATATTCAGTTCTCCAATCAGTGTGACACACCACTGCAATAATGCGTAATCAGTGTGGGAAGGAATGTTTTCACAGTGAAAATGTTAAAACTGTACGTGTTTAGTAATATTGTATACCTACAATGTATTTGCAATACTAAGGATTAAACAGGCAGATCACAAATATATTTTCTATCGTATTAACAGATATGGTTTATGTTGCCACTGAAATATAGATAATATTTTCTAATAACTGTACAGTATTTACATAAGTATTAATTACTTATGTAGTATTATTGAGTACAGTATAAAGTGCATATAAAACTGGTAATTTTATTATCACCGTTACATTATGACAAACGTTTAGAATTGTCACTGTGGTAGTTACGCTGAAAAGGGGTTTATGTGCAACACTGTTTTGACCAAATGTTTGTCACCTGAATATGATCAGAGCACAAAAGCAGTAAGAGAAACAGGTTCATAAACATTTAATTTTGATTAATCATATTACCTATTTACATTTTAATTTACATTTCTAAATCATTTACAACTGTTTTCTAGAAATTGGATGATTGTTCATATATAAGAAAAGCTACAAACAAGGCTACTACTACATTGCAGTCCGAACAGAGGAGAAGAAATAAAACTATGCTGCTGTAGACAGTCTGTGGTTAGTTCAGTTCTCGAGTTCATAAAATCGAGAACTGATGTTTTGGCTGAAATATGAACAGGAAAACAGGTTAACTAGAAGTGACATCTATTGTTAGACACTGAAAATGCAAATTAGAAGAAAAATAAACAGTTCCACACATGTGAATGATAAAGACTGATATGAGATCACCTCTGTTTTAGTGAATTTAGTGGCAACAAACGAAGGAAACTTGGGAGAGCATGCCGGTTCAGAGGGATAGCTGATTCACTGTACGGTAGTTACATCTAACGGGGTTCAGACTTGGAAGGGCAGCACACAGATCTTTTAAAAAGATCACAGCTGACATCTGCATGCTGGGGTTGAGATATTGCGATGAAGAAACAAACAATGTCCCCAGCATCAAGGAAAAAAGGCCTTCCCAGTTTTCATGTGAACCTGTTTATTGGTCTTTATACTGTAATTCAGATGTACAATACTCAGTTTGTTGCTCATTTCCTGCTTATTTCCTTTATGTCTCCAACAAAAACCTGGAACATACCTTAAACTCCTTTTACAGTGCTGAAACTTTTGAATTTTGAAGTGATAACTGAGATCAATATGCTGAGCTCATCATCTTTTACCTATTTGTATTTTTGCAAAGAGCCATGAGATGTCTTTGTCTCAAGAAGTATTTAAAAATAAGCATGTACCATGGATCTGCATAGTATACTTGGATTAGTAAGGTGCAGATGTCCTATGCTGATACTTGGGGATTTCCATATCTACAAGAGAGTCGCACAGTAACTCCCTCTGAGAAAAAGAAAAAAAACTAGTAGATAGTGAAGACCTAAACTTTGGGTTGTGTTCATTATGAAGTACTAATACAAGGTGTACCGTCCATGTAAAATATGATCAACTAAAAAGGCTTTAAGAGTAAATTCAGAAAACTAAGATTTAGGAACAGACAATGAAGTGGATTCCATCGTCTATATAGGAGTCTAAAATTAAAGTCATGCACGCTCCTGCAAATGAAGTTGGATTCTGCGCCACACAAACAGTTTTCTTTTAAGATCTGCTCCTGCAGTAGAGCTGAGGTATGCCAGCTCTTTGATTTGATTTCCTGCAAGGAGACATTCTGCCTCCCAGAAAGGGAAAAAGCCCCCCTCCACCAACCCCACCTGCCTACTGTGCAATAACAATCATCAGGCCTCCATGTGTGCTAAGCAAAATGTGTTTGTAAACTGTAAATGCACTACTATGCTAGTCACAATGGAGACGCACAGCAGTTTTGGCAATGCACACACCAATCCAGGGTCTGGCCTTCAGGGGATGATGGCAGTGGACCAGCCCAGTTATATTATTCTGTGCTCCATTGTCTCTTTCTGCCTGTTTGAGCCTCCCTGAGAGTCATGTGAACACAGGTAATGACAAACACGTCCGCCACCTACTCCTACGACACAAATCCCCATAAACTGTTTATTATGTTGTGGTATGGCAGGTATTGGCACCAAAATAAACTTAAATGTTCTTGTGAAGAAATACAGTGAGAGGAACACATTCTGAAATGGATGCCAAATTCCAGGAAGGGTACAGACAAAAAATGACCATTTTGAATAATGTGGCTTAAAGTTCTCTCGATCCACACAGCCTTTCCAGCTTCCTTTAATACCAAAATTTCAATGGCTTTCCTTTTCTCTTCTGTTTTTAAAACAATGTGAACTTGTCCTTTGAAAACTGCATTGTTAATATTGTCACTTAGATATTACTGGTCTGGTTGGTTAAATTGCATCACATGACTGTGCATATACAGTACTAGCAGTAAACCATGACTTACGCAGAAGTCCTTCCTGTGAAAATCACTCTGCCCTGCCACATTCTGGAATCCAAGCTGAGCCATTTAATTTACAAGAGATTCCAGGAAAACTGACATCATTAGCTTGATCTCCGCTGCTTGGTTCTGCAGAGCACTTTCCTTGAAGATTTCCATCGTTAGTGTGCAGTTTAATCCTACCACCTGAAACACAGTAATAATTAACATTGCCAAAATCAGGGCAATTAAAGTTTAAGTATTTAAATTGATCAGGATTGTCACCTGGCAAATTGTAAGTTTCAGATTTTCTAAAGTATTAGTTTATTATGTGTGTTACAAGCCATATGTTGCCTAAAAGGTTGTGTAGTCCCTTTTAAATTAATTACTTCCTATGAGCTTATATTAAAACACACTGCACCAAATGGGTTACAGCATAAAGTTCCTTAAGGTCCAGAAAGAATTATTGCAATAATAGTAAAATAATACCCTTGACCTAAATTTGGATACAAAACATTTACTCCTTGTCATCTTGTGTGCTTTTCTTTGACAGTGAATAACTCAAAAATCTAATTTGAAAGAAAAATGAAAATATAGTGCTTATTAATATTCATGAAATTTAAAATCAGTTTTAAGCACATTTTCATAATGGACCCTCCTGCTCAAGAGTCCTGAGTATTAGGTTTCTGATCTGGTTGAAACATGTTGTGTTTTACAAACAGGTTACAAATCACAGGGCCACATTATCACATTAGCTTTACTGCCAAGTGCAGCTCCCTGGAAAAATGCTTTTAGGTCTTAGTCATGTTGGAGTAGTGTGTTACAACAGTAAATACAGAAAGATAAGCTATAGGAATGCCAAAATACTAAAACAAGCATAGATTTAGATATAAAAATAAAAGTACAGTACACTATGTCTGTGTTAATCCAGTCAAGGTGGTAACAATGGATAACTGTAATTATATGTGGGCTGTTTTTATACCACTGTTAATAGAAATAATATATCAACTATAATTACTCACAGCACATGAGATAAATAGACTAACTTATTTTTTAAAAATTAAGTGCTCTGCTCAGACAGGAAATAAGACATTGTTAACATGAAGCATTAATACTGAATACTGTTCAAAAATATATTTAATTGTTGTCTGTATGTACTGTATAGTGCGCTAGACAGCTACTATTGAATGAGTGCACAGATTCTTAGCCATCATGAAAGTCATGAAAAAATGCATGGGATCATTGTTTAATTTATGTATTTTAACTTTCAATACTACTGTCTACCTGCATTATACAAAATATACCTAGAACTAGATTCATAACACCTACTAATAGGCTACAGCATCAGAAATGAGCAATCCATTCTTGTTTTCTATTGGCAATAGTATAGGCAAGGTTCAGGATATGCTTTTCATTTCCATGAATAGTGGAAAATCATTCTTGAGATACTCCTATTGCATCTTCTTCATACAAAGCTGTGGGTAATATATGAGAACAAATACCTGCTTGGATCATTTAACCTGCTCCGCCTCAGAGTAAGCATAAACGTCTGTCACTTGGAACCTGTCTTTCTCTTAATTCAGCACACATGCTTTTACAGACCTTCAATTCAAGATGGGCTTCCTTTCCACAGGACAAACTAAAGTCACTAACCACCATAAATCTTACAAACAAAAACAACATGCCACTCATTCCTGAGGCAGCAGCTTTGTAAAAAAAGACATTTGCCTTTACTGAAGATGTTGCAATTTGTATTCAATTGTCAGTTGTCACTTGCCACTTGTTATCTGTACATAACAACAGCAAATGTAAAGCACATGGACTGGTTTAGTGAAAAATGTTTTCCTCCAAAGCAATTCAGAAACTTCCCTTTGGAAAAGGCACCATGAAAAATTCTAGAGATTTTCATCTCAGGTATAGAAAACACAGGTTCTCTCCTGTGTTTCATTTCCTACTTGTTGACTCTTTATATTACCAAAAGGTATTTTCTTACTTAGCATGATCTTTTACAAGAGTACCTACAAGCAATGTTTACTTTCTTCCTTGTCCTGGACAATTCACAGTTCGCACAGACTTGAAAAAGCTGCAGGATTGCTCTGCATACAGCTCTTGATACATGGTATAAAAATAAATATGGTTTTAAAACATAGGGTGTTCTACATTCAGTAAGAAAGTCGGTCATTTTTATTTATTACCTGTCATGCCTTTTGTAACATAATACAGTGCTATGTAAGTTGGATTGTACTTTGTAAACTGTGCTCTTTGTAAGTCGAACTGTAATGTTGGCATTTATAGGTTAGAGTTCCAATTCAAGGATGAAATGAAGTAACTACTGAGAGGGAAGAGTGTTATTTTCTGGTGTTCCACCACTTTCAGCCCATCTCACACGGGGGGAATGTGTTAATACTGGACAGCACCAGCCGAGAGTTCACTCAGACACAACAGCACTCTTATGGATTCACCTGCTGTCTTCAGGACAAACCACCTCTTGGGTCTCTTCAATACTGTGGTGGATGTGCCGCCTAGGTGCTGTGCAGCCTGTATGGAATGGCTGAGCACATTGCAGGTTATAGGCCAGTTCATCATTGTAACCCAGGTGTGGGAAGGCTTTGATCAGGCCAAGGTGGATCTCTTTGCCTGCAAGGAGTTGACACATTACTTGGCATGTTCTCTTTCTGGGACCTGGACTGTCCACTTGCCAACAATGCACTGGCATACCCTTAAATCTTATGAAGCTCCTTTATGCCTTAAATAGTTCCTGGCCACAGCACCATCTCCATGTGAAGAAAAGCAAAGCCTGTGTCCTCCCAGTGGTCCTGCACCAACCACATAGGCCCTGGTTCCCACTTCTGGTCTTCCTTCAGCTAGGAGAACCAGTCACTTACAGTAGCAGTCACCTGCTCACCGATAGAGTCTTGACACCAATAAAGGGGTGTTCTCTGACATCCCCAATTTTTGAGTCTAGCAACAATGAGGGAATGGCGCACTGACGGGTTGTGCAGTGTGGCTGTACCAATTCCACTCCAAACCAATACACTTAAAGTGTAAGATTTTCCTTTCTTGGTGTATAATTCAGAACAAGAACCCGTTCTCTTGCTCCATATTCACGGTGATCAAATTCCTTTAATGGTTTATGGATAACAAGAAGGTTCCCTGTGTACTTTGCAGCCATTTGACAGCGAGATTGTCAGTACAAGAAGGGCGAGATTTGGACTTTGTGACAGTCATTCTTGTTGTTTGTTCTAATTAGAAATGTACAGCAAAACAACACGTTAACTCCACCAGAAAAACCATAAACCGCATTGTCACAGATGAAAATGAAAATTATTTTATGTTCTTCATTGAGAAATTCTACCATTAAAGATAGGGAATATATTGGAACATATTGCAAACAATAGTAGAACACAGTGTTGTTCAGAGTGTACAGGAGTCTGGGTAGGGTGTATTCTGGCACATGGCAAAACATCAAGGGCTTTGAGTTCAAAATAACCTCCTTGCCAAGCCCTGGATAATGAGACCAATGACAGGAGGGGACCTATTTTGAGGCATACATGCCACTGTAATCAATTGCCAGGCTGTTAATCCCCTTTGCACGGGAAACAGGGTTCCCAGAGATGTAAGAGATTTGAGGAGCAGATGGAAGGTCATGGTGAGATATGGATGTCATACACCCAGCTCAGCCAGCTGGCTGTCCACAGCAGTTCTAAGATATTTCAGCCTGGACCTTTACACGGCCTGTAGGTCTATATTGTGAAGAAGAATAAAGAATCTTAATAAAGAATCCCTTTGCCACTGTAAATGTCTTTTTGCACTGATGTGCAACATTATGCACTGTAACTCCCCTTATAAATGTTTCCTAAACATGACAAAGGTGACTTATTTGCAAACAAAAGTTCATTTCAACGTAAAAGGAGAAAGAGCAAATTAGCTTTATTAAGGGGAAGCTTTCTTTAAAATAAATTAAATATTAAGAAAACAGTCCCTTTGTTGATAATATAATCAATATAAAATTATAAGAAAACAAAGTTTGCAAGCCTTGCTACAACACTGTTGATCTGTTTCAACAATTGTAAATACGTTCTTTAAAGAGTTATTGTTATGAAGCAACAGCAGGCAGGAAGCTGGGCCATATTAAAAATCACAGAGGTAGTTTTCATGTATAACAGCATAACACCATTGTAATACTAATAAGAAGAAATTGCCATTTTCAGTTCAGAAATTCATTTAATTTCCTGATTGTACAAGCTTTTACCAGGAAAGGTACCCTCTTTTACAAATTCCTTGAGGACATTGCATGGCAGTGTATGCAAAATAGGATTTTAAATCAAACATAATTATGTATCTAATTTGCAGAAAGACTTGATAAGATTAAGCCTTTTTCCCTTTCAAACTTGGACCCAAGGCACATTTTTCTGCAATGCTTTGAAACCCAAGGAGGCTTTGAAATACTTTTGAGCAGCAGGGAGCTACAGTACAACTCGTGGCTACAGAAGCAAGGCCAATTTCTTCCTCGAGCAGAGCTGGGGTGTCCATGGAGAGAGGACGGGTGAGGTTCAGGAGTTCACATCCCTGCTGTATTTCATTTACTACAAGGACAGGTTGTCTGGCTGCATCACGTTGTTCTGTCTAGTGAGAGCTTCAAAGTTTTCATGACAAACATATCCAGGATACAACATAAGACCATGAGAATTTCCTCGTGCTCTAAAACCCAGAGCACGCAAACAAACCCAGTGGCTGACCTTCACTATGACCACTACAGCAATGAAACCACCTCCTCTTGACTCTTGGAATTCCAGCTCATGGAGGGACAGCTCCAGAGGGGCTTCTGTTTCTAAGCAGAAAGCTTGGATTTCCCCCAAGGAAAACATCTGTGAACCAAAGATTTCAAACTCTTTTACAAAAGTAAAGAAACATCCAATACTTGGCAAAAGTGTATCAAAGGAAATTCTATAGGTAAATGTACATATATATAAATATAGTATATTTGCCCATGTGCACATTACGTGTATCTGAAGAACATGCATTTTACAAGGGGATTGATACTGTTTTGTAAGAGCTACCTCTCAACTATTGCAAGGTTATTTTTTTCCCTCTGTTCAATAACTAAGCCCCATGCCCCAGGCGTCGAGGCAAGCTTCCTCTGAGAAGATGAGCAGTGATAATAACACTGAGCTCTAATCCAGCTGGTCATGTGATGACTGCTGGTGTTGTCTCCAAGCACGTAGCTCTACATGGCTGAAACCTATACTGTAGCACAAGATCCTCTTTCACTGTGCAACTGAGACACAGGGACCCACACCACTAGCTGAACTAGTGTCGGGTGCTATGGGGAATGAGTTTCATTCACAAGCAGATATAACAGTGATCCCCACTTAACCCAACAGGTCTCTGTGTTTCTTCCTGATCAGAGAAAAAAGTTAGGGCCTAAGCAACTGAAGGAAACAAAACAGGTGTGAAAAAGAAAGTCAGTGGTGGAGAGGTTAATACAGACTTACACTCACATGTTTACCTCAAAACTTACTAACAGATTATGAATAAATGCATCTTAATGACAACGGATATAGAAATAAAATATCCATCAGTGTTAAAGAGAATCAAGTGTCTCATATCATACACGGTATCCTGTATGCAATCTATTTCACACAACATCTTAAATCTTTTCTAACATCAATAATAAAGTATATGTTTTCATAAAAAATATAATTTGCTTCTTTTGGCTTCATACTCATTGCAATTTAGATGTGAAGCCCCAGAATTATGCAGGCAATGGGTGCAAGGCTGGGTACAGCCTGCATGGGATACCAGTCCATTGCAGTGCATAGTCACACCATGGCCACTTTTCCCAGAAGCCAATTTAGCAGTATGTTTTTGGACTGTGGGAGGAAACTGGAGCACCACAGAATATACAAAATATTCTCGGCTGCTATCCACAAAGATAGCATCCCAGGTCCAGAATTGAACCCAGGGTCCCAAAGCTAAAAGGCAGCAATGCTGACCCCTGTGCCACTGTACAGCCTAGGCCACTCCCTTCACTTACTAATTGGACAAAAGGTGGAAAGCAGTCACCAGTTGAACCCAATGCCTCTCACAAAGGACATTCAGTCTTGAAACTAGAAAAGTAGCTTCAGGACAATATATGACAATATCATAGTGCCATGTTACATTAATATATAAACCTCAATGAGCAAGAGAAAGTATACAAAAGGAGAAAATGTTTAAAAGCTGTTTGGTGTTGTTTTGTATCATCTTGAGAGGACTGCAGAGACACAGTACATTAGATACCTAGAGAGATATCCCAAAAATGTTCATAAAAAAGCATGACATCCTTACATCACAACTCTTTAAACCTTTGCATGTTGACTGCCATCAGCTACTCCCCACTCTCTCGCATGTGAACCTGAATTTTGTATTGTTTTGATAACAACTCGGTAGTGTCTGAGCTAATGGCCCAGTGCCACAGGATGAGCCAATGTGCTCCAGAATTTCAGACACAAACGGCTTTGTTCCCAGGAGTAACACTGATGGTGATTGTTAGCCACGTGGTGGACAGCCGATTTCAGAGACCAGAGTGTACAAGCAGGACCAATGTACTTGGATGTTCAAGGTGGGTGGAAGCAACAGTGTACGACTATACCAAAAGCTGCCCACATTCATTTTATCATCTAGCACATGGTCACCAGTGAGATAGATTCGTGTGGGCAAGCCTGAGTCTGAAATGCCAATGTACACCCATAAAAAAGGTTTTGGATTGAGCACCAAATATACGACAACATGCTCTTGTAAAGACAGACTGGCAGTTTCCTACCGTTCCATATCCTCTCATCTAGAGGCCTGAACTCGTTGGCGCCGATCAGCCTTCGGCAAGTGAGGACAGGGTATGTAGGTGGATGAAGTTGGGGGGGTAGGGAGGCGGGGGGTAGTATTGTGGCTGAAGTGCCAAGAATTTGTTAAATCCCAAAGTAATTAAACAGAAAAGAGAGCAAAGAAGTCAGCCAGCAGGGGGAATTTACTTTAAATGTTCAATCGCATCCGTTCCCATGCCCTCCTGCTATTGTCCAACTCAGGCCCCAGTTGATTTTTTTTTCTTTTCACCCTGTGCTATTCTTTCTTTCCTTCTTTAAATGGTGAAGAGTGTTTCTTTTTTTATGTCAGAAGGAGTGTTTGGCAGTAGACCAGAGTGATGGGTCACAACACCTCAAGATCTTTATCAGCTTTGAGAGTCTGGGGCCTCTCATCTATGGGAGAAAGCAGTGATGTAAGCATGGGATATTTGGGGACCCCTTTTATAGGCACTGTCTACTGTCCTTAGCATGGGGACATCCCAAAAACCCCTGATATACAGTGAGGGTGCCAGGACTACAGATGTCCAATTTTTTTCTTGTTCAGAGCACTTACTGTCACAGACCAGAGCAAGGAACTGAAGAAAATAAAAGGCTGTGCTCTTTGCAGTTTGACACCAATATACCGTATCAGGTCTCCCAAGTTCTCTCTTCATTCAAGAATTACTCATTGGTGAAATACACTTAGTTCACTTTATGTGGCTACGAGTCATAAAGCTGTTTTTCCATTTATTTTAGATTTAGTACTTTAGTTTGCAGTGATCTGTTTGCAAAGAAGGCCAAATATGTGAAAACATATTAAGCATTCATACAATAAAAGCATTCATACAATAAAAACATTGAATATCATGCTTCTAATGATTAAATATTACCAACAAGATAAGTAATGAACTAGCTAACAGCTGAATAAATAACACAGCGAGTACAACAAAAAGGCACGACACAAAAAGCTTTACACAGAAATAATTACTATTTGTATGATTAATTAGTCAGTAGGATAAGCTTTCAAATAACATGTACATATAACAATTTTTTTAATTTTCTTGATTTCAAATTTCATGCAAAGCATTTATTTTCCTGCACCATCCTATAACAACCATCCTATACACTACGGCAAACGCTGGCTTGGTTCTACCAAAGTGATGGTTTTTGATACTGTAGTTCTAGTACAGACCTTTTTGTTTCTCTTGCGCTTTTGCTTCAACTTCTGCTTCAACGCGTTTACATTGAAGAGACAGAAATAGGTCTCCAATACATTACAACTTGTGAGGCACAGGTGACAATTGCACTGCTAAAACCAAAAAGCCAATATACATACAGTACATGAGTAATTTGAAATATTAAGTTCCATTGCTACGATTAGACATTTACACACAATAAAATTACAATAATATTCAATATCTGAAACATAAGAATATCCAATATCTTTATCTTATGTGCATGAGCCCGTAGCTTGTAAAACCTGAAATGGCTCAGACTGCTTTGGAATAGAGGTTCTATTTTCCATTCCGGCAGCGCTATGGAAAGTGTATACTGTATCACATTATCACCCTAATTTACATCTGTACCTCAGTGCAATGCCAAGTCCCATGGCACAGACTGCCACAGATCGGACGGAGAAAACAGTGTGAAGAGCTGTGTCCCGCCTGAGTCTCACAGGCTGTGGTCTTGAGATTCTATGCCAGGGTCTCCATGGAGCTCCACAAGTACCTCTATATCACTCTAGTAAATGGTGATTCAGAGAGGATAAGAGCAAACTGAGGGCTGAAAAGAGAGCCCTGGAAACCCTCAGACAGCTGTCACAAGGAAACAATGCCCAGCCAGCCTCTAGTAGCAAAATAGTGCCAACCCATTTATCTTTGCCATTCCTTATAAAACTCATATCTACAGTTGTGGCATAGCACACTTGTCAGAATCAAGCAGTATTACAGTATTGGAGCCGACTCTGTGGAGCTATCTCAGCATGGTTTCCAAGTTGTTTTGTTCTAGTTTGAGGAAATGTTGAGGCAGGTTAAGATACAAGATCATTCAATACAGCTTTTCATTGAGTCCCCCAGCATATAATCTGCAGACATATTGCCTTTATCCTGATTGCGCCTGATCTGAGCCATTAAACTAATCTGGTTCTGGTCTGTGCATGGAATGTAACTGTGTTAAAGGTCCAGTTTGAAACACTCTTTTGACTGGTTTGAAAAACCTGTGATGATTCCAGTATTGTGATGGGAGTGCTCCAATATCCATCTTTCACTTTGTTTAGTCTACTGTACCTGACAAAAAAATGAAAGGTTTACTCATGATATTCCTTCAAAATAGCAAGGGGCTAAACAGAACTTTATCGGACATGGCTTAGCTCCATATGGCCTGGAAATGCTACAAAAACAGACTGAGCCCTAACAAGAAGACTGGTTATTGAAGAAGCTCCTATAAGATTCTACAATATAACAAGGCTTTGGCACAGAATCCCTTTGACAACTCAAACCCAGTCACTCAACTGGTGACACAAAACACGGTGAAAAGACCAGACCATGAGGACGTCAAGTGAGGATCCTGTTCCCTTTCCTGACCAATAATCTTAATCAATAACTAATAACTAATAGCTAATAACAGTTAAAGTACTGTAACTCATACAAAGAATACAGGTGAGCACTGCCTTTATCAGACCACTTCAAGCAAAACTTCCTTGCTTTGGTTACAATGTCTACAAAAGTGAAAGAGCATAAAATTGAAAAACTGTAAATTACTGTAAGAATGTCGACACTCAAAGCCTGGAAACACATGCCCCACAACACAAGACTTGATTTCCCCATGAAAAACCATCATTCATTATCTCCAATTAGGAAAATGTCACTCCTCTCCTTTCCTGAAACTTGCAAAATGGAAAAACAGTCTGTCTCCGAGCATAATGCCAAGTTTTTTTGCTGTAAAAGCCAGTCGAGCATCTCTGAGACGGAGGGGTCACTCATGTGTAAGAGGGGCCCCGGTGCCAGTCTGGAATGGGTGTGAATCCATCCAGGCAGGGCACTCACTGGACACCCACTGCTGAATCACTCAGCCACCAGTTTCCTCCCACACTACAGTGTACAATCAGCCCACAATCTTATTAAGACCTCCATCTCCGTACTGTAGCAATTAATTCTTTCTACATTTTTTCTTCTGCTCTACTGGTTATGAGGAACTGGTTAAATTAATTTGGTTTAGCAGAAAGAAGACTTACGCTTCTTCTTAATTAGGACTTTAAAAGATGTGATCAAAGGTAAAACGGGACAGGATGAACTCTGCAGAACTGGACGTGTTTGGGCTCAGAAATGATGCTAGCAGGCTTCTGCATGGATGGCTCACAACTGTATTAGTCTGGTCAATAAAGCTGAACTAGCAGAAAAAAAGGAAAATGGTGCCAGAGCCATGTCAAAAGTGACTATGGCCAAATAGCTATCCATCCAGAAATGTTCTTACAGTAAGGTGCACTTCAAGGCATCTAAGCTAAAAAAGTATTTTATTTCTTCCTTTGATTTTCTCCTTTTCAGTTTATTTTGCACACTTGTTTACCACTTAAATACTAAAAACTAAGTTCTTGTTTAAAGGAGAAGGAGAAAAGACAATACTGTTCATCAAAGATTAATAACCAGGCACTGAATGTCTGTTACACTAACAAGATGTGAGATTTTCTGCCACATGATGTTATTAATGAAAATGTGTCCGACAGACAAAAAATGTAAGCAGAATTATTACACACAACATAACCGTTTTAATAGACCACCTGAAAACAGTTTTTTCTTTTTCTAAAACTCCTTTCTCTCACCTTGCCAAGGCCTAAGTTTTGGAGCAGTATTTTAAATCTTTCTGATGTAGTATTCAATAATAAACAGGGTACTTTGTAGATTGAAGTTTGAAAAACTATCAATGCTACTCTTCAGATAATACTATTCAGGATTCCACTACGATGAACACTATGCTCATTTTTTTGCTCGTGTAAGTCTTCATGTTCTACAGCTGTGGCAGGTCAAGAACCACCAAAGAGAAACAGCTCGGCCCTGAAGCACTGCCATTGGTCTTGTGTGAATTGTGTCAGTAGACATAATGGCTTCTCTGTTATGTTCTAAACTCTTGTTAAGACAGATGCACTTGTATTCAGGAAAATAATTTGGAAATATTTTCCCAACATCATTAAGACATAGGAGACTGCCAAGTAATAATGAATACTCTGTTTAACTTTGAGTAATCACAGATGACACCAAAATAGGAGGAATGACAGTCACGACAGAAGCATCCAAGGAAACAAAACAAGAGTTAAGATAATAACAAAACCAAAGGATCTGAAGGAATTAGAGCAATTCTAGGAAAGAGGAATGTTCATAAATCTCCCCTCTGAAGTGCCAGAAATTAAGAGCACACTACACTCCAGCAGGCCGCAAATTCTAAAAAGAAAAGAGCAAATTGTTACAAATTCTGTACAAAATGTGTTTATATTTAGCATGGACTTCCACCAAGTCAGAGCCTGGTTATCAGGAACCTTCAAGAAATGGCTCAGATCAAACCTCGACTAAAAAGTGTGATGACGTGAATAGCCTCCTCTTGTTTTTATCCTTCTTATGGTTTTACAATCTTAAAACAAAATGATTCCACCACCACAAAGATAGTACATCTGTACAAACACAAGCTTGATTATATGCGTGCTGTACAATAAAAGATATATAAGCGAAGGCAGGGTCATGCTTTTAAAAATGTGTGCTGAGACTGAAAAAACATTCCAGAAACACAAGTCTGTAGGGAATAAACTAAAAGTAGGTGATTATTATTCCCCAGGCATGCCATCCACATGAATCTTATATTTTCAATGTTATGCGCTGAGCAGAATTTGAAAAGAAATCTAAGACAAATTTCCAGTACATTGATGCCCCAGAGATACAATATGATAATGAAATTCTTTGAAGATTCTGAGAGGTGCCATTTGCCGTTTTTTCCTAAGCCTGTCATCTCTGCATTGGCACATAAAACATTCCTTTAAAAAGCCAGGCTTTCTTGGAAGTTTGAGGAATAAAGTTTGAAGTCCCTGATTCCGTTTACCTATTGCAAAATGAAACTTCCTCCTAGAGCCACTATTAACAGAGCTTGTACTGGTTTATTGTTACACTCATCACTAAACCCAACAACCTATTTTCAAACGTCTTCAAGAAACATATGGAAAAGATTTTCAATTCAAGTAGGTACTAAATTACTGAAAGGGCAAAGTGGGCTCAATGGCTTCTTCTCATTTACATCCTGCCCTGAATTTTTATCACTGTTAATATGTACCTCCACTAATGCTGTAGGAGTTTCAATATATTATATTTTTGGTAAAAAAACAACAAGAATATATGTTTAAGGGTACTGGAACTTATTCAAAAATTTAAATGAATGTCTTAAAATTACTACATACTGTAAAGCAAAGCTCTGTTAATTCTCCATAATGTGTAAACCACAGCTTTCAACATTTTTAAATGGCCCTTAAAAGCACAGCAGCCAAAATCCGGAGCATTGCCTTCAATACAGCACCTGTTTTCCCTTTCATCTTGTTTACTTCAGATGCAAATGAGAAGAAATGAGAAGAGTATCAGTAATATCTGCTAATTGGAACTGACAAGCAATTCACTTTTCTCAGTCGCTGCATTAAACACTTAAAATTTAAATTTGCAAACTTGTGTAACATTCTACCTAATGGCAAAGCACATTTCCTCATTCTCAAATAGGTTCCATACGGTTCTCTTCTGCATGAGGTCTGTTTTTGCCCTGTGTTGGAATGACACTAAGTGTGCTGTTAAATATGATTAATTGCTTACGGCAACATCTGAATTCATAAAAACACTTGCAGAAGAAAAGAATGAGCCCAACTGAATAATACTCCACAGCTGTTTTCAGCTGTGCCGTAAGCTGTTAAAAGCTAGATACCCATGTGTGCTACACAGTCAGGTAGACGGAAACAAGGCTTGATCTGTCGTGAGCAAGATTGGGGAAACATTATCTTGGGATGTAGGAAAGTAATAAATTATGAAAAGGTGTTCAGGTGATGTCATTTAAATGATGCCTTTTCTGGAGCAGGCTCGTTTAGGTTGCTGGTGGTTTTTGATGTGGTCACAAGGCTATGAAGCTGGCAGACATTGCTACGTGCTTAGATGCACGTTGCATTCGGACTGCTACACCTCAGAGGAACGATGGTGGCAGAACTTTCCCAAATTTTCAGGAATGACACACGCAGGCAAACAGAAGCGAAAAAAAGACCAGGGAGTTAATGGAGCTCATGTAGGAAAAAGCCTTGTTGAAGCCTGTTTGAGGACGAGGAGCTTTGCTTTTCCATAAGCCTCACAGTTGTAGCACAAACAGACATATTCATGGAATGCAACAGATCTTTACAGGAAAATAGACGGAGAACAGCTTATTAGCTTAATAATGTTAAACAAAATTTCACATTATACAATAAAAACCCATAAATATGTGATACCACTAAAGTTTCTAACATTATGAGAAGTACAGTACCATATGCTAATTATGTAATTAAAATCCTGTATAGCATTGTTCGTTGGTGCCCTAAATGTTTGAATGTGTAAACAAGTTTCCAAATATCTTTTTTGGCTTTGCATACATATTCTAAATATAAGAAGGTGAGTTTTATACTTATTTCACCAACATCTAGAATGAGGACTACTGTTAATAGCACCGATATATTTTAAGTTAGTTGATAATCCATTAATTCAAATAGATTATATTGATCTTTTACAATACTGAATACTGAAGAGAATACTGAAGAGTGAGAAACTAAAAATGTAACATAATATATCGATTGGACTGGTTGAAAAAAAAACAAAAAAGCCACAGCATCTCATTTTTAAAAGCGAGGAATTCAAAGGACTGCTTATAAAATTGCATAAAAATGCTGAAAGCAAACATTCATGCAATCTAGCAAATGAACAAAATTCCCCAAAATGGCAGGAGAAAAGCAGACAACTGTGTTATCTGGCTGGGGAAACGATCTCTTTCAAGCCCGATTCACATGACAGGCACCAGACGAACCACAAAGGAACTGCAGCAAGTTTCCTGCAAAAGGAACCACCAGCCCCTGTTTTTACCACAACCAATGCACCAGAGCACTCTGGCAACAACAGTACTGTTGCCTGGCACATTGTGTTAGTCACCTCAGATGACTTCTCAAGAGCCATGACATCACATACTGAACCGTAATACTCACAACAACACACCCACTGTGTTAGACTGCACGGTCAAAATGAATAACTCAGTTACAATCTTGCTGGAGTTCAACTCAAGTTTTTTTTTCCAGTTTATTGGAGCATTTGGTCTAATCATGGCACAACTGCTTAAACAATAGTAAGTGTGCAGTATCTGCTATTTGTACAACTACAGTTTTCTTGTTTTCAGATTGCTGTGAGTCCATTTTCTATTGCTTTGATTGATTTTTCTAAAAGTTCTTATGCTACAGTCAGAATTCGAGAATATTTTCTCTTCTCATTTCAAAGAAGCTCCTTCTTATAGGCAATTGGTACATAAACACTTCAGTTGAAAAGCTGTCATAAATCATAAGTTCTAAAATTCTAGAAGGATTGTTTTAATTACTTATATTGAACAATGACCTTATAAAGCTGCTTCTCTAAACTGCTTGGAGAGAACCTTATGTCCAGTCCAGCTGTAACAAAGTTTTTTTTATCATGCTAGCCACCACTTCCTTCTGCAAAAGTGAGATTTCAAGTAAACCAAAGGCAATTGAGAGAGACTCAGAGCTCCCTACTGCAAAAATGAAAAGAAACATTTACATAGGATAAGATCTTTTTCAGCACTTCCTCCAGTAAGAGATATACAGTTATTAGACATTGGAGAATAATTATTGGAGAATTGTTACAACAAACACACTATACATAACAATACAGTAACTTTCTTCTTCTTTCTAAAGAGACACTGACAGAAACATGTGGAACCTCTGCCATTCAAAACTACACAGGGATGCAGAGGAATTGAGAGGGAAAAGGGAAGACCTACAGTGTGACCCACGCAGACACAGAAATATAATGTTGTGCTTTAGTTAAGATGCCGAAGAGAACGCAGTTAAATAATTAGATATTCAATATGCATTCATTGACTAATAACTTTTGCATAATTTATGTGCCTTTTATTAACATATTTCCCAAACAGTTTAACATGTAGTTTTGAAATAATTTCAGTAACGTCTCCTAACTGATGTCAAGGAGCCTTTTTTGTCGACATAACTAAACCCTTACTCAGCAAATGTGAAAGTGTGGCCAAAATTATATGTTCCTGTATCTTTCTGTTGACATATTCTGCATGTTCTTGTTTTCCTTATTGTATTAATTAATGCCAAAACTTTAAAACTGCCACATCTGTTTTCGATTTACAGTTGTGCTTCATTACATACACACTTTCATTGTTGCGGTCACACTACTATAAATATGGAGAGCAGTAACTTCCTGTGGCAATTTGATGGAAATTGCCTTAAAACGGAATTGTTTACTATATATTTTTTAAACCTTCCTGCTTTTATATAAAAATAATCCTGCCACCTTGATGAATCTGCTGAATGCCAACTATCTGCTGAAGTCTTATTCTTGTGCAGATTTGAGATTGCAGCTGTCGTTCACTAATTACCTTCTGTACCATGCATGGAAGCACACTATGTAACATTATTATTATTATTTTGCTTCTATAAGGGCAGAAAATGATATGCATTTTAATATCTTGTCCACTGGTTGTTAACTGTGGGTGGCACAGGTCAGAACATGATTCTGCACTTTTAACTACAGTATAAGCCACCAGCTCTTGCCTCCAGAAGATGTCTAAATAAACGACAAGCACCACACAAGTCCATGCCACCTATCGAGTTCAATTAATCACTTGGGTCTGCTCTGCCCTCTTTTAAATTCTGCTCTCAGATCCTGTCTGCAGTAGGTTTCAGATACCCTGAGGATCTAGGTTCTTTTTTTCACAGGAAAGTGGCAGAACCTCAATGAAACCAATGTCTGCCAAAATGATGACTGGTCTTGGCACGCTACCTCTTGCAGCAAGTGTCCTGTCCAGACTTGCTCATAAGGGGCCTCATTCGTCTCCCTGCCTCTCACACTGCACTTCTGAGAGGCTCTAAGAAAGTTCATTGAAATCTGCAGTTATTCAGATCAGAGTGTTCGGTTTTTGCTGGACAACTCAGACTCTCTTTAAGAATACACTGTCTGTTTCCCTGCCAGAGGACATGAAGCAAGTAACACAGGGAGTGCATTGTGCAGCGTCCCAGACAAAGACATTCTAAGTGGACAGACACTATGTTCAGAAAGGGGTCAATACTGATTTCAAAATATGGACAGCTCAACGGGGGGGGGGGGGGGGAAGTCTACCTGCACAACTGTATTCGGCTTCAGAGGATATACAAAAAGAAGAATTCCTATACTGGAAGCCTCAAGGTAAAACAAGTTAACAATAGCCTGCATGAATCTGTTAAGTAAAACATTCCTACACAGTTCACAGTTCATCCAGTAATTATACCCAAACTGCCAGTACTGGGACCATTCTGCTGCTCCTCCAGTTCTGAACCAGTATCTGGCCACGCCTCCTAGGATCAAGACACATTGTGGCATGGCTATACACATTTTGCTCAGAATCCCTTTTGGGAAATGTAGACACATGCTCATTACAATGATGTTGTTGCCTTACATAAGAATAAGAGAATATCTTGTTTATCAGACCCCAGACAGATCTGTGTGTGAACTCCGCATTACTGAATCAACACTGTGATTCTGTTGAGTCACTGTCAACACTAGAAGGAAGGGGTTGGTTATATACAGTAAGTACAGTACGACAGGTGTAAACCAGACACCATTCTCTTCATGCTCTCTCCATTTGTGGTTTGTGGAAGATAAGAAAAGATACAGGAGTACAGTAACATTTATAATGTGTGTTGACATTTTGCAATTTGATGTCCAAAGATCATGTGGCTAAGATAGTCATGTATTTTCTTACACTAAATTGTATATAACGCAGTTTTAAAGAACAGAGCCCTGATATGCATACTCTAGAATTAGCTGAAAACAATCAGTTACAACAGATCCAGTTCAGCATCTGGATTAATTGCTCTTCAAGCACAACTGATATATATATATACTTCATATATACAGTAGATGCAGTCTTGCTGGAGCTCAGCATATACAAATTCCAATGTCATCCTCCAATAAAGCAATGTCCCAAAATGCTATAAAGATCACAGTAACCCACCCTCTTCCTCACATGTACAATATCTCTCTTCCACCCCATCTCCACCTCTGAAGCAACCCCTTTGGTGATTTTACTCTGCTTGGTAGCCCTTACTTCCTTCTTGTAATTGGGTATCGGTATTCCTCTTGAACTAAAAAGATAGCATGATTTTTTTTAATGCAGGTCAATTGATCATAATTGATCCCAGTTGAATAAGTAAACAACTGTGGCTTTTTATTGTTTTTGCAAAAATAAATACAATAATATCAGACCTCTGTCTTTCTTAAAAGAACCCATAATTTACTGCATTCCATTCAGTGACTAAACTGCATGTTTCTCCCTTTAAATGTCATGACCTAATCCCTTGCAAAAACATCCTGGAAATACCTTTGGGAGGTTATTTAAATTAGGATTATTTTTAAATTGTCAGTTTGAGTAGATGCACAAAGTAAACTGCACTTGTAAATTCTTCAGTTTCTATTTTATCTAACTCAAAAATCCTTACAAGTATTTTAAAAAAGAAGCCTCAAACTGAGACACATTAAAACTAGATAGTACAGATATTATTTTTTAATTTTAACTTATCCTTTTATACACATCCTTTTTTACACATAGCAAAAAATATCAGATGTTTACTTTTTAAACAATTGTTAAGTGGGTATCATAGACAAAATCAGAATTTTGTAAATAACTATGTATATTTGCATATACTATATATAATTTTGTAATACAATGGTACTGTTTTCCAAAGTGAGTTTTAATAATAAATTTCACAAATACAAATTCAGTGAGTTAATATCACAAATAACCTCTCACTAGGCTTCACTTTATTGAATACAAGATGCTAAACCTTTCCAAAGATGCTCTCAACTTTTTGTGCTGTCCTGTTTTCACTAAAATCTCAGTAAGCAGTCTGTGTGTGTAATATTGGGGCTGACTTTTCGCAATGAAAGAAAAATGTACAACTGAAAACAGTCTTTTCTCAAGGCAAATCAAGTTAATATATAGTATGACATCTTGATAGGAGCTCTTATCACTAATCAGAAATGACAGCAGCATGATGATCTTCCCAGGATCTCTTGATGAAGGGCAGGTTTCTGACTGAAAGATTGCATCTTCTTCCGTGTTTTAAACGGTAACATTACTTTTGTTTTTATCTACCAAACGCTACTTTTTTCATTTTTAGTAGTTTCTGTACTGTTTTTTCTTGTGGGTCTGCCTGCAGTGCGACAGGTGAAACCCTCTCTTCCTTACATTACAGGTGGTTTGACAGCTCACTTGTCTGTATTCCACAGAATTTAAAGCTATAGGAATTTCTGTTCTTCAGTCCATAGTCGGTTCGCATCGTACCATGGGCGTCTCCCTAAAATGCTACCCTTACGAACACTTTAATAAGCCACAGACGGCAGTATAAGTCCTAAAATTCCCTCACTTCACACACAAGGGCAAAAAGTTACGTGCTCTGCTTGTGTGACTTCTGCCCTGTCAGATCATTTTATTGCAGTGCGCGCAACAGCTGGAGTCTGCTTCTCCTCTGCCTTGAAAACTCCCTCTGCACTATCTCAGCCTGCTTTTTCTCTGTACTGAAATCTCCCCATTTTCTGTCTCATGGCTGGGCAAACTAGACCCCTCAAGGTGATTCTAATGTTTTGTCAACTGATCGATTTGGTGTACACATCTGATGTGAATCATTAACTATTTAGGTTTTCATAGCTAATGAATAGCAGAGAAAAGCTAATAATGGGTAGAGTATACATTACAGGGTAGCCAATTAGCTCACACTCATTAATAAATGACATATTTGCCTCCCACTTAAAAAGAACAAAGGATTGATTTGTGTCAATAATTCATTGAATGTTTGAGTGCTAATCCTGCCTCCTGTATTTATTAGAAACCAGCTTTCTAAAATTTCGAATTGATTCTCAAAAAGGATGTTTTGGTCTCTGTCCAGTTTCTACAATAAAATAACAATGAGTATTTGGTCAAAGTGCAAACAGCCCAATGAGAAGAATAAAAGTAAGGGAGGTTCCAGTATTAAAACTTTGATTTAGACTGCAAACACTCCTATGCTGGTGGCATGGTGGTGCAGTAGTTAGCACTGCTGCCTTGCAGTGCTGGGGCCCTGGGTTCAGTTCTGGACATGGGCTGTGTGACGTTTGGACAAAGCAGGTAGCTATGAGCTACAAATGGAGAAACGGCTGTGTAAAATATTCTTACTAAGAGTCAGAAAACCTGCCACTTTCACCTGCAAACAATTACCAGAAAGCTAACATTTTACTGAGCTCACATACAGTATCATATTCATTCATTATACTAATTACAATGTATCATTAACATGGTTGATCAGACCTATTACTCTTAAATCCAAATACAGTATATTAAATACCCTTAAGAAACTCCCAATCTAATCTACAATGCATATTCATCCAGTATGAAAATAATAGTTTCCACTATCATCTTTGTTTACACAGCACAACCTTAGAAAATACTGACACACATAACATTTGAATTATGTAATTGTAAAAATGTAATTGGTTGTTTAAAAGTTACAGACTGTAAATAACCTTTAAATAATTCAAACAGACCAATTAATATTTGCTTACAGGGTTAGTCAATCAGTCCTGAAAAGCAAAGAGAAACTACACTTAAGCTCCTGGACTGGAAAACAAAAGTGACAGATATCCTGTCTACAGAAAGAGCAAGAAGCTTTTAAAAGGAATCAACATATTTTATTCAATAAATCACAGGAAACCAGTCAACTGTGTACAGTAAGACAACAATTGAGTCTCTGGGAAAAAAAAGATCAGAAAGTTTCATTGTTTGCCCCCCCACTACAACGATCTCCCATGGGGATCCAACCTACAGGCTTATCAGAAATGTTTAAAATGTTATTGTCTGTCTACCAATGCCACATGTGTTCTGGGAATGGGACATTCGTAAGTTTATCGTAAGTGCTATTAAAATGCGTACAGCTCAGTTTTCTAAGACTTTTCTTCAGTCACTACAATCTGTATAGAGGATAATCCTACCAATTAATTTCATTCTTTCAGATTTACCACAAAATCTATTTCTGTATATCTGTTCTTCAGCCTGATTAATACGGTCTTAAATTTCATTAGGGATTTCTAACATATTAAACATTCTTTCTGTCTTATTGTTACTGGAACATAATTTTTACTTATTCAGTACTTTGTGAGGTTGATGCTTGTATCGAAAGTGACGGACATCTGACTCCAGTTATACAGCTGGGCATTTAATTAAAGAAACCTGAGTGAAGCACCTTGCTCAAGGGTACAACAAAATGTTGCAATGCACTGGGGCTGCTGTTTATTTGCTTAGTTTGCTTTTTTCCTAGTCATCAGTTTTTGTTGTGAAAAAGTGTGTATTGGGGGGAAAAAGGGCTTGATAAGACAGACTTGAAAGGTCAGTAATGTTACAAACACTCAATAGATTTCTGCCCCCTCAGTGACTGAACCAATATCTCTGTGTTAGATGTGGAACATATTAACTAGGCATCTCCTATCGGTTCATTCCTCACAATGCACAAGAAATGGCAGAACCTTTTTTTCCTTGGTGAAAGAAAAAATGTTCCTTTTTTTTAATAAAGTTTATTCTGGTCACATAAATATAACGGCTCAATTAAAGGGATTTCAAAGTGGAATCTTTGCCTAAAACAAGGATTAAAAAAAAAAGACAGCTTCTTCTGCAGTTTCTGTCACCATGGAAACAAAAATCTAACTTACTGCAGCGACATTATTTGCATATTTAGGTCATGCACAGAAAGTGTGTATGTACCACAGAATACCAGTGTTTAAACAAGGACTCTGGATTGGCTTTTGAGCACGGCAAACACAATACAGTAGAGCTCTGATCCTATGATTAACTCCCACGGTTACAGAGAGACGTAGCTTATATTTACAGTGTTAGCTCTCACAACGTTTTGAATCGGTTGTCAGGGGTGGTAAAGCAATCACTGAAGTTACCTTGAGCTCAAACAAGAGGGCTGATCGGGAGTGCTCATAGCCTTTGTCACCGAGAAGACGCAAAAACACAGGCAGCTCGGGTGTGTCTGACTTCAGCCACTTCGGAGCTGCTTCACATTAAAAAAAGAGCAACAAGTTTCGAACAAACCCAGGCCATCAGGTGAGAGAAGCAAAAAAGAGCGGTAGGCAAAGCATTTTAGAGTGAGGGAGCAGAGGAGGGTATCATTTCGATTGACCCCAGGGGGTTCAGTTACATTACAAAGCTTGACAAGCACGGCCACATCAGCCCAGTAAAATAAAGCTTATTTGTTTTAATTTGCAGGCCTAGGATGGGAATATACAGTATGACAATTCCTTTGCAGAGCTGTCTCCCACAGTGCTGGAACTCTTCAATTCATCTCAGTAGATTAGAGCCATGCCAATACTGAAGGTCAGAAGACCAGAACCTTAACTATTAGTCATATCCCTGCACCAGTCCGGACTGGAAGTGAGGGGTTAAAGTTAACTGATCCAAAGAAATATTACCGTGAGGACAGGTAACAGACTGTGTGGCTTAGAGCACCAGAACATTTTTGCTTTTCTACTGCTTGTGCAAACCTTACAGCCTGTCAGAATCATACATTTATTGACTACTGAAATGTTTCTTCACAGAATATCTAAGTGGTCACACTTCATTCCAAGCGCAGAGAAAAATGAAGGATCTTAGCCCTCCTCCTGCAAAGTAGCATGCTCTGAGATTTTTTAACTTAACACATTTGTAGTCCCACATGCCTTTAATACTAGACATACCTCAGATTCATTGTAAATCTCATATTAATCTGCCATATTAAAATAACAATGCATCTTTTTCTCTGTAAGAAAGTCTGTATAGCACTCTGTAAACAGTAGTACCTAACTGTTACAGTTGGGCTTTTCACATTAGTAGGTTTTAAAAGTATCTGATTTAATGTAAATTATTATGTCACCAAAAATGAAGACATTTTAACTTCAACTCACCAAATTATTTGCCAATACACTATAGAAAACATTTTTCATATTCATTTCAGTAAAATATTTACAGATACACTGTGTAAAACAATAAAATCATTAATTAATTCTGCACTGTTAATATATTATTCACATACTAGGACATTGTGACCAATTTGTACTTTCATGACGAGTTAAAAAAATGGGATTAATCATGGAATGTGAGGATTAATCCCTTTTCAAAAAACAAACCCTTTAACGTGTTTTGCTGCGAACAGTCTTCTTATTGTATATTTAAACACAGTCGAAAAAGAAATATAGAGTAGAAAAGAAAAACCTGCAGTTAAATTAAAGAACATATATTTTAAAGTACTTTAAAAGAAACACGAGCGCTTTTAAGAGTGCTTCGGAAATACAAGCATCAACTGTCTGCAGCAAACCAAAATACCAGGATGTAGAAAACACGCTTTTTACTGAAACTGCAGCCTTATTTGGTTATTTGCGTTACATTCTGCCAGTATCTGTTCCACATACTGTAAGCTCTGAGTCGTAGCAGGCAAGGTTTATTTTGAAAAGGCCGTGACGTCTATTGCTTCTGACAAAACCACAATGCCTACTCCTGCTACGTGACACCAGCTAGGGTAAGCAATGGACGGAGTGATTCTGCCCCCTTGTGGAAAGAAATGTTGGAATCCATTGATTTTCTTACTTGGAAATGTTACAAAAACAATTTCAGTTTAATAATAAAAACCTATTACTACAATATATTTAAACAATACATTTGAGAATGTTATGCACAAACTGAAAATAGGCTCATGTGCATTTAGGAACAAGTAAACGTTTATTCCATGCTGAAAAGAGAAGAAAAGAAACACAACGTTTCTGCTGTGGAGCCTTCTTCGGGTTTCAACCTATGTTTCTTTTCTTTTCAGCATGAAATAAACCTTTACTTGTTCCTAAATGCACATGAGCCTATTTTCAATTTGTGCATTACATTCTTAAATGTATTCCTCTATTCAAAACATATCCATCAAGTAAAGAAAAAAAATATACAAAGTTGCAGGAGAAAGCTCTTGATTGCTTGAAGACTACCGGAAGGCATTGCTTTAAGTCAGTTCTGTAAAGCAACTACAAAAAAATAGTGACAGTATAAAGTCACTTGATGGCTGCAACGAGTTATAGACATATTAGCAAGGGACTTTCCTAAAAATGTTAACTTCTGGTGAGAGCCAGCATGATGCAGCTGCTTCACCATCTGGTAGCCTGATCTTGTCAGGTCTCTGAGCAAGGCTGGGACTTGGGTAGGAGACCTCTAAGGAAGGTGTAATGTTGCTGTACGACCACTAGATGGATACCTTCTCCCTGGACCACAATCTTCTACCCAACGACTCCTCATCCTGGTCCTGGTGACCCACACATCTGTTGGTGTTTGTTCCTTACTTACACAACCAAATCCTCTGTTGACTTCATTATAATAAGATTGATTTGAACTGTTTGCTCTTAGCTCTTAAACATGTTGGAGCTTTCACCGTTACTATTTTGTATGTGGAATAGAATCCCAAACTTGTGACTAGAAACAAAATGCAAATATCAGTTTCAAGCAACGTCTTCGATCAGGCAGAGAGGCCACTCAGGTAGTGTGAAGTGGAGAGAGGCAAAGAGAGGGGTGAAGTCGAAACCTGCATGTAAATAGAGAAGATAACATGAAAACAAGTCTGTCCTTGAGAGAACGGGGAAGATGTGAACCAAGTTTCAGGATAATTTTTGTTTCTGATGTCTTTCTGCTATGGGAGTTAAGAAACCCTTCTTTGAGAATGCAGACGGAGAGATCAGTGTGATCATGACCGTCTGAGGTGAAATGAGAAACTATGGGCTTGGAGAAATCTTTCATCTTCGCAGCCCTAACTTGTTCTCTGAAACAGTCTCCTAGTCTCCTTCTGCTTACTCCAACGTAGATAGCTGGGAGCAGGAGGGGCTCACCCTGCAGTCTGTGTGGATCCTAATGCCCCAGTATGGTGACAGGGACACTTTACTGTAAACAGGTGCCATCCTTCGGAGGAGATGTAAAACCGAGGTCCTGACTCTCTGTGGTCATTAAAACTCCCAGGGCGCTCCTCAAAAAGAGAAAACTTGGTTCCTGGCCAAATTTCCCCCTGGACTTTACCAATCATGGCCTCCTAACAATCCCCATCTATGAATTGGCTTCATCACTCTGCTCTCCTCCCCACTGATAGCTGCTGTGTGGTGAGCGTTCTGGCGCACTATGGCTGCCGTCGCAACATCCAGGTGGGGCTGCACATTGGTGGTGGTGGAGGGGAGCCTCCATCACCTGTAAAGTAAGTGGAGTGTCCAGAAAAGCACTATACTGTATGAGTGTAAGGAATTATTAATTATTACTAGCTCCCAGTTGGTGTCTGTATCCAGTACTTTGTAAAGTGGGTCTGGTCTCATCCTCCAGTGGATTAAAATGCTTAACACAATGAATTATTATTAGTTACTCCCTCAGTGACCTTGTGCTGTGAACTGTGGCTCTGCTGTACGTTATAAACACTTAATATCAGGGGGAAAGAGGAAGCATAATGTCCAAGAGCTGCTCTAGTCCTCCTACTATTTTAAAAACACTGTGAGATCATAGACAAAAAATGGATGTTTGATTACGGGGAGAATGAAGTGGTCTCTCCTTGGGGAAAGTTCACCGTTTAATGAGACAGCTTTGTTTCTGTACTGGCAATGAGAGATCTGCATGTGCTGTAGTGTTAACAGTTGGATTGAGAGCCCTGCAGCTGTGAGTCCACATCTGCTCCACGTTATTGAATTAGCCAGATGAGAAGCTGCTCCATTAACTGTTATCTCCCTCATCAGTCCTTAGAAAAATGATTGTTTGTGTTGCCAAAGCATCAAGGATATATTACAGATATGAAAGTAAAGAGCAGGTACACAGAACACTATACAGTATATAATCTGATTTAATTAAATATAAAAAAATATTAAATATTTTCCATCATTAAAACATTCACCACTTCCCAATATTCTGCTACCTGCTAAACACCATGATGTTTTATAATGTACAGCTGCATTATATTTGTGTATAGCAGCATATACAACAGATTGTAAAAATGTTCCTCAACATTTGTGCAGTTACCTATTTCAGTTTTACAGCAGACATTCAGTGGAGGGATTTACAGTTAGTACTCCTCATGGGTTTTATCTGTGCAGAGATTATTCTTTTGAACCCACAAAGCACAAACGTCCCAATCCACCACCAGGGTAGTAGTAAACATGGGTGTTAACTACAAGTCAGACCTGGAGCTTAATCAGTTAAGAGCATTGATCTCTTATTGTTTTTTTTTCTCCAGCTGCTGTTTGTAAACCTACATCAGAGGCTGATCTACAGTAGGTCACATGCACAGGTGATCAGATGATTTAACTTGCTGAATTTTAAGCCTGGTGAAAATAAGATAAAACAGAGAAAATAACCAACTACTTGTTCCAACATATAATTGTCATCCATGCTAATATTATGTTGGAAGACCGTCTCAGGTGAACACAGCAGAAGTGGTAAGTGCATTTAGTGATGAATAAAGGTTAAAGCTTTTGTGTCGACCACCCTTATGGATGTCTGAAACAGCTGAGCAGACCTGAAGTATTGTTGTGTACCAACGACCAATCTATGTAGAGGCGCAGATGTCATTGTCTGGGCAGGAGAGTTTAGTCACAACAGGCTAAACTGTAGTCTGGCTAAACTTAACTGAGAGTTTAGTCCCAACCGACTAATCACTACAGTATGTAGTGATTGATGGCAACCTGACTGCACGTAACTATGTTGCTAAAACTCTTAGGCCTCACTTGCTGCCCTTCATTGATGCTCAGTTGTATGTGCTGTATGTGTCTAAGCTAGTTTAACAACTAAGCCTACTTCCCCTGCCAGTCAGATTAATCTGAATGCTTGAGCTGAGTGATCTGAACAGTACCGAACAGTGGAAGACTCCCAGACGAGCACAGCCCCCATGTTCGGTAGTCTTTCTGTCTGCCTGTTTTCTAAATATCACCTGGTCCACAATTGTGCTCTTCCCAGCTTCTTGTCCTGGTTTGTAGGGCTCTGTGACATTTGCATATTTATACACATAAAGATAGTAAGGATGTATCTTACAACATGTTGGCCTGGACTAACGAGAGTGTTGTAATGAGTTCTTTGGTGCTACAGGTTACAATTCGTACTATAAGAAAAGTAGAATATATTTCAGGTCACAGGAGAGCCATCATAATGGAAGAATTTCAGTATGGACCAGAATTCAACTTAATGTGCAATGATAATGTCTCATTATATTAATCTGTTAAATCTATAAGACACTGCCAATCCTCCAGAACAAGTTTCCCATGATATTGTGATGCCAGAGTGAAGCTCTTTTATCTTTATTATTACTGTATTAGGGCACATTTCACAGCAAGAATTTTCCAATTTAAGCACTTATGTAATTTCTCAGAAACATTAAATCTAACCATGCATTTTCATCCGTTTCTCATGATAGTGAGTTTGTTTAAGAGTTGGTAATGTAGAAAAAAGCATTAGTTTATAACTCTCATGATGTTATCAGTCCCTATTTGCGTAAACTTTAAATTGAGCGTTTCATACAACCAAAGATCCAATTGATTTAGTGTGAGGGGAACGTTGAAGTAGCACTCAAAAGCTACAGTATGCTTCATTTTTCCACTTCAAGGAACTTGAAGTTACTGAAGCTGTCCACTGTCCGCTATTAAATTTGACTTTCATTACCTTCACTTTTTTCTATTAAATTTGAGCACTTTAATTGGAACCCACCCTCACCTGATACTTGGGTAGAGAAAGGCTAATTGGCTAATTCATCACATACTGTACTGTACATCAGCTTTAACACTCTCGCATCTCCAGTTCTGAACATAGACATACTGGATCAGTACAGATCAGAGGACCGAGTTAGAGAAAGTAGCTTAAGAACAAATTAAGTCCTAAAAAGATTTGTGGTACCAGCTGAAATAAATTAGGAAACGGAAATATTTTTAAAAGCTTTCGTACAATAATTAATGCTGGCTGTCGGCTTTGTGTTTTTAGCTTGCTATTTTGCTTAATTTTAATAGAAACAAGCTGTGCAAAGAATTTGCTTGTGGCAAGAAACGGACAGCTTTTCATTAATGAAAATATCGCCTGCTTGATATACTGTAAAACGGTATGACAAATAATAAAAATGAAATTGAATAGGAGAATGTATACCTCTGTACCATGAATCCTGTTTAAACTGCAGTACCTAAAAAGACCACTGCAATAATTGTTACCTTATCAGTGTGTAGACACAACCAAATGAAAAGCTGTCTGTCAACAATATTATAAAATGCAGTCAAAAAACAGAAACTCAACAAAGGAAAAGTAACTCTTTCAAAGAACTCTTTAAACTGCAAAATAATTAACCTCTTTGATGTAGAAGTTCCCAGTGCATTGACTCTGTGCAACAATATGAAACTGTCAGTAATATTGTTGTTTTGAGTCTGGAATTTATGATTGTCAAAAGGAATAAGGACTATTGACATTTCACCAGGGTCTCTACAATGTCACACAACGTGTTCTGTTATGTGTTGGGGTCCGATTCCTGCTTTTCCGTGTTGTAAACATAGCAGGCTGAAGAAATCATTGTGTTTTCCTTCCAATAAAAGTGTGTAAGGAAAGTTGCAATGTACTGTAGATGGCGGTCAGTACAGACATGAAAGTTCTTGTTCAGTACTTTAGGACTTCAGGTCCTGTTTTGAAACATTTTACAATTAAACAGCCCTGAACATGATGTGTATCATCCACATATACATTTTCTAACAACTTTATCCAAGGAATAAATGGTAAAAAACGTTGCTATGGTATAAACAAAACTGGTAATTCTCAGCAAAGTGGTATTACTAGGATCCGAATGGGCATGTAAAAAAATGAAGGAAAGAAATGTATTCTATGGTTTGAATTCCCTAGTCTAGGCAACACACTACTGTAATAAACTACTGAGAAACATTATTCTGTTAAGCCTTTGTACCTGATAATCTAATTGAACCCAGAGGGAGCCTGATTGATCTGCTTTGGATAATTACCTCCCCTGAAGCTCCAGAGGATTCATCAGCAACATACGCAAACACGTTTTACCTCACCTAAATCTTCTAAGGGCTCATCATCTTAAGACATCTGTCAGGGTGACTAGTCATATTCTATTGGAAAGAAGAAAGCTGAGTAGTATTTATATTATTCAGCTGACTATACCTGTAAAACAGTTTTATTATTGTGTACATTATACATTGCTCCATGCAATACTGTTCCTGTTTTGTGCCTCTGCCTTCTTCTCTGATTTTGTTTTTCAAATCTTCTCACCTGACAATAGTGTCACGATAATTGAGTTAATTCTCAGTGAGCACAATGCAACTACAAACAAATGAACAGAAAGATATGTACAGAGCCAGCTACTCTCCTAAAAATAAATTCTAAAATATAAATATTGAATATGCTAGTAGTTCACTTTTGACTTCAACACATTTTTCCTTAAAATGTATTTGATTATTTTTTTAAGTATGGATTATCAAACAAAAAACAACTACTCCATAAACAGAAATCAGGTATTGTGTTCCATCCTGATATATATGCAGTAAGTTATTATTGAGGCAGAATATTTGGCTTCCCCTTTCATTTAACTTCGATGTAAAGATACAGTATGATCAAGGTCTATATACATATACATTTTCATATACTTATGTTTTCTCAGGGAAAATTATCCCAGCTTTGCTCAATTCTGATTGTGGGATTACATACTACATATGCTTACAACATCCATATCAGTCACTGTTCCATGCAAATATCAGATTACATTTGCTACAGGAATTACACATATACTTTTTATAGACTCTGTGCCTCAGTTTTGCACAGCATGTGTTTGGTCCTGTTACACTTCTCCACTAAGAGATGCAGTGCCAGCCTGTTGTAATACATATTGGGCTTTTATTTCCAAAGAGATGCGTTTTGTCTTTTACTCAGTGCTGTTACCTCTTTAGAGGTCACTGGAAACCAGATGCATTGCCCTTATCAATTATATCCCAGAGGAAAACACATTTACAAGGTACAGTCTTTACGTTCAGCATAAAGACCTACATGTATAGATTCAGAACCAAGATTAACCAAGTGCTTCAATTATGATGCCCAATATGATGCACTGTGCCTTTCATATCATTTTTGTCTTTGTGATGCTGAAGCTCATCTATCAGAGTTTTACATGTGCTTTAGCAGAAAACATAAACTCGAGTTGTGTATAGTTGTTCATCTAAAGACAGATGAAGGAAGTTAAACCATTTGGGAAATAAGGGCACTACGACAATGGCACTATGACCTTACCTGTCCTTCATGAGGACCCTTCATCAGACTGGTCTTCTCGCTGGGTTCTGCATCAGTAAGTTTGTCAGTGTGGGCTGACGACATGCTGTCTAATGTGCTGAAGTCTCAGGGACAGTGAGCTGACGGAGAGTGTGGAGACTGCCTGCCTCACTGACTGTCCAAGTGTCCTCTGTGTGTCTCTAATCCCCACCCTGTTTGCTCCTGGCCGTGTGTGTGGGAATGAGCTGGAAGATGTCACAAGACACTCCCCATTTCCAGTGGGCAGCAAGCATTTGCATTTGAGTCTCTTCTTTTAATTAGACTGCACTGTTTTGTGATTATTCCATCAAACACATTTGTACAGTCAACAAATCTCTCCATTGATAACCTTTGCTAAGGATTTGTTTCAAGGCCATCTGTTGAAGATCATAAATTACTGATGAACTGTCTTAACAATCTTATAATACAAAGCAAACACTGTCAGTATGTGGTTTCACAGGCCAATAATAATGACATGACTAACTTTTTCAAAAAATGTCCCTCTCCTTGAAGCATTCAAAGTAAAAAAGTTTTGAAAGCATGTTTTTGAAACAAGACAATATTTCCTTTGTGAAGTCTCAAACCGTAGATAATATGCAAGGAGAATGTGAACTTAAAGCAGATTGATAAATTGCTCTCATTACATCAGATGTTCTGTAGCTCTTAGCTTCAGTAAGCCCTTTCCAGTAGGGTTTGAAACTCTACTGGGAACAAAAATGAAAATATGTGCTACAGTTAATTTCTTAATTTAAATATGGATGACTGGACATGCATGCTTCACAAAGCACACAGATATAGTGCTTCAGGAAAAATACAACAATAACTGTCAAGACACAATTTTTGGTCATTTCTTATACTCAGTAATTTCTGAGTTGTAGCTTTAGTAATATCTAATGTTGTACTGTGTTATATCATACAGCTATACTAAAGCAAGACATTTGAGATATATCCTTTACAAAGTATTATCATGATATATTTACTACAATATACCAATTGGCTGTCTAAATCCTTCTTTTTGTATTTATTTTTGTGTAAGCTATTCTTGTGATGGTTCTAATACAGCCATGCTGGGACACACAAATTGCAGTTGTTTCTCTCTTAGCCAGCAGGTGGCAGTCAAGGGAAGCCCAAGTCATAGTGGGAACGGCTTGTGCCCTCGGACAGATCCCCATTGCTCTGTGCGCTAGCCCTGTACATGGAACTTACACAGGAGGTCAGGAGGGAGCAGTTAGCTGGTGTTGTTGTTGGAATGAATTCTACTTTTCTAGACATATTTGAACGCATTTAAGCATTCCAACCTTAACTCTAACCATACTCATAGACTCATTTCAAACCCTTCCTTCAACACAAACGAATCGCTTATTCTTCCTGAAATGTACCAAGGTATAAAGAAGTGATCCTTGAGGTCACTCTTGCCTCATGAATCAAATGAGGTGATCTGTTATACACCCTTCCTACCATTATCACAAAGCTGATGGCAACAGCAACGCACAGCCTGTCCCAGAAAAAAGAAGGGTTGAGGAGGGTTTGAGGTCACTTGACTGCTCTGGCCCAGGACGAGACGTCCCTCCTGAACGATGATTGCACAAAGCACATTTCAGGACTCTGATTAAAACGCAATGGTTCTTTTGGAGCATTAACTTCAAAAAAGTATGCACACTAAGTAGGCAACAAATGCCAGACATTTCAGACTTTTCGAGAGTTTTCAAAGTTAGCCTTTATACGCACAGCGGGTAAATTCCTCTGCTACTAATACAAGCAGTGCTGAAGGTCCCTGGTCAGTTAATTTAAGGACATCGAAATCTATACTCTTCTTTTTTCACAACACGGGAGGCAGTGTAGTATAGTGGAAAAGTCTCCCTGGCTCACAGCTGCTGGGCTGTGGGTTCAAAATTCCCTTTGCAGACACCACTGTAATATCTTGAGCAAGATATTTTACCCCAGTTGCTCCAGTCTACCCAGCTGTATAAGCAGGGACCAGCATTGCTGGGTTAATCCCTGTGATTGACCAGTGTCCTCTCCAGTGGAGTGAGATTCATGTGCTCTCTCATCAGCTTAAATGCTCAGAAACCAGGATAATTATTGGTCCACTGTGCCTCTGTGACTTGATATGGAAATGAACTAACCAGTAAACTGGAAAACGTGATGTAACCTGTCCTCATCAAGAAATATACAGGAACGCCACCATGCAATACCATTGCCAGCTTTTCGTGTGATACAGTATATACAATACTTGATTAATGATTTGATGTTGTATAACAGTGTGTCACAGATGCAACAAATTGTCTGTTCCTGTTCCTCTGCAATACAGAATGCCTGATTTTGCATCCTCAAATGGGAAAGTTAAAGTATCGGCCAGTAAGGATTGTGAGAAGCATTTGGTCTCTGTGTCAAGTAGACTGATGGACAAAGCTGACTTATTTTTTCATCAATATTTCATCAGCCCTACCATTAATAATGGAGGTTTCATTATGTTTCCACAAAGCACCAGGTAAATAGCAATTTATAAGCCTCAACAAACAGAGAGAGTGAAACAGATGGGCATTACAGTGCTTCTTCAGAAGATTAACTGATCTCCAGACACTTTAGTCTTCTGGTTGAATTAAATGGAAACTCAAAACAGAAACTTAAAATAAATGTTGATCAGAGGTGTAGATGGGTATCTTGATACCATGGGTAATGGAATTGTAATATATTTGAATTATTTATCATTATGATAAATAATAAATCAGAGACATGCCAAAGAACCTAAGCTGTATTGTAAACTTCATGCATCGATTTTGCTGGGGACAGAACTACATTAGGACTGTGCTGTATCTGAATCCACTGCATTTAACCATCAACCTTCTTATGAAGAAGTAAAAAATTAACACTACCACAGGCAGAAAATAGTCACCTTAGCTACACTATTTCTAATTTCCTCTACAAGACAAATACTGCTAAAATACTGGCTCCATCTCCATTCTACATAAAATAGAATGAGTGAAAACCACAACCAAGACAAAGAAGAGCAGTCAGAAGAGGCTAACTGAACAAAATAAAACTTTTTACATCAATAAATTCAAATGTGAGTGCAAACTCACAAACAAATTGTGAAACAATTTCAATGCTGTTGTACTGTATCTCAAAAACATTAACAAGCTCAAATGCTGTTTTTATAGTGAAAGTTTTTATATTAACGTCCCTGCCTCACCAAAGGCAGGAGGGTGGGCCGGCTAGCAATTTCACCCTAACAGTCTGCAGTGCTAAGGCAGAATAAGAGAGTATATAAAGATTATATATTAGTCTGGATGTATAAGAACTTCCAAGTCCCACTTCTACATTATCTTCGGATTAGAGGCTGTCCCTATTGTGCAAAGTGCCACTTGATTTAGTGCAGCAGTGCAGGGAGCTTGGGGGGGGGGGGGGGGGGTGTCTGGGAGGTGTTCTATCTGAATTTATAGCTGCAATTACAGTTACGCCAAGGCGTTTACAGCTGATAAGGAACAGTGGCAAAGCAGAGCCCTTTTCTGCTGAAGACAGGGGACACATAAAGAGTGATGTATCCTTACCTCCAGGGCCCATTCCAAGCTCTGAGCTCCTTTTATCCCAGATATTATAATGGGATGCCATTAACAGCCTACTTCAAAATGGGATGCTCCAAATTTCTAGGGAATAGACTCCTCCTCCTCCCATTCTTTATCCATTCATTTCACGTGGTTTTCTATGTAAATCAGCTCCATTAGGCCTCAGCAGTGAGCTCTGGAGGATTGGAGCTCCATAAATCTAGTTTTCTCTGCAGTACAGGTAGAAAAGCCAAGGGTTCTTCATAGAAGATGTTATTTAGCCTCTGACAGACCTCTTCATTAAGGGATGAAAATATTTCTCCAGGAGGCGTTTTATAAATGCGTCCAAAAATAGCCCCAGCTAACTCATTTCTTAAACCTATAATTTAATAAACTGCTCACAAGCAATTAAAGCATTTATGTTAGTCCCATGTTTTTCATTCTTGGCCTATGACACAGAGGGCACATGAGGGTCTGCAATTTTCTTACTGAATAGCCCAAATCAAACTCTAAACAGGGAAACAATATGCAACAGAAAGTAAAAATAATACAAACTGATACAGTACCAAAGTCAATTTATATAAGATTACAAAAGATGTCATAGCATCACAGGCATTATTGCAGTGAAGAAACCACATGAAGCATGTGATTTGTACATTCTTTAAAGTTTATTTAAAAAGTTGTTGCCCATTTCAGGTATATTAACAGACAAAAGACACAGCAGACGCACTGACAGCAGGAAACTATAAACGTAGCTACAGGAAACAGGAAAGGAAGAGAGTAAAAGCATTCTGTCCTATGGGTGGACAGGGATGAGTTTCACCACGAAATTCTCTGCATCTTTACTGTGTCAAATCAAGATATAATGCCTCTTAAAGCTTTGAGCTGAGCAACACTTATTCTTGATTTCAGTTCTTTGTATCTTTGGGTATTTTTGGTAGTAGTATTGACATCCTCTGCACAAGCTGCTTAATAAACAGGGAGTTAATAATTAACAATATTATTATTTTGTACCATTGGAAAAAAAACACGAAATGCCAACAGCCAGATTGCTAGAATATTTTGTTCCTCATATCTTATACTGAAAATAAATTGCAGTGTACAGGAAAGCTATACTTTTTAACCACTTATTCAACATAATGCCTTTTCTATATCCAAATTATTTGAACGTCACAGAAAACAAGTGCACATCTCACCTTGGAGGAGAAGTGGGAAACTGTCACTGTGAGCTTCATTTTTTTTTTGCAAGAAAAGAGCTGGGGTGCATTCATTATGCAGCGCACTGAGGAATGTTTTCTGTCAAATTCTCCGTTAGCCAAGTGCTCTTCTAAACATTACTGAACAGCCTGAACAATTCACTTCCAGGGTGTCTAAAGAGTGGAGAGGGGTGACAGGTCCACTTGAATAGGTATCTGTGTTTACAAAAAATAAACAATATGATTCTTATCACTTGAACTATTTGATGATATTTTTTTTACCTTAATCAACATCTATTTTAAATTACACACTGCTGCAGATGGGTTAAAATCAACTTAATATTTAGATAGTTCTTCATAGACTGCCTATGTTGTTTTCCCCCACTGTCTGAAGGCACTCTGTCCTAATACCATTATAAACATCAGCTGGAAAAAATCCCACTCCCAGTTGATCACTACAAACTTCTTTTTTTGCAGAATCATTGAGTTATTTAAAGAAACACGTGTGGAAAGAAGAATTAACAGCCACTGTGAAACAAAGGATATGACTAAATCCACTGATCCTGTCCTAAATTAATATATAACTGGCATCCAACTTTATTAAAATGGCATACTTTATTAAAATGTGATTACAAAACCTTGACTTTAGTTTATGCTATAATGTTCTAATAATTTTTATTTGAAAATGGTTAAATCAAGTATTACAAGCAGATAATTGCCATTGATTGCACAGAGACTGATTACCCATAATTCCATGAAACAAAAAAGCAGTGCAGACCCATGATGCCACCATCCCACGATGATGCAGAACCACAGTGAGATTAAAAGACACTAGTTTACAAAGGTGTACATACTGTAGCTCTGTGACACTAAATGGTGGCATATACAGTATTCAAGATCAACACAGCAAATCTTTGAATTGAATTAATCAAGATTGTCCCTTTTGAGGATCAAAACAAATTATGTTAGTCGGAATTAACCTGGAAAACAGAGCAAAACATCCACAAATCTAAGTCGCTTAAAGCAGAGCTCTATAACTTGAAACTAAGGGAAGGTTGCTCTTTCTACAAATACAGATGAAGAGTAAGCATGGATATTTAAACTTTTTACATTCTCTACTGTTTACTGTATATGACTTTTAAAACTTTAAAGTCTAATTTAAATTGATCACAAGCGGAGACACATGATAATATTTAAATACGCAATTAAAAACAGGATTAAGAAGTTATAAGTAAAGATAAATGCATTTTGTTGTTTTTAAGCAAGACCATGCAATTAAACTAGCACTTGCAGTAGGTTTCCAGCATTCTCTCAGTTTTGGCTGTAGTTTTTGAAGATATTGGCCACTTCAGGGAAAATATTTCACAAAATATTAAGACAACCTTCTTTTGACAATTCTCTTGGGATTCATAAGTGCCTGAGGCTTCCATATACAAACTAATTCTCTATGCCATGGGATACTTCTGTAGAGAGCAGGCACTAATGAGCTAGAGATATGCTGTTTGATCTCTGGGGCACAGAACGTAATATACATGGCAATCCATAATAAAGAAACCAAGCCAGCAAACACTCTTTTTATTACTTAATTCATTGAAAAGCAAGAATTTTTTGTGGGAATTGTATTTTCATTTCCAAGATAATGTTTGGAAACTCCTTTACGTGTGGTGTGGTCAAGATGATGATGCACTGCCATGTTTTAATAACTTCTGTGTCCATTGTATGCATTTTTCTTCTGTAAACTGCGGCATGATTTATAACATTTTTAAATCAACACGCCTCTTAGTGATCTTTATTGGGCAGAGAAATGAAATGCAGTCAGAGACAATAGTTTCTTGTCCTTCAATAACGTTGCACACCAGGTAATCCAATTTAGAATATATACAACACCATACCGAATGTTCCAGACGAAGACTATTCCTGACACTCTCTATCACAAATACACTCTGGGTATGCCCAACACCTACCTGCACTTGTCCAGCAAATGTCCAGCCCCTTTGAGTGTATTTGCTTTAAAATGAGTGGTGTGATTGTGCTGCTGATATCTTGGCTGTTACTCCTCAATGCCAATTCACACCAACTTTTGTTTATGTGTCTTATTCCAACCAAAAAAGGAATGATGGATGGAGATTGAGATACCCTTAAATTGAACTTGGTTCAACTCTCATGAAAAGAACCATGGTTCAGTGCTTGTGTAAAAACCCTGACAGCATTGTGAGACAAAAACTTTATCTTCAGAGCTTGTTCACTCAGTCTTTTCCATTTTAAGTGGCAACACACATATTTTCTATGATTTTGGTCATTCTTTGCTTTGTAAATTAATGGAAAACTATTGTATAGTGAAGTCTATGGGAGTCTGAAACCTAATTCTACTTTCTTTATAACATGACATAAGAGCAGCAGTATACTTCATTACAAACTATACATCATGCAGAATCCATTTGGTACCAACTATGTTTTGAATACTTACTAATCTAATTGATAGTCTTAACAAAGCTGGGATGTAATATCTTCAGGATATCTTAATAAAATGGTCACTGACCACACTTCTGCCAGTTTATGTAGGTAAAAACAAAGAACAGCAACCTACTTGGCAACCTACGATGGAAACAAGCATTTTAAACACAGACAATCTGGATCACAACTTGACACCTTAAAATGTGTTAGAAAGGACTTTTTTTCTGTACAGTTTGCAGATTTAATTTCCTTTCCCGGAACATCACACTCACATAAAGTACACATGATGAAAAACTATATAACCCCAGAATGGAACAAGAGGAAACTGTTAGCAAAGTAAAAGAAACATACAGCACAAGCATTTCTTGGAAATCCCTTGCCATTTTCTACCTTGTTTTAATTATCTCATTATACAGTACACACCTGTGTGTCTCAGCCAATTCTTTCAACAATCAATTAGCTTCTTTTGAACGTCACAGGCTCTGGACTCATTTCCAAACCCTTTATTATCTGAAGATAATACCTTTTTTCAGAAATCAGTGGGAGTTGGTTTAGATCAAAACCAATGATGTATATTAACAAATTATCGCTTTAATTCTGTATTTTACAGCTGCAACAAAGTAGTTGTTCTTGATTTGCCCCTGCACATTTCTGATTCTTCCTCTTTGCACTATGCAGTGTACACTGTGTATACCACAGTACTTGGCCCGTGAGGTGTTTGCTAATTTCTTTAAGTCAACCTGGGCTTTCATACAGGAAAGAATGTCAAATTGGCTGAAAACTGTTTGGGCCTGTATTGTTGACACATGGTGTTAAGACCAAGAAGAAACCACATAGCTTGTGAGTAGCTCCCCAAAACAAGCACTGGGCTACTACTTTATCACACTATGGTCAGAATTAAAAATGAAACTTCAGATTAAATTTCCACCGATGCACAGACACACTGAAATCTCACCTTCAGTTTATCTCCCCATTCGCAGAGCAATCATGCTGCCATTTACTGTCTTGCATTCAGAAGAGGCCCAGAGCCTTGACATTTGAATAAATTTGCATGCATTGTGACTTGGTGAGGTGGCGTTTGCCGAGAGGCGTTATGTTAGTGACAAGGGGGTATTCTGAACCCACGCCCCCCTTGATGGACAGTCTGGCACATATCGCTATGAGTTTTGTTTTTGCAAAAATTGGTCTCCTAGCAACTGAGAAGGGTATATGTTAACAAGGCCATATGTTCACATGTTCTAGTGTTATGAGGTTGATAATATCACTACTATTATTTAATTATATTTCTTAATAATACTTGAAGAATCAGTAGAGTAAGAAACTATTAGCCCTATTTGAACGACCAGTACTGCAACAGCAACCATGTTATACAACAAAACCACAATAACTGTGCAAAGGTATATGGTAATATCTCAGGGTTACATGGCGTCTTTCATAAAATTTGTTCTTCTACTTATAATTCATTTAACAGAAAGATACATATCCTGCAAACTGCAGAAGAAGTGCGACTTGTCACAAGCCTTGATGCGCAATGTTTTCAATACACAGGAGGCTTGCTGACCTCAGACAGTTCAGGCATTTTTGACCTGGTGATAAGTCACATATTGTAAGTCAGCTAATACCTGGTCATTTCGAAACACTGAGTATTACAGTTTTATAAAGCTGCCTTCTTGTCAAATTGCATCAGGGCATTTGTACAAACACCAGAAGGCACAGCTGTATTCGGTTTCATGGTCTAAACAGTCATTCTGGGGTGCAGCAGTTTTTTGTGAAGATCATTATAGAAGCATACAAACTCTTCAGTGAGAATTTCTAAAACCAAGCTTCTCTTTGCAGTGACTACTCTAATTCCCATTTTGAAATGACTGCTTTTCTCTTACAAGAAGCCTCAGTCACTGATATGTCTAGTTTTCAGGAGCACATAACACACTGAAAGAAAAAGTACTGTCAATTATCAGTCACAAGTAAATGGTTTAAAAATGCTGACACTCAAGGAAAACGGGGGCATTGATTCAAATCAGAACATCAGAAAAGCCACCTTTCAGAAATTACCTTTTGGCCCCTCAAGCTCATTAGGATCTACAGTAATTCTCTATGTTTGCTTTACAAGTACAGGCACATGTTAGCAGTAAACTAAATCCTGTGTGGTTCAAACTGCTGCTGTGATAGTAATGGCTCACTAAGGGCAAAGGTTAAGCGGCCTGCAGCTCCTCATGGGATACCAAAGAGAGATTGTGTTTTGCTCCAGCTCAATACCTGTGGGATCTGAGAGGGTCCTCTCAGGACAGCAACATGACATGTGAATCAGTGATGATAAATTGCTCAAGTACAGCATGCCTTAATAGCTGATGATGCTCAACTACTGTTGCAAGAAAAAAGACAAATCATTGCAATTCCGATTCATTGTACTGTGAAGCATCTGGCACCCACTGCTTCCATTAAGTAATAAATTATCCCAATCAGAGTCAGAAAGTATCAATGAGTCTTGGGATTTAAGAATCTGGAATTGCTTGTGCAGTATAATCTTTAAAGCATGAGTTTAGTGTATCAAAACTCTCTATTATTATCATCATCATCATCTAACATACAAAGTTATCTCCAGAAAGTAGTAATCTGGATAGCTATACTTGAATAATTTGGATCAGAGTCTGTGCTCCCAAAGAATAAGGAAAATTTAAAATTAATCAATACCAATTATAGAATACCAATACTAATATGGTTTAATTTCAAGCCAAAGTATATTGTCCATTATCATGAACCCAAGATGACATGGCAGATCTTTTATTTAAAAACATATGTAAAGATCTAAATTGGAAGGGAGGAACATGAAGTACAACAAAGCCATAGGTTTATAGGGCCTAAGCTTATCCTGCTTTCTGTAACATTAGGTCAATTGAGAGAACAATGCTACCTCTGAATTGGACTCAAATTAATGTTCTTTGTCATTGCAGGTTAACTTACCGGCAATGCCAGTACCCACTTATACCACTGGGTGAATTGGGTAAACTGGACAAATAACACTGAAGTTTGGAATCCAAGATCCCCCTGATACTGGCTAGAAATTCCTAACCACTACTCCATGCTGTCCCCTGTCTTTCAGTGTAAGGTGAGGTAAAGGTTAACAGTTTGTAGAAACACTTCCGTTTCTAAAGGATATAGTTTTCACAAATAAAAAACAGATTCCCCAAGAAATGTGTGCAGAACTTCCACTGCAATGAACTGCAATTCATTGAGATGATGATTCAAGCTCTGACGTAAAATAAAAACCACTTCAATCCAATTCCAGATTGCACATGTGGCCAAACTCTGATTAAGACACTGTCCGTGACATTGCTGTATCTATTCCTTACTGGTCAGCAGGGTAGAGGCAGGCATACCAATAATGATTAATCAGCATCTTACTTATTCAAGTAAGATGCTGACATCACCTGCTAAATGCCTCTTTTTACCAAAGAAATCTATTGACTCAATTCAATTGGAATCTGTGATTTAGCACATACAGATCAGAACTACATTCCCAGGTAATTCTGCCCGTACAATAAAACCCACACTAAGACTTTCTAACATTCCCTGACACTCAGCGAGAGCTTCTCATCTGTAATTTTGGACACTGCACCTCTAGAGTCCTATGGTATACATGCCCATGACTGTCATGGGAATTAGCATGCATTAGGTACTGTACAGTAACTGCAGTTTGTAGCAACTGCAGTAACTACTTTAGTACATCTTTTCACAAGTTTCATGGGCATGAATTCTGTGAGAAACACTAATAACCTTAATATTTTTTAAAATGTTCTGGGCATTGAGAGATTAATTTTCAACATCAACCATTCTATTGAGGCCTTAATTTTCTAATTTATTAATGTTGACCAAACTTACCCATCTGCTTTTTCAAATTTCCTGTAAACACATTTTGAATTAATTATGGGCTTTAGGGCCCAGGGGAGGTTGTACGGAAAATCTAATATCACATTTCCAATAAACCTGTCCCTTAGGTTTTCTTGTGCTTTAACATTGCACAAAATGACTGAAATTGATGCCCTAGTTAAAGAACAAAAGACTATATTAAAGATTTAAGGTATTTAAAACTTAGAGGGATTTATGTGGCTCTTATTAAAGCTGTAAGTCTCTCATCTACATTACAAAGGACTTCTGATCCATTCTAAACTTTTCATGGAATTACCTCAGTACAGTTACAGAGGTCTTTACATTTTATAATTATAGCGCAGCTCTTGCTTTTTCTGTCTCAACGTCACAAGTCTCAGCCAAATTCCATTTTGAAGGCAGAAGCCATAAAATTCCAAGCAAGGGTTAAATCCTTTTGTGTTGCCATGGAGACTGTGCATAGGCCTGCTGTACTACTGACCTGACACGACCGTTCTATAGGAGGAGGAGAGAGGGGGGTGAAGGGAGGGGGGTGTTGTAGGGAGGGGGGTAGGAGGAGTGGTAAAAGGAAAAGCTCGCCTCTCTATTGGCCCATAGAGACACATGATGCCTTTTGGAATGCTAATTCATGTTCGATTTTTTTTTTCCAGCTCCTCCTCTCCCCCTAGTCTATTCCAAGACTGTCGGCTAGAACAAGACCCAGAAATGGTGTAGGATAACAGGAAAGAAACAAGAAACAGAAGCCAAGGAGGGAGACACGGCCTAGGTGTAAGGTATGGAGGTGTGTGTCGGTGGTTTTTGTGAATTCTGATGAGTCTCAGAGCTGCTGGTTGGTACCGTGTTCGTGAAACCTTCCTGGCTGTAGTATTAATCCCAGCAAACATTTTGTGCCAGTGTGTGTCTGAGTGTCTGCATGTGTGTGTGTGTGTGAGCACAGGATCTATTGTAATAAGAGAATATTTTGTGGCTGGCCGATGGAATACAGATCCATAAAGCCGCTGTAAATATCCCAGGCACCTATGGCTAACCCTGTAGGAGTTGTTGAACATTTTACTGTGCTGGGCTTTTGCATGGAAACAATGGATTTCATTATTTCCAGCCTGAATGTGCAGCTCATTAGTAATGGAAGCTAATGGTACATATTTCCCAGTGGGTTAATGTATTGCCTCGCTTCACAGCCAGGGTGCGTGGATTGTCCTCCTAGCTGTCGGCCTCCAAGAAGTGTTTATGCCATGCTCTTTAAACGGCCTGAGCCTCCTCTGCAGAAGGAGATGCGACGGCTCTCCAGAAGGGTTCTCAGCCGGAGACCCAAGGGTCGGGACCCCCAGGAGGTTTATTTTTGACAAGTGCCGCAAGTCATTAATGTTCACAGAAGCGACAGGCTTGTGCCTTGTCCCCAAGGCTGCTGCTCTAACCTAGCTCAGCTCTAAATACTTATACTGTACATGGATACAGTTTATCCCCACCGGAGTGCTGATACAAAGTATACGTGCTGCCTTTCAAATTGCTTGCAATCCATACACATTGGCAGATGGACAACATTTGACTTTTCTGACTACTTTTCATGTTTTCAGCCTATGTGTTTTTATTGGTATGAACGAAGCATAATACCACGGTAGAATATATGGTCTGTGCTGTACTACAGCATTATTACTACTCTATAATGAAGTTTATATGTCACTTAAGTGATTTAGTTACCATATTTTGTACTCTGCTGTTTTTTTGTGTGCATCTATATGAGATATAGCCCAGAAATCTGAGCTAGGTGAACTGTCTTTAACCAAATAACATGGAGGCAACATGATAAAAAGTTGCAGTTTTGTACAGAAACTGTTATGGCAATGCAAAGTTGCAGAGACCAGGGCACATTGTGAAATCATTCCCTACAATGTTGCTACAACCAGAATTAGCAAAATGGTGCTGCAATGTTCCTTGTTGGCATTTTGTAACATTCTTACTTAATGTGTTTAAAACATCGTCAAGTACAGTCTTCTAAATACATATACTTTACACAATGCACATGTGCACAAGTGTTTGAAAACTGGTTACAATGTCATGGTGGAATGTCTCACTTGCACACAACTTAACTTCATCCTTTCAGATGCATTGTAAAATATTTACTAAATCATTTTAACACAACCAAATCACATCCTCACTGCTGCACTTCTAAATGTTGTTGCCACCTATTCAGTTTTCATGGTGCTTTACAAACAATTTTTATTCATGCAATTCATATCAGTTTTAGCTGGCTGTTATATTTTCCACAAACAGTAGAGAGTGAAATTTTCAGTGGTCAAGTCAGTGAAAGAGCATAGCTGACACTGGCCTTTTTCAAATTAGGCAGAAAGAGATGTGTGACCTAGTTCATCTGACAAATGTTTTAAGTGTTCAAATCTGGTTTGAAAAATAGAATTGGCAATAGGCAATGAGGCTTGCAGAATTTTCTGGCAGTATCATAAGGTTTTTGGGTAAAATACAGTCAAATTATTTCAGTTTTTAATGAAAAGTAAAGAAGGAAAAGGTGACGTCCTGCCCTCCAATGTTAGGATTCAAAATATAAACATCATAAAATGAACGGAAGAATTATTATGCACCTGCTTGACATTTCATGCTTTAAATAAATCAATAAAACGCTCTTTAAAAAGTGAATGACTGTGGTGGTCTGAAAGCCTCAGGCAGAAAAATGAAAGCAAAGTAAATAATGGCCATCCATTATCAGAAAGATGCTCATTCTCCTAAGAGTCTGTGCTCCACTGACAATCTAGAGGCAGCAGTGAACGTAGCCAGCATTGAAGGACCAAGGAAGGAAAACAGCACTTGCTGAATGAACAAACGGGGTGAACATGCCACCTCCATCCAGACAGCACCCTAGTCTAGAGCTGAACCCTGTTCCCAAGAGCTCTGAAGCAGTAGTGCTAACTACCAGGCCACAATGCCACCCTGGTGTGAACTGGGGAGTTGAGAAAAAATTAAATTACTATACATGCCAAAGAACGATTGTTCAAAGTACAGTACTGTAGGTATTCATGTACCTGTAAGGAAATATAATGGAGAAAATAGGCTGTTTCAGATGTCAAATGCTCACATTTCCACCCTCTACAGATTTGTAATATTAATTTCTAGGCACAGCTGTGCCAAGTGCAATTGCAGCATATTAATATGGAATAGCCAGCCCTGCAAAAACAACATTCCAGGAGAGTCTTTTTGCCCAAGACCTGAACTGCTGATCTGTGAGCCACAAATTGTGTAAGCATGTTGCTGTCTTACATAAAGATGTGTATTTAAACTCACATGTCACAGTATTAAACTCACAAGAATGTTTCCATTGCTGTGTATAATTCCACAAAAATTGATGACTTTTTTCCCACATTTTTTTAAATGCAAGAGTTTTCTAAGGTTTTTTATTTCCAGTCTTACTGACAGTATCTTAAGGAAAACGTGCAGAGAATGGCTCATAACCAATATTTTTTCACTAATTTTAATGTGCAACAACATCATTGTGTGTGTGTGTGTGCGTGTGTGTGTGTGTGTGTGTGTGGGTGTGTGTGTGTGGGGGGGGGTTATGGTTGCACCTACCCTGTAAATTTTTCAAATATACTTGAATACTTGAAGCAGAATGGGAACATTGCTAGAGTACCTGGACTCTGACAAAAGAACAGGTTCTGCATGGCCATTTCATGGCTTGTCATATTCAAAAGCAAGCGTTCTGAAAGCATCTTGCCTTTCCAGTTATTCCTCTCTGGCTTTTCCAGAAGCAAGGAGACAAAAAGGGTCTTACCCTTGGCATGGCACAGACAAACAACCAAGTGCTTGAATGTAACCCAGCATTCACCCCTATATGTCAAATATTTAGATTATTATTTAACTCTGACCAAAATTAGTCCACCAATACTATTTTCAAACACAAGACTCGATAACAGTTGTAAGGGAAGAATGCCTATAGCATTTTGCGTATAAAGAAAAACTGACACCACTTTATTATAGACAGAGGAGGAGTTCCTTTCTGGCCTAGTAGAAATAGTGGAGATCTCCTCTGTACAGGCATGTGGTCATGCAGGTGTAACACATGCAGCTCCCCCTGCCACTGCTGGGCAATCCCTCCTGTTAGCAGGTCAGGAACCAAGCAGTGCCTTTTTCTAGCCAGCAATGAATTTTTACTGCACCACAAGACCAGCTCCTCTGCCAGGGCAGAGTTTTACACTGCCTTGCTTACAGAGGTGAATGCCTTGAGCTGTATAGTTGGCTTAAAGCATGAGCCCTGTTACACAGGTAGCCCTAAGAAGTCCACTTGCCTGGTTATGATTATGGCAAGAGGCAGGGAAAAATAAGGAAAATACAGTGATCAATGCCACCATCCTGGCAGATCCCTTTCCAGACCATATTGCTGCCAGCACTTTAACTGTCTCCATGCAAACACATGGCCAGAATTGCTGTACTAATGGGCTGCTGTACTAATTTGCAAGGGCAGCAAGTACGCTTAACATCTCATCCATCTCAACCAACACAGTCGACAGTGGATGCACGAGTTTCTCAATTATTCTGGTCTTTGAAGCCCTCGTTTCTTTACTGCTTATACAGTAGATAATTTCAAGACTTACTGAAGTCTGGATTGAAAACATCTCCATCAAGTATTCATTAGTATTACAGCAAATATATATTAATTGTAAGTCACCCTGGATAAGGACACCTGCTTAAATATAAAACACAGGTACTGGCATTGGCTATAGTTGCCCAGCACTGATCATTTATGAAATTATAGATTTATTGATTTTGTAAAATAAAGTTAAAGCTAATATGCTGATATGTCTGAAAATGTGCTTCATAATTTAAAGGCACCAGAGGGGATTGATATTCTAACCTTTACAAAACTGAACATTGGGTGCTATATTCCCTCTCCAACATATAACTGAGAAAACTCCATGGCTCTCTAGGTGTGTAATTTGATTCAATTCCTGACCTACTGCAATTGTTTGTTCTGAAATACTAATAGTCTTAGTGCCCTTATTAAAACTTTGCCTTTCATCAGGTGGACACTTCTAGAAATACTGCTGTGTGCCGTGTAGTGCTTATAGGGAGATTCACAAACAGTCAACCTTCAATACCTCAGTAGCACTCTACTGCATTTATTTTGACAGAGACTTCAGTTATTGGAATATCTCCCTCTTTGACGACTATTAAATCCCTCTATTAAGAACTTCCATCTGAAAGACTAGTTACTACAAAATATGATCGACTTGCAATTCTGCAATCATGGTGCCGTACCAACTGCTAACCCATACCTACTGTTTGATCAAAAGGATCCGTCTTTTCCTCCAAGATAATTAATTCTTATCTCCTGCATAGGCTTTCATCTCTGGAGGCCATGATTCAAATACAGTTCAAGTCACAGTAGAATAGAGGTTCACAGTCTAATGATAGCCCCCTGTGGGCTGTTTCACCAAACCACTGCACAAGGAGAAATCTTTTCTAGACTACAGATACAAGAGTAGATCAATTGGTATCTCGTCACAGGAGGGTTGAAGCACACTGGACTTTCTTTGTAGAGTAGTGACTCTGTACATTCTCTCCTATTATACAGTACCCTCAAAAAGTATAGGAACAGCAAAGTTAAAACCGTTTTTCTTGCTTTATAAATGGGATTTATATTTACAATATACTGTAGTATGCTTTTTTTGGTAATTCCATACATATATTTGATTGTATCAGAATAAAATCAGTTTGTACGCTGAAAATAAACATTGAAATCAAAACATTCCAGGAATATGCCTCGAGACTTTGCTGTATCCATATTTTTGGAAGACGCTGTACAGTACATAAAGTATCTCTCTGGAATGGTTTATGGTGCTTCAGTGTGGATAGGCAGATATTTCACAACATTAGCTTTACCAAAACTATGTGCAAATGTTTGCACAGAAACATTCCAGACACTACAGACAGTAGAAATCATGGTACCATATAGGAATTTTACTTTGCATTTTTTATTCTTATAAAAACTGTTATAAAGATGCTGCACTTCATTCATAAGTGTCATTTGTCCTCACTTCTATGTAAAGCGCTTTGAGATCCTTCAGGATGAAGGATGAAGGTTGAAGTGCTACTGAAGTGCAATTAATTCTTTATTATTATAAACTCTAGCACATAAGACAGCAAGCTACTGTAAGTAGCTGATTTTCTGCTTGCTTTACTCTGGGAAATGACAAGTAGTTGGGACTGAGAGCAATGTTTAAGTTTGGAAAGGCCTGAATAAGCGAGTCTGTGCTTGTAGTTCTGCATTCAAGGTTACACTTTAGTTAAGCATGAGACACAATCTCACCAACATGTGAATGGGTTACACTGACAAAAAACAGTTTATAGGACAACGGACTGTTCAGTTTGGCTTCCCACAGTTGTTTCCAATATAAGTGGGAGAAGGCTACAACATCATTCAATACACAAAACCTCTTTAATTTGGAGTGCCACCCTGTCTGTTAATGAGCCACACATTTCCATTTAAGCCTGAAACATAAATCTCAGTGATACTATGTGAAGCATAAAGGTGCCCAATGGATCTTTTGCACAGTTGGAAAGAATAATCCATTCGTACAGCTATTTCCTTTAATGTGGATAATTATGACAACAAATAACTGGTGGCAAGTGAAAATAGTCTATTGAATAATGTTCAGAATGCTGAAAGGTACTACATTATTCTTAGAAACTATGACAATTTTGTAGCTATTTAAAAAAAGCTTTTGGGGTTAATTGGGACTAGTGTACAAGGTGGACAACTATGGGTCTAAAGAGCTGAAAGAGATCAAGTGAAGTGTCAGGGCTTGGTCTGTAATACAGCCAAGAAATTACTTTCAACTTCCTTTCCTACTGATCTCTTTCTTACTGCAGCACTGCAGCTGTGCTAGAACATAGGTTGTTTGTGGATATGTGCAGTCTGAGATTCATAAAATTGTCCAGAGGACTGGTCTATGCCCTGTAAATTATTAGTTAAGTAACACAGAAGAAAAAGCACTGGATTTGAATTTGGCAGCATGCAAATGACTGTAGATTGAAGGATTCAGTACGAAAGCTTTATGTGGCACACAGTAGCAAAGGAGCTAGCGGCTTCCCAAGGATTATTGTGGTGTGCAGAAAGAGAGGTGTGCATTTGTTTCAGAGGCAAACACCTGATTGGAAGACATAGGAGGGGGCAGGGGATTGGAACTTTTAGGAGGCATGGAGCTGGACTGAAAAGGGAGAGGTAGATTCCTCCTAATGTGTGTTGGTGTCCAAAACCAAATCAAAGAAGAAAAGGGCCAAGGTGAAGTCCTGCATGGGCCATGTGTGATAAGGGTGTCTGGGGTACAGTGATAGACGGAAACAAAAACTTAAGACCCCAATCCTTTCCAGGGTTAAACGGTTTCTGAAGCTTTATTGAGAGAAGGGGGGATGGGATTCTTGTAATTGTACCATTTAGGAATTATATCAGGCATTTTAATCCGACATTAGTGGTCCATTTGCATAATGCAGTAGTCCACCCCTCCCATGTGTCACCCCCCTTAGCTTCCAGCCAGACAAGTGAAGTGTCAGGACTTGATCATGCCTCCCTGCCAGTATAACTGTAGCACTGCCAAGAAATTACAATGCAACTCCCCTTCCTCCTGATCTCTTCTGAATGTTGCACTTACAGTACATTTAGGACATTTTTGCACTCAGTCACATCTAAAAGACCATTGTCACTTTGGCATTATATGGACCTTTTCAAGAAATAAAAGGTTTTTATGCACTAAAATATGCACAATTCAGATCTTACGGATTGGATCAAATGTTTTAAGCCAAGGTATTAGAGATACATTCAGGCAGTTTTCCGAGTTGACTGCATTAACCTAGCTGCAGTGCTTATACACACGGTAACAGAGAGGGCAACATTACACACAAGAAGAAAAATAAAACATCAAAATGTTCAAAGGCTTAACCAATAAAAATACCCACTCTATACAGTCATATGCAAATGCTGACTTCCAGAGGTTTTTTGTATTTTTCAGCTTAATTCATATTTAAATGCTTAACAGTATTCCACTTCTGCACAGTGTAATAGCTTCAATATTCCACATTAATGTGCCTATGTTCGAAGACTCAACAAAGGAAAAGCAGTTCTCACTAGAGATCAGTTTGGTTACAACTTCCAGGTGTTTCTTTCCTCCTAGTGCACTTTGCTTCATATGCTCCCAGCCAAGTTTCTCCCTAAGAGGCTGATAGGCAAACAGCTGTCTGAAATAAATCTACACTCTTCACAGACGCCAAGCCTGGAGTGATAGGTCTGTACTCTCCAGTCACCTGGCTGGAATTGTTGATTTCCTGACATATTTTCCACATTTTCTAGAATTTGTATTTTTTCTCAGACTTTTACTGATTTCCCAATAGAAGTTCATGACTGTATCTTCTTGAAAGGGAACACAGAAGAAGAGTTTTAAAATTGCAGCATCGTAATTAACATACAGTATTCTGTGTCATGCTATTGACTTCACTGGAAAAAAATCAAAATAACAAAAAGCTGAAGATTATTCTCCTAAAATTGGTTCCTATTGCTTGACTTCTAAGAAAATAGTCTACTCCACACTGTATATTGGCCAGTCTCCACAGAATATTCTTTTCACTGTTCAAAAGTATTGCAAGTGGAAAACCTGTAGCAGTTTAATCTTATCTATGATTACTTTATGTGCAGGCAAATGTTACAAGCATTCTAAAACATTAATGCTTACTAACAGCTAGAATTTTCTGATACATACTTGTTGGCTTTTTATCTGTCCAAATTTTTAATACAGTGTTAATTTTTTTTTCTGTAGATGTGTGTGCATGCATAATAGAGTGTTTCACAATGAAATGGCCATTGTGTTCAGGAACACTGAACTGTATCAGGAAATATACTGTACAATGAAAATGTGTCCATTTCCAGAAACAGGCTGGGTCATCTCAAAGATCAAAATTTAACTAGTGATAAAATCCACACACCTACATTGTATGGTAGGAAAACTCTGGACGGTTCCTTCAGTTACATTACACTACAGTTACACTAGTCTGCAGCACATTTGATTCAAATTTCTTTGAAAACAACAACAAAAAAATACTAAGCAAATACTTAATGTACATTGTGGAATGGGCAATAAAATCCCTTTCCAATCTTCGGATAACCTGCAAAATCAAACCTAATCGCATGCTGTAATATTAACATTTTTTTTAATAATAAAAAAGACCTGAATGGGACTGGTTTCAAAACTGAATGGCTAGGGAAAACATACTGTTTTTAAACGCATAAATCTTACTCTGGTGTTCTGATTGCAGACAGATATTTGATAGCCACAAGGGCTGTTAAGCACAGAGACACGTGGGTTAGGATCCTATGATATACCATCAGCCCCCAAGGCCACAGCATGAGAGAATCTTCTGCACAGTTATTTTCTTCTTACAATGACCTTTAACATTTGGTTAATTTTTAGAGTTTCTTGTGCAGTATCATTCAAGAGAGATGCCTATTAGTTCCCGAGCAGTCCATGGGCACAACAAATGAACAATAACTCGACTCTTAATTCATTTACAAATCCTTCCCACAGCAAAAATAAAATACAACAAATTCAGATGCTGTAAATCACAAAGAAAAAAGGGCTCTGCTCATTTAAAATGGAACCACTGTGCTGCAGGTCTTTTGGTCAATTAAACCCGAGTTATTTAAAAGGCTAATTACCACTGTCTGTCAAACAAATGTCTACAGTTTCTTTTGAGAAGTTTTTGCTTATTACTCATTGCAGATAAAGTAGATAAGTAAAATGTGCTAGGCACATGACGATGACCACATGCAATCCAGACTTTTGTTAACAATGAACAAAAAATATGGAAGGTGTTTGACTATAAGGCTCATTAATCAATATTATGAGTAAGAATCCCATACCTGACTAATTGGGAAGGCCAGAGAGAAAGGAGGTTTGATTCATGCACTGTAAACATGGCACAGCTACAAATGCTACTGCAAAAAAAGCAAAACTTCTGCTATTTTACAATCTTTGCTCTTAATCCCCATGAATTATAGAAGAAGCACTCACTGGCTGTAAGACACTTAATTACAGTACTTTAGGTGTTTTTAACTCCAGGATGAACTTGTCCTCATTGATCCTCATACTCATTGTCTTAGGGCTGATCTCAGACATTTCTTGGAACTAAACTTGTTTCTCCAGAAAGAGAAGGAAACATGACAGTTTTTAGCAAAATTTTAGCAAATTGCTCATTTGAGGGAACTGTTGTGTCTCCTGTGTAAGTGATTTTTTTATTTGCATTTCCTATAACTGACTTTAGCTATTTATGGAGGAAAAACTGACTGGAAAACTCACAGCTTTACATATTCAACATTAAAAAACATTAACTAAGAGGTGGACTCTAGTTGTGTTCTAGTCTTCTAATGGGAACTAATATGTAGTAATTTTAAAATAAACTAACAGACAGGGACAAATGTAAAATAAACACGTGTGCAAAAAACAGTTATATACAGTAGTACCTCTAATCATTGTCTGAAATTCAGTACAGCTGTAGAGTGAAAAACTCCTTGTGCTGGAGATGACTCATTCACTGTCACTCAGTAGTAGTGTATGTGTCAAACAAAGTAAAAGATGAAAAGAAATTATTCTAACTTTCTATTACCCTGGAAAATATGCCCTACAGTGATGCATACTCAACTGGAGATCATATTAGCAGTGCTACAGTTTTGCCATTTTCAGTTTAGTGGTTTTCATAAGACAGCTGTAATAATTTGTGAGGGATATTAATTGCACGACACTTTGGCACCAATACAGATGAGAATATTTACTGTAAATCATGTATTGAGGGTTTCAACTTGAGAATACTTTCTAAGTTCCTTTTGAGCCATTTTTTCTGGTAAAAAAGGGAAATAACGTCCTCATGTTTCAACACTAGAAAGAAAATGATCAATATTTATTGCAATCTTTAAAGAAGCCTTTTTTTTATCAGTTTTGTACTCCAGCCATAAAGTGCAGGAGAACTACAGTGAGTTGAAAAACTATTCATACCCTTACACAATCTGATGCATGACAGCTTGAAATAGCAAATAATGTTTGTTGTAGACCAACCTACTCCACACAATCAAAGCAAAAAAAATATAAACAGATAATTAATGGAAAATGGAACAGTCGTGATGACAAAATAATTCAAATCCTTTATTGTGGAAACCCTGACTGGCGCACAAAAAATACTTAACTAGTCACACAATTAAGTGAGTGTCCCCTAGCTGTGTACAATAATGATTCAGAAGATTTCAGAATTAATACACCTGTCTCTGTAAGAATGCCCAGCAAGGAACTGAATTTTGAACAAAGATTCAGCCATAAGGACTAAGGATCTCTCAAAATAACTCAGGGATAACTTACAGAGGCACAGACCACGGGAATTTTATAAAGATTTCAAAGGAATATTGAGTATTCCTTTGAGCACGGTGAAACTGATCATTGAGAAATGGAAGATATGTCATACTGTACCAACTGGCCACTGTTTAAATCAGGCAGTCTGCAAGGCCAGCAGTGACTTTGATACTGTATTTCAATGACTGAAACAGGACAAAATGTCCATCAATCAAAACTGACTTGTATGGCATAATTGCAAGATGCCACTTAGTACTTGAAAAAAATCTCTGATACTGCATGGAGTTTGCATCAAAGTATTTGAAGCAAAATTTGTTTTGTGGTCAGATGAGACAAAACTGGAACATTTTTGTCTAAAAGCAAAATGTTATGTCTAGTGCATTCACCAGTACGCCATCCCTGCTGTCAAGCATTGTGGTGGAGGCATTATGTTATTATGGGGCTGCTTCTCATCAGCAGGAACTGAAAAGCTTGTCACGACAGAGAGAAAAAATGGATGGAGCAAAGTACAGGCAAATACTAGGAGGAAACCTGTTTCAGTCTGCTAAAGACTTAACACTGGAGTGAAAATGCAGTTTCAGTACGATAATACTGAATAATTTAATCCGAAACACAAGGAGTGGAGTGGCCTAAAAATAAGAAAGTAAATTCCTTTGAGTCGTCCAAAGTCTGGACTTGAATCCTACTGAGAATTCAATTCAATTCAATTTATTTTATAAAGCACCTTTCACAACAAGGTTGCCCCAAGGCGCTTAACAAAGCAAGTGACCATACTGTACATGTTGTGAATACACAACTGAAAAGACCAGAAGACAACAGAGGAGAGGAACCAAAAACCCCTTAGTAAGGAGAAAAAAAAAACCTTTAGGGGTCCAAGGTCAACTGGCTGCCCAGCCCCTTTGGTGAGAATTGGTGGAAACTTCTTGAAAACTGTTATATACAGTATATAAGCAAAGCCCAGGCAATTTGAAAGAGGCTGAGTAAATCTGCCAAGAAGAATGGGCACAAGGTGGATGGAGAATCTGCCAAGGTGGTGCAAAGTGGACAGAGAAGTACCCAAACAGACTTGCTCCTGAAAAGTGGTGTCAAAGGTTCTTCCACCAAAATATTCTGTTCACAGATTGAAAAATGAAATTTATTGCAAAGTATTCACGTTTGCTTTTTGCTGACATTTCCAGTACCTTTGTCATGCTCGTCATTGTGGAGCAGGGACAAGCCTGTATTTACAAGGTAGCCGGCCTTCTCTTATTCAGCACTTGTTACCATGGTAATTAAGTTGACAGGAGTCTTATACCACCTGGAGACAATTACCCAACTGCCTGCCTCAGGTGGTTCAAGACTACATACCTATGGTCTGGCAGTGCTTGGGATCACGGTCATATAGTTCGCTTGGTCTTTATCTTTGTCCTGAGTTCTGAGTTCTTGCTGTGCTTGCTTCCTGAACTCTGGACCCTGCTTCACCCTGTCCTTGTTCAGTTGACCCTCTTGTGGTGCTTTGTACTGTGTCACTTGGTTTTGAACTTTGCTTGTTCCTGTTTACGGCTCTGGACTGTGCTTGGCTGTGCTTGGCTTCGCTGCCCCTGTCTGTCTCCACTGCAGGCTGCCAACACCATGCTGCTCACGCAAGCTGCTGTGTGCCTGTGTTTCGCTGCTTCTCTGCTCTTGGCTTTTTTTCACAAAATACATACTGTATCACTGCTTCACCGCCTCCAGCAGCAACACACTGCAACCTTATCTTACTCTTAGAAATCTTCAGCTTCAGCATTCTGGCTTTGAAAAAATTATTCTGTTTATTGCTGTGTAAGCATTATTTTCTAATTGTACAAAATGGGACACCATAGAAAGGATCTCAATACTCTTGCAAGAGAGCACATGCACAAGATGTTTCAGTGCTGCAGTGGAAATATTTACATTATGAAAGTGAGGATGAAGAGTGAGAAACAAAGTGGATGAATTTGCAATTGAATTTACATCCAGATACAAAACAAACTTATCGTGGTTAAAATTGAAAGAGCCATGTACACTATGGCTTAAAATCACATTTCTGAAAAGGCTGCTGAGACCCTCTTGCAACCCCACTGCACTGTTGTCTCCTCACAGGACAAATGTCACGACTGTGAGATAAATGTTGTAAGAATATGGATTTGCTTCCTCTGTCTGCAGGTGTAAGAGGGAGAAGGGAAGACAAGACGCCTGGGAGCTAAACACTGCAGAAGCAGAACATCTGGTTCCTCCTCCAGCTGTAAGTTCTGCTCATCACACCCGCTCTGTCCATACGAGTCTGTCCACCTTTAAAGCATCAGAGCCAACTGACTTCATGGATAGTTTCAGAGTTTAAAGTTCAAAGGTTGTCCCATTGGGAAAAAAAATGACTCCACATTTTCTTAAACATCTTGCGTCTTAGTGTAAAGAACCGCTTGAATGGATTCAGCAATACAAATTAAAAAGATGAAAGTTTCTTTTTTTTTATTAAACCAAGGCTCAAGTCCAAACTCTCCTGCCAAACTCAAAATTCAAACCCAGTTCTTCATAGCAGACTTCCATTAGGTTGATGCAAAAAAGCTTCAAGGAAATTTAGTTATTACACAGTTGGAAATTGAAGACAGGTTCGTTGATAGACGTTTGATTTAATCCAGGCCATTGCATTATACAGTTAGCACAGTTCATTTGGTGTACTATAGCAGAGGGTTTTGAAAAGCCACATTTGACATCTGCATTGACTCTCCCGTTGCTCCATGTAAACATTATTTTTAAGGAGTTGGATAAATAATGTTTTAGATACAATAGGAATGACCTAGATAGACGTACTGTATACACATTTATCCTCTAATTAAAAGGTGTTACCTGCAATTTACTGAATCGTCAACTATCAATAGAAAAAAAAAGACCTCATCATAAATTTTCTTTTAGTGCACGTGAGGATAGTACTCCCAGAATTAATTATAATAAATGAATATATTTATTATACATATAATAGCCAACATTAGATACTCAGTGCATGATGAGAACAGTCATCAGTGATCAGATCAAAGAAGTCACAATGTAAATAATAAAAAGCACTTATGTTTTATAAGCCTTATTTAAAAAAGTACACACAACCATATTCCCAGACTCAAAATCTTAAATTAGCATGTTTTATTAAAAATCCCCCCCAAAAATTTTTCAAATAAACCCTAATATATTTTTCCATGTACTTCCGTCTATACCAATTTATTGACACTTATGCTGAAGGTTTCTGTTCTGCAGATTTAAAATGCCCAAGAAATGAGTGTATAGAGTTGAAAAGCAGGTTTAAAAGTCTTGTCAGCCTACTGTTTCTCCAATTAGAGTTTTAAAGAAGTCTCTTGCTACTCCTTTCAAGTTTCAAGTGGTTTTATGATCACAAGCTTTGCTGTAAAATATTTTGGGATCCTATCTGTGATGAGAGGTGCTGTATACGGAGACATTATTGTTAATACATTTGGAGGCCTTTAATGACATGCCATGAGTTGGTGTCCCACTGGACTCCTGGAACATGAGGCGGAGTGGGGGAGGGCTGAGAAACAGTGTTGTGGCTGGGGCAGCTCTGTTGTCACATGCACATTTATTTCTGCAGCTGTACTTGGAAGCTCGGTCACTATGCCTTTGATCTCTAGTAATTAATAATGACTGTCTGTCTGATGTCATTGCAAAGATCCTGTCATTCTGAAGAGGAACTGGGGAGGAAAGGAGTGATGTCTGCAAATCACAGGGACAGGATTACCAGGGGCCATGGCCTTATATATATTGTTTGTAATCCAGGTCTCCCTTTTGAGTAACAGATCTCTCTCTAACCATGCTACTATCAAAGTTTTGCAACTACAAAGGGTACAAGGAGGTTTTCTTGGGTCTGACATGGTAATTTGAACCCCAAAAGCAGGAAACATTTGATGTGATTTTGAAGCTTGAGTTTCAGTGTGGTGAATTTAAACACTCAACATTAAAACTTAAAATACCTATATCTTTATTGTCCTTATTCCAATCAATCAGAATAATCCATGGTGCTTAGCATACACCCTGTAACTAAATTTAGCTTGCCATTAACTTTCAGAGCACGAGTTAAATTCATGGCTGATTCACCATAAGGAAAACTCAAAGGAACTTTTCAGTTCAAACCTTAGGAAAACAATGATTATTCATTCAGCCCTTTACCATGTGATTCCTTATTGAAAACAGTGAGATTTATGTGCTATTTTTTAAACAGGAGGTGCTGCCAATGCAGAAGCTCTTTCCAGACTTAGCGTAAATCACTGCAGAGTTTTTAGCAGTGGTTACTGTGTTCTGATACTCTTACATTTGAATTCGTTTGGTTATATATCACCAAACCACCTTGGCCCTGCAAATAATGTTTAATCCCATTTAGTTCTTTCTTCGGGCAAAACCAAAGAGTCCCACAAAGTCTGCTGTTTAAAATAGAGTCATTTATCTCCATCCCATATTCCCATACCCATCTGCAAGAACCAGTGAAGCCCACTGGATTCTACATTGTGCAGAGTTGTGCAGAATGCAAGCCAGGAACCCTCACTGTGCTAGCAGGGGCTAATTCTATCAAGGCTTACAGTATTAGCCTTGCAGTGTTGCCATTGCTTATCATCGTGAGTGGTTTCTAATCCCAGCGTTCCTTCATTCTTCAAACACTATCACAAGCAATACCACTCCTGTCTTTGGACAACAACAAAGAATGCACAAAGAAAGATTTGTATTCCGATAAATAGCTCAGGGCCAAATTAAAAGTAAAGTACAACTCCCCTAGGATATTAATTGAGCTTTTTTCCCCTTTTTTTGGCAGTGCGGGTATTTGTTTTGTAATGTTAGCTGGTAGTGCCTCCCTAGGGTGTCAGCTGCGTGTGGTGGGGCAGGGAGGCAGTTGTACAACGTGCTGCTGCCCCTTCTGGCCTCCATTCTTTGCAGAGGGAAAAAAAAGGGAGAAGAAATGCTTGTTTGGGAGGAAGCCAGGAGCTTATAAACTGGTCTTACGAGCTTCTTTGTACTGGACTGCTGAACTGTTTGAGACAAGTCCATTAGAGCCAGACTACCAAATCACATCACCCGCTTATCGGACTCTGTAGCTAGCAAACATTTGTTCGTTAACAGTTCACGTCTACCATGAAATGCGTACACCGCATGCTGTTTAGCTGCAGCGTGAATGGACACAAAACAGGAAAATGTTGTATAGCTTCTTTCCAGAAGGAATCTCTTTGCACAAAAATGTATGTCATAGAGGAAAAAATGGCTGCTGGCCATAAGGTTTTACAGGATGAAAGTTACATTGAATTACAGTTCATTTATGATATTATACCTTTAATAAATGTGTGAGATATTTTGTTGCATAAATACAAGACTTGCTTCCCCCCAAAAAAAAAACCTGGGCCAGTTTGAAGCTTTAAATTTTTAAAGAAAGTGCTTAAGACAGCATGGGGATCAGCAGAAACTAGGCCAGATTCGTTCCAGGTTTATTTGGCTTTGCCCTTGAGGAACATGGCTCATTTCCCCTCCCTTGTTAAAACTGTGGAACAGACTTGTTAAACAGCTCTGAAACTGTTAGGCCAGCCTCTTTGTTGACGGCTTCCAGTCCTCACAATCAATTCTGCCATTTCCAATACTGTTGTGAGTACAAACCCAACGTCATCACTTCTCCTGAATGGATTTAAGCCCTGATATGCCAACACAACCTGTTGGTGATCAACAGAAGATAGCAAATGTCAATGTTACATTAATACTGTACCTTGTAAGCCTTTTTTTGCTTATTACCTCACCAGTACTTCTGTTTTCTCTTGTTTAAAGCTCTGAGACAAATTAAGATCAGTTTCCTAAAACGATGCACTGCAGTCTGCTGTTAAGTGAAGTTCCTTCTGTTATATCTTTTAATAGAGAGGGATTGGGATATAACTTAAACAGCTAATTGTTTGTTTCCAACAATACATTTTTGTATTCTTTAAAATGGGAACCTGAAATCCCCATGCTCAGAGTTCAAACTGAGGAGGGACAGTAGTGGAAAGGGGATGCTGTTCCCCTTGTGAGACAAAGCAGCAGTGGTTACAAATAGATGTTTTCCCTTCTGAAAACTTCAGCAAAGCTACTCAAACTGAAGAATGCTCAGGGGAAGATAAAGTACAATAAATGTCAGCAAAAACTAAAGATAAAAAAGAAAAATGTTGATTGGATGAGTATTCATGTCAGTGAATTCCATATTTCACGGAAATCTCTTTGGCAGCAATTACAGCTACAAATTGTTATGCTTGGGTGAGCTTTCGGTCAGCTCAAACTCTTGGATTCTTCAGTCTGTCAGCAAGATGCAGCTTACTTCAGCTACTCGCCATATCATAACACAGATCTACTAGGATAGGTCTACCAACTTTGCACACTAGCTTGGTGCCATTTTGTATCCATTCTTCTTTGCAGATTTGCTCATGCTTAATCAGGTTGCCTGGGGATCGCTTATGGACAGCAGTTTTCAAGTCTTTCCACTGATTCTCAATAGGATTCAGGTCAGAACTTTGACTGGGCGCCTCAAGGACATTCACTTTCTTATTCTTAAGCTATTTCAGTGTAGCTCTGGCCTTGTGTTTTGAATCATTGTGCTGCTAAAAGGTGGATTTTTTTCCTCAGTTTTAAATCTTTAGCAGATTGAAACAGGTTTTCCTATAGTATTTACCTGTACTGTGCCCTGTCCATATTTCCTTCAATCCTAGCAAGCTTTCCAGTCCCTGCTGAGGACAGGCATCCCTAATGTACATTACTGCCATACCTTGCCTGTGGGCATGGTGTTGAACTGGAGATGAGCAGTGTTGGATCTGCACTAAACCTAACAGTTTGCATTTAGGCCAAAATAACCCCAGCTTGGTTTCATCTGAACACAACACCCTTTGCCACATTTTCCACTCTGCCATACTGGTCAGATTTGTGGTGTGACCGGAATATTGTTGACTGAGACACATTTTCTCCCATCTCAGACATTGAACTCACTGGCCTCACAGTGGCCTCCCTCCCCAGTCTCCTCCTTGCCCAGATGCTCAGTTTAGAGAGACAGCCTGATCAAGGCAGTGTGTGGGTGGGAAGATACTGTACACTCGTGAGACTGCTTCACCAAAAGGCTGGAATACATATGCAAACATAAGTTTGACATTTTGTCTTATTAATGCTCAGCGTCTTTATTAGCTTTAATTGTGTGGAGTAGGTTTGTGTACGTAACAAACATCAATTGCTCCTTCAAAGTTTCACGACTGCAAGCTTTCAAGCAATAGAAAGGGTCAGGGTATGAATACTTTTACAAGGCAGTGTAACAGATAAAAACAATTATTCCTAAAAATACATGTAATAGTTTACTAACAGAACTGGCTCTTCAATAGGAGTAATTGGCATATTTAAAAAACAATATTTCTGTGATATAAAATACCACAGAATGAGACCTAGCTGGTGCTCTGTGCAAACGCCTTTAATACCCTAAAGAAAGGTTAGTACAGTCTAAAAGATAGGTTTTGCAGCTTTGCTCACTTGTTTTCCATGCTTTTTATATGTATTTGCCTTGTTTTGCAATACTTTCTTTACCTTACGTCTCAATGTTTTGGCATGCTTCCACAAAGGGCTCTGGGGACCTACAGTAGTTCAAGGTGGTATTGAATCAAGTGAACATGTATCCCAATTTCATCTCCCCTTGTAGACCAATCTCTCTTGGTTTCATAGCTCACAATGTAAGAAATTATTTTCATGTAATAGCAATGATGTGGCTCAAACCACAGCAAAAAGAGACTCATCCATTATAATTTATCTTTTTTTCTAATTTTCCATTTTTAAACTCAGGGTCCTTTGTTTTTTTTTACCCCTTCAAGCAGCTAATTTATATGGTAATGAGCAGATAACAATCAATGAATTTCATGCTTGCCTGACCCCAATCAATACAATATTGCCTTAGCAGACGAATGAAATTAATTTATTAAATGAAGCCTCTAAGATGGAGCTTAATACAGAAATGAAGCCAGTAAGTGCCTTTGTGCCGGGTGGTGACTTAAAAGACACAACAATACCTGTGTCTTCCTGACATTTTGATTTTCCACCTTTTCTCATCAGTTTGCATTTGGCTTCAAGAAAAAATTTTTTTTTGAATTAGATATAACATCGTTTGAATCATCTCTTGCAAACTGATGTAAATTTATTTTGTATAACTGCATGGAAAGATTTCTGCATTATTCAGATTATCCACTCTGCAGGAGGTTTAGAATGATTCTAACTGACGTGAGCAGCACTTAAAATTGAAAACCATCTGCTGGACTCTCTATTGATGAATTACCTAAGGGTAAAGAAAATAATGATACTGTTTTATTAAGAACATGCATTTCTCACTTGATTGTAAAGCTCTATTAACACAGTTACTACATAGAAGTTCTAACTCTTCTAACAACAATCTGAATAATCCATCAACACTATTGCTGCTCTAGAATTTTGATCAGAATTTTTTTTCCAGATTTTGTATGTTCAATTTTCATGGAAGTACAATAGTTTGTATTCCAAACATTACAGACATTCCTATGCTGCGCTTATCTGCACTGCTCTCTTTCCAGTGTTTAGAGATGGTCTTCCTGAATGTTTTATACAATATTAATGTTCTGGCTGGGTTTTGTATCTTTTGTTTTTAACATCTCTTTTTTTAGCTTCTTTTTTCATCTTTCAAACTGTTTGCTAATCAAGTTAAAAAAAAACCTTAACTGTGCTTCAAAACCTTATATCCTATCGCTCCCCAAGTACATTTAGTGAAGAACACGAGTTCTGCCCATTATTCGTCAAGTGTGACTCAAGAGCAATTTCATACCACTCACGAAAAGAAACAGAAGACTTGAAAACAGTTTTCAGCCTGCTCCCAAAGGCAGAAGCGCAAAAGAAGTGCTCTCTTCTGAAAAGCAATCAACAGTACTCTTCCTGCCTCTACTGCTACACTTCACATAATGTTTCTCCTTTTCATTGCAAACCTCAGATCCTTTCATTCATTCACTGTCCATGCTTAAAAACAAATAAGGCTGAACTATTAAAATTCATTAAAACCACACTTTCACTTATGGCTTACCATAAGCAACAGTGGTATGGAATCAGATTCTTTCTGATCTACAGCAGTTTAAATAATAAGAATAATCTTTATTTTAGAGGAATATGTTTTATTTTACATGAATAATCTTTACTTTATGTGGTACCTTTCTCGGGATACACCATCCTTAGTCACCACTCCCTAGGAGTGCAAAAGGCAAGTAGGGAATTAGTAGCTCACTGATGTAGTTAGGAGCCAAACTGTTCAGCCCTTAAAGGTGAGGCATTGTGGATTATATTCTGAAATCCACAGGAAGTCACAAGATACATATTAAATCTAACAATTAATTTTAGATTGAATAAACTGAATTAGACCATAGACTCTTCATGAGCAGTTTCTAGGATTACTTTTGCTTCTTCAGTTACCTTCCCAAAATCTATAGGATTATTGTTATGATTATTATTAATCCAACTAGAGGATTGTTGGAGTTGCTTCAAAGAAAATAAATACACATAGCAGCCCAGAGTACTACCAGCTACATTCAAATTGAACTAATTTCATTTCATGGAGCAAAGTGGTGTGTTCTGGGGACATGTAAATGAGACTCGTCTAGTTTTTTTTTCTGAAGACACCAATCTCAAATTTCATCAAAGATGGAATTGCAAAGCATAATAGAATTCTCAAATCCAACTGGCTGAGGTGTACTGAGAGAAGAACTTAAAATAGATTAGGAAAGCCAATCTGAACTTCACTTGATGTTACGAAACCTCATAGCATACTTACAGTATGGCTGTGAGTAGTCATCAGAAATATCAGGTCAAAACAAATGGCTAGATTTGAAATGCCCAGCTCAGGTACTGTATGTGCAGATAGGCCACTAACAGTATGAAATATGAGTGCTAAGGTGCTAAGTAAAGCCAAAACAATTTATACCAAAAGTAGTGCAGTGTGGAGAATCAAAATTAACAGTACAATCTCCTAAAGTCAAACTCATTGTCAAACTCAACTCTGACCTGGAGGCTTGTATACAAGCATACTGCTGGAGACAAGTAAGAAAGGAGATTCAGTGTCATGCATTCAAAGGATTTAAAAACTGGTACGGATGAAGATTTCAGAGTCATAATCTACCGAACATACAGTGTATCTCTTAACAAAAGTATCTAGGGGCTGGAACTTGATTTAGCAAAAAGATGCAATTCTGATGTTGTCAAGTTTCAGGTTAACATAAAATGTCCAGATATTTCTCAGCAATATATTAACAGCATTAATACTAAGGCTTATCGGTCCAGGAGTGAGTATTAAATGATCTTAATTTAACAGCACTTCCTGAATCAGAATTACACAATGCAAAACTAACAATACAATGATAAGAAGACCAAGCAATTAATTTTAATCAATTAGCTAAACATTTGCTATACTGTACTAATACAGTAGGTAGCAAACACACTTTGGTGGAGTTAGCAGCAGGAGCACAAAGCTTAACAGCATATAGTAATAAGAGCAGGACAGATTGTAAACTGAAATTTTTTCTTCTGTGAATCACAGAAATGTTCCACTACAACACCTACTAAAAGGTGTATTAATTGCTGTACATGGAATGTCAAAACACAGTTCAGATCTGTTTGGATCTCTATCCAGAGTTATTCCCCCATTTATTCAATGATACCCAGCTGATGACAGGAATTTCTCTCTCTCCAGGTTATGGTAAACAAAGGTTTTCCCCTGTAGGCAGATCTGAAATTAGGACAATAAATCCGAGCCTCTTTTCTGCAGGTTCCAGATGTACGTAACTTGTATTGACTTGGGCCTGAAAGAAAAAAATGCAATCTCTAAGCAGCAAGCCTTGACTTCTACTTTCCCAGATATGGTGCCTAAAGTGCAGGAACTGCAGGTATACAAGTGCAACAAGACTAGCGTCCAAACGTGGACTGTGAAACTAGGAGGCTCTGATTGAAGTAAATCTGTAATGGTTTCCCATAGGAATGTTCAGTGATAAATCTGAAATCTCAAAGAACATCCTTAAAATGAAATTTCCCCAGGCTCAAAGATGAAACTTTCTGTAATATACCCTGAATATTATATGCTTTATATCGTATCTTAGTATTTCTCTGACTTCACAAAAGGCAGCCTGAAGTTACGGGTTCGAGCAGAAGTGAGCAAAACCACCCTTTTTGTCAAAAGATGAGATTGTGCCTCATATGCGGCAAATCCAAAGCCAAATTCATATTCAGGAGAATATGTCATGTCATTGTCATTTTCCCAATTTCTCCGCCATTCATTTTAAGCAAGACTGCTGCCCAATCTGCATGAAATATAGCCAGGGGAATCGACAGGCACCCTGTTGGTTGTCGCTAGGAAACCGAATAATCACTGGGAGCCGAAGCTGTTTGTTCTGCTGGCGGTGGGATGGCGAGCTGAGTGGTGCGGGCTGGCTGGAGTTAGACATACTGGAATGAAACAAAGAGGCTGTATTTGCGTGTGCATTGGCGTCTCGGGGGGCTGGATGTCATACAGGCAGTCAAGACAGTTGTGGGGGGCGATGGAAGGTAGGACATGCCTTTGTCTCTGAAGTTGTTTCTTTTTCCTGCCTGGTTTGCCGCAAGACATGGGAAGGTTGAGTTTTTCCTCCCGTCTGTCTTCTTTCTACTTGGTTTTCTCATGCTCTTACTCTCACTGCTAACAATGCAGCGCTCCACGTACTGCCAGTGTATCTAGCTGCAGAGGTAGAGACACTCCCAGATACTCCTCTAAACACCCAACCAACCATCCACCAATCTGGCCTAGAGGGCAGGCAGCGCGTTTCGAGTCCATCTTCATGCCAATACGTGCCTTTTACTGACTCCGTTTTATAACATCTCTCAGACGTGCTGCAATCTTCTTTGTTCATGGTTAGCTCAAAATGCTCTTTCTGACGAAGAGCTGACTCTCAAAATTTTTTTATTCATTTTTTTCCGGGGAGCTCTCCCTAGGAGAGTTTGGATGTCTGAATTTTGAATCTGAAAGAGGTGCTTTTTTCCTTGAGCAAGGTTATTGCCCCTTGGTGGTGGGGGGTTAGGGTTAGGGTTAATAAAGGAACGATGCAAAACCAAATCACAGATTTTAAACACAAAAAAATATTTTTTTCTCAGAATGACTTCTCTTAATATACTTAATATTTCATATATTTAAGGGGAAGGAGGCAGAGCTGGGAAGTATGGAGATACAATTTTGATGGGAGGTTCTGAGCAATGAGAAATATTAGTGCAAGCCTCACTCTGGAAGGAGACTGCGGAATGACAGACTAATTTCACACAAGCTCTCCTCTCAGACACAACTGACGTCAATTTAACTGTAATTAACTGTAACTGTTACAAACTGAATCAACTACTGTTGTGAGAGCAGAATCTCATATTCCTGGATTTAGTCATGCATGCAGTTCAACACATTTCTGGTCTTACAAATGGGAGTCCCTTCCTTAACCCCTGAAGAATCTGAATAAGGCACTGGAGACTACTGCAGGTATGTATAGTGTGTGGATTTTTCCTCCTCCTTTGCAATGAAGAAATTATTGTGAATAAAAACCATTTAGGCGCTTAAATACCATAATTTTATACTTTGTTATTTTATGTTCTGTATAGCAGCTGAAGCATTAACATTTGTGCTACCAATTACAGTACAATAAACCCTCAGTTTAACAGACTTATGGGGGGAAGGAATGTCTATGATTGGTAAGTGTTAAATCACATGTGATGTTTTATATATTATATGAAAAATATGTATAATATCCTGCACAGTATACAGTATACAGCATGTTTCCTGATGCTTCCTTGATCTTTAGACTTCTTTTTTAACAATCATTATCAATGGTTAATGAAAATTGCTCCTGTGCCTTTTTTATCATAAATATACAAGGCCTTTATTTCATACGTCATAAAAAAAAGCTGATTTAAAATTTTCTAAAGTATAAGAAACACAAAAAATGCCTACTGGCAGCAATGGACCTATCCTTATAGGACACCATTGATATTCCTGAATTTTAAACCTACAGTATGTTGTGTTTTTATTATTTGTGCATTCCGGTTTTTATGGGGAAAGTCCAACATTTTACAGACAAAACTCCCCTTTAGCAGATTTTGTCCATTAAGTCTGAAATCCAATAAACGAAGGGTTTACTGTAAAATAATCGCTGGTGCCCATTTGAACTCAGACTGAGGTTTCTTTACAGTTCTGTGATTAGTGGATTTTGGAGAGCAATGGAAATAAAACAGTTGACTTCCAAAACCAAACTACATCTTTGAGGAAACTTTCTCTTTCTAAATGTATAAACGATCACCTTAAGGATAGTTACACAGTTCAGCAAACAGGGTAAACTGTGCTATAGTTTTGTGAGCTATTTAAATACTTGAAAATGAGGTGTCATTGAAAAACCATGTACTGTATGCAAATATGAGCCATTATTTATCAGAAAAAGAGGGACCTGTATATATGGTGAATTGTTTTCCATTTTATGCATGTGGAGGGTTGAATAACTAGCACTGGAGGCAGGTCATCCTTATTCTGTGGGCAGGCCAGACTCTCAGTTCAGTTCAGCTCCTACAGTAAGTGATTTGGTTGAGGCTCTGTTTTATGAGATTCAGGTAGCAGAGTTATTTGCACTGTGTTGCTATTCCCTCTTCAGTTCATTTGGACTGCCTTTACATGGAGAGTAGAGATTAACACTGGCTGTATTATTCTCTCCACTGACCTGACCCAGACCTTTCTCGTGATCACAGTGTTCGCCGTCACTGGGGAACTGAACTGATGAATTGTCTTCAACACACCAGAGTTAAGTAGCACCGCAGTCTTGTTATGCTTGCTTTAAAAAGCAGTAAAAGCAAACCCTCCCGCTGTGCTTCTTTTAACAGACAGCCCTTTTACATTGAAAAGAAGCCCAGTCCCCTCACTTTCATGCAGTTGTTAGCAAAACACAACAGACAAAATACAGTACTTGTAAGTGTATGTCACGTGCACCTACTAAACCACTACTGCTAAAATATTTATCACTAAATTAAAAGACTAATAAAATGGCATAATTCTACCCTGCAATCCAATATTTTGCTAAATGATAAAAGGAAACAAAATTATATAAGACCTCCCTTTTTAGTAAAACATGATTTGATAGTGCACAGAAATATAAGGAATATATATTACAGTATAAATTAGCAAATAGATGTATATATACAGTATAACAAAGAGATTATTTCCTATTCTTTGGTAGATTCATTCAAAAGTGATGGGAATTAATGGCTCATCAGTGGTGAGAAGGGATGCTGTAATGGAGGGACATCCCAGCAGCGTCTGTTTCACTGTTTATCTGCTCCTCTTGGTTGTTCAGAGACAGAAGCCCAGGTGTCACAAACAGCACCCTCCTCGTCACACACTCTCACATCCCAGCCAACACTGCAGCACAGAGGCAGCACAGAACGGTTGGAATGACCAAACAGATGCTTCAATTTTCTTTCTTTTTTTTGCAGCAGCTTTTAGAGGCAGAGTTTTCGGTGTTCAAAAGCAAGAAATGATTTTTCTTACCTGGTGGACTATTAAGAAAACCTCACCTCTAGATTTGCTGCACTGTTTCAGAATGGACAGTTAATTAATATTTCTCAATATTATTATATTCTATTTCTATTTAACACTGTAACTGGATAGAACAGTTATTTTTCATATTCACTTTTTTGGAGTGCCTTATTTAAGACATAAGAAGGTTTTGGTTGGAAGTCCTAAGCTGATGAACCTCTTGTTGTGTATATTACAAACACCAGTTGATGTCCTTTATAGTACAGTACATTGGTTTTTGATATATTTAAAACCCAAAAAGCATTATTTTAATTGTCGTATTAGTGATAATGCTTTCTTTCAGGAGGCAAATACAACTGCAGATAATCCAAGCAATGCTGCTACTATATACTAGTTTGCTATATCTGAAGCAGCACTGCTATACTAAGATCTGAGCATCTGGTCTTACTGCAATTCCATCAAGCACTCTTATTTCTATTAGCAAGTGGATTGCATTTGACATTGCATGATATGACTTGTACAAAAAAACACAAAGCTTCATATATCTATAATGACCTATCTAATAGCTCTTGGAGATTGCTTGTGTGCTGTATGCATGCACTGTGCACACTGTGCAGCTATGTTTTTGAGAAGACAGTTGAATTAAGGGAAGGTTAAATGCATCTGAGGAAATAGAAAGGTAATCGTTATGCACATCTGTTTCCCTGGTGACAATATACTGAACATGTTTAATTTCCTGTCCCAGCAACGACGAAATCAGACTTGGTTAAGATATTTAACCCTTTTTCTTCTGGAATTTGAAGAACACAGACCGGGTATGCCTCTTAAAAGCTTACTGGAAAGCATTCTTTCCACTCTTTGCTGCTATCATGGGTTTAATGTGGATATGAAACAAGTAAGGGAACAAAGCAGAAAAGAGGTTGGAAGAACAGCATGTAAGAATAATTGACATAGAAAAAAAGGAACAAATGGCCAAACAAATTATTGCATTTTCCAAGGACAGATGGGATCCAGGTATCTTCATATATATAACACATACTGGTGTCCAAGAGCAGGTCAGAAAGACACCGGAGCTCCCGACAGAACAGAGTAATGGGGTGTGGAGTCCAGCTCCATTCTCAATACACTAGTCCTGAAAGGGATGATTTTACATAGTCCATGAGACCTAGCCTCTGTGTCTTGAAAGAAAATAATTGCATGGAGAAAATACAGTATGTGAAGTCCACAAGGAAAGGCGCAAGGCCAGAAATGAACTTGCCACCCTTGAGCTGTGAGGTTCTAACCATCACAACACTACACCTCCCACATTAGTCATTACAGTGACTACTGAGCAGGAAGGGCTGCTTCACGTCACAGTTCTCATGAACTCTCAACATGTGTACTATACAGTACTTTCGCAAAGTTCACAATGTTGTGTTTAACTTGGAAATTGTAAAATGTAAAAATAAAATATTGTTGTGATACCGTCAATTAACTTATTTTGTTATCGAGATATAATAACCAGTCTGAGAAATTGGGACTGCAGTTCCCCTTTAATTGAATACCCAGCATTTTCAGCCAGCCAAACCAATTTTCAGATACCTGTATATTTAATTTAAAAGGTCCATTTTGGCCTCAGCCAACCTAAGCATATGCCTGACAAATAGTATTGGCCAAGACTAGCAAAGCTGCCTTAAAAGAAAGGATCTGTCCCTGCCTCTGAATAACATCTTCATCACCTAGATTAGCAGCGGGCAACAAAGAAAAACAAAACAAAGCACATTTCCTCCAGCATTCTAATATACTGGCTTTCCTAAGTGTTTACTCTAGGTTGACAAATATGAATCATAATGACTTTGAGATGGAGTTAACATATAATTTTAAGACCCTAAAACAAAAAAAGAGGCAATGACATTAAGTGAAAGGGGAAACTGAAAACTTCTAGAGAGGACACAGACTTTCTTGTTTGTGAAAGCAGTTGAAAGCTTTGTAGGAGAACATGTGCTTCTTTCTAGACCTATGTTGAAGTGACAGAAGTGACACCAGACTAGACGTGTGATAACGGTTATGGCTTTAATCTCATGGAAAAACAAACAATCATGGGCATACAAGAACAAAACTAGAATGCTACAGCAAAATGAATGAGAGGGAGTTTTACTAAAAGTAGAGTCAACAGAGGTAACCATTCCAAGGCATGCCTACAATTTTCAGCAAAGTATTTTGTAAAATGCTGTTTCTGGTGTACTTTATATTATTAATGCAACCTTTGGGTCAAAAAACAAAAAAGTCATCTCCTCATTTATATTATTAAGTGCAAATCTCAATCTCTGTTGATTCAGTATTTGAATTAATGAAACGAACCTGCATATTTTAATGAAATCTCTTAAATCTTGAAAACGTGACATTTTCAGGCCCCACTCAAAACTCAAAGCAACATTTGTGTGAGAGAGGTAATTGGAGGTCAGACCACTCCTGCCTTATAAAATGTATAAAAGGCATCTGTGGTGCTCAATACAGTACTCAGAGGGCCATTTTGCACCTGGTTTTGCAGGTCAAATAACATGCTGCTAACAAACTCTTTAGGTGAGGTTCTAACCAATTCAAGTCAGCAATCTGACACAAGGATTTGATAAATAACTTAAAGTCTAGAAGAAGCAATGTTAACCACCTATTATTTTTCAAGGAGAGCAAAGCAGGACATTTTAATTCTCTGTGGTAAGCAGGCATACAAATGAAAACACTTCAGCATTAAATATATTTTAACTACCCTAGGCATGACTAATTATGTAGGAACTAAACAGCAGAATCAACTTAATTATGGCTTGATTGACTGACATACTGTACCTGAAGCGAAGAAGACAGCACAGTCATGACACGATCCACCCAGTAATAGGCAGAACAGAGCTACAGTATATTAACTTTACACAATTTAACAGCTGGGTGCCTAAAAAGCATTTCAGATGTATGAATGAGGGCTTTTATATTGCCCCTGTGTCATCGGCAATTGTTGCTTTATAGAAAGAATGTGCCATTAAATCAGAACAACTAATTTAATAGTCTCCATTAACTGTAGCCAAGAATACTCTGAGCTCTTATGGGCTCTTTTTTTGTCTAAGATGCATTTGTCTATTCTGGTGCTGACAGTTTTTAATCCAGTATTCTATCCATGTTCATATAACAGGATTATTTTTAATGTCTTTTAAAGGTCTTTAACAGGAACTTTACCAGCTTTTCTAACTTATTTTACAATAATGATTTCCTTGAATAAGGATAAAAAAAACTCTTGTCATAACTCCTTTAAACACTATACAATACAGCATGATGTAGCAACATACATAATCTTTTAAACACATGGCATCACAGGCACACAAGTATTTATTCTCTTAACTAGACAGTTTCAGCTGATAGTTAAAAGTTGAATTCCAGGCAGAGAGAGGTCAGGTTAAGATGAAGAAATACACCACAAACGACTTCAGAGTTCAGAAGGACTTTCTGCACATGTAGCTCATTATCAGTGGTCTTAGCATGTTTATATGAAATTTTTATTTTGCTATATGGTTGTTACACATGTTGTTTTACTGTAGTGTTTATGAAGTAGTTCTGAAAGGTTATGAAGGTGATGTTAGCCTTGTGCAAGCATAGCATTAACTAAAATCTTCTGTTGGAGGCAAACAAGTCAGTTTCTTCAGTTATAAAAAGGGGATTTAAAAATAATGATTCCTGTTTTGATGAACTACCCATTGAGAGTGACTAATAAAAGCCTCTAACAGCCCACTGGAAACAGCTAAGATGTGGCTAACTGACAGTTGGTGGTTGGCCTTTTCAGGACACAGGGAAAAGATCAAACTTTATGCACTCTTGCTTCCTGTCCAGGCCAGCAGAGAGAGTTACGTCCATCTGGGCAGCGCCTGCATGGGTGGGGGTGGGAAGGCTCTTTGATGTGGTCTGGTTTTTGTCCTATTGAATAAGCATCATTCTCTTTAATAATGCTGCTCCACCTTCACAGAAATAGTTGCTTGGTCACTTGTTGACAGCTTGATCCATCCTTCAGCAGGATGCATTATGCCTGACTTCTGTTTGTTAATTTAACTTAGGCCTATTTCAACCATTCTAATTCTGTCTGTAATAGCCACATCATAGGTATGTGTTATTTTATTTTAGATCTCTAAATGTATAGTACTGTGCATTTTTTTTGTAATTTTTGTGTATGAATGTACTTTTGTAACAAATGAGGCAAGTCTACAAGTTTGTATGTTTAGTGTAATGTAATGCTGGTGTAGGAGTACTGAATGTTTGCAAAATCATGGCAACTTTCTTGTGCACTTGGCAGTTTCTAATTTTTTTTATTAAGGCAATCTCTCAAGACTCGCAGTCCTCTTAAACAAGAACAGGAGTCTTTCAGAGTAGGAGTTTTATAGTACACTTATTATCAGAGTGACAAAAAATCGTTTCTCAGAATTGCTTCTCATTTTATAGCAGGCTGCTCTACCTTTAGAATGGCATTACATCATATTATTATTATTACAAGAGGCCTTTCTCGGCAGCAGTGATTTTTTGACCTATTCAAACCCTCATCAAACCCAGCTAGAGCTTAGAAGACATTTCCTCTTGAAAAGGTCAATCATTCGTAAGATTGTGGTAGTCTTGGCTGCATCTGCCAGTGCATTTTTGCTGGGAGATGACATCACCTGCAAGGGACAGTTCGTGATTGCCGGTGAGGGCTCATGTTCACTGCTCTGTGGAACCCCGCTGTGGCCTCATAGGCAACATAATGATCCAAGCAACAGCATTAATTTAGCAGCTATAGTTCTGATCCAAAAGCAACCGCTGTTTCATGTCATACGGCCAGCTTTGTAAACTGCTGCCATAGAAAGCATACTACGGCTGGAGATCAATTTACTGTTTTTGCTGAATACGAGCGCTGACAGAGAAAATAGCGTACTGTACGTCACTGGCAGTTAACTGTGTTTCATTGCGTAATACTGCAAATAAAATAGATATTGCCTGTACTTCATTAACAATATCAATATATTTCACCTGGCAAGGAAAAACAGGCTGTTCTTTTTTTAGATGCCGCTGTTGTACCTTAGAGTAAGTTGCTTCAGATCAGCTTTTATATGTTACAGATACATGTATAGAACAGGTTGGGAAAGCACAGTCTAGAGTTCTGACAAGGCCACCACAAAGGAAGAAATGACAGAACAGGACACTGAAAGAAAATGAAGATAGCACTCAGATATTTATGGGATGCAGTCTACAGCAGGAGAGATCACTGAGCTTCATGGGTGGCTGAGCACTAGCCAGTTGGCGTCTGGTCAGGAGGAAAGAGGCAATTGAGTGGAGATAATGTGCAGTGTGCTACACCAGCCGGCTGTATAATGAAGGAAACCCGCCTGCATTTATTAATTTCTGCTCTATCCTCAGGCTTAGAATGTTTGTCGCCATTGTAATGACTACATAAAAAATGCTGCTCACTCAACAGCCTTGAAAGTGGTGGACTGAAGATTAATACAGTTCTTGAAAAAGACTTGGCGCATTTTAACTGAGCCAAGTCTTCCTGAAAGACGACAAAAAGCAATGCAACATGGACTTAACTTGAAAGAAAAGTTATTTTGGGACCTTAAATGTTGTCAAGAAAATCAATACTTTAAGGGGGGGATGGGGAGAAAATGTACACAAAATATTTACAGAAAATCTCAAATGGCAACAGTAAGCAAGAGTATCTCAAGAAGCTCAGTAGGGTTAGGAGCTATGAATAAAAGTATTGTGTGGAACTCAAAGTGATGTGTCCACAAAGGGTGTGTTTGTACTTAGAGGAACCCAGCAGTGTGACAGGTGTACATTTCCTTCACACTTCAGTTAGTCTTCTTGAAGGGCGTACATTTGGCCAGCTTGCAGGACCAGGGACGTTAATGTAGCTGTTGGGCTTGTCGGTCAAGGAAGTCATGTCTAACCCCCTCTCCCCCTCTCCTCATTAACCCCCTCCTCCTTTGAGGAAGTATCCAGAAAGAGGGAAGGACAGGCTGCCTTTGAAGTGCGTTTGCTTAGTGCCACAGCCTCTTGTACTGGGAGGAGCTAAGGACAGAAGTGAATGGGAAGTTGATTGTTAGAAAGTGCGTGAATGTTAGTTCCTGGCCTGTCTATGGAAGAGAGAGTGACATGCTTCAGAGCAGCCAGCGCTTGAATCAGAGTAAGTTAATCTACTGTATATGCTGTGCAACTTTTTAATAAAGCTTCAGCAGGGTGCTATTAAATGTTATCACCCCACCAGGCATGTCTAGAAGACCACTCCTCTGGCTATAAAGTCGGCTTGCAGTGTGTGCTTTAAATACAAGTACTGTCAGGGCAGCCAAGGCTGGGTATGACTTTATTTACTTTTGTACTTTTAGAATTGCATTATCATGTAAATCAGACCATCCTTTGCAAAATTATATATTTCTAGAAGTGGCATAGGTATTTTTAAAATGATTATTGGCACAATGATCCACATTTGATTAAAAACAGGGAATCAAATTGTGCTCATTTTGCAAATCTGAGGTGCCTGACATGAACTGCATTCTCTCTCATACAGGTTAAACTTGTGTTTGAATTAACCGAGTAAAACTTTTATTTTTGCATTTGTTCGTTATTACAACAAAACCACAGATTGGCATGGCACTTCACAGAGGATGAAAGACAAACTGCTTCATATTTTAGCAGCATTGTGGTTTTAGACAGACCTGTTACAAAACACAATTGCACTTAAATGAATTCAGGGAATTACATAAACTTTAGAAAATATGTCTTAAATGAAAACTCAAGTTGGTCAATTAAGTTATTTACTTTAGTTTAACTGTCTGAAACTGTAAAACTATTAACCTCTGTAATTCTAACCAATCTGTTATTGTTAACCTCTATAACTATAATCAATATTTTGTTAAACTGGTAGAGTAACATAAAATGGACTTCTACTGTATGTCAAAATTGCTCACAATATGTCACCATACTTTTCTATACTAAATAGCTGTGTTTTCATTGAATGCAATGCAAATATGTGGCCTATTCTAACAAGAAGGACCTGCCAAACTGAGGAAAGTGGCCCAGATAAGTTTTGATTTGTGTCAAATTCTTTTAAAAGTCTATGTGTTTTAAGTGTCTGTTGTTTTAGGACTACATTCAGTTTGTGAAACTCAATTTGCTGATCTTTATCAGCAAATTGTCAAATATAAATATCCCCACAATACCTTATATGGGAAAACTCACATTTCTGTAGTTTTTTAGACTGCATTATTATGTGGGTCCATCTGCTTTAGCTGTAGGTGAGTTTTGATAAGCACTGATGGGTTGTGAATGCTGTACTGTATATACAGTAGCACAGATGGCTTTATACATTTTGACAGGAAGCTCAAGCAGAAGGATTTTATTTTTTTGATCCTCCATTCCTGCTATTTAGTAGGATTTACTACAAAAAAAACTTAGCAGCAGTTATCTGAGCATTTGTATACATATTTAAGTCAGTGCTGCAGTGGTCAGCATTGCTATCTCACAGTGCTGGGGCCCTGGGTTCAATTCCTGGGGTGCTGTCTGGGTGGAGTTTGTATGTTCTCCCCGTGTTTGTGTGGGTTTCCTCCAAGTGCACAGGTTTCCTCCCACAGTCCAAACACATCCTAGTAGGTTAACTGGGTTCTATGAATTGGCCCTGGCGTGAGTGTGTGTGTCTGTGTGTCTGCCCTGCACCAGGGTGTATCCTGCCTTGTGCCTGTTGCCAGGTTAGGCTCTGGATCCGCTATGACACTCAATCAGATGGAGAAGATTAGAAAATGCATGGATGGATACTCGGCACATACTCTAAACCCAAAAGTCAAAGGGGGAGGCATGTCTGTAAGGACAAATAAAAATCTAAATTGCACAATGCAATATAAAAGTGCAGATAGAAAACTTTAATTCAGTACATGGTCACTGTAGTTCTACAAATAGAATGCTGAAATAAATTACCACAAGGATGGAGATACCAGAAATATTTGTATTAACATTGGGTTACATGTGGCTGAACCATCTATATACTTCAAATGGTAAGCACTATACTTGAAAACAGAAAGATGTCATCAAATACTGGGTTTGTGTTTTAGCAACTGGCAATTAGCAGGTGGGTTGAGGGTTTGATCTAATTCAGGCTTAAGTCCTGTGAAGAGATGCTCTTGGCAAAGTTCATGCGATTTATACAATAAAGTGATATACCTTTCTTCTTGTTATATCAGTTTCATCTATCACTTCAAAATAATCTGTGCACTTGCTTTCTTTATCAGCATAAGAGACCTTAATCTGAGTTCCCACTGCAAGTTAATTAGCACAGAAAAGCCTCATCTACATGCAATTTCCTTGTAGTGGACAATATTTTCAGTTGCTTTCTTTTGGTTAAATATATGACTATAAAAGAAATGTTTAAAAATATCAGTCAACACTTTGTAAACTGAGCAGCTTAAAAAAGACTCTGCTTACGGAGACAATGATATGTTTGTTTCACCAGTGGGTCAATAGTGATAACTTCTTTCTTTTCATATTTGTCACAAATTCAGGAGCAAACACTGCAGTTTCAATAAGCACAACTGTGCATAAGACTAGCCTTACATTAATAAATTACAAATGGTAGCTTTGAAAGGGAATGAACAGTGCACACTTTACAGTAATAACTTAGTACACTTCAGATATCATTTAAATTTCTTGAAACACTTTCTGACACAAAAAGCTCTGGTAATTTCCATCAGACCAAAGAAGGAAAAAAAAGTTGCTTGTATGGTGTCACAATAACCCTCATTGTATCTGTCCCAATTCAACATCTTATACTGTATGTATATCAGAAGGCAGAAACACTTCAAGACATTATGGAAAATCCAAACAGGTGTTTCTTAAAAAACCGGCAATTAAAATATTTTTTAAAGTCCAAACTCATCACAACAATTGGAATATTGTTGGAAGAGATCCTTAAAACGTGAGAAAGCAGCTGCAAGTAATTTGTGAGCTGTAAACATGTTGTTTGAATTTTTAATGGGATTTGAGGGGAAATGTTATTGTGTCCCAGAGTGAAAATAATTAGGGTGCTTAACAGCTTAACAACTACACTTAATAAGGAACATCTCCTTTTCAGATCCAGTCAACACTTCTGTCTCTGAACAACACCAATAACAACAGCCTTCAAATCCACATGCTCACTAAAACAACTAATCTCCTAATTTCTCTAGATACAGCACATGTTACTTAAATCCAACAGGAATAGCAACAAATACAGTAACTCAAAGACAATGGTGCTAACTAAAACCTTATTGAAACTCTTCCTGGAAAAAGGATGCGAGTCATTGTTTTGAATTATAAAATAGAACCGTAAAGAAAAGTCTGTTTTCCAAATTCAGAGATTTAATCTTTGGCATCAAAATACTTTTTTATTTCTGCATGGTTCATTCTAATAGGATGTTTGCTTCATATTTAAAAATTGTCTTTTTATGACAGACTTTGTCTCATCATTTAAAGGAAAGTGAACTGCAGGTGTGCAGCAAACTGTAGTTTGAGATGGATCTTCAAAGATGATAGCTGTGGATGGGTATCCACCCTTAAAATGTGTGTTTGTGGATTACTTTCAAGTATGAACAAGCATGGAGGAGAAAACTGATTAAAGTCCTTTGGATGCACAATGGAAAATTGTGTTCAACTGTCTGAATACACCCTGTAGCAAAAGCAGTGTTCAGACTTTGCAATACATACTCTTACATGCTAAGATGTGATAGCACGCATTTTATATGCTGTCTTAGGGTACTCCAGCACCTTGCCAATCATGTCTATATTTTGGTAAATTAACTGATTTTTTCAAAACTAAAAGGTAAAGGATAAAAAGCTATAAAAGGGTAAAAGAACATGCCACTTAAAACATAAAAAAATCCTCATTCCTCACTATTACAAGCTTCAGTGGTGAAACGGAACATTTTGTTGTGTTGTTGTTGTGGTGCCACAGCAGTTAACTCTGTGGATTCAACCTGTATGGGGCTTTTCGTGTGTGCACAGGGCTTATGTTGGCTTTTGCCAGGTACTCTGGTCTCCATTCACCTCTCTAAGACACTCTGGCTTCGTTTAACATAATATTTTATTTGTTCCTGTGTGCACGAGAGCCACAATGAATTGGCACCCTATCTGTGGTGTAATCCCAATTTAGGCCCTATCCTCCAGGGATAAACTCTGGGTTGACACAGCCCCTACCAGGATCAAGCGACATTCTGCTTTTGGATGGATGGACTTCTGATATTTTCCTTGGCACATTGTAAATTGTATATAAATTGTAGAACAAAAATTCTTAATTACTTATTAACAGCACATTTGGTTGGATTTCTTCTATACAGAGATTCATCAGTGGTGAAGAACCTTCTTGTAATATACGCAAACACAATCTGCCCGATTATCCCTGTGTGCCAACTTTGAGAAAATTGCCCATTCAATCATTTACTATGAAGTGAGCATTTTGTCCACTGGGAAAATAATCGTAACAGTCATTCAGTCCGGTACAATGTAAGTTGAAATAAGCTAAGACACTAGATGGGGCGCTTTAAATCAGAGAGACTGTGTGTTTTAGAGAGAAGTTAGAAGTGTGTTTTATCCATCATGTAGTCCTGCAAAGAACATTTCCCATCACTCTCAAGCCACTGCTGTGCAACCTGTCAAACAGTTGCATCAATCACCAAAAAGACAAATTTGGCAGTTCAGCACAATTAATAGGAAATCACCACTTGAGCACTCACCTACTGTGTTTAGTTCCTGTCATTTTATTACAGGGATATGAGTTACTGTTTGAAGTTCTGGATTAATTCGTCTCAGGTTTCTTTAAATGACCTTTTAGTTGCCAATTTGTTAGTAACCTGAAGCTGTGTCCTTTTGTCTACAAGGTACTGGGTAAGAGGTCAGAGGAATAAGGGATGGTGCTTCCATATGTAAAACTCCAGTGTTCTGTTTTACGAAGAGAAACTCATGAAGAAAAAACTTTTTTTAATGTCCCCAAACATCCACCCAAAAGTTACATTAACCAACCGGATAGCACCACTTGATTTGCACTATCTGAAACTTTCTGAATGTGTTTGCCTAAGTGATAAGCTGAAAAACAAACTGACTTGACTAAGGGACCTGCCTGAGTCACCATGCGTGTTTCCTTTCTCAAATCTTTTAGGATAGGGAATCACAAGTCCAACAGTTAAAACCCTTCTTCAACCACAATTACTAAAAAAGTTATACCCATTCCAGGAACAAATACTTTGACCTAAGTTAATCCAAACCAGGTTTTTCAGCAAAATACTGTGCCTCAACCAACTTTAATACATATTAAAATATGCCTGCAGTAAGCTCTATGTTTATAAATAAATATTTAAATGCACAAAACTACGTGTTCTTGACTGGCTCAGGCAGTGAAGTCACTTGCCCCATATGCAGGTTGAGTTCAATGATCCAGACGTTTCTAATTTGAACCAGGGTCATGTCACAAGCTGACTAGGGCAGGGGTTCTGCAAGCAGCTGTACTCCGTTTCCTGAGCTCCACCAGGATAAAAAGCCTGGAGTCTCCCGGTTTTTCAGCTAACAGGGACTCACAGTCACTGTGGAGTTTGCAGCAAGTCAGATGATGAATGGTTCCACAGGAGGGCGTGTCAGAGAAGCACACCCACACCTCGTTCTCTCCCAAGAAGTACTAGAGCTGTTGGCAGAGAAGTGAACCAAGCAATTGGTGATTCCACACTGGCTTAGTGGGTAACACAAAAACAATCAGTAATTCCAATTTTTTTATTAAGGAAATTCAGTACCTTCTTTAAATTCTGATTTCACAAAGGAGACCATCTGACTAAATGGGGTAATGCACCTAGTTTAGTGCTCGATTCTCTCTCCTAGTTAGATCTTTTTAAGGAGCTACTGTATGTCTTTTTCTTGTGAAAAGAGGCAGGGTGGAAAATTGGAAATCAACCTCTGGCAGTGCAAATTTAGAACCCAGGGGGATGATCAGAGACTTTGATGTGCATCAAGTTCTGCACATTCTGCGATTTCCCAAAAATGCTTTCACCACTACAATAAATGGTCGTGGTGGTGGTGGGGATTGCAATGCAATATACAGGCTTTTTCTGCAGTGTTTGCTTCTCTATCCTGCCCAGGCTGAGGTGTGCCAATCTGAGGTGTAGCCGTGGATCCAGGTGGGCTGTGCATCTGTGAGCCAGGGAGAACGTGCCATGGAGAGCGACCAAGTGCCATCTACCTCCAGCAGCGCTGTCTCCACCACTGCCAGCACCAGCACCAGCAGCACCAGCAGCAGCAGCAGCAATGGAAGGCAGACAGTCCCGCAGATATCCGTGTACAGCGGGATCCCTGACAGGCAGACTGTCCAGGTAGGAGCTCCTTAGACCCGATCGAGAACCGACTGAGAAATCTCCGACATGCGGTAAACAGGGTCAGCTTCTTAAAACAAACATGCGCCTGGTTTTGGGGACTCCAGGGGGTATTTATTAGGATGCCGATATCCTACCCTCAAATATTGTGCTTTGGTTTTGTAGTTCTGCAACATTATGCACAGATTTCAATCTATTTTTAAAGTGCACACAATTCTAGAACAGGTGACGACAATGACATGACACACAGTGAAATGAAATCTGTTGTGACTCACAGATCCACCAACAAATAACTTGGTTAGTAGGTCAATAAGCACATATAAACCTAACAAGAGAGCTTGATATTGCCCAGTAATTTCTAGAATGTCATCTGTTAATGATGTAGAACAAACTGCTTTTTAGTTTAACAAGGCAGACTGCTCTTGTTATTTACCTTTGCCTTATGTTTTAGGAATTGAGTGAGCCATGGTTTATACAGCATGAGAGATGCTCTTAAATGTTTATTTTATTCTCACACTACATTCAAATTCATATAAAGCAGGACTTGTTTTTTAGTTAAAACGTATGTCATAGAAAGTCTGCATGTGTGGCAACAAAAAAGACTTCTCATACTTTATGATTATGAGTGCAGTTGTACTCCAGGTACTCATGGACCAAGATTAAGAATAACTGTTTTAGAAGAATTCTGGTACCATCTTCTGGTCAAATATAGAATTGCAAAAGGTTTGAATGGCTTCAGGAAAAATAAATGCTACACATCATTTGCTTCTAGCTTGCACAATTCTGCCATTCAAATTCTATTTATTATCATGTAAAAGATCCAGAATTGTACATGATCCAATACTAAAATGCACACTGAAACTGAAACTAAAGTGATTTAACAAAACTAGCTTTATGGACAATTTTAAAAATGCATCTTCCACAAATCTCTTCACAGACTCACTCTCTACTTGTGAACTCCCTAAAGTCTAAAATTTCTAAGTGTCTGCTTGCCTACCTTAGACCTTTGATTGGCTGACATTTTTGCATGAATAGAGGATACAGTGTGAATCAGCAAGACACAGAACCTGTAGCTGCTAAATCATATGGAATCAATCCTGCAGAAGCCAACAGGCAGAGTTGCATGTACATTAGGAAGCATCCTTCTACTGATTCACTAAAATCAGTAAGATCAGTCTTGAAGAATAAGTTCCAAATTATATATGCTGCATTAAGGAGAATTACTGTATGTGCAAAAACCACATTCAGAGCACATATGCTGCTTTAAAAAAACAAAACATAAGAAGTCAGCCTAATAAAAAAAGTAGTTCAGGCTGCAAAGGAACAAGTAATAGGTTTATTCCATGCTGAAAAGAGAAGAAAGAAAACAAAATGTTGTTTCTTCTCTTTTCAGCATGGAATAAACCTATTACTTGTTCCTAATATAAAAAGTTGCCAGGGCCTCAAAGTACTTTGGGTTTTATTCATCCTTTTTGTATATAACAAAGATAACATGTTAAATTAGAAGGTTTACTCTGGATGAAAACTGGTGATGTGCAATTTCTAGTAAATCCAGATGTGAGAGTAGCCTTTGCTGTTAGAATTTTCTAATTGCAACTACTGTACAGCAGGCACTGAACAATAAAGAAACACATGATTGACTGTAGCTGCAGGCTGGTGCTGACAATGAATATACAGTACTGTATGAAAATGAAAATCAAGAAATTAAAAGGATTTGTATGGTGCTGTGGTGACCGAGTTCTACTGTTATCAAATGCCTAAAGGCAATTTAAAAGCAATGGCAAAGAAATCTGATATGGTACTTCAGTGACAGATGTGGAGCGTTGCTAGATCTTTTATGGGCTCCACTTTGTCTGAGTTAATCACCAGAAATATGATGTTGCATGAGTAGACGGAGAAATACAGATTAGAAAAGCATTGCTATGATTAGCCTGGAGCAAAACAAAAAAAAGAAATCCAACTTTAACTTGTAGTTCTATAGTACTTATATATGAATAATACGTTTTTTATATGAATAATTATTAACATAATAAATCTGACTATTTTTTTGTATTTTCTTACTGGAAATTCTGTAAAGCATGAGAAAGAAAAATGAGAAAGAAAAAATATAAGCCCTACTGTTGACCTTAGCTGACATCGGTGAGAAACTGTCGTGAACATAAGCAAGAGAGAACAGAATATAAGTGTGCAATTAAGAAACAAGAAATTACTTGTCAGTATTGCAATGTCTAATGTACGTCTTGCAGATCGGCAATCTGAACAAGAGCTCTGGAAGTACCTATTAAAACACGGCTCGTACTGCCATCTGCTGGCACACTAAAGAAATGCAGAGAATTCAACAAAGGTGTGAAATTGAATAGTACATTTTTTAATTTAATTTGCCAGTCTCTCAGTGCATTCTATAAATAACAATATGATTCAGGTATTATTGTTATTTTTTTTCTCCTAGTCATTACAGCTTAGGTCTCCAGTCTCCAGTTTCAGTGAACACATTCAAACATCTTGTAACACAGCCTGTGTTTTATTAGTAATCCAGTTATGGAAATACCGTGCAGGATAGGAAGGCTCACTGATGCATCTCATTGTTACATCCATTACCTTGTAGTACCATAGTATTCCCTTCCAACTCTCCAACAAATCCTAAATGAATTCGTTTTTCCATATGACAGCAAACCAAGGGGGATTTTCGAAGATTTTGCTCCAGAATGCAGTGTGCTAAAAGTAATTTAAAGACAAGAATTTAAGCAGGAAACAATAAAGGCATGGAAAACTAAATAAAATAGGGAAATATAAAATCAACTGTTTTTTTTGCCTAAATAAATATCAAGTTTTTCGGTGGGCTTGATGGAGAAACAGAGCAAACTTAGCAAAAGTTGTCTTGTAGTTCTCACAACATAATGTTTCAAATCTTTTTTTCAGATGTGCAGTTAGGCCGCTAATTATTTTTGTGATTTTTGTTATTTTGTTATATTCACACTCTGAAGACTCATAGGCTGAAATACTGTAGATAAAGTTCCAGTTCCAGATTCGCATTAAATCGTTTTGCATAGAGGAACCATTAATAACAATCATGCTGTGACATTATATGTAGTGTAATTATAGAATATATTTAACTCTAGAAAGAAATCAGTAAATAATATCCTCATCCCAATCCAATAACATGATGAGAATTTGTGTTAATGCCACAGTATGCAAGGTTTTAAAACTTATGCCCAACCTTCTTTTAGGTGGGGGCAGTCCATAAATACATTTCCTTAAATGTACCAAACTTAAGGCTTGTTTACAAAAGCTGATGTTTCTCTTCTCTGGGCTGTTAAAACCCAGCCTCCATTTAGAGATTGAGACAAAAGCTGTCTGTGCTGACTAAAACAAGTAAAACAGTTAAATTGCCAACTTTGAGATCTTGTGAGGAAGTATGGCCAAACAATCCATAGTTTTGTCCCCTAAAAGGCAGCTGCAATTCATCAGCTGAGAGACTGATGACTGGAGATAGGGGTTACCATGGCAGCCTGCTCTAACCTCTGTCCCTTCTAACAAACTACTTGACCTCTGTATCAATGCTGCTAATTTCTTGAGAGTTTTTTTTTCCACAAAGGAGAACACTAAATTCCTTGCAGTCTTGCAATCACAATACCTACTACGGTATGAAAAAGACAGTCTAAAAATATAATTAAGCAGCATAATCTGTGTGGAATTTTTCTGTAGAAAATGTAATCTCTGAAACCCTCAGTTCTAGTAAACTTAAAAACCTAACACTGGATTATAAACTAATATAAATCCTTTCAAGAAAGTACACACACATTCCAATACAGATCCCATTTTCAGCTGTATTCTCCAAAGACCTTGTTAGATCAATACAAGCAGATCATTCATATTATGGTTATGAAGTATCGCTAATAAGCCGTGATATAAAACCAATAGACTGGGATAACAGCAATCAAGGAGATCAATACTAAACAAGTGAGTTGAATGTGATGTAGTGCTTCAATCATATCAGCGAAAACACACATCAGATCAAATATACCACAAAAAGTAGACTTCCATTTCCTTGCTAAATGCAAAAGAGGTTAGAAAGCTGAGTCAGTTAAAATCAGTGAAATTGATACAAATATGTTTGGAGCAGATCCTAAGACAGTCAGAAAAATGAGTTGATTCAGAGTAAAAAAAAAAAAACATTACTTCAAAGAAGAGTTCCTCAGAAAAAAAACATATTGTCTTTCGTAGGCCAGGAGGGGCAGAGATGTGATGGGGGCAGTCAAACCAATGGAGCTTAGGCCAAAAGTCAAAGGTCATCCTTTTTATTCTGCGTTGCCTGGCAACTGTCCAGGGCCTGACAGTCAATTCTGGACATAAACAGATCACTAGGGCAGGGGGAAACAATGCCACCCCCTTTTTTTATGGAAAAGGGGGAAGTGCCTGTCTGACAGAATAGAGGGAGGCTGAGACCGGCCATTGGACAGACTTTTCTCCCACCCCGAAAAAAAACAAAGATCAACATGAGGCCTCTCTCTTAATTTCACTGGCTAATTCTGAATCTCAATTCCAGTGAACTGAGGGTTTCATTCAGGCCCATCTGATCCCTTTCAGATCTGGGAAATGCGTTCGCTGCTAAATTGACCTTATCCAAAAGACAGAAGCTGGTTTGACTGGGATTTTCCAGCTTGCTAAGACAGGTGTACTTTAGCACAGAGAAAAGCACCTGCATTTCCAATTACTTTCTTACAAAGGAAATCTGAAAGCTCTTGGAATTTCTTCGCTTGTCCTCGAATAGAACTCGAAGCACCCTGCACTAAGAATCACGTTATTTCTAACTCTGGTAGGTTTTTTATTTTTTAATGTTTCATTATGTAAATGCATGTATAGAGATGACTCATGTGTGTGGGTAATGTACAGATTTTAATTAACATACTGTAGCTTTCAGTGCAATAAGGTCTCTCCAAGAGTACCGCTTAATCATAGAAGAAATAAACTGTTTAAAAAATATGAAAAGGTTTACAATTAAAACAGATGTCATTTACAGTTGACATCCCATTTATTACAGCTACTGTATTTTAAACAATTACATGGGTAGCATATTAGTAATTGTAATGCTGTGTAAAGTAAAATATTATTAAATTATGTTCTTTCTAGGCCAGACTATAAAACTATGCATCGATACATTACATGTACATTGTACATTACATACATTCACTATACAAAAGTACAAATGTTATATACTGTATAACCTTTACTGTATGTAATCTTCCTGAATCTTACCTAAGTGTTTAAAAGTACAGTATACAGAATTATTAGCCATACTTTTTTCCCAAAATACTAGTCATTGAGAGCCAATCTGATGGCACACCTTTCACAACAAGTTTGAATAATGGTTTTACTATTTAGCAATATTAAAAGCGTCTGTCAAAAACTTTTAAGAGTCTCCTCTTCTGTCTTGACAGAAATTCTCTTAGATGTCTTAAAATAGGTTTTGGCTTTTTTTCATCATTTGTTTAAGCTTCTGGTTTGTATGCTAAAACATTTTTATGCACACAAAAACCTTGACACTAAACTACAATAGGACAGAAACTGTGATTGAAATTGAATATATACATAAATTAAAAATGAAAATATGCTGATTTTGCTTCTGTATGTAAAACATAAAATACTGAGAAATGCAATAAACTAGACCAGAAACTTATGATATCAAATTAATTTAATTTCATGCTGAAACCATTGAATTTCAATTAACCACAAAAGTGAGGATTAAGTGGGCTTAAATTAAGATAAACCCAAATTACATGGTACTAGGGGCTACCAATAATCCTAAAGAAGAGATCAAACTTTGACAACTGCAGTTTTCTATTGTGTTTTACTGTTTATAACTGTCTTGTACTAGGATATGCCTCTAAAGGGGAAACACCTGAACAGAAACTCAATATGTGTGCATCATAATTTTGCTCTGTTTCCTGTTTTCTGAACCATTCTCTGCAAGAGCTACACTGGATAGTTTTGAAACCTGTTTTTCCAATGCAATGATCAACAGTCCCTGATGGATAACTCACACCTCTTTTGTACTACCAAGCAATAACAAATGTTCTACTGCAGTAATGTGACTACATTTTTCTCTGGGCAATGGTGTGCCTTTAGAATGAGCACAAAGAAATACTAAGTTATTGCCTTAAGTGTAGTTACATGGACTGGGGTTTAAATCATAGAGGAATCAAGTCATTAGGAGGTAGAAAGATCTGAGGAGACATCACAATTAAATAATAATAAAATAACAAAGTTCATTACATGAGGACCTCTGGCAAACAGACTGATCCGTTCAGCTCACTAACTTTAAAGTTTAAAGGTAATTTAGAAAATAACCTTCTTCACCACAAACTGGCATAACAAATTCAGTTCTTAGGGAACTGGAAGCAGTATATCAGGTCAGCATGAGAACAGGTGTGTTTCATAGCTCAGAATCTTTAATAATGCATGTCAGGAATGAGAAATCAATGCCTTCTGTAAGATGTGTAAGCTTATGATAGTGATAGTTATCATATCGTAGATACAAAATTGTGACTGTGTTATTCTTTGGTAAAGATGTTTTACTGTTCCTGTAAATCACATCTTTAAATTTGCCAGAAGCTCTTGTTAACATCACATGTACAAGTAAAGGTTTATTCAATGCTAAAAAGAAGAAAAAAAGAAACACAACGTTTTGGCTTCAGTCACCCGAAGAAGGCTCCACAGCTGAAACATTGTTCAGAATGGAATAAACCTTGACTTGTTATTTTGAAGCCTACACATGCTGATGCAGCTACCTACCTGAACAACATCAAATGTAGGTGTGTAGTATTTAAAGTATATAAGTATATGGAAACCACTGGGTTTGCAACAAGGGTAGGAAATGTGCATTAATGCATACAGCAGACATTTATTTAAGTATTGTCAAGAATTCATCCGGTTTTTGTATCAAATTGTAGTCTAATAAAAATGGTCAACCTATTTCTCCCCATCTGTGAAATACTGCATATTAATGTTTTCATACTTGACCTAGTTGTAAGAGTATAACCTGCAATAACCTGATTTGAAAAGACATTTAGCAGGGCCATATTATCACTGAAATATGTAAGGCATGAAAGATGCCATCAGTAAAATACGGCTTGTACCAGATTGAAAAATATGTCCTCTGATACACCTGGACACATCATCAGTGATGTTACATGGGGTCACTGGGTGTTTTGGGGTCTTTCAATATCAGACGCCCTTGCCTGGGTGACCAGACCAAGGTTGATCAAGGTCTGACTTGTGTGCAGGTGGCTGTTACCCATGGGTCACCCCTCATGATCCACAGTCATCTTGACACTATTTCTGCAATCTCTATGGTGCTTTTGATGGCTTTCTCCTTGCTCACCCCTGTTATGCCTAGAAGACTGTTAGCTCTACAGAGGGTTGTGCTGAATTAAATGTAACAAAAGCATTTGTATTCGGCAGCTTGTTATGCCTAGAAATGGGTAGCTGAGCAAGGTAATTACACGGGGGACTTGGCAACAACACTATAGCTCATGAAAGGGCATGGAAACCATTTGTCAGTGCCTTAGGGAATCCCCCTTTACTAGAAACTGCCTTCATGAAGAGTTCAGTGTTCACAGGACTGGGACAGGCAGAAGACAAGTGTTCTGTGTCACTGGAGCAGATCGCTGAGAGAGATGTCAAAGCCATCTGTGAGGGAGGGAGCTCTTAGAGAAGGAGGAAGACCAAGAGAAACAGGGTGGTATTACACTGGCTGATAGATCGATCTGGGACCCCATTATTACAGTCCCTTCTTTACTGTGAAACTTCTTTGTCAGGGTCTATTGAAATCAAGGTGTACTATGTAGACTTGAGTGTAGGACTGGGAAGGTGACTATTTGCTTGCTTTTATAGACATCCTATGTGTACACCACTGTTCATTGAGAACTATAGAGCAATTATTTCCCCTAAACACTTGTATCATTTACAAATGTAAATCAGCTGAAGTAAAAACAAAACTTTATTACAATGTCAGTGAATAAACGCTTGACATTCTTCTTCTTGCTGCAATGAACTGGTGACTTAATGGTCTATGATCAAAAACCATGACTATATGACAGGAAAGCAAGAGTAAGAATTTGTGTTTCTTTCTACTTTGTTTTTCAATCAATGGGAGCCTGATTCAAACAGTATGCAATTATAAAAAAAGTCAGAAATAGATTTCTATAAATAGTTTCAATACTGATCTATTTGCACAGAACTATTGTGCTCACATTAAAAAAATGTAGGTATTGAACGGAGGTAATACTGAAGTCATGTTAATTTGTGTAAAATCATGTACTGCTACAGGGAGACCAAAAGTACTCACATGCCAACTAAACAACATATGTTGTATCTCGTCTTCTTTCAAACATGACCATAGAAACCAAACATTACAGAGAGCATGAAGAGTCCTCATATACTGACTAGCTAAAAAACAGGGTCTTAGTCCCACATTCATTTTATCCATGAATACTCTGTTAGATTTGTATAAATCAGTTAATTAAAAAAAATGTTCCTCTACAGTCAAATACCCACAAAGAGCAAAAATAATAATTTCTTATATGTATGTAGTCATTTTCTTTTCCCAGAGCCTCACTATTAGGAGGGGACCCACTTCACCCAGTGAAAGGCAGCAGCCACGACATTGTTAGCCATTGTGTGTCAACAGGCCCACTACAGATCTGGCCGAGATGTGAGAAATTGCTTCACCCATTGAATTAAGGGGAAATTTTCAGAAGGCCAGAGCAAATTAAGCCAGGATACCTAGTGTCGGGAAAGTGCATGAAATTTTTAACTTAGTTGGGTCCTCAGTTTAAATAGTGTTCTTCAAAATGTGTGCAGTTATACGCAGTTTGGAAGAAAAGGTGTCCACTTAAACAAATACATTTAAGGAAGCCAATCTGTGGTAACACCTGGATGATTTTTGTTCAAGAAACATTCATGTGCAAAACAGTACTGCACATTTGTGTTCAAGTCCATTTTATCAGGACATTTTTTTTCTTCGTCAATACAGGATCAATATGCATGTTTTAATTTTTTGCTGGAGAAATAAATAAAAGTTTAATGATTTTAAACCAATACGCTAAGAAAGAATGTGTCCAATTAGGGTTACATTTATTTAACATTTTAAATGCCCATTCCTCACCCCTAGCTTTCAGCTCTGAAGGCTTCCCCAGACAAGCTCCTTGTGTAAATTATCATTAAATAGGTGCCTCATGTAGCAGCGCTGTCAATATACATTGATTGATCTTCGGAAGTCCTATGTTGGTCTGGTGAGCCCTAAAAAGCTGGGGTATGTGGCCTTGCTGTCACCCTGAAGTGATTGATTGGGGTTCAGTAATGGAGATAGCTGACCCTGGCTGTCAAACAATAGCCAAGCCATGCAACATGCAGTACTGAGGACATGACCAGGGGCGTATTGAGAATGGGCTGTGCAGAGGATATATTAATCTCAGCCAGGAGAGCTGACAGATCAAAATGCAACTTGCTGCTTTATCTCAGGAAGGTACTCCAGTAGCTGATGTGTTGCCATTTGTACTCCTCTGTGAATAATAACTCAACTTAACCACTGCAGAAATGGAATAAATAAGAACATGAGAAAGGTTACAACAGCGAGGAGGCCATTTAGGAAATCTAGCCCATTTGGTAGCTAGGAGCAATTGGATCCAAGGATCTTGTCCAGCTTTCCAGAAAGAATCCAGGGTATTGGCTCCAACAGCATGGCTGGACAATTATTCAATACTTCTACAGCCCTTTGGTTTGTGTTTCACTGCTTATTCTGAAAAAATCTGCTTGGTTGACTTTGTCAGTACCTTTGAGAATTTTGAATGTTGGTATAAGGTCCCTTCATAAATCTTCACTCGTCAGTTTGGGACATTTCAATAAGTCCTGGAATCTACCTGGTTGCTTCTCTGGGCTGATTATTTTCAATAACGTGGTGACCAAAATTATCCGTAATTCTACAAAAGGCCTTACTAGTGCATTGTACAATTTTAACATCTCTTCATTGAAATGCCATGCTCTTATCTTCTTGAACTGTTTTTAGCTTGTTTAACTGCTTCCCCTACATGGTTTAGAAAATGACCTACTTTCAGCTCATCTTCAGCTAAAAAATGGATGATCCGAAATTCTCCTCCAGAATCCGATAGTACAACACCAATTGCATGCTTCTATCTTTGATGACAAGCCATCCAGGTCCTGAAGCACATAAGCAGCACTAAATCGCAGTACTCACACATGCTTTGTTTGGGTGAGATTCCTGTCTTGGAAGGCAGATCCAACAGGAATGTAGAGCCTTCTGGCTAGGTCATCAATAATACTGTAAACTGTAGTTGCATGAGTGTTGCATGTGATGTAATAAAAGGAGCTATCCCAGTCAACAGGAGGGCGGCTGATCTGTTCCCTCTGTGGTTCTTGGCAGGTGATCCAGCAGGCTCTACACCGGCAGCCCAACACAGCAGCACAGTACTTGCAGCAGATGTACGCAGCACAGCAGCAGCACCTCATGCTGCAGACTGCCGCGCTCCAGCAACAGCACCTGAACAATGCTCAGCTCCAGAGCCTGGCTGCTGTGCAGCAGGTAAGACCCGAATCAGCTGGGGAGGTGACCGTTGCGTGGAGGAAAAGGTTCCCATTTCGCACCTGCATCTCGCCACACAGCAGATGAGCGGCAGAGGGGGAAACGCATCGGCCAGAACCGAATCACAACGACGATGCAGCACAGCCCTGATCTTTCTTTCAGTGCAATGATATCGCCACAGTCAGTCAGGATCAGGATTTCATCTCAGTAGGCTTCATAGTATGGCTCTCGGCATTAGAGTTTAGAAGTGAGATCGATTTCTGGAGCTCTCAGCACGGCACACCACGGTTTGTTTTTTTTTGGGGGGGGAATAAAGTCAAACCTCAGACAGCTTCAAGTCCTGAACCAGACAGGCTGGGGGTATACAGAGAGAAGAATAGTATTGAGCTAAGATGCACAGTTGCTTCAGTATTACTCACACTGCTAGGGGATCAATGCTGTATTATAAAACACATGCAATCTTTTTAGAATGAAACTAGATAACTTCCTTTCAAATCACAATTTCGTTTATTATTATGACATGGGATACACTCGATCACCAGGCCAGTTTGTGTATACTGTATGACTGCTGTGATTTTTCAAATGCAATGCACAGCACAGCTGTTGGAAGTTACTGTATGTGATCTCTGCGGTTCACAAAAAAATGGGTTGCTTGCAAATGATAAAAGGGTTGCTTCTAAACTGAATTTAATCTAATCTTACTGAGGATTTAAATGAAACAACATATTTCAACGTATTTCAGATGCAGCAAAATCATGAAAACAAATCTCAAGGCAAACACTTTGGATTAATCCAACACCTAAATTTATTCACACAGGTGAACAAAGGTGAATTATACACCCAAACAGAACATTGGCGTTTTTCATTTTCCTAATCTCTGGTAAAGGTCAGAGCAGAGAAAAATATTTAAAATTACCTTAAATAAATAGCCCCAGCATACATGAGATTGACAGAGATGAAAGGAGACCGCAGACAACCTCACATCACCAGTTGGTAAATGTCAATACTGCGGTCATTCAAGGCAATAGGGATCTGCGTCAATTTTTGAATTCAACAGCACTTAATGCTCTTCTTTTGCTGATATTATTTATTAATGAATTACACCAAAAAGTCACATTTACCTTTTATGACACCAGAGTCCACAATATCTTGCTCACTTCAGAGGTCTCAATGCCCTTCTGCCTAATACAGACCTAAACCTATCCGGAGGTTTCAATGTCATGTGGTAGAAGCTGTTTTTGTTATTTATGTGTCTTTCCTTACTTCAGAAGTGATTGTCCTTGACCAGGGGCCAATTCCTGAAGGGCTGAAATTGTATTGATTAGAAATAAACGTTTATGGAGAGCTGAATTTATTAATCCTGTCTCAAATGACATGCCCTGAGTGAAGACTGATAACAGGTGACCCTCATAGAGAAAAGAATTTAGTAAACGTAGGGCTCTTCACTATCATTAGCTTGGATCTATACTCACTTGGATTCAAGGGAGATGGTGACTTAAAATTAAATTCAAAACAAACTCAGGACTGAAAAAGTACAATGAGCAGTAGGACTGTTTCCCCAAAATTTCACATATAATACAAGTTTTGTATTCGCACAACATTCTGCTGTGAGCGTGTGTCTTTTTTTAATGTGAGTTGGAGATAGTGTGATAGGCTTTTTGTTTTATTTGACATATCCAGTTATTCTTGCAGTAGGACTGATAAGCCAGGTCAAACTTCAAGGTCTTCTACTGAAAGTATTTTGATGAAAAAGAAAAGTAAATCCCTGCTATCAGAACAGAGGTAACAAAATCCACAATGGTATATTGATCAAAGATTTTTAAACCAAGATGTCTATTACATGGACAAGAAGACCACAGAAACTGGAGGCATCTTAGAAAAGATATGCCTTTCTTTTCATTTCATAATTAATTCACACAACATCCTCTTTCTGCAGAAAACATATATTAGTCTTTTCTCTGCAGTACCATTCTTACTCCTTGGGATGTTTATCCTATCAGTCCACACGTGAGTTTCTGTAAAATGGCTGTTAGCACATTTCAACCAAATCATTTATAGGCAATGGTACTAATGGAACACTACACACTGAAGAAGCTTTGAGTTCTTAAAGTTATCAGCATAATCCGTATAATAATAAAATAAGATTAGCAAACGCTTTAAATATTCCGTTTTCACTTTACATTTCTCAGTGTTTAGAAGAAAAAATGGTCTGTGGAGCATCAGCAGCAGCAAATTATGTCTCCTGTCTCAGATACATCTTAAGATAAAACAATATTGAATCAGAAGCCATTTCCAAAAATACTGTTGAAAAAGGCCATTAAGCATGACTTTTCCCTTTGAGTATGAAAGCTAAATTAGATTGCCCTGAAATTGCAAAGCAAACTGAAACATACATAGACAGCTGGCTAATCAGAGGGACCAGAAAGCTTTCCAATTACACTTCACTGATTTACAGAACAGATCTCCTTTGCCTCAGTCAATTTTACTCCAAGTTTCCCTCTCGAGAGTTTTGTGAAACCTGAATTGACAAATCGACTAGACCTCTCTCCCCTCTGAGACTCCACTGGATTCCTGCTAAACAATAGTTAAACAGTAAGGGGGTGACAGTGATTAATTTCACTTTAACTGTGGGACACCACCCCCCATTGTCCAGAGATTGAGAACAGACCTCCATGGACACATGTCGAGAGGATCTGAGCTGTTTTAGAAGGAACAAAATAGACTATAATCAGTATTGCTTTTCTGTAGACATACTAAGTTCCAAAACCCAATAATATACACACAGAAGCATACAGTATATATATATATTTCTCTCCTTTGTTAGGACTGTAAAAGTACAATAGAACAAAAATGACCATCTGCTTCAAAAACACTTCTAAGTGGTACTCTATAGTATTTTCTCATTACACCTCCCTAACTGGTACCTTCACAACATCAATGTTAACATCCCACTGCTCTCATGTACTGTAACTTATTCTTCACATTTGCATATTTGTCCCCAGTTCCTTGAAGTCAAGCCAGAGATCCCATGAAACTTCACTCCAAGCGGTGTGTTTTGCTCAATGGTCAAGAGAGCCTTGAGATCTAATGAATCTAACATATGATCATCAAAACAGCGAAAGTAATTTAAATATCATTCACGTGAAAAGACTTCCCTGAGCATCGCTGCACATTCATCAGTTTTCTTTCTCTTCTGTTAGGTTTTACACAAAAAAAAACAGCTTTGGATTCAGACAACCTCTGATGAATAGTGCATGGCAGCCTCCCTAAGGCACGCTCATTTCCATGCAAAGGAGTCTCTGATGTAGAAAGATTTAAATGCTTAACATCCGCTCATGACACAGAGAAATGATCGAGCACAGGAAGCTGTTGGCTGGCCTGGAGCAGCACAGTGTGGGCCCAGTCTTGAACACACACAGAGCTCAGGCATGTTTTCATGACTGGGTGCCAGTCTTGGTTTTTTTTTTTTAAAGATATTATCAAAACATTAAGAGACAAAATGCAAAAATAAAGTTCTTCTCTACAGTCTTGTCAATACAGGATAATCAGATATTCTCTACATGAAATGTAATTCCATATGTCTTTTCCATATTGCCGTAGTTTTGTGCTTAGGAAGTCAGTCATTTATATTGTAAACTTAACTGACAGAACATAAAGAAGGCATGATGGTATTTGTGATATCATATTTAATGCATTTCTGCTTAACCTCAAGAAAAACCTTTTAAACACATTTGTGTTTGCTAGACTTTTATAGTTTTAGGTTATTTTTTAACTTAAGCATTTCTCAGTGTGCAATGTTTCAGCTTCAAATAGCAGGAAACCAGGGCAGTCATGTAAAACGTTATATGTTGCCCAGGAACCTTTAGGAATTGTGCTTCCAAGAATGACACTGCAATAATAAGACTATCAAAGACTCCCAACAGGAAATATAACAGAGTGTAGCTGCCAAAGTGTAAAAAAAGTTGGAATCACATATTTATTTTCAAAAGTGTCATTTATCGTATACAATCCTTCATGTTCTTGATTGGATTAATTTAAGACACATCTTCCACTGCATCTGCTGTAGTGCAAGCAGCCTGGAAAGTTAAACAAACTTGAGAAAACAAATAAATGAATGGCCGAAGTCGACACGTAAAACCAGGAATGGGGAATGGTCTGCTTCCTATGCAGTTTTAAATGGGTGTCCTGTTTATATAAAAGTAGGATCAGGGCTTCCCTTCCTTCTGAAGGGTCTGGCTGTGATTAACGAGGGTACGTTTCGCCTGCAGTCCCCTACTCAATCCTCTCTTTCTCTCGCAGGCCAGCATGGCTGCAGGCCGTCAGGGAACTAACCAAAACGGGACCACCTCTCAGCAAACGGGATCCTCACAAACAACCGTGAGTCTCGCAAAGCAGAATCTTTGAGAAAAACAGATATTAGAATTTCTTGTTCGTTCCTGTTTAACGATAGACCGTGATGCCTTCTCAATCCTTGATTTGCAAAGGATTCGCCTGTGTGTACTGTGTTGCCCTGGAGACCAGGATGTGCTGCGAAGCAGTGGTTGTGCTCTGCCGTGTGTGCCACTATGGACTTCCGTCCCTGTGGATGAAGCCTGATCTGACTCTCCCCGTCTCTCCTGTTCCTGTGCTCTTGTGCAGATTAACCTGGCAACCTCCCCTGCTGCGGCCGCCCAGCTGATAAGCCGTGCACAAAGTGTCAACTCCGCTCCGGCGGGAATCACCCAACAGGCCGTCCTGCTGGGCAACACCTCTGGCCCTGGGCTGACAGCTAGCCAAGCCCAGATGTACCTCCGTGCCCAGATGGTAAGCACTGGCATGGCCTGAGACACACACACACCCCCTTCTGGAAACACACCCATTCCAGGCTTAATGTGGTGTGAGCGTGTTTACATGGAATGTGTGTGCTTGGTTCTTATTCTGTCTAAACAAATCCAATACCCTTGGGATAAACACCATGGAGTATTGCAATAAAACAGTGCCTAATTATTGCAAAGCAAACTGCTGCAATAAGCACTGCTTTATATCACCCGAGCCTGCTGTGTGTGCATGCATACTGTACAGTATATTCAGTACGACTCAGTCTGTCTCACAACAGCTTTCAAGGTTGATTAGCACTGTTGGAACCCCATACCTCTTGCCAAAGGTTACATCCATTAACTTCTGTATTGAGGATTACTCAATATACCGGTAATGAATATTGCCTCAGCCATTTACAGCCTTTCTTCAAGTTTATGTAACTATAGAACAGCATGCAATCTGAGGCTGTAAGGAGTGCTTCATAAACGTCACAATTAAATGTAAAGCCACAGATTTGTGATTATTACATATTTCATCAAAGTAATTAAGTAGATGCATGACCACCTATTTTTGGCTTTCATTTTTTTTTATTTTTGATTGCACTGATAATAATCAGGAACTTTGCACTTGCACATATATACAGGCTGTTGGCCCTGTTCATTGTAGCGTGGCGAAACAGAATGTTTGAAATTTAAAAACAGGGGTGCCGCATCTGCATAGTTCGTAATAGTCACATTCCTGACTTGACATCAATAGAGCTGTACCTGCTGGGGAGATGACACACACATGCAAGCTCCACAGCTCCTGACAGGACACAGAAGAGTTAGAACATCTAACTGATGTCACTGCAGACCTGCACAGCCCTGCAGGCCACAGGTGTGGCCTTCTAGCCAGGAGGCTGAGAAAGCCAGTTTCTTACTAATATAACCAACTATTTACAGCCTACAGTGATTTCAAATGGCTGAAAATTGCTGATTCAAGCAATATTTATAACCGCCATTGTCAGCATGCACATCTTGTCGAGTAGTGCATTGTGCATTATACAATATATCCATAAGGTATACTACACTCTAATCTGTAAGGCATTGTACGTTTATGTGTAGTACATATGTTATGCAAGGTGCAGTTCAGTTTCTTATTTGTAGTATTTTTATTCTATGCCGAAGTTGAGATTTTGTCCGACTTCTACCTTACAGCAGCCAGTGTATAAAAGGATGACTAGAAAGCGTTGTTCTTTCATCAAAATATAATGTAATAAAAAACAGCTTCTGAATATTTTTTCATGACATGCAATTAATTTCTGTTGACAAAATCTCAGCTTTGATGGACACCGTGTTGTTGCTGGTCTTCCTGAACTTTTTAGGTCAGCTGGCACTGATTGATGTTTAGATCACATTTAGACTAAGTACAGTAGGGTCTTGACATTTGTGAGGGTAGAGTGCAGAGAACCGTCGCAAAAATAGGCAAATTCACATATAACCAAGTTCATCCCTATAGTTTATTTTTGCATAATCTACTACAGTATATAGTCTGTGTGATTAAAATAAATAAGTAAACCTCCCTTGTATGCTAATGAATAAAAATAATAAAAAATAAAAAGAATAAAAGTTAACGAATAAAGCATTAATCTTAAAAAAATAAACTTTAATCGACTAAAAGAAACAACAGGAATCGCAAATGGTAATCAGTTAAAATAAACAACATGAATCCCTCCTATCTGTCCAGCGGATGCCTGCACTTTCTCTTTTTGCCTCTGTAATTATCGCACCTCATTGTAATAAAACTGTGAGGCCTGTAAAGCCGTCCCCAGCCTGTCATTCTCCATACAGCTACCACAGAAACAGGAGCTTCTGCTACATTATAAAAACATGATCATGCCGAGATAGAGATGCTGGGTAGTGGGTACTTGGGCAGGGAGAGAGAGGTGGTCTCACTAGCTAGATTTGTCTCACGATCCTAGTCTGTTGCTTCAGTAATTTGAAAAGCTGCAATTAAAAACCTTCCGCTCAACTTCATCCTGATTTGCTCTACTTTCATTATCACTAGCCAAACTGAATCATGACTAAGCAAATTTGCTAATATTAAAATCACAGATAACGAGACCCTACTGCAAAAGGAATTACTGGTTTTCTCTACCTATAGCATATTAGAGGTTGATGCTAACAATAAAGCAACCAAATAAATGATTAATTTATCTAGGAAACTGAATATTTTGACCTTTACAAGGATTTGGAAGACTGCAGCAATATGAATATGCATGCATACATAGGAAGCAAGAATTTAATTTCAGCAATGTCCTTACCTCTTGTACATTTAAAATAGGAATGACTTGTCATCCATTTAGACCACCATATCATCATCTTGAAATGTGGATGCAGGATTGTCTTACCTGATATGTGATTGTACATCTGTTCCATATTTCCCCTCCAAAGTGCAATTATTTTCTTTGTAGGGTGAGGCTTAGAAAAAGATTCAGTGTGGTAGCTATTAATTTTAACCAACGATGCTTGATGTGAAATATACCACATGTGTTTCCAAGCAAAGCATAAATACAGGTTGTGCTTATAATGGGAGTGTTGATAAGGCAGAGAAGAAATGCAATCCCACCATTTTTTAAACATGTCAAACCTGTTTTGTTGAGTAAGGTTGTAATTTCTATTTTTATTGCGACTCCCAAATCATTTGAAAAAGCACTGCAACGGCCAAGTTTTCTATTTTTCACAAACACATCTGAATTCTACCATTGTCAGGTCCCTCAATTAAACCTCAAAATATTTATTTTGCTCATAGACCTGCTGAAATTTGTATTCACAGTTCAAAATGAAACACTAACACAACTTTGAACATTTGATGGGATAATAAAACATGATTAATATTGCACAGTATTAACATTTGTGAACAGTGCATATTTAAAGTTATTTTCCCACTAAAATATATCTAACCTTGCTAAGTCTTAACAGAGAATCAAATTATGTTACTATGTTACCAGCACAGCACCAGTGCTCATTGCTCAATTTCAGCACCTATCCCACCACCTGATTTAACGACTTGTGGACATTTTTCATCCAAAACTTTTTAATTCAGAGCTCAGGAAAATTGCCCTAGGCCTGGCAGGGACATTGTAAATCGAGACAAAAGACGCTGAACTAGTGAATTTACAGGACCGCTTTGCTTGCAGACTGGGGCTGTAGCGAGCTTCCTATTCATCACTTAGAGGGTGATCCAATCTGACCCAACACAACCCCTCTGGGGCAATGAAAGCAGATGCAGTAGAGGCTGAGCATTAGCCCTTGATTGTCAACAAAGATCAAACCACCCCTTCCCCAGCAGAATCACAAACACAACCTACCTCTTTGTCTGGGCTACTTTATGATTCTTCATCCATGTGGTGCCTTGGCAATGGCGATCTCCTTCCATGGGTGTATAGCCTTTGTTTCTGATCTCTGGAAGCTCACTCACTAAAGCCAAGAGTCATGGCCTTTAACGACAGAAAAGCCAAATCCACTCTTGTGCATCTGAGCTCTCTCCCTAGTCACTATTCCAACAGCTCGCTTGCCTGAAAAAAGAATAGTAAAAGACAGGCTTCAGTTGCTCAATCTTTAGATATTTGGATAAATCAGTGGTGAAGCTTAGATAATGCATGCACAAAATAATGCATCCTGATTTCTTTCTTATTTGTGTGACCTACTACTGCAATGTCACTATTCATAAGGATCATTCCAATCAATACCTTTAAGATTTTTTAAGAGCATCCTTCACAGCCTGACAGTTTTTCAGGTCCTCATGCTGTAATGTTTTCAAAGCTGATATTGTACATGCATTTTAAAATTCTATTTTTCATCGTACGCCGTGGTACAATACAAATTTATTGCTATTCCCAGAACCACAGTTCATGCCAAGGTATCGCCATAAATCTCAAATTTAAGACCAAGGCAAAGCAGTAGAAAAACGTATTCATAATGGAATTGTTAAAAGATTTTTCTCTACTGAAACAGGGCTTTTATAATATATTTGTAACTTTGAATCATTCCATTAGGTTTGTTATTTGTTCCATCCCTAAAATTTACAGTAGAAAATTAAAACTTAATTCAGTTTACTCTGTGACACACTTACTCAATCATTGTAAAGGGCTCATTATAAAAAAGTCATCAAGCCTAAGAAAAAAGGAAAAAATGCTGTAGCTTAAGGTACAACAAATGAACAGACCAAAGGCTAGAAAACTCGACAAAGCGAGCATGATTTATCAGATTAACCAGCTGATGTGCAGAAAGATACACCGAAAAGAAATGAAAGAAACAATTAAACTTAGTTACGGTTTATATCATTTGTGAATCAGGTGGACTTTCAACAAGATAATCAAAAAGACAAACCTTTCACATCATATAGAATATATCCATGCACTATTCAGAAATATTTAACCTCAATCCTTAACCTCAGTCCTTTGCATTGAAACTAACGATCTAAAAAATACACTTACAAAAGATCAAACTATGCTTGATTTATCTCATGGTAGAAAGACTGCCTACATGGTGCTCATTACTCCACACTATAAATTTAAATAAGTGACACTGAAGAAAAAAAACTCTGCAAGCACTGGTAAAAATATTATCTTGACATACCCAACGTTAATTGAGCATTCTTGGTTTCATTCTATGCATCATTTTGTCTTTAACTAAACAACAACCATTTGGTCACATTACCAAAGCTTTAAAGAAGTGTAGTTTGACATACTCTGATTTGTAAACTGCTTCATTGTTTCTGCATTCCTCTTATATATTAAGACATATATCAAAGTTTGGCACTTTGCCTTAACAAAAAAATATGTTCCTTGCAAACTGTGCAATCTTCACCATATTTTGTCAAATGTTAAGACATGCTTTTTAATGTCTAATGAACTTCACGCAAAATACAAACAGTTTTATAGATATGTTGGAAACAGGAGTGACATCTCCTTTATTTTTTTATCATCAATGACAGGTACAGCTGATGCCATGTGGCATGAAGCCATTTGTTGCAGCCATGTAAAAGTGATGTAATTCTCATGGAAATGTGCTTTTTCATTCTGCTATTTCTTAATTTCGGATCATTTGAAACGCACAACATAAAGCCATAGTATCTTGGAAAAACGGAGCTTGTTTTGAAAGAAGAATAAACTAGATTTGTTTCAGTGATAAACACAATCCCATTTTTCAGAAACTCAGGATTTTTATTTGTTGAAAATGCAATTGCCAAACTTTGATGCGCTAAAAAGCACCGACTAATCTGTCCATTACGTCTTTACGTGTGCAGCTGGCAGTTATACCCCAACAGCATTGCCTATACTGTATGTAGACACCTAAAAACTGTTCAAGATAATATTTTGGGCACAGCAGAACACATGGAAAGTGCCCCTTGCTTGTTGTGGTTTGTCTGTGCCTGCGCTGCCTGACGAGCCCAGATAAAACAGGCCATACGTTTTGATGTGATTTTCAGGCACAGCAAAGTAACCTTGTGCAAGTAGCTAGGAGCCTAGGCCGTGCTGTTCCTTTGTCCCCTCAGCTCATTTTCACTCCAACCGCCACAGTCACTGCAGTCCAGCCTGAGGCCACTGCACAGCCAGCCGGCCAGCAATCAACCACTGCCCAGGTAAGAGAGCCATCCTGCCCTGCTGGAGTACAGCACAGCCCTCGCCAAGCTGCATTGGAAAAGTGGACAATTTCATGTGTTTGTGGGGGTGCTCACTATGCCACAACAGCTCAATATATACAGTACCACCACCCCCAATATCACCAGCCTCTTTTATCCCCCCATAGTGTGATAATCTGCACGCAAATGCAAAAGCTTTGAGATGATCAAACCTTGAATGGAACAGTACCCCACTGTTGGAGTGTAAGAAATATTTGCTCTTGAATGCAGATGTTGCACTCAAAAACATTCCATCATATTGCAAATAATGCAGTTGCCTATTCCGAATGCTATAATGTGCAAAGATGCAGGGTGCTACTGACTCGTCACACTCTGACATGCTGAACTGTTAAATCATGGCTTATTTCTTACATTAAGTGGGGGATTTGATAAATTGGCAACATTTTCATCCTGCTTGTTTAATGATTTTTTTGTTTGTAAGGTCTACACAGCTTTGTCCTCTTTATCCAAGGTGTATGCACAGCAACATGCAAGTAACGCTGACCACACTGTTTGGGATGAGTGTTCCTTAATGTACTCAGTGGGTTACATATTAAAATGTGGCCAACTCCCTGTGGAAATAATTTTAACGAAACCACTTAAGAACCTGCTGTTATTTTTCGCCGACTTATTTTAAAAGGTTGTTTGTTTTTTAAACTGAGGAGGTACTCCAGTTCTATACAATATTTCCCAAACATTAATTCAGAAATCAGTGAGAATGACTGACCACACAATAGGACCGCTCTGTAATTGCTGTAAACTGCACTAGAGGGCATCATAGACCTGTATCAAAACACTACAAATTATCAGTTAATTTCCGGAGTGAATTTAGGTCCAATAAAGGTGAGATTGAATGCAAAGCATGCAACCAGTGCTTTAAAAAAGTTCTAGGAGCACTGGAAATAACCTATAGACTGGCAGGCTGGTGCTAGGAAAGTATATCCATTGACAGAGGCACAGTAGGGTGATCACAACCGCCAGCCCAAAATATGATAGAAAAAATTGTTTGTGGGAAAACAAAAAAAATCTAAACTCAGATTTACAGTAGGAGTGTTAATGGACAATTCATTAAAACATTTCAAGTCAAATGTAGATTAGCATAGCAGGAGACACGTCTGTGCTTTGTTCTCAGTTCTCCATAGTGTGCATGCCAGCCTCATGAGTTTTAAATTAAACTGCTGTAAATGACTGAATTAGGCTCTACAGGAATAGCGTGTAATAAAGCAGCTAGCTGAGTAGTCAATGAACCTTTTAAAAGAAAGACTGATGCGACAAGGAAAGATTTTACTATGCAACTGAATAGAAACTGTTGCATGGTAGAATATTTTTAGCCAAGACAGTGCTCTGAATGCTCACCTGCTTTCCTTTAAACACAAAACTATCCAGTTCCTAGGCCTATTTAGACAATGTAGACATGCTAAGAGCCCACAAAGTATTTTTAAAAGTTCCAAGGCCTAACTCCTTGAAGTAGCATTCTGCTTTTTTCGTGAGAAAGCGCTGTCAGATTAGCTTGGTTGGTCTTTACTCTAAGCCCCCCAATGGCTGTCACACTGTGAAAACAGGCTTCCAGTCTTTCACTCCTTGTGGTTTCAGGTGCAGAACCTTGCTATCCGCAGTCAGCAGGGGGCAGCCTCTGGCTCCCCTTCCCAGACACAGCTTCAGAGCCTGAGTCTGAAACAGGTGGCCAGTGGCCAGCAGCCCGTCCCCTCTGGCCCAGCCACCGCCCACACCAAGGGTCCCGGCCAAGGCGCACAGAGTGGGGGGGGGAAGGGGGGCTCCCCTGAAAACACCACAGAGGGTGGCAAGAAAGGAGAGAGCTCCCCCAGCCTGGAGGCGCGCGTGATGAATGTGAGCAGGAATGTGACTTCTGTGAGCAGCCATCCTCTCATCACTCCAGGTAGGCTCCTCGTCTCTCCTCCCCGCTGCTCAACACAACAGTGACCACATGCAGAGGGGTAGCCATTCGGAAGAGTAAAGCCTGGAGCGTAGAGGAGTTTCTCAGCCCAAAACCTCAAGCCACTTTGCAAAAAAGCTATGCAATCTACACAGATCATCAGAAAATTACAAAATCAATCCAAATTATGAGTCTGGGCTAGGACCAACTGGTGTGCTTAAAGATCAAGCTTGGCTCTAACAAACATTTCATATTACACAGATACATGCGACGACTGTAAAATGGCCAGTTAACCCTCATTATTAGTGGTTATTTTATCAGGTCATTTCAAATTAGCCTTGACACACTTTATGAATTCTACTGTGTCCCTTACCTCACAGGACAAATTGTACTGAAAATTGATGGCTGGATGGATACATTTTATTAATAACATCAGAAATGTTATAAAAAATGTTCTTAAAATGGTCAATGGATATAGTGAGCAAATTCACAAATGTATTTATTAAAGCAGATGTGGGCATGTGTGGAGTATATATTTTCTATGATTTCTAAGATAAAAATTAATCTTAATTGATAGCAGTAGCTTTTTAACAGGAAAACAACAAAGGGACAACAATTCTGTACAAGGAATTACATTTCCAGCTAGGTCTTTCATGATTAACATTAGAAAGCCAAGAAGACAGCTTTTGAAACTGTCCAATGTCAAGCTGTATACACTGAGGTTGTTCTGTGTTTAAATTGAACTGTCTTCAGTGTAGCTTTAGGATTCAACTAGTGTGGCATGGTTTTGTGTATGCTATGTAAACTCTGGCTTTTGACATTTGTGTTCAATCAGAGCATGCTTTGGCATATCCTCTGAAAATTAAGAAGCACAAGCTGCTGTTGAATAGGGTCATTCAGGACAGAAATTGCAGGGTACTTCAGCCAGTGGGTTATTTTTTCTCATCTTTTTGCATCCAAGGTGCATTTTCAGTTCCTCTAAAATACAGTGATATTCCACAAATTGTTACTGGCATTCTAGACATAACCATATATAATTAATTTGTATATTACTGTAGGGTACACAGTGCATCTGCTTGAAATGAGCCTCAGACAGGCCTAGGGACATTTGGTAAATGTGAAATTACTTTCAGTTCTCAACCCTTGTAATCCTTGAGCAACCTGATTAGTTAACACAAGACTAAACCTGTAAAGCAGGTGTAAATCATTCAACATTCATTATGCTGCTTGGAATAAGCCTCTACTTGTTCTTGTGACAGTAATGTCTTATTTGAATATTTATTGAATAATATCAATTCACTGTATAATATACAGTAAAATATATATGCAAAACAGAAGTCATACTGGTCAGGACAAAAACACAGGTATGAGAATTTATGTGTTTGTGAATCGGATCATTTTATTTTTTAAAGCAGTTTGGAGGAAAATTACAAATTAAAAATTAACAAATAAATTATATTTATTGAGCCAAATTGAGTTACCTATGACATTTTAGGTACTTCCAGGGCCATTTGAGATTCTGCGATACTTAAAAACTTTTGACAATTATTAGATCAATGAAATAGCAGCTAAAACAAGTGAGAGTGAAGTGGCGTTCATTCAGTGTGTAGTATAAAATAAAAACAGTGTTAAACTGCACAGGATTAATTTGGCTCTGGAGACTTCTGCGGGGCTTGTTGTAATTTTAGGACACATTGTTGTTTATGATACTAACACCCACATTGATTGATGTCATGGTTACATCTAGTGTGAATCTCAGGATTTCTAATGAAGACAGCCGATTGCATCTCTTGATGCGCTCAGCTGTGTGTGTTTGTAAGCATGTTGGTGTGTGTGGATTAGCGCGTGCAACGCAAGGCTGTTGTGTGCCCGTCAGTCTGGGAGTGCGTGTGCACAGCCATTCAAACCCGAGAACCCTGCCCTTTGCTGTTGCTTTGTTTCAAAACTGGAGGGGGGGGGGGGGAAATTAAAAAGGAAGGGTGAATGGAAATGCTGGCCACCCGCACTCAAGGAAATGATTGATTCGGTTGCCATGGAAATGTCACTCTCAAACAGCCAGGCCTTTAGCCTGGAAGGAAACCACACCTGTAGTGGTGGTATCAGTAGCCTCGTTTCCCTGGGTGGTGGGTTTCTTTCTGCCTCCCAGATTAATTGTCTCTCTTATAATCTGTTAGAATTAATTCCAGAGGAGAAAAGAAAATCGTTCAGACACAGAATTTTCATCGAAAGGAAAAACGTCTAATGACAATACAAAGTCCTATGTTTAGGGAAAAGTCCATACAGTACATACAATCCTGTTATTACCATCTAGTTGAAATATCAGTTCACAGTTTACGGTCTTTTTTTTTCTTGTAAATTATTGAGGTTGTGTACAATAGGATGTACCTAATTTTAATGTCCTATTGTAGCCTTTTTATCTTATTACAATAAGCTATATGCATTGGAAGCTGCATTTCAGGAGCCAGGTATTACATTGGCGAACATCATGACAACAGCATAGCACTATTTGCAGAGGAGTCCACATGCAGAGACACACCTTTCCCCTGCCCTCCCACCAGCTGGGGCCGGGGCAGCTGCAATGTGGTAGCTTCTAGCAAACGTCAGTGAAAATCTGGAGATGCTTTAGAAGAAAGCAGCTGAAACAACAAGAGGTACAAAGACACTGCTGTCTAATAACACTTAAGACACACCAGATGTTGGGAACTGAAAAAAATCAGCATAATTGCATTTTAGTCACGTGCAGTTAAACCCCAAGTTCATACTGTATATATGTTTAATCATAACCCACACATTACAATGAGGAATGCATTTTGATTATACTGTAGCAGAGCTGTACATTGGTTGTATGGTATAGAAACACACTGACAAAGCATATTAAGCAATACATTAGTTATATTTTTTAATGTCACACTTAGTGATGTGTGCGTGTGAGCTACTTTGTAGGTGTGATCAGACAGTTTATAACATTACCTGGAGTCAGGTATGCAGGGTAATTAAGGTTTATTTCAATCTTTACCTCCCACTGGGATAGGACAATATTTGGCTTTACTGTTATAATGTAATAGCTCTGGTATACTTTCCTGGCCTCCTTAGATCTTTTCTTGTCCATTACATTGGGATTTCTTTTAAACCTAGGAGGTAGATTACATTCAATGGGAATTCCCACACTCTAACATTCTTTTAAAACTTTCTTTTTCTCACATCAATCCATTTTTCCATGCATTTTCACTATCTACCTATCCTTAGAGGTATACAGGGAGCCAGAGCCTGACCTGGCAGATTCATGGACCAAGGCCGGACTCCAGTCCATCACAGGGCAGACACACAAGCAAGCTCTCTCCCTCTCACACACACACAGGCAGTTTAAAGACTCGTCTAGACAGCAAGAGGAAACCAGATACCCAGAGAAAACCCATTTGAACAAAGGAAAAAAATTCAAACTATACAGACTGGTTCCCAAGATCCTGGAATTCTGATTAGTATTAGTAGTCCACCATGCCAGTATGCCTCTCTCTCATCACATATTACCATATAGATCAAGAGTTGCTCATTTCAGTCGTGCTGGTTTAAGACCTAGTTTTCAATGAGCTACTGATTTCATCCATTGCTCACACATTAAGCATTTACACTTGCAGTGTATAAATGAATCCTTATACATACAATAGGTAGGTAGGCGAGGTCCCCTTTTCGGGCCATAAAGGCCCATGGGGAATGGGGGGCAGGGGTCACCATTTTTCTTGACCATCCAACACTGGTGGTGGAGGTGATGTGGTCAGCATCACGCTCTGGCCGGCCTATTACTCCCGGAAGGATTAACCCCCGGTTCTCACTTGGAAAGCTGGCTGAGTGGACCTGGGAGCTGTCTGGAAGGAATTGAAACAAGCTACAGTACATCGCTTGCCCCTACTTGGGATTGAACCCGGGACCTTCCGGTCAGGAGCTAGACGCCCTTGCCGTCTGAGCTACCACGGTTCTCCTTATCCATATAGTAGCTCTAAGAAATTGTTAATCCAAAAAACCTAAAAACCGTCATTCTTATCCAAATAATTAGTTCAATTAAGCTGTTAAATTCAAAGCTGGAATGATCCCATCATTTGTGTTGCTTCTTTTGTCTGCATCTTATAACTACACATTTATTCATCTATACACAAATTATAATAGACGCCTTAGTCCTGCACACAATGAGCTGGATATAATCCTAGTACAGTAACCCAAAACAATTTTATTTAGCGCACATATTCTAAACAGAGCTTGTTCTGTTTTTTCAATTTTATTAAAGCTACTGTATATATATAAGGATGCATTTATACACAGCAATTGTAAATGCTAACTGTGTGTGAAATTATGTTTGATGTTATACTCATTTGGGATGGCTGGGCAACACTATTAGACTGACTTTAAAAAAAATTACAAATGCTTTCTTCTCATGTGGGGGGAAAAAATGGCCTCTTTGCTCCGTCTGTGAACAATTTCACAAAGAGCTTTAGTTTAACATAAGACACAATGAAACAATTGATGGACCTCCATTGATCCCCAGGAAGATAAAAATACAAATATGTGTGGGAGTTTGAGTGGGAGGCCGGGTTCTTAGAACAGCACAAAAAACACTTCTGAGTTCAAGAGTGAAACTGGATTAACGGTCTGCAGAGAGACATTCTCACAAAATGTGATGATGAAAATAAAAATGTGAAAAAGGAGTGAACACACAGCAAATACTAATAACAATACTGCGAAATAGCCAAAAGCGGATCAGCCCTCCTTAGGACCACAGTTCCAGTTCTGCTTCCCAGGCACAGCAAGGCAGCAGCTAGCACATAGATCTTTCATCACTCTCGGCTGAGGCCTTAAATCCCACAGTGTCACAGTATACCCCTGCTCCCAGTGCAAACCACTTTATTAATGGAAACACTGTAAATAACCACTGTTCCAGACCTTTCATCCATTGCTGTTTTTTTTTCCGCTCAGACAATGACCGAATGTCTTGTTTCTGAAGGAATGCCAACCCATACATTACCAAGAATGAAAACAAGCCCCCCACCCCATACCATTTTTCTCATATATATTGTGTTAGCTTGAGTATCCGTATGTGTAACAACTCCGAAAACCCAGAATGGCTCATATTGTTTTAGAATTTTGTATTTTCTCACTCAAATGTTCAAGGATCTCCCACAAAACAAAAACGTACTGGGATCTAGTGAGTTGCAAGAACAGCTTGAACAAGACATAGCTTGTATTCAACAGGGACTTAAAATATCTGCTCCTCATTCATGTAGAAGAATCACCTTCAGCTGCAGTTTGTAATGATTTAATGGGGTGTGAAAATGATGTGCTGGTCTCGCCAGGTTTTTTATTTGAAGGATTGAGATCTTGGGTTTGATCTGGAAAGGGAAAGTCATGGAAGTCTGGAAGTACTGCTCCTCAAGTTTCCCTTTCAAATGCCTGCAGATTCTTAATATTTTGGCTAGTGAATGTGTCTCCTTCAGAGTGTTAGCATGTTAATGCTAGTCAAATGATCCAACCAGGAGGAATGAACCACTAATGTGTAGGTTAAATTAAAATTGATTTCTAGATGTGACCAGGATTCCACAAACAGCTGTGCACAACCAACGGAGCGCCACCAGGGTGGGCAGATTTAGTTGGGCTGGGATCTCTTGACCTTCCAGGAAAAAAAAACACCTCCTGCATCTTGCCAGATTCCTGCAGGCTTCCAGTGGCACTGAGAGATGAGCCATTACTACCTCTTCCATCAGGCTTGAAATGTGTCGGTTAACAAATAGCTCTGCAGGTGTCAGACGAGCGCGAGGTGATGCCAAGATAGCCATTGAGTGAATTGTGGCCACAGCACTATCTTCTCATGGCTACTGCCATTGTAAAAAGCGGACCTTAATGAAGGACAAAGAGGTGGTATGCTGTATGTGGCCTCTCAGGTGGCAAGCTGGTAAAGACGCATGCCTGAGCTCATGGGTTCAAAACAGTCATTGGTTTGAGGGGAGGGTACAGGGCTCTCCCTGGTCTCAGGAGCACAGTGAGCTCTAAGGTTTCCTAAAGATTTGTAGTGCTGTCGATAAGAGCCGGAACTCTATGCAACTGGTGCTTAACCTTCGGTATGGGGCTGGACTGCCTGTGATTTGATAGAGGGGAAGTGACTCAAAGGTGTGTAGGTCAGAGGAGTCTGCATTTCTAGATTTCTTCTGCTTCTGTTACGAGATTAACTCTCTGTCACCATTAAACTATGCAAATTGTATTTAAATACATGCAAATTAAGCAAGGAAGGTGAAAATGAGATAAGAGGGTTTTGCTTTTTGGCAGGTGCAGACCCTCCAAACAAATTAGAAATTCTTATTTAAGTCCTGACTAAGCCCTTGCAAGAGATGGCAGTTTCAATGTCCAGACCACTTGGCAGACGCCCCAGCTGCTGTGCATGGATTGTGATCTGCACTTGCTTCTCCAGCAGCACTAGTTGTGAAGTCAGTGACGTCCCCCCTCCTCTTCCTGATGCAGGCCTGGGCTGTGCTGCCAGTTTCACTTTCATTCCTCACCTAAATAGGTCCTGCCACCTTTTCATGCCCTGTGCCACAGTTCTCTTGGTACAGTAACACCCACAGCATTGACCTTCTCTACAATAAAGAACCATATGGCTTCCTTGGTAACCAAACTTACAATGGCAAAGGCAACTGCACAGGGCTTTAATTCATGCTGAGTTACATCTGTCCTAACAACTCTGCAATCAAGATTTGCATTTTGACCAGGGTTTTGTTGACCATCCTCTATTTGTTTTCATGTTCGTTTATTTTAAACTTCACAGTGTTCTACAGGCATGCTCACATTATTACTGGGCTATAAAACGATCTGCCAAATAGCATGATGCTCATAAGGATCCTTATTATCACATTTGAGGCAAGACAATTGCCGTGCTGCAAGATTTTGCGGCCACTTATGTCCACTGCTCTCATTCTGGCATTGCCCCTTACTCTCAACATCAAAATAACCGCACGTAGAACAAAATCAACTCTTATTCAAAACGGAGGGGTCTCAGTATGTATAGGTAAGAGCTACTAGTGAAAATTAATTGCTGGGCTTCAATATCACCTATTAAAAAATGATGGCCCAGCCCCTGTGGGCCCTTCCTCATAAATCCCAGTTTACAGGCTGACAAATTTCATCCAGTGGTAGCTGGGAGAGAAGCATTCACCTTCTCTATTCACCTAATGCAGACTTGATTTGATTCGGCTATGGGCTTGTTTGAAACTTCAGCCTGGGATGTTGCACTCTGAGAACTCCTGGTCCAACAGCAAACAATGCCATGATTTATGGAGAGAAACTGCTTTCCCATAGAAGAGTTTTCTACTCATGAGGATCCAATTAGACTTAAAAGCACCTAACTAGGAGTAATGGGTCTGAAACTAAAACAAAACACTTTACCCACCTCTTATTAGGAGTTTATTTGTTTAAATTGCCTTAAGCAAGAACAGACTTCCCAATAGATCAAGCATGAGGACCAGAGGATAGAGCTTTTAACAGTTAACCAAGTGACTTGCTGACACTAGGGCCTTTAATGAGCCAGTTAAGGAACAGAAGTTGCAGACAGGTCAGGGAAGAAAGAAGGATCAAGTATTTTTCCAGCTGATTTTATTGTCAGTGTCCAAAATCACTAGTTTTGGTATCAGCCTTTGAACTTAAAACCACAAATTAATTTGTGTGAAACATGGACCTTAATTGCCCAGTGTTATGAATGTTTCCGATTTAACCTATCTTCCTAACTACAGATGCCAGTTTTATAAACTTTTCTTATTACATGCGATACTAAAACATTTGCAAAATCTATAATACTATGAAGCACAATTTCTTCCATATTACAGGTAACAGCTGCCAGAGCTACACTATATAAAATACAGATCTGTGTGTGTTGAAGGACATGAAAGATGTTATATTATTTTACAATATTATTTAAAGTAGCACTTAATTATTTATACAGTAATGGGCTTTACTGGTATAAGAAATCAATATCAAGCTTACATTGCAAGTTTGCAGCGGGTGTTCATCCAGTTCATTTTGCAGTTACATTTACTATTTTCTGTTGCTTGTTATTTAATGAGCATGTTTCATTATAAATCCAGAAGAAGAATCGCAGAAGTTGATACAATCATTATCATTTTTTGTTGGCTGTGTACAGATTAAACTAGTAAGCAATCCAATCCAATTTTAGTTCCCATGTGGCATCATCTCATATCCACACACGTCATCTCAGGGCATGGTCTAGCCCCCAGCTGACCGGAAGAGGGAATAACCTCACAAACCTTTAGTTTTCTGAAGGGTAAGGTAGCATGGAAAGGAGCTCAGTCACAGTGAATTATCACAAAAAGCTAAAGCATTTATGCTCTGAATGTGACTGTTTTTCTTCTGTGTGCAGTGTGCCATAGATTCATTGCGAGTATTGTGTGTGCATTCAGACCCCACACTTTCGTCTGTATATTAAGGAATTCATCATCATTAGAAATAATTTCAAGGGGGCAAAGAATAAATCTTTAGACTGGTATGGCCCTACATGCAGGTTGAAAATATGTTTATTTGGTTACATCTTTTTCAGGTGTATTTTTTTTCCTACCGCCCTCCAAATTATTGTTGGCAAACCTTTTTTTTTTCAATTTCTATCTAAACAAGAAATTGGAAGTACATTAATTTAAACAATTTAGAAAGATTTTTTTTTTTAAATCTACGCAAAATAAGGATAATGAGAAGCTTGTTCTTAATATTGATATCACGAACCTTACCATTACAGTACTAATTGGGGGAATCAGTTAGCCATCACTGTTACAATTTTTCTATCATTATTTCACAAGAATCTTGACAGGTCCTGTACAGCTGTCCGGCAGCTCTCCTCCTCGGTGTACTCCAACTCTTTGTCACCTCCTTTGGCACAGCCTCTCAGGAAAAAATTGACACAAGTTATCTAAACCTTGAAAAGGCTGCCTCACAGATTTATTCCCTGAATGCTTGTCATTGTGAAAATAAGGTGTGTTTCGTTTTTCAAAGCTGGTTTCCTGTATCCTTAACTTCTGGTATTTTAGATTCTGGCTCTGTACTCACAGAGTGCTGGTGTTGTCTTTCTGTGTTAAATCAGGCAGTTGTTTTAGGAAGACACGTTTTGGTGTTATTTCCATTACAAAGCTAAACCTTTTATGTATCTCAGATGCCGGGCTTTACAGGGCTTGGGCAGCAATATAAACTGTAGCTGTCCTCATCTCCAGTCCTCCTCTGTGGCACATCCGGTTAACGAGGAGTTAACTAACACTATTCACATGCGCAGGAGAAAAACCACTGAAGTCTCAAAGGGCAGGAGTTCCAAGCCCCTAGCCTAACTGGCTGTGCAAAGCCTGAAGTTCAGCCATCTGGTTGGCGTCTTCCTCTTCGGCTGCTCGAGGCTGTCACAAGATTCCGGCTCCTGGGAAGTCTGGGGCTTTCCAGCTCGTGCTGTGTGTGGATCATGGCAGGGCTGCACACTGACTCAACTCCAGTGGACAAGAGGAAACAGTACATATAAGGGAAGTCTGAGTCATCAAACTTTGCACTTACCCAACCACCACCCCCGGCTGGGAAAAATCCCTTTTTTTCCCCACCATCTCTGAGATCTTTGCCGTTTCTTCTTTAGTGCTTACAAAAGGCAGGGGTATCACTTGCGACCAAAGTTGCGTGTAATATTCAAAGCACAAGGATTCGGGATCTGCATCAATTGCAAAGCCCACTCCAACACGCACATTCCTCTAAGGAAGGCCACCCACTCTGGGCTGAGACTGTGACTCAGCTTCAACACATAGGCTTCCGATCTTTTAACCCTTGGTCTTAAGAAAAACGTGTTAGGATTTACTTTGGCATATTATGTATTTGATGCTTTTATCTATTTGTGTCCCAATAACTCGACGCATTTAAAGGGTGAAGGGTGATAAAAGAGATGGTTTATGATGTCCATTTTCACAAAAAGTTCTTAATTTATGCCCTCTTAACAGAAAATATTGCTGTGTCTAAAGACATTGGCAAACAGAACACATCCCCCCTTCCCCTCCCACCATTCTGATGAACGTTTGCCAGGGACATTCTGTGATGATAGATTCTAGAAACCATGACTCTTCTGTTCTCTGGTAAGCAGTATGGTATCGATGAGAAATTACTTCAACTCACACTCCCTCGGAACCCCACTGCATGAGCGCAGATCTGTAACTGGGAGTGTGGTGACTGAAGCCTAACTGGAACATCATGGTGTCAGTGTTGCACAATAAAGAAAAGCAGTTTATGGCTGGGAGAACTGATCTCGGTTTCTGTCCACGAAGCCGACGCTGTAAAGAAAAGGGAACAGCTGGCTGAATTCACTCACCCAGTTTAAGTACAGTTCTCTGTCTGAACAATAAAAACCCCAAGAGACCCCTATAATGTGGCCTCAACTGTGTCAGGCAGCCACCCCACAGAGTTATGCTTATTATTTATGAAGGGGGAACAAATTCTGTACTAAAACACAGCATTAAGCAAGCCTTCAGGGATCACATGAGTCACAACTGACAGCTATCAGCTGCTTTTCTGAAAAAGAAAATTAATTTCTCTTATTGTTGCCCATGCCAGCATTTACCAGCTTGGTTTAGAAACACTTGTCAGCATTAAACCACAGGCAACCATACAACTTCCAAGTTTATTTCTAGGACTTTTTCCAACAAAAGTGAAGGTCCAGCCATAAAACTTGGACTGATGTAATGATTATAAAGAGCAATTGTTTATAGAAATTAGTTCTGTATGGCCACATTTTGGTCTTAGTTTTAGTTAAACTTACCTTTTTACATTCAGTTAACTGGCCATTAACTCAAGTTAATGAGTAATCAGGCAGTTGACTAGTATGAAAATGCTAGTCAACTAAGAATGATCCAAGGATATCATTTCTTAGCAGCCAGCATATCAGTTTCAACAGCATGTAAATTATTACAAAGTTCCTTTGCAGTTATGTAGAAAAAGATGACCTACAGACATCAGGGCAGCGTGGTGGCACTGTGGCTAAGGATCTGTGCCTGTGGCCAGAAGGTTGCCGGTTCATATCCCGTGGCCAGCAGAGGAATCCTACTCCGTTGGGCCCCTGAGCAAGGCCCTTAACCCCAACTGCTCCAGGGGTGCTGTACAATGGCTGACCCTGTGCTCTGACTCCAAGCTTCTCTCCCTGTCTGTGTGTCTGTGTCTCATGGAGAGCAAGCTGGGGTAGGTGAAAAGACGAATTCCTAATGCAAGAAATTGTATGGCTAATAAAGTGATCTTATCTTATCACTATTAATCTTCCTTCATAAGACGAACATTGTATAGATCTCACCAGAACTTTCAAGCAGAAGCTTGAAGCAGAAGGCACCTGGAAACAAAAATTATTTTGCACCACACAATGCAGGTTAATTGTTCCTATCCGTCTGCTGACCTTGTTCCTTCCAAAGCAATCCTGACACTTTACCACATAGACAATGACTGCAGCCCTAGCTCCAGTGCAAGGACTGGATTTTTTGCTTTTTTTGTTTTACAGGGGGTTCCGTGTAACACTCCACTGAACAGTCAGAGAACATATTCCAGAAATATGCAGGAATTCCAATCTGAAAGGCAGATTCATCCTCAGTGAAGGGGACATTGTGGTCTGCTCTGGAATTATGTCAGGAATGTTTGGGAATAGGGGAACTGGGATGGGGGTTCATCAGCAAGGCAATAAGAGCAGCCCTTGGAACTTGGTGTTTATTTACATTATTCCACTTATCAGGCTTTATAGGTTTGGCCTCAGAGCAGCTCATTGTTTTTTCTACAAACACCTGACAGCAGCAGTCAGATCTTGACTGATGAGCTGTGGTGAAAAGTTGTCCCTTGGGCTGCTCAAATGTTTGAGCTCAGGTAACGGTGTCTTTCTCAGATGTGCCAGTGCTTACAAGAAGAGCCAAGCCACTTTGAAAAGTACTGTCAACGGCTGTTAAAAAAAACCCTCAAAGCAGTTTTGGGTGTAAAAGCCATTAATGAATGTTGTTGTCCCATGTCATTCAGAACTCAACAAATTCCTAGTTGTTGTCATCTTACTCTGACTCGTCTGTACATTTTAGTGTTTTCTTTCCTTTATATCAGTCAACACTGAAATTATGTGATCTCACATGGTGGTATCCAAAATGTTTTAACCTCCTATCAAGCAAAAAGTCAGACACCCTTGCTTAATCTTATGTGCTTATGGATACAGTTACATTAAATTGAGAGCTAGTCATTCTGAACATGTCAAGGACAATTTATCACATGAGTTGTTGTTACAAGGATGAACAGTACAATTGATAGAGCTTTTTCGGTCTTGGGGGAAATCTGTCCTCCACCTTTGTGAAAGTCAAAAATGGAAGTGCAATAATAAAGGAGACAGATGTAGCAAGGAAAATGTAGTTATGGAAAAGAGAATATAATATAATGTTGTAATTAATTGTATGATATAAGTTTATTATTGAATTACTTAATTATAATTTTAGAAACAAACCTGAAATTTTGAGACAGAAAACGTAGAGAATACCTCTAAAAGTTTTTCCTATGGTAAGACTCTTGTAAGATGATTTAAAGTTTGTAAAGCACAGTACAATTACGGTAAAGTACAAGTAATAGGAAAACATCCATCCATTTTCTGTATCTTCCAATACTTCCTGTTTCTGCCATAAGGAAGGGTAAACCCTGGACAAGATACTGGTCCATCAAAGGGCACACAGACACAGACACGCAGACTCGCACCAGGTTTTCACAGTTTTCCCAGAACACCTTTAACCTACCAGTATGTTTTTGGACTGTGGAAGGAAACCAGAGCACCTGCAGAAAGCCCATGTGAACGTGGGGAGAACTATATAATTTCAAAATTTCAAGAAATATCAACTCCACACAAACAGCAACCCAAGTCTGGAATCAAACTCAGGGCTCCAGCACTCCACTGCGTCACCATGCAGCCCTTATGGAAACATTAGAAATGAAAATTCATAGTATAAACATTTAAAACTCATGGGCAACTGAACAAAATGCAACGCACACAGAATAAAAACTTGTGAAAGTCACCCTTCAGTTGTTCTCATCAACAAATCCTGTCTGTGTGTTTGTTCCAGCCTACACCCAAATCCAGCCTCACCAGCTCATTCAGCACCAGCAGCACAAGCAGCACCAGTTTGTGATCCAGCAGCAATCCCAGCTCTCCCAGAGAAGCCAGGCCCAGCTCCTGCACACGGCTTCCATCCAGCCCCAGCTCCAGACGCAGGCTCAGCCAGTGCAGGCCCTCACCATCCAGTCAGCCCTGGCCACCCAGTCCCAGAGCCAGCAATGCTCCATCCCCGTCCTGCCCAAACCTCCTGCCCACCAGGCCCCTGCACCGAGCCAGCAGGCCACCATCTTCCACTCCACGGTGAGCCCCCAGAATGGACATCCCACAGCAATGAACCAGGCGGCCCATCCTAAACCCCAGCCTGTCCAGCTGGCTGCAGTCAACCTCCAGATCCAGCCAGCGCCCAACACGGTAAGAGTTACATTGCTGCGGTAAGCAATATCGAAAGGAATAACTGTCCCCTTCAATTCTCAACAACATTCTACATTGTTATTCAGTGCTATGTTGAATCGATGAAACAGTCAGGTATGGGACTTTAAAATGAAGTAACAGGCCTGTGTTCTCATGTGACGTAGGATTTGTCTTCTTACATGGTCTGCGGCAACACAAGTCTGGGATTGTTAAAAGGGATTACAGTGTAGATGATGAAAACGGGACCTTTTCTCAAAAGAATTTTAAAGACCCAACAACTCAAGTGATTGAAGTCAAGACTGGGTTAACCATAAGATCAAGACAGGCTTTAACAAAAGAAGCAACTGTAAGGGATAGGTCTATTCCATGCTGAAAAGAGAAGATGGGAAACACCACGTTTCGCCTGTGGAGCCTTCGTCGGGTGTAAGAAAGACAGGGCAGTCAGTGAAGATAAAATAGCATGGGAAAACAAAAGCCAGGAGAGAGGAAGAGGCGGGAGCAGGGGAGAGGCAGAGTGGCCAATCAATTTGTAGGTTTCATTTCACACCTCTCCTCACCTGTCTCGACCTCGCACCACTTGATTGGCCACTCTGCCTCTCCCCTGCTCCCGCCTCCTCTCTCCTGGCTTTTGTTTCCCCATACTACGTCACGGCCATGCTCCACGGCCAAAACGTTGTGTTTCCCCTCTTCTCTTTCCAGGGTGGAATAAACCTTTACTTGTTCCTTTGCAGCCTACACACGCTGATGCAGCTACCCACCTGAGCGACTGTAAGGGACGACAGGCATATTGTCTTTAAAGAACATACAGCTTATACACCTCCAGGAAAGAAGACATTAAATCATTAAAGACTTTTAAAAAAGCTGAACAAAACTTCTGTTGCCAGCAGGGAGCTATTCGTTACTCTCGCAGAGACGGCAGAACTTCTCAAAAGTGTACGCTGTCCCCATTCCTCGCCTCACTCCTTTCTCTCGTGTACTATTAGGCAACCCGGCCTGTCCAGGATAGTGCCACTAAAGACAAGGCAGCTCCAGCAGCAAGCAGGGAGACATCTCAGGCCACCATCCCCCAGCAACCAGCCCCCGCTGCAACCCTGACCATAGCCACCACCGAGCAGCGCAAGACCGACACCAACAAGCCCATGGCGCCAGGTACTGCTTTTGGTTCCCAAGAACGGCTACAGATTGCCCAGATGGGTAGAGAAAGGATCTGGAACACTACCGCACCCCTCCATATTATAATGAGCACTCATCAGTAACAGCTGACTGTGCCTGCAGTCTAAATATTAGCCTTCTGATAGATCTGATAGATATTGTCAGCAGCTATAAGAAAGTTTTTGCATGAGAAACTTTGCTGTGTGGCAAGGTGCAGTACATGCACAGACATTTTGAGTTTTACCCTTCTTCTCAGTGACACAACCCCCCCTTGACTTGTATGTATAATGCTCAGGGTTTTGTGTTAAAGACATTATGCATTTTTAAATTAGATTATGCATTTTTATACGTGTGAAGCTTTTTAAAATATTTAAGAGTGCTTAATATTATTTTTTCACAGGCATACATATTTAAGGTATAATGGGGACAATGTTTTATTACTGTACAAAGAGACGCCTTTCATGATTCATGGTTTGTACCACACTAAACAAAACTGACACCCGTTTTTATTCCACACAACCTGATTTTGTTCTGAAAGATGATGGGTAGATTCACTTTTCATTTTTTTTTTTAATATGAAAAATGTCTCACAAAGCCCCTTTCCAGATCAAATTGTTCTGCTTTGCTTGCTTTTCTACCATGATACTACATGTGCATAACTACATGCGAGTACTTTTCTCACATTAACGGTTGTAGCCCATGCATTTAAATATCTGTCCTCTTACTGTCACTTTGATTTTGGCGAGAAAACATGCATCCGAGTTAAGTAAATCACACGGCACAGTCAATCACTGTGACTCTACTGCATTATGTATGTTTCATGTGGGAAATATACCTTCTGAAACCATGGGGGAAGAGAACAGGAGAACAACAGATCTGTGTCAGCAGGCTTAGCAAGACCACATATATTTCCTCCTTTACAAAAAAAGAACCCACATTTTTTAAACTAATTTTTAGAACATTTGTTCCATATAAATCCATATATATCCCACATATCTGTACATATTCTATATCAATATAAATACTACACACATTATCTATTGTATTATAAATAAGCCATCATTCTTACATGTTCACTGAGAATGAAGTGCTAGATCGATATTCAAACTAATTATGCTCTGGAACTGGAGCATAAAAGCAATATAGCTGTGCTCTCCAAGAGGGGACAATATAATTGAACCTTCCTCTGAAAAGACCAGAATGTGTACTTGCAATGTCATTTCTCACACTTCCAGGTGCATCTTACTCGTTCCCTATAAATCAATGCATTTCAAAACAGTGGACAAATACAGATCAGAAGCTGATTCCTATCTTTGGGTTCACATAGAATAGTAACAATTTAAGCAAATACAGCAATGTGGACAGCGCAGACAGATGACAGGAAAGCACTGTCCAAGGCTGGGTTTTCAAGCTGGAGAGCTCCAGCCCTGTGCGTAGCCCTCAGACAGACCGCCTGAGCCAAGCCTGGCCTGATAAGCTGGGAGCACAGCGGCCATTACGTCACTGCCATCTGTATGGCCGCCAGCCGGCAGCCCCACAAAGGCTTCCCTTGCACCCCTCTCTCTCCCCTCAAGCGGAAGAGTGAATCCGTCACGCCCCAGTATCCATTGTCCGGCCCCAGCGACTGCGAGACAGCGACAGCAGTGGCTTTAATTAGGGGAAAGGGGGATTCTGCTTTGTTAGTCCCAGAAGGCAGAGGAATAAAGGTGGGCAAACTGGGCTTTTCCCTGGCAGGTGCATCTCGGAAGATCCGCAATAAAGAGACTGCCATTTTACAGACAGCACAGCTTAAAACATCACTACCATCACTCAGATGCATTGAGGCAGTGAAAAACAGACGTTTGACACCAACTCTATCTGATGTTCAGTACAGGATTCAAAAAGAGTGAATCCAGTCTTGAGTGCTAGCTAGTCTCCCTGCCTGCATGCATTTAATTGTTCTCATGCACATTGTGGAGTAAGATAGTCGGGGAGTTCAGTACTGCGTGTCAGCAGATTACTACTATGGGGGAAATAGGAAGAAAAACAATGAGTAGAATAAAGAGAACTTCATATCAGAATCAGGCACCCAACAAAGAAGTTAACACTTATAATAGAGCCACTTTCACACACACAGTAGATTAGCAAAGAACCACGTGTCCTTGTAAAGACACTCGCTGACTCACTTCAAGGAAAGTTAGCATGAAACAACGGGCAGTACCAAGGTCCGAGGCAGTCAGGAACTGCTCAGCGGATTCAACACCATATTACAGCATCAGCAAGAATGATTCCTTTCTGCATTCCTTTTTCTTTTCTGTTAGTACCAAGACCCTACAGCAGCAGATGCTGCTGACTAAAAGAGCAAACAGAAGACCTTAGTATTTGAATGCTGGAATATCCCGCTGATCCAAAAGGTTCTCTAATATGTGAGCAGTGTAAAAAAACAGTGGCAGATACATTTAGCTGTGCAACACACACCATGAAGCATTAATATTCTTTTTTCTATGTGGGAAGAAAATAAATGAAATATGTACATATCTAATCATTTGAACAGTGGCAGAATCTGAGGCCCTGATTTACCTAAAGTTTAAGTGTAAATATTTAATTACTGCTAAATCCATCCATCCATTTTCAGTGACACTTTAGTAAAGGGTGACCATATAGTCTTTACTTACCACACTTTTTTTAAATGTAAAGAACATCTTATGGCCTTTCTTTTGAAAGAAAATAATAGAAAAGAGTGCTGCTCTAGTACACAAGTACACAGTAAGTACAGGAGCAAAGAGCAAAACCGAATGCAATAAACAGAATAATTTAAAAATTCTAGTTTAGGTCAAAGTAATTGTGCAATTAAAAGGCTGAAAAACTATTGTAAACCCCACTAAATTCTCAAGGAATGAGAACCCGTTTGGCTAGTGTATTCTCCCTGGTGTTCATGATTTCTGATTCTTTTACCTCACTGGTAACTTGCTCCATCGCTTCAGCTTAGAGCCAAAACGTCATGTGAACAAATCATCAGGGGAAAAAAACAACTTGTTTTGCAACTCTGCACATCACAAATGATTAAGTTCAGAACACTTATGCTTTTAATTAAATATTATGTCTATAATCCCTCAGCAAATTAGACCATCAGTGCAATCTGCTTAGCAAATAGCACTGGCTAGCTGTGAGCTGGTACATTTTATTGTTTCTGTTTCTTGTAAAATGAAATCTGTAAAACTATAAAGCTTTTCTTTATGAGCGGAATTGGGGGTGTTAGTGCATAGCCTAATCGCACTCCTCGCTACTGAATTCAAACTAAATGGAACAAGTTCTCTTTGATGTTTAAAAATCAAACTTATGCCTTCAGTTACATATTTCCCTCCCTACAAATAAAACTTTTTAACAGGTTTCCTGTGGCCTAAACAAATTTCAGTCAGTCCAGAACTAAATTGGTTTGCAAATCACACAATGGCCTTATCATCACAGAGGGCTTTTTAAGTGTCATGTTTGCTAGGATTCCCTTGGGATTCCACAGCATATCTCACACCTGTCTTGAGGTTTTAAATGAGCCCCCTGTATTTGTGAGGTAGGATCATTTTACCATAGTTTGCCATATTGGTTATCTACACCATCATTGTTCTTGTGAAGCTAAATTCTTCGGTTAAGCGTGGGGTATTTAAGAATGGTTTGGCAAGCATTGTTGCAGAAGAATAAATGGCCACACAAAACAATGCTATTCATTTCAGCCAGTATCCATAAAAAGCTTATTTTAATGCATTGTGAATTGACGCTTCTGAATATTGCATTTAGGCAGTTTCAAAATACTGTACATTATGGACGTTTTAAACAGTTTATTGTATTAAATACACTTAACAAGCACAACACTGGAATTTGATCTTTGAAAACTTTAAAATCAGTTTTAAGCTACAGTATACCAATTTATACCGTGATATAATTTACAACTAAGTTGCCTTTTAACATTGGCGATGTAAGCGCCTTGACCATAATTTCTCTTGGGATGAGCAAGAGGTAAGCCCTGCTGAGAAACCAGGTTTTAAGAGTACAGAAGCTGGTGTGTTTTGCCTCGTTCTTTAACGCTTGAGAATTAGGTACAGAACCACGAGAGCAAAAAGCCGTGAGCTATTGTCATTTTAGGAAAGAAAACGAGGGCTGGAGTGGAAACGAGATGAAGAGATAGTGGGAGGAAGCGCACACATAGGAAGTGAGTAACTAGCTGAAGAAGAAAATCTGGTTTCAGAGTATTTCAAGGTTGATGTAAAAATCAAACTGCGCTCTCTCTGTAGTTTCGATATAGGAAGGTTTCTCAAGCTACAGTGATCACTTAATCCCTAGTAAACTTCATAGTGCTATTTCAGCTTTGTTATCATACCGGGAACTACTGTAAATCACTGCTTTCACGAAATGCACAAGGTGTATTTCGCCCGAATGATGCGCAGTTTGTCCTTTTTTGCATTTTATGACACGCCGTTAAGAACGTACAAAACCAGCTACACCCTATTGATATTAACTACCGGGGGAAACCCTTTCATGAATTTTAGTTTTACCTTTATAAATGTAACGTGCATAACGTGTTCCATCTTTTTTTCCCCCAAGCCAGCTGTTCGATTAACTGAATTCCGTTTCCAGTAAACGAGAATGCTCTAAAATGCTGTGAGGTCATCCATTGTCAATTTACAAGCTAATGCCCATTAATTACATTTATTTTCTCGGGGTGGTAGGGTTTGTCTGAGGGGGGTAGAAGCAGGATAAAAACGCCACGTATCTTTGGTTACCAACCGTTTAAATCATTGTACGTGTAACGCGACAAATAAGATTTTTTTTTAACTATGTGGGTGTTAGCGTGCCTACGCTGAGAAAACAGAAAAAAAACATCCCAATGAATTTTCTCAGCTGCTCTTTTGAGACGGTCGGCAGCTCTTTCCCCCGCCTCCATGCCTTTGACATCTATCTAAGCCCAGCCAGCGGCGTCCTCCAATCAGAGCGCCGGCTGCCGACCAAGGCGCGTCCCTATTGGCTGGCGTGAGCTGCGCAGCGGACCAATAAGCGGCCCTCGACGTTTCCTACTCAGTTCCCTCATACAAAGAGGATTAGAGAGTGTGTGTTTCTCGGGTTTGTGCGGGCAGGCTCGTCTAAAACAAACACAAATAAGGGTGGAAAAAAAAAAGTTTGGGGGGCCCTTCCGTCTTCTCCTTTCACGGCGTTTGTGCGGCCAAGGGAAGATGAGAGCGCTTGCCTGCGGAATATCTTGCTCAAAGTTTCGGGCCGCTGGTGTGCTTTTCCCGATCTAACCCTACGCTGCAAAGAATAAAGATTTCTTCTTTTGGGGGAGAATTACTGAACTGAACAAAGGCGTGTGCTGCTGCTGCTGCTGCTGCTGTTGCTACTGCCCAGTGTATTGTTAGATCCTGCACTTATGCAGCCCTGGGATTTCTGTTTTTCGGAGAACAATCGCGTTGCAGCTTACTTAACTCAAAGAAGGGGGGGAAAGGGGGGGCAAACGGGTTGGTATTTTCTCCCCCCCCTCCCGTCTTTTTTTTTTTGTAATACAAAAACCGCCGATGTAAAATAGCCGAATCTGACTTTTCGCGTCCGCTCCTTGCCGAGCTCGGCCGACACAAAGGAAGGCACGGACGGGGTAAGTTGCTTGCCTGCGCGCAAGTTGGGTTTTCTCGTCGCGTCGCCGTCCGTGCGGTAGAGGAAGCGAGCGCCTCTTTGTAACGCGGCGATCGCGGCCGCAGGGGGGGGGGGAGTGATAAGCGAGCAGCAGGACAAGTGAATGCGCTCCTGGAGTTGCAGCTTGCGGGGCTGCCTAGGCATGAGCAGTCGATAAGTTGGCGAAGGGGCTTCTCAGCAGTGAACGGTGCGTGTTTGATTCCCAGTAGCCGACTTGGGTTGAACTGCTCGCCCGCATTCCTCCAACAGACGTCCTTGTCATTTCGAAGCGGTTATTTCGTTTTCCCACGGAAGCCGGCGATCGGATAAATACAGCGATTTCACGAGGGGGGCACGCAGCTCGGTGTATGACTGCGCTTCCACGGTGCGCGACTGTGGATGTCAAAACGTAAACAACGCTGCTTATGTAATGACGCCTTTAACATCTGTAAATCGTTCAAAGGGCGAGAGAATGAAAGGGCATTCACCTGCTGGCGGTGCATTTTTAAACCTGGACACGGTGATGTTTTCCTTTGAATCGAATACAAGCATTGAATGTCCGTGCACTTGGTGGGCAATGTTGGAAGCAAATGTTAACCGCTGTTCAAGGATACATGTCCAGCGTTTCATCTTTTAGATTTATTGCATGGTTGTTTTCATTTGTGTAAACACGCAAGTGTGCTTCCAGTTTATATTTAGCTTAAAAGTGGTTACAGTTTCTCGTTTTTTCTACCCAGAGTGGTAAGGCCTAACAGATCATGTCCCCTGAGGCAGGATAACACTAGAGACAGAAACGGTGATCAGCGAGCTTTAGAGACTTCGCGGTTGCTCTTAATTGTAAGGAGTGGAGCACAGACGGTTACATTCATCCAGATCAGATTTGTAAAAATATTAAATACAAATCAGGCGTGGAAGTATTTTTAAAATGTAAGATTTAAAACTGGATAGATAATTTACATGAGTGCATTTCTAATAACAATACCTTTAGTTTGATTTTCTCCTGGTTTGCTCCTGAATGAAACTTAGGTCAAGGTTAAAGAAGGTAAAACCCAATGTGGGCTGAATAGCTTTGATATTCTTCAAACATTTAGCCTCCTGATCAACCAAGTATCCACCACCTGTGCTCTTAATGGCTGAGATGCTCATCAGGTTGATATCTCTTGTAAAGCACGTCTTAAGATTTAATGGTCCTGGCGCGTGGATTTAGATGATAGAAATTAGTCAGGAAGGTTTTTCAGTTTGATTAAGGCCTCAGGAGGTGTGAGTTTGAAAGAGCAAAAGTGATGAAATGAAGGCCTTAGATTTTAAATACATGCGTCAATGCTTCCTAAAGTGTGAAACTGCTTCTTTGCCGTGGCGGACAGGAAGAGGCTGTTAAAATCCCGGGTTTTGTCTGTGCCCGCAGGTAGAGGCACTGCCGAGAGGGTGAATGTGAAGTCAGGGGTGGTTGGCTCTCCTCCAGCCATGACCTCAGGAAACGGGAACAACGCGCCAACTGTGACCGGCAGCACGCCCCAGAACGGCGAGAACAAGCCCCCCCAGGCCATCGTCAAACCCCAGATCCTCACCCACGTCATCGAGGGCTTCGTCATCCAGGAGGGAGCCGAGCCTTTCCCCGTGAGTGCCCGCTCGCATGTCGCCCGCCGTGTGGCACCCGAGGGGCTCAGAGACCTGGTCTGCCTTGGCAGTCACTCTCATCACTGGCACCCAGAGGCTCCGTCCTTGAGAGCCTCAGTCAATCCCCACGGGCCACAGGCTCCCCCACCCATCGCTGGCTACACAAGTAGAGTGTTTAGGGTATCCTACTGCACAGGGGTGATTTCGCCTGGGGCGTACAGGATACACCTTCAAAGCTCCAGGCTTCTTGAGCTGAAAGCAGGCACCTTTCTGTGCAGAACTCTCCCTGACAGTAACAGAACCACAGCAGTAAAACGCACGCCACAAGGCCTTCACTCATCAACTCCAGCCAGTCTTGGCTTCCTGAACAGATCAGACCCCTCTGCGCAGTGTACAATCACCCAGTTCCTCAATTAGGATCCACTTTCACTTCCTATTATTCAAAGTCCTATGTCCTATGAAAGCAATGTGACATTTCAACACTTCCATGCATCCTCCAAGCGGCTATGAAACATTCAGACCAGACAGGATCTTGATTTCTATTTATTTAATGCAATAACAATTGTTATTGCATGAGAAAGTATCAGTTATGAATACAGCTAGTATTTGAGAATAGCAAAATTTGCTCATTTGAGTTTTATAGGTCATTTAATATATGGTTGAGCACTCTGGCCTTCTTGGTTAAACAAGTGTCATCTGTAGCTCTGGGTTGAGAGCAGGGAGTTCTTCACAATAGAGGTTAATGTTCCATCTGTATCAAACACCTCTTCTGAATGGAATGCACTGCCACCTAGTGGCGACGCAGGGGGCCAATATTCATGCGTCAGCGTGCAAAGCAAGAAGAGGAAATTTTCTCACAGTCCTACAGCTCAGCTCCAGGCATGGATGAGGGGCAGTGCCAGTCTGCTAAGGGGCGATGCAGAGGAAGCGATTACCGCTGTAAGATGTCAAGATTTCTACAGCTGGCCTCCCTCCCAGAACGGAGCCTTTGAAACAGGGTCGTGCAGCTGCCTGCTGGCTATGTGAGGAAGAGAGCCTGATGGAGGAGATGGGGCCCAGAGCTCCTGGCTGTTGCAGCTCTCCAGCTGCTGTAGACGGAGAGGGTAAACTGTATGTTCACATGCTGCCTGTAAGCTAAAGCAAATTGCCTTGGCAAGTGTAAATACAAAGTACCAGAGGAATAAGTCAATCCCTGTTTAGAAACACACAAAAAAAAACCTCTTCTGTACTTAATTCCCTCCTGTCAGCAAGCACAGTCTGAGGGTCACCATCTTATACTGCACGCCTGTGTACCTTGGGAAGCCACCACTGGGTCATCCTGCTATAAGCGGAGTCCGGAGGTGCATGTACACTTTACAGTTGCTGCTGTTTGTGCACCCAGGTGGGACGTCCTCCTCTGCTGATCGAGAACCTCAAGAAACAGAAGCAGCAGCTGCAGTCGGACCCCGAGAAGACCCCCCAAAGCAATCCCCCCAACACTACAGATTCGGAGATGGAGGATCTTACACAGCAAGGTAGGATCTCGCCGTACACGCGCTCGTTTCAGCTCCAGCCTAACGAGCGCCTGACATGGGAGGTGTGGTGTAATGCCAGGCTTGTCCTGGTGGAGTTCAGACGAGTATTGACCGGGTGATCACATTTAGAGTTGTGGCGTACGTCCGTGATCACTGGATTGCATTTGCGCAGTGCGGCCAAAATGGGTTTCTGGGAATAAAAAAAGGCAAGGCCTCTCCGAAGAGAAATTCACCTTTCCCTTTTTACAGGTCAGATCAGTGGTGCTGTAACTTTTTAGTCATATTGGTGAGCAATGCAGTTCACTCCTGCTGCTTCAGTAAATTCTCTACAGTATAAACAGGTCATAGTTATTAAGGAGTATGTGTTCTCATTTGACTTGCATGGTAAGATATGTTGCAAACCATAGTTTTTTCTCTGACTTCCTTCAGTGATATGTTCACGGCACATTCAAGTGGTAGATTTACTTACTGCATTTAGCATTGTGAAGACCATAAATGCCAGTACTTAACAGTTCTGCTGTCATTTAGTAGTGTGATAGAGTATAACAGAAAACGTCCGACTTGCACTCTTTTTTTTGTTGAAAATGGTTGATTTACACGTGTAAAATTCAGCTGCAGCCCACACACGATGACTAAATTTCTATATCTAGAGTCTCACAACAGCTGCCATAACCACGTTTCCCAAAGGTGTAGAGAGGGGATTAGTTCTGCTCAAGTCACTGAATTTTAAATGCAAAGATGCTCTCAAAAAATATGCCTTTGCACATTATTTTGTGAACACGGGACACCAAAAACCTAGACATACTGTACAGGAAGTACAAGGTAAATGGTCTTTGTATAAACAAGAAATCTGGAAATTAGAGTGGGATAACTAGTTGAGAAAAGGAATACCCCTAATGGCTTTATACATTGTATTTTTATGAAAATGTAGAGTGTAGAGAACCACCTGGAGACAAATGTTTCTGGATCCAATATTAAAAGTTACCCAAGGGCCTTCTTTAGAATCAGCAATGAAACAAGCCAGAAGACACAGGTGGAAACTACTGCATTTAAAACTGAGAGCAGGAGACGTGGTTTTACTCAGAGTCATGGGAGTATGATGCGACCAAACCACCCACAGAGCTGAAGCTGCTACCAGGGATTCTTTCAAGTAATGTCTGGTTGAGATCAGGTTTAAGGTAGTGTTCATTTATGGATTAGACCATTGAGATAGATAATGGCAATAGATGGTCTCTAAATACCAAACTAGAGGTAAATGACAGAAGACCAGTCATTCTTATTTCCTATATCAAGGTCTGATTTTAAGCTGCTTGTTCGTTGTTCACTGTGCCTGAACAGAAATTTTTGTCCCTCCAGGACCTGAGACCCACCCCAATTCGAGAGCCTTTGGTTTTAAATGTTGTGCTTTTCTTCTGAGTTCCCCTCTGCTGCGCTCTCTCAAGGCTGTCTTTACTTTCTAGAATTAAAGGACCAGGAGGAAGACGCCGAGCCCAAGCTGAAGTGTGAGCTCTGCGGACGGGTTGACTTTGCTTACAAGTTCAAGCGGTCAAAGAGATTTTGCTCCATGGCTTGTGCAAAGAGGTACATTGCTTAGGCTTACAGTTGTATTAAACAGGACACTCTGTCTGTTACACTTAAAAACCCCATTGAGGACAGTGGGGGGGGGGGGGGGTATTTATTTCCTTTAATGTAGACTGTTTTGAAATAATTATGAAATAATATAAGATAACAGCATACAAGAAGGGACTGTTTTTATATTACCCAAGCAGATGATCAGGCTAGAGCTGAGAAATAGCATTTCCTCTGGATTTCCAGCAGTAAAATCCAGTGGGGCAAATCAGATGAAGGAGAAAGGAGGCTACAAGAGAAAACCATTGACTCCCAACGATCAAAACTGTTCTTGGTACTGTAAGCGTTTTATCCCCAGGGATTCTGAAGGGCCTTTTCGTTGGTGGTCTTTTTTTTCTTTACAAATCCAGTAAGCAGAGCTGTTGGAGTCTTTTGGGTAATGGCTCTTAAGTTATGGCCTGTAAACTGTAAACCATATACGGTTCAGAAGGAATTGAAACAGGAGCCAGAGCACAGCTGGTGCATGCTGTTACCCACACTGGCATCCTGTAACTTTTATACTCTACAGTGTTATGAATTTTGATCTCTTTTTTTCCATCAAATTATATGCTTTCCTTTGTGGGAAAGCTTGGCAGTATTTCTGCTGGGGATTCAGGTTGGGGTTGTTCTTGTTTATAAGTGTTTTTATAAATGCATGTGGGTGGAAAGAACCACAGATGCAAAAGCTAACTAACTGAGCTGGAGTTAAATTAAAGCAGATGTTAGGTGAATTCTGCCTTTCTTTTTCTTCTCACTCAGATGACCACTAAAAAGGCCTGCTGGAACAGTGGCATGTCTCCCCACCCTCTCTTTCCAAACCTCCAATTTTTTTATTTATTTTTTTAGTTTTGTTTCCATCCAACCAAAGTGTCATTTGACATTTTCTTTAAGCCACAAGACCACACAGGCCTGCATGAGAGGGGTAACTGTACTACTCATTTTTTAACATGTTCTTACCACCAGTTTAGGAGATAAAAGCAAAAGGAAATAAAATTGGGTTTTCAACTCTACTGAACCAAAATCTCTCAAGACATGCCTCCTTTCTTGATCTTTGTCAGATCTGTACTCCAGACATTTTCATTCTTGCTGGTCTGACCTTTCAAGCGTTTGCAGCAGAAACTAAGGGATGAGAATGTTTCACAACATGAGAGTTGCTTCATTGATTAAAAATGTCTTAAAACTGCAAAAGCACTGAGCTTCCTCTGGTCTTTGTCAGATATAACGTGGGATGCACGAAGCGCGTAGGCTTGTTCCACCCCGACAGAAGTAAAAACGCAAAGTCAGACGGACCAAAACACCGCCGACGAAGGTCGCGAAAGGGCAGTCTGCAGAATCTGAACAAGGAGACCAAGAAACAGGTGACACCCGCAGCAAAAGACCGATGTCCTTTTCCCACCTGGGTTGCCCAGTTCTTAGATCTCCCCCACTGATACACCCATAGAGCATCAACACTGAGCAAAGAGCGCATAGATAAGTACGACTACAATTTGTACTGTATATGCAATGTTCTGCTGCAAGTTACAGATTTCAACACTCGCAAGTAATGCGAATGAATGCATACGAGTCCTTGACTTAATATTACAATATTTAATAATATGTTACATGTTACATACCCTTTATATAGCAAGTAATCAGTAAGCACATTGTGGAAACACCTCTGCCAACAACTGTACAGATGTTCTGTTCACCTGTTTAGGATAGACATCCTATGCATAACATTCTTAAATTCTGTGGGTAAGTAAAGGGATTAGTAGTAAAATCTGAAAATGAAGGAACAACTGTTTAATTAGACAGTACTATCAAATATTAGGTTGGTGTTGGAAGGAATACCAGACTTTGTCATTAAAACTTTGTTTTATTCTAACCCTGAGCAAAGAATTAGCCTGTAAATCCTGCTCTGCCCTCATGTACCTACAGTAGCTATTTTCTCTTTGTTTTTGGTGTGGATTTACAGTATACGTGTAGCATTAATCTATAGGTGTTTTGCATGTGACAAATAACACGCGCTGCCCACAGAAGCCTGCGCAAGCGAGATCTCCCCGCGGTGTAGCGGGCTTGACGGCGCCTTTGTCCTTGTTGCAGCAAGCGCCCACACCCCTGCAGTCGCTGGGCGGCTCCGTGTCCTCGCCTCCCCCCTCGCACCCCAGCCAGGGCGAGTCCAGCCAGTGCTCGGACATCTCCAGCTACGAGGAGCCCCCCTCCCCCCTCTCGGCCGCCAGCTCGGGGGCCCCCAGGCGCCCAGGCGACAGGGGCCCCGACGCCCCCGAGGGCCACGCCCGGGAGCTGCCTCTGCTCACGCAGCACTTCCTCCCCAGCGACCCCACCAAGTGGAACGTGGAGGACGTGTACGAGTTCATCCGCTCGCTGCCAGGTCAGTCAGTCGCCCGGCTGGGCCCCCAAACCGAGGGGGGTCACTGTGCTCAAAGCTTATGACTTCAGACATGAGGACCCTCGTGTGAAAATCTTTTTCCATTGATCTCTCTTCCGCGACTGAAATTGCACGTGTAGAGCTGGTAAATCAAATAGTTTTTAGGACTCGGATCTATGCGAGACCAAATCTGGCGATGCCTTTTTATAGCACGGTTCTATTTTTAGTTCTACACAACTCAAATGAGTCATTTGTCACCTGCGAGAGCTCATTATCCCCAGACAAGTAAGCAAGATCCCCATTTATTTACGTTACAGCGCAAGATGTTGCCACTGTACTGCCAATCTGATTTCCTCTGATGTCTACACTAATGCGTTTTAGAGAAACTGTGCTAAGCTATTGTTGATCAAGATGGATTTTATATTCATTGCTTCTCAATATCTGCCTTATCACAGCAGACTCTGCTCTAAACAATTGCTAGACTCATCTGCTTGTTGTAGCTAGATAAGCCACACACAAAAAAACTAACTCTGTGACCTCCTCTGTTGAGCTGCAGGCTGCCAGGAGATAGCAGACGAGTTCCGATCACAGGAGATCGATGGCCAGGCCATGCTGCTGCTCAAGGAGGACCACCTGATGAGCGCCATGAACATTAAGCTGGGACCGGCGCTGAAGATCTACGCCCGGATTAATATGCTCAAGGACTCCTAGCCGAATCTGGGCTGGGGGCCAAGAGGGTGGGCCGCCTGCCTCCTCCACAATACAGAACTACACTGAACGGTCAGGGTGGTCCCAAAACCGTTTCTACTGCTGCGCAAATCTCAGCCAGGTTGAAAGCTTTTCCTGTCGGCTCTTGGCAGGTGGCATGGTGCTAACCTGAAGAGACGCATGACCGTTAGTATCTCTTTTTGGACACCTGAGCTCCTGAAGTTCCGTACTGGTGATTTACAGCTGTGAACTCTTTCCAGATGGACATACAGGAACTAATTAATCAGATTAGTGGGTTGTTTTGGACCTACTGCACAAGGAGCATCGGAAGGAACTATAACTACTTCACTGGTTCTGGTGTGATTTCTTAAGCCATTGCCAATGAGAACTGGGGTGAGGGAAATGGGGACAGGTCCCTGGAATTTGCAGATGGGCTTTTGTTTCTTTAAATGATATTTAATTTGACTTCCCTGAAAAGGAGGACGACATGAATAATTATAAGCCGAACGGGTTCCACGGTGAAGAATTTCGCCTGATAAATTGGTGCTAGTTGATGGCGTTGTGGAAAGCAAATGTCTAGCGAGGGTGCTGTTCAGCAACAGCTGTAACACTGCCCTGGCCTCACTGTGTATAAGGGTGCTCAAGAATGATAACCTGTTGTCACAATAGTACAGCGACCGGTAAAGCAGTAATCATGCATTAGTTCATACAGAAAATGCTTAGTTCAAGCCTCTTTGCAATTCAGAAAAGTCCCTTTCCTACATATAGCATTTTTTTAAACAAACACCAGGATGGGGCACAAATTGAGAAGCACAATAATTTTTATTACTGCATCTCTTAATGCTGTCCTGTTTTTCTTCCCCACCATAACCCTTTTTGGTGCATGTGAAATACTCTTATTAAATTAAATGCTGGTTTCCAAAGATAATGCATGAATTGCGTCCTACAAGGATTCATTTTCTTTCTTTTTTTTCTTGATGCATTTCAGAATAAAAGTTCAAATCATTCTCAATTTGTCATTCACCATCACTGGGTCACTCGGCAGTCTTGTTGCCTCATCCAGAGGGTCACCCTCTTCTGTGCCTCAGTAATCCATCCCTTCAGTGGTTGCTACAGCTTCACAAGGAACTTGATAAAACATAAGGCATTATCCAAAACATCAATACAGATCCCTCATATGTGAGCAGCATAATAGTGGCACTAACACGACTTAGAAATTCAAAACAGCAACTTCTTAAAAACAACTGTCCAGTACACAGAAGCCTATTCCTTTCCTTATTTACATTAAAAGAAATGTAAATAACCATTTACCATCCCTGCAAAACTGCAGAAGTTAAGACTGTTAACTGTGTACACAGGTAAAATGTACTTATCGGGCGTTTACGTGCTGAAGTCACCTTTTGTGTGAACACAAAACTGTGATTTGTATTTTTTTTAGGAAAAACAAGTTGACAGTGAGAACTCATGGAAGTGTTCTTGTTTAAAAGTTTTGTCTTGCAGTCCAGTCCGAAGCAGGTTATAGCTTGGAGAGTCTGAGCAATGCGATGTGGTGAATACCTCCGATTTACTCTAGGGACCCAAACTCATCCTCTGTGTCCATGTGTAGACTCCTTGTTTATATAGTGAGGGGTCACCTAGTGTGCTTTTGTTGGGTTTTTTTAATGTGAGAATTGTTACAATCTGTATTTATCTAAAGGATAGTCCTGTAATATAACTTTTTTTACTTGAATAAAAAAAAGAAATATATTGCCTTTTTTCTGTGGGGGGTAGAGAGCTGAAACCCCCAGCCCCTCTGTACTCCACTACAGTATTTTATTCACTGGTGTGCCAACCAACAGTATCTGGGAAGGTCATGCTACATTATGGTAGGGCTCTTCTGTGATCATTACCAGAAGAGTTTGTGGTGAGACTCTGAGACTAGGACTGTAGACGTCCCCTATGAAATATTCATTAGTTTTCCTCTAATTCGGTGGAGCAAAGCTCAGTATTTCAATCCTGAATACCACTATGCTGTTTATAAATCCCTCCCGTGAGTTTATTTGTAAAATCTGGAACAAAAACATACTCTGGACTGAACGTAGAGCGGTAGAAGACCAGCCAGATACTGTATATCCTAGGGCTTAAAGGAGTACATCTGCAGGCTAAAAGAACTAGACCTTCTGAACAGAGAAGACTGCTTGAATCGGGCGTCCTTCTATTCAAAATGCTCCAAGATACTGAGATACTGCATATTTGATTACTTCAAGATTAAAAGTGAAATACAAACCACACAAAGCAGAAATTAGAAGTGCAATCAGAAAATATGGAATGTAACGGCTTGTTCAAGTGGGGCATTTTATACCGAGAAAAGAGTAATTATGTACAAAAACAGTTGTGGGTGTTTGGAATAATGTACCCAATCTTTGCTTTACTCTGGGATTCTGCAAAAAACGCCGTGGTAGATCATCTTAAATAGCAGTTGTCAAACGGGCTTTTAAGAAACCAATGCGTCTTCGTATTTGTAACCTATTTTTTTGGAAGAAACTTCTTCCAAACACCAAAAAGCACTGCGTTATTTGTCGATCAAATTGCCTAAAAAAAATCTCTTTACGAAAAAAAAATGCAATAACGACTGATAATTATAGCAATGAAACACTAAAACCGGGTACAAAATAAAGCGCACAAAACGCGGATTTGTATTGAAAGACCCTGGAAGAGCTACTGTGAGGGTAGTTTTCTTCATCGTACAGTGTACAGACCACAGCATGTCCGTAATGCTGAAGATGTTCAGGTCAGTCAAATTCACAATGAGGGAAAAGACGTCACTCTCGGAAACTACTGAAGTCCAAGAAAATGTGCTAGTACACTTAAAACGTTAAATTAGACAGACTAACAAACTGGCTAAATAGCACTGCTGCCGCATTTCTAGCTATTGATACCTGTACTGATCTCTATTCACCTTCCCCTATTCTTTTGCAGGTGCTCTGAATTTATCGCATCAACCCAAAACATGTAGTTGAGGTTTGATAGGAAGTGGCAGATCCATATTATTCCCACTGCTGGTGCACTGTTTAAACATTCGTAATTTCTTTTGAAATCAACCCCCCCAAACACACGCACAAATTGTTGCTCTGCGGCTGAGAAAGACCACAAAACCCATCCCTTTCAAGCACAGTACTACAAATAACACTAGCACAGGTCGCGTCCAACTGCGTCTTTTACTTACCGAAAGAGCATACTGTACTTCACTGGTCGTTGTGACTGGGCATTTCCAAAATGTCCTTGCGCTTCTTCGGTACTGTGAAAAGTGGAAAATCACGTTGCTCGGCGAGCGACACCATCAGACCAGGTTCCTCAAGACCCGCTCCTCGTTCAAACAAGCATCCCACAATGTCCATACCGCTGTGATTTACACTGTCTTCGCATCGAAGATTTTCCGTTTTCTCGCATTTTGTATTTTTCGGGCCACTTAGAAGTATTTGTTGTGCGCATGAAAACGATCGCAGAGCCAGCGAGGATCTGTCACAACGTTTCTTTAACATGTTTAAAATCAGTTGGTCCGTTTCTGGAGAATCCATACACAGTGTAAAGACATCGATAGCCTTTGAATGACCAGAACAAACCATGCGCAGAAAAAGAACACGACATGAAATGAGCCTATAGTTATCTTTTTTTTTCCTGGTGGTAGAAAGACATAATCAGACACCTGTGCGATACAAACTCGTAGCACCTGCGTTAGACCCTGGAATGCATTCGGGTTGTGTGTTGCGTTTCTACAAGAGAGAACGAATCCCAAAGCGTATTTTAGAAATAAACTGAGCCTGTCATACAATTGGAACGAAGCTACGTTATAATACAATAAATGTTTAAAACAATTTATAAGCACTATCGAGTACGGTGGTGGTTTAATTTATTTTTAAGTTGTACATTCGTTTATCGTATAAAAATAATTTTAAAAGTATTTCCTGATACCATCACTCCCAGGGTAGTTGTATTTCTTTCAAACAAGCATTACTGTTAAACAAATTAAATCAAAACGTTTGTGGACAGACATTATTTGATTTTGGGGGATCTCAGGTAAGAAATTTCCCACGTTCTGTTGCGCGGTCATTACACGTTTTTGTCTTACTTCTAACGTTAAAAAACATACTTTCAAAACATTTAAGTATACTTTTCTTATGTAATTGTGTGTTGTATACTTGGATGTTTTGAAGTAGTAACTGTAACATTTGTGTCTAGGGACTGACAATAGACAGCAGTTACTCTAGGACTAGAGACCTTTGAAGAAATGCAGGTATCTGGTCTGTAAGGTATTTGCTGTAAGTGGCGTTCATGGGCTAGCACAGTTTGTGGAGATCTTTTCTCAAGATTTCCAAAAGCAATGACCCCCGTATGGTGACAGGGGTCATCCTGCTGTAAAAGTTGTTATCAATCACATGAAATTTTAAACAGGGGTCCTGACAAGTAGGGTGTTAACCCCAGTGTCCTGTCTGATTTTGGGTTTGTACAATCTCCCCGTCCTAAAGTTCTCTCTATTCTGAATATTTTATTTAATAAATTTTGAAAAATGTGAACAAGATTAGCCAAAACTAAGAAACATAAGAACAACACAAAATACATAAAAACACACACAAAAAAACAAGAGCAGAACAATTAACAAAAAGCATAAATTTGCTTAGGCCCTTTTACAGTTTTATTGTTGTTTTTATTGTTGTTATTCTGAGCACTGCCTCTGAACAACCACAGTGTGCTAGTTCAGAATCTGGGGGTATATTCTTTCTAAACACTTTTGAGTCCCAAAGAAATATTTCCACCCAAAAGTTTCTATAACATGTGACACAGCCAAAAACGGTATGTGACAATGCCATCAGAATACCTGCAGCTACCACATAAAGGAGAGACTTAAGAATACATCTTGTTCAATTTAGTTTCTGAGTGATGAAGCTGACATGTGACCCTGTACCTATAGTTCCCTCTTAACTCAGCTGTTGAAGCAGTTTCTCACCATCGTCTGCTCTGTAGTGGGCCTGTACTCATGCAGGTACTGTGCAGCGATACGGTGGTGAATGGGGAAATGTCTCAACCTACAGTACATACAAAGTGCTTTTGTGCTCCTTCGGGATGAAAGCATTACATAAACACTAGGAATTATAATTATCCCTGAGTTATTGACAAATCTGTTTATTTCCAAATAAATCCATGGCACCCTATCAGCTAACAAGTAATATATATTTATAATTATACAGTATACACTATGTGTATCTGTGTGATTGGTGTACTGTTTCAAGTATGTACAGTAAATGGCTATGACCTTAAGCAAGAAATGGAATAGGAGAGAAGGAACCCCCTTTTTACAGAAGGTCTTTGTACTTACAATATTTACTTTCAATATGTACTTACAATATTTAAAATGCACATTACATCATCACAGTTTAATCTACACAAAAGTATTATCATAAAATCATTTTTCTCATTTTCAAATGAGAGAAATTCAAATTAAAGACTGCCAAAGAATACTTTTTTATTTTTCACATTTGTTTTCTGATAAGTATACATAATGTCATAAAAGTAAGTAAACTGACCTGTTAAAAAACAGTTTTAAAAATTCTGTACTGCTGTGCTACTTTGGCATGTTTCCACTATTCCTGCAGACTACTATGGAACGAAGATGGAAGAGAAAATCTCCATCAGCAACAACAATAACAGCAATAATAATAATAATAATAATAATAATAATAATAATAATAATAACATTCAAATAGCTGCTCTTATACATGATGCTTGGTTACTTTCAACGTCTTCATGTTTGTAAAGTACAGATGTTTTTGGCAAAGTGTTCCATAAAACTAAACAATGACATAAATCCTGCAGATGGCTTACAAATGGTTAACTTTACCTTTACGTGCAACGGTATGTCCTTTGTGAATAAATAAAATATTTCTCTTGGCTCTTCTGCTATTCCCTTGTGCAGCGTGGAGGTAAGATCATTGCACACGCTGATTTTCAGGCCTCCCACAGACACCTTAGACTAGAGCAATAATTGATGATTTAGCATAATCCTAGCACAATGAAGCGAAAGTGGTACAGTATGTTTAACGTTTTTGTGTCTGAATTATTCCCATTTAAAGGCTAGAAGAATTTTTTCCCATTGCCTCTTTGCAATATGACTTGGTGACCCAACATAATAGGATACATTTCACTTCGAAGCACAGCTCCAACTTGATGGAAAGTCAACTGTATGTTCTAAGCATGGGAATTCTCCTTCTTTACAGAGCATGACATTCTCTCAGTAGAGCTGGGTTTTGCACTGGACTGGGAAGGCTACATTTCTGTGCCAGTTCAGGTTCACCCTGCTGGCTCAGTTACCATCACTGGGGCTGCTGGTTTTGCTTTTCTTGCGCTTGACCTTGGCCACTGGCGGGGGCAGTCCCAGGGACTCCAGGCGGAAAGGGCGGGGCTGGAGGGGGTCAAGGCCAGGTGCAGGGGATATATTGGCTCCACTGGAGGTCAGGTGGGACATTCCATTACCAAGAGGGGCAGTGTGTGAAGCTGCAGAAAAATCAGTACACGTTAATAAAATACTAGTTCAGGTGGGGAGCTTCACTACTCAGTATTTTATTAAGGAACAAGTAATAGGTTTATTCCATGCTGAAAAGAGAAGAAAGAAAACACAACGTTTCGGCTGTGGAGCCTTCTTCAGGTGTGAGGTGAAGACGCACACTCTCACACCACAGCCAATTTTCCCAGAAATCAATTAACTTACCGGTATGTTTTAAGACTGTGGGAGGAAACCAGAGCACCAGGAGAAAACACACATGAACACAGGGACAATGTGCAAATCCCATGCACATTGCACCCCAGGAAATAAAGCCAGGGCCCCACGCTGCCTGGCACCAATGCTAGCCACTGCACCACCATGCTGCTGTACTGATTATTCCATAAAAGTTCCATGTAGTGTTAGCTTATAAAAACAAATACTGAAGCTTCTCTACAGAACACTACTGAGCTGCAGGACAAGTTCAGACAGGGATGGTAAAAATAAGTTAAAAGGAGACATTTTTACTTACTTGTTTTTTTCTGTTGAGATTTTGTGTGATTTAACCATGTGTTTGTCTTACGTTTCCAAACAACTGGTGTTTGACAAGCCATGAGGTATTCTCTTATCTCATTCACTCTTTCCTTTGAAAGGATGAACAACCATATCCAACTGAAATCATGCCATAATACGGTTAAAGTATACTAAAAAAATACAAAGCGTCTTTATCTCTTAGGAATGCACATACGTGCATATGGCTGACCTTGAATTCTGTTTTATGAATGAAAAAATCCAACAGAATACACCAACATGGAACGATTGCCTAGATTCCATGCACACCTCTAAATAATCTTACAGTAATTCATAGTGGAAATTAATTACTGTAGTGGAAAAAAATGGAGCACTTCAGAGAAAAAAAGGACTTTTGGACAACAGTTTTGCACCACTGCACATGCATTTATCAGAGAACACACAGAAGACATCTATGACCACTTGAAGCCCCAGTCCTTACCCAGGCTTTTCATGGGGTCAGAGCTGAGGAGCTGGCTGGCTCTCTTTGATCTGAAGTAGTTGCTGGCAATGTTTTCGCTATCACTGCGGTTCAGCATCTCCTTGTACCTGTCCTCCTCCTGTTGGGATACAAAGGCATAATTATCCACGTCTACCTTCCCTCTTTCCTGCAGATCATTTTTTTGCTTTTTTTACTGCCTTTCATATGGTCACACACCAAGATCATGAAAATTCAAGGTCTTGGTGTGACCATATGAAAGGTGCTTGACTTGAAAAAATATCAAACTAAAACATTTATAAAAATATAGGTTCTACCACACATTTCATCATATTTAAGAACCTTCAGGCAAAAAGCACTGTTCCAAATGGGAGATGTGGTCACCTCTGGAGGGAGCACACCGTTGGGTCCTAATCTAGCAGCACATACCAGCTTGACCAAGCAAACATGTTGGAAAGTCCTATTTCAAGCACACTGGCAAAGCAATTCAGTTTGTCTGGCTAGTTTTGGAGTTACCTTTTGAAAAAAAGGTCTCCAAAGTCCCTGATGAACACAACCTCACTTAACAGCAGTCCACCTCAAAGAGGGATAAGGACCACTTTTCTTTTTGTATGTCCTATTTGAGCACCATCACTCTGTATAGTAGGTGCAATATTATTTTATCTGATGGAATCAGCATTTCAAGAAAGCGACCCTTTGTCTGTGGTTTGAAGAGCATAAAGGGGTATGCAGGTTGCAATCAAAAATCCATTCTATTTTGTAGCTCACTTTTGCAAACATGTGGTCAATGAGTTTGAAGCGTCTGCCTTAGAAGGAGCTGTAATTCCAACAGGCTCTTCCTCTTGAAAAGAAAGAACCCTTCTCCTTCCAAAACACCATCTTTGTAAAGAATGAATCACCATTAACTCTGGCAAAAGTAAAACTAACCTGCAGTGGTAGAAATATAGGTACTGACAATATTACAAAGATAACTGTTTTATGAACATAGCCTTAATCATTCCAAATAGATGTATAGATCTACCTCTTTTTAGGGACATGTACCTTTTCAATTAGCTTAAGATTTTCATTGTATTTCAATCTCTCAGTACCACAAGGGTGTTCTACAGCTTACATGGAGTCTGAACATATTCAAGAAAATTCATGTGAGCCAGTAAAGTAGAACGGATTCATTTTTTATGGACTGAAATGCAAAAATAAGTGAGATTATCATGCAGAAAGTGTGTTTGCAAACTTTTGAGTTTTGACCATTTTTGATTGACAGGTACATGGCTTATTAAAAACTGCAAAATTGGGCAAAATTGATTTGTTGAGGAAACAACAAAACAACACCTTTCCTGCAATTTAAACGCATCAGAAAGCACAGAAAATGCATCAAAACATTTCCAGGAGTGTTTAAACCCTAACCCTAACCCTAGCTCGGGTACTTATAGAAAAAGTTTCAAAATCCCGGCATCAAAACACTGTGCTAAAAATGTTACCCAAATGACTCCAGATCACTCAGAAATACTTCATGTAGCAGTGTTGGCGTATAATAAATGTATCTAATGTGAATCTGTTTGAAATTTGCACTATTTCTTCTTTTTGTAACCTGCATCAGAAATAAAGTATACAATAAGCATGTATTGTTCAATGTAAAGGTTCGTATTACAATTGCCACTAAATCTTACCGCAAGACATCATTTTATATAGACTGAAATGCAAAAATAAGTGAGATTATCATGCAGAAAGTGTGTTTGCAAACTTTTGTGTTTTGACCATTTTTGATTGACAGGTACATGGCTTATTAAAAACTGCAAAATTGGGCAAAATTGATTTGTTGAGGAAACAACAAAACAACACCTATCCTGCAATTTAATCGCATCTGAAAGCATAGAAAATGCATCAAAACATTTCCAGGAGTGTTTAAACCCTAACCCTAACCCTAGCTCGGGTACTTATAGAAAAAGTTTCAAAATCCCGGCATCAAAACACTGTGCTAAAAATGTTACACAAATGACTCCAGATCACTCAGAAATACTTCATGTAGCAGTGTTGGCGTATAATAAATGTATCTAATGTGAATCTGTTTGAAATTTGCACTATTTCTTCTTTTTGTAACCTGCATCAAAATTAAAGTATACAATAAGCATATATTGTTCCATGTAAAGGTTCGTATTACAATTGCCACTAAATCTTACCGCAGAACATCATTTTATATAGACTGAAATACAAAAATAAGTGAGATTATCATGCAGAAAGTGTGTTTGCAAACTTTTTGTTTTGACCATTTTTGATTGACAGGTACAGTACATGGCTTATTAAAAACTGCAAAATTGGGCAAAATTGATTTGTTCAGGAAACAACAAAACAACACCTATCCTGCAATTTAATGTGAATCTGTTTTAAATTTGCACTATTTCTTCTTTTTATAACCAGCATCAGAAATAAAGCATACAATAAGCATGTATTGTTCCATGTAAATGTTCGTATTAAAATTGCCACTAAATCTTACCGCAAAACATCATTTTATATACTGTAGACTGAAATGCAAAAATAAGTGAGATTATCATGCAGAAAGTGTGTTTGCAAACTTTTGTGTTTTGACCATTTTTGATTGACAGGTACATGGCTTATTAAAAACTGCAAAATTGGGCAAAATTGATTTGTAAAGGTTTGTATTACAATTGCCACTAAATCTTACCGCAATACATCATTTTCTATAGACTGAAATGCAAAAATAAGTGAGATTATCATGCAGAAAGTGTGTTTGCAAACTTTTGAGTTTTGACCATTTTTGATTGACAGGTACATGGCTTAGCAAAAACTGCAAAATTGGGCAAAATTGATTTGTTGAGGAAACAACAAAACAACACCTTTCCTGCAATTTAAACGCATCTGAAAGCACAGAAAATGCATCAAAACATTTCCAGGAGTGTTTAAACCCTAACCCTAACCCTAGCTCGGGTACTTATAGAAAAAGTTTCAAAATCCCGGCATCAAAACACTGTGCTAAAAATGTTACCCAAATGACTCCAGAACACTCAGAAATACTTCATGTAGCAGTGTTGGCGTATAATAAATGTATCTAATGTGAATCTGTTTGAAATTTGCACTATTTCTTCTTTTTGTAACCTGCATCAAAATTAAAGTATACAATAAGCATATATTGTTCCATGTAAAGGTTCGTATTACAATTGCCACTAAATCTTACCGCAGAACATCATTTTATATAGACTGAAATACAAAAATAAGTGAGATTATCATGCAGAAAGTGTGTTTGCAAACTTTTGTGTTTTGACCATTTTTGATTGACAGGTACATGGCTTATTAAAAACTGCAAAATTGGGCAAAATTGATTTGTTGAGGAAACAACAAATCAACACCTTTCCTGCAATTTAAACGCATCTGAAAGCACAGAAAATGCATCAAAACATTTCCAGGAGTGTTTAAACCCTAACCCTAACCCTAGCTCGGGTACTTATAGAAAAAGTTTCAAAATCCCAGCATCAAAACACTGTGCTAAAAATGTTACCCAAATGACTCCAGATCACTCAGAAATACTTCATGTAGCAGTGTTGGCATATAATAAATGTATCTAATGTGAATCTGTTTGAAATTTGCACTATTTCTTCTTTTTGTAACCTGCATCAGAAATAAAGCATACAATAAGCATGTATTGTTCCATGTAAATGTTCGTATTACAATTGCCACTAAATCTTACCGCAAAACATCATTTTATATACTGTAGACTGAAATGCAAAAATAAGTGAGATTATCATGCAGAAAGTGTGTTTGCAAACTTTTGTGTTTTGACCATTTTTGATTGACAGGTACAGTACATGGCTTATTAAAAACTGCAAAATTGGGCAAAATTGATTTGTTGAGGAAACAACAAAACAACACCTATCCTGCAATTTAATCGCATCTGAAAGCATAGAAAATGCATCAAAACATTTCCAGGAGTGTTTAAACCCTAACCCTAACCCTAGCTCGGGTACTTATAGAAAAAGTTTCAAAATCCCGGCATCAAAACACTGTGCTAAAAATGTTACCCAAATGACTCCAGATCACTCAGAAATACTTCATGTAGCAGTGTTGGCGTATAATAAATGTATCTAATGTGAATCTGTTTTAAATTTGCACTATTTCTTCTTTTTATAACCAGCATCAGAAATAAAGCATACAATAAGCATGTATTGTTCCATGTAAAGGTTTGTATTACAATTGCCACTAAATCTTAGCGCAGAACATCATTTTATATAGACTGAAATACAAAAATAAGTGAGATTATCATGCAGAAAGTGTGTTTGCAAACTTTTGTGTTTTGACCATTTTTGATTGACAGGTACATGCCTTATTAAAAACTGCAAAATTGGGCAAAATTGATTTGTTGAGGAAACAACAAAACAACACCTTTCCTGCAATTTAAACGCATCTGAAAGCACAGAAAATGCATCAAAACATTTCCAGGAGTGTTTAAACCCTAACCCTAACCCTAGCTCGGGTACTTATAGAAAAAGTTTCAAAATCCCGGCATCAAAACACTGTGCTAAAAATATTACCCAAATGACTCCAGATCACTCAGAAATACTTCATGTAGCAGTGTTGGCATATAATAAATATATCTAATGTGAATCTGTTTGAAATTTGCACTATTTCTTCTTTTTGTAACCTGCATCAGAAATAAAGCATACAATAAGCATGTATTGTTCCATGTAAATGTTCGTATTACAATTGCCACTAAATCTTACCGCAAAACATCATTTTATATACTGTAGACTGAAATGCAAAAATAAGTGAGATTATCATGCAGAAAGTGTGTTTGCAAACTTTTGTGTTTTGACCATTTTTGATTGACAGGTACAGTACATGGCTTATTAAAAACTGCAAAATTGATTTGTTGAGGAAACAACAAAACAACACCTATCCTGCAATTTAATCGCATCTGAAAGCATAGAAAATGCATCAAAACATTTCCAGGAGTGTTTAAACCCTAACCCTAACCCTAGCTCGGGTACTTATAGAAAAAGTTTCAAAATCCCGGCATCAAAACACTGTGCTAAAAATGTTACACAAATGACTCCAGATCACTCAGAAATACTTCATGTAGCAGTGTTGGCGTATAATAAATGTATCTAATGTGAATCTGTTTGAAATTTGCACTATTTCTTCTTTTTGTAACCTGCATCAAAATTAAAGTATACAATAAGCATATATTGTTCCATGTAAAGGTTCGTATTACAATTGCCACTAAATCTTACCGCAGAACATCATTTTATATAGACTGAAATACAAAAATAAGTGAGATTATCATGCAGAAAGTGTGTTTGCAAACTTTTGTGTTTTGACCATTTTTGATTGACAGCTACATACATGCCTTATTAAAAACTGCAAAATTGGGCAAAATTGATTTGTTGAGGAAACAACAAAACAACACCTTTCCTGCAATTTAAACGCATCTGAAAGCACAGAAAATGCATCAAAACATTTCCAGGAGTGTTTAAACCCTAACCCTAACCCTAGCTCGGGTACTTATAGAAAAAGTTTCAAAATCCCGGCATCAAAACACTGTGCTAAAAATGTTACCCAAATGACTCCAGAACACTCAGAAATACTTCATGTAGCAGTGTTGGCGTATAATAAATGTATCTAATGTGAATCTGTTTGAAATTTGCACTATTTCTTCTTTTTCTAACCTGCATCAAAATTAAAGTATACAATAAGCATATATTGTTCCATGTAAAGGTTCGTATTACAATTGCCACTAAATCTTACCGCAGAACATCATTTTATATAGACTGAAATACAAAAATAAGTGAGATTATCATGCAGAAAGTGTGTTTGCAAACTTTTGTGTTTTGACCATTTTTGATTGACAGGTACATGGCTTATTAAAAACTGCAAAATTGGGCAAAATTGATTTGTTGAGGAAACAACAAAACAACACCTATCCTGCAATTTAATCGCATCTGAAAGCATAGAAAATGCATCAAAACATTTCCAGGAGTGTTTAAACCCTAACCCTAACCCTAGCTCGGGTACTTATAGAAAAAGTTTCAAAATCCCGGCATCAAAACACTGTGCTAAAAATGTTACCCAAATGACTCCAGATCACTCAGAAATACTTCATGTAGCAGTGTTGGCATATAATAAATGTATCTAATGTGAATCTGTTTGAAATTTGCACTATTTCTTCTTTTTGTAAACTGCATCAGAAATAAAGTATACAATAAGCATATATTGTTCCATGTAAATGTTTGTATTACAATTGCCACTAAATCTTACCGCAAAACATCATTTTATATACTGTAGACTGAAATGCAAAAATAAGTGAGATTATCATGCAGAAAGTGTGTTTGCAAACTTTTGTGTTTTGACCATTTTTGATTGACAGGTACAGTACATGGCTTATTAAAAACTGCAAAATTGGGCAAAATTGATTTGTTGAGGAAACAACAAAACAACACCTATCCTGCAATTTAATCGCATCTGAAAGCATAGAAAATGCATCAAAACATTTCCAGGAGTGTTTAAACCCTAACCCTAACCCTAGCTCGGGTACTTATAGAAAAAGTTTCAAAATCCCGGCATCAAAACACTGTGCTAAAAATGTTACCCAAATGACTCCAGATCACTCAGAAATACTTCATGTAGCAGTGTTGGCGTATAATAAATGTATCTAATGTGAATCTGTTTTAAATTTGCACTATTTCTTCTTTTTATAACCAGCATCAGAAATAAAGCATACAATAAGCATGTATTGTTCCATGTAAAGGTTCGTATTACAATTGCCACTAAATCTTAGCGCAGAACATCATTTTATATAGACTGAAATACAAAAATAAGTGAGATTATCATGCAGAAAGTGTGTTTGCAAACTTTTGTGTTTTGACCATTTTTGATTGACAGGTACATGGCTTATTAAAAACTGCAAAATTGGGCAAAATTGATTTGTTGAGGAAACAACAAAACAACACCTATCCTGCAATTTAATCGCATCTGAAAGCATAGAAAATGCATCAAAACATTTCCAGGAGTGTTTAAACCCTAACCCTAACCCTAGCTCGGGTACTTATAGAAAAAGTTTCAAAATCCCGGCATCAAAACACTGTGCTAAAAATGTTACACAAATGACTCCAGATCACTCAGAAATACTTCATGTAGCAGTGTTGGCGTATAATAAATGTATCTAATGTGAATCTGTTTTAAATTTGCACTATTTCTTCTTTTTGTAACCTGCATCAGAAATAAAGCATACAATAAGCATATATTGTTCCATGTAAAGGTTCGTATTACAATTGCCACTAAATCTTACCGCAGAACATCATTTTATATAGACTGAAATACAAAAATAAGTGAGATCATCATGCAGAAAGTGTGTTTGCAAACTTTTGTGTTTTGACCATTTTTGATTGACAGGTACATGGCTTATTAAAAACTGCAAAATTGGGCAAAATTGATTTGTTGAGGAAACAACAAAACAACACCTTTCCTGCAATTTAAACGCATCTGAAAGCACAGAAAATGCATCAAAACATTTCCAGGAGTGTTTAAACCCTAACCCTAACCCTAGCTCGGGTACTTATAGAAAAAGTTTCAAAATCCCGGCATCAAAACACTGTGCTAAAAATGTTACCCAAATGACTCCAGATCACTCAGAAATACTTCATGTAGTAGTGTTGGCGTATAATAAATGTATCTAATGTGAATCTGTTTTAAATTTGCACTATTTCTTCTTTTTGTAACCTGCATCAGAAATAAAGCATACAATAAGCATGTATTGTTCCATGTAAATGTTCGTATTACAATTGCCACTAAATCTTACCGCAAAACATCATTTTATATACTGTAGACTGAAATGCAAAAATAAGTGAGATTATCATGCAGAAAGTGTGTTTGCAAACTTTTGTGTTTTGACCATTTTTGATTGACAGGTACAGTACATGGCTTATTAAAAACTGCAAAATTGGGCAAAATTGATTTGTTGAGGAAACAACAAAACAACACCTATCCTGCAATTTAATCGCATCTGAAAGCATAGAAAATGTATCAAAACATTTCCAGGAGTGTTTAAACCCTAACCCTAACCCTAGCTCGGGTACTTATAGAAAAAGTTTCAAAATCCGGGCATCAAAACACTGTGCTAAAAATGTTACACAAATGACTCCAGATCACTCAGAAATACTTCATGTAGCAGTGTTGGCGTATAATAAATGTATCTAATGTGAATCTGTTTGAAATTTGCACTATTTCTTTTTTTTGTAACCTGCATCAAAATTAAAGTATACAATAAGCATATATTGTTCCATGTAAAGGTTCGTATTACAATTGCCACTAAATCTTACCGCAGAACATCATTTTATATAGACTGAAATACAAAAATAAGTGAGATTATCATGCAGAAAGTGTGTTTGCAAACTTTTGTGTTTTGACCATTTTTGATTGACAGGTACATACATGCCTTATTAAAAACTGCAAAATTGGGCAAAATTGATTTGTTGAGGAAACAACAAAACAACACCTTTCCTGCAATTTAAACGCATCTGAAAGCACAGAAAATGCATCAAAACATTTCCAGGAGTGTTTAAACCCTAACCCTAACCCTAGCTCGGGTACTTATAGAAAAAGCTTCAAAATCCCGGCATCAAAACACTGTGCTAAAAATGTTACCCAAATGACTCCAGATCACTCAGAAATACTTCATGTAGCAGTGTTGGCATATAATAAATATATCTAATGTGAATCTGTTTGAAATTTGCACTATTTCTTCTTTTTGTAACCTGCATCAGAAATAAAGTATACAATAAGCATATATTGTTCCATGTAAAGGTTTGTATTACAATTGCCACTTAATTTTACCGCAAAACATCATTTTATATAGACTGAAATGCAAAAATAAGTGAGATTATCATGCAGAAAGTGTGTTTGCAAACTTTTGTGTTTTGACCATTTTTGATTGACAGGTACAGTACATGGCTAATTAAAAACTGCAAAATTGGGCAAAATTGATTTGTTGAGGAAACAACAAAACAACACCTATCCTGCAATTTAATCGCATCTGAAAGCATAGAAAATGCATCAAAACATTTCCAGGAGTGTTTAAACCCTAACCCTAACCCTAGCTCGGGTACTTATAGAAAAAGTTTCAAAATCCCGGCATCAAAACACTGTGCTAAAAATGTTACACAAATGACTCCAGATCACTCAGAAATACTTCATGTAGCAGTGTTGGCGTATAATAAATGTATCTAATGTGAATCTGTTTGAAATTTGCACTATTTCTTCTTTTTGTAACCTGCATCAAAATTAAAGTATACAATAAGCATATATTGTTCCATGTAAAGGTTCGTATTACAATTGCCACTAAATCTTACCGCAGAACATCATTTTATATAGACTGAAATGCAAAAATAAGTGAGATTATCATGCAGAAAGTGTGTTTGCAAACTTTTGTGTTTTGACCATTTTTGATTGACAGGTACAGTACATGGCTTATTAAAAACTGCAAAATTGGGCAAAATTGATTTGTTGAGGAAACAACAAAACAACACCTATCCTGCAATTTAATCGCATCTGAAAGCATAGAAAATGCATCAAAACATTTCCAGGAGTGTTTAAACCCTAACCCTAACCCTAGCTCGGGTACTTATAGAAAAAGTTTCGAAATCCCGGCATCAAAACACTGTGCTAAAAATGTTACCCAAATCACTCCAGATCACTCAGAAATACTTCATGTAGCAGTGTTGGCATATAATAAATGTATCTAATGTGAATCTGTTTGAAATTTGCACTATTTCTTCTTTTTGTAACCTGCATCAGAAATAAAGTATACAATAAGCATATATTGTTCCATGTAAAGGTTTGTATTACAATTGCCACTAAATCTTACCGCAATACATCATTTTCTATAGACTGAAATGCAAAAATAAGTGAGATTATCATGCAGAAAGTGTGTTTGCAAACTTTTGAGTTTTGACCATTTTTGATTGACAGGTACATGGCTTAGCAAAAACTGCAAAATTGGGCAAAATTGATTTGTTGAGGAAACAACAAAACAACACCTTTCCTGCAATTTAAACGCATCTGAAAGCACAGAAAATGCATCAAAACATTTCCAGGAGTGTTTAAACCCTAACCCTAACCCTAGCTCGGGTACTTATAGAAAAAGTTTCAAAATCCCGGCATCAAAACACTGTGCTAAAAATGTTACCCAAATGACTCCAGATCACTCAGAAATACTTTATGTAGCAGTGTTGGCGTATAATTAATGTATCTAATGTGAATCTGTTTTAAATTTGCACTATTTCTTCTTTTTGTAACCTGCATCAGAAATAAAGCATACAATAAGCATGTATTGTTCCATGTAAATGTTCGTATTACAATTGCCACTAAATCTTACCGCAAAACATCATTTTATATACTGTAGACTGAAATGCAAAAATAAGTGAGATTATCATGCAGAAAGTGTGTTTGCAAACTTTTGTGTTTTGACCATTTTTGATTGACAGGTACAGTACATGGCTTATTAAAAACTGCAAAATTGGGTAAAATTGATTTGTTGAGGAAACAACAAAACAACACCTATCCTGCAATTTAATCGCATCTGAAAGCATAGAAAATGCATCAAAACATTTCCAGGAGTGTTTAAACCCTAACCCTAACCCTAGCTCGGGTACTTATAGAAAAAGTTTCAAAATCCCGGCATCAAAACACTGTGCTAAAAATGTTACACAAATGACTCCAGATCACTCAGAAATACTTCATGTAGTAGTGTTGGCGTATAATAAATGTATCTAATGTGAATCTGTTTGAAATTTGCACTATTTCTTCTTTTTGTAACCTGCATCAGAAATAAAGTATACAATAAGCATATATTGTTCCATGTAAAGGTTCGTATTACGATTGCCACTAAATCTTACCGCAGAACATCATTTTATATAGACTGAAATACAAAAATAAGTGAGATTATCATGCAGAAAGTGTGTTTGCAAACTTTTGTGTTTTGACCATTTTTGATTGACAGGTACATACATGCCTTATTAAAAACTGCAAAATTGGGCAAAATTGATTTGTTGAGGAAACAACAAAACAACACCTTTCCTGCAATTTAAACGCATCTGAAAGCACAGAAAATGCATCAAAACATTTCCAGGAGTGTTTAAACCCTAACCCTAACCCTAGCTCGGGTACTTATAGAAAAAGTTTCAAAATCCCGGCATCAAAACACTGTGCTAAAAATGTTACACAAATGACTTCAGATCACTCAGAAATACTTCATGTAGTAGTGTTGGCGTATAATAAATGTATCTAATGTGAATCTGTTTGAAATTTGCACTATTTCTTCTTTTTGTAACCTGCATCAGAAATAAAGTATACAATAAGCATATATTGTTCCATGTAAAGGTTTGTATTACAATTGCCACTTAATTTTACCGCAAAACATCATTTTATATAGACTGAAATGCAAAAATAAGTGAGATTATCATGCAGAAAGTGTGTTTGCAAACTTTTGTGTTTTGACCATTTTTGATTGACAGGTACATACATGGCTTAGCAAAAACTGCAAAATTGATTTGTTGAGGAAACAACAAAACAACACCTTTCCTGCAATTTAAACGCATCTGAAAGCACAGAAAATGCATCAAAACATTTCCAGGAGTGTTTAAACCCTAACCCTAACCCTAGCTCGGGTACTTATAGAAAAAGTTTCAAAATCCCGGCATCAAAACACTGTGCTAAAAATGTTACCCAAATGACTCCAGATCACTCAGAAATCCTTCATGTAGCAGTGTTGGCATATAATAAATGTATCTAATGTGAATCTGTTTGAAATTTGCACTATTTCTTCTTTTTGTAACCTGCATCAGAGATAAAGTATACAATAAGCATATATTGTTCCATGTAAAGGTTTGTATTACAATTGCCACTTAATTTTACCGCAAAACATCATTTTATATAGACTGAAATGCAAAAATAAGTGAGATTATCATGCAGAAAGTGTGTTTGCAAACTTTTGTGTTTTGACCATTTTTGATTGACAGGTACAGTACATGGCTTATTAAAAACTGCAAAATTGGGCAAAATTGATTTGTTGAGGAAACAACAAAACAACACCTATCCTGCAATTTAATCGCATCTGAAAGCATAGAAAATGCATCAAAACATTTCCAGGAGTGTTTAAACCCTAACCCTAACCCTAGCTCGGGTACTTATAGAAAAAGTTTCAAAATCCCGGCATCAAAACACTGTGCTAAAAATGTTACACAAATGACTCCAGATCACTCAGAAATACTTCATGTAGTAGTGTTGGCGTATAATAAATGTATCTAATGTGAATCTGTTTGAAATTTGCACTATTTCGTCTTTTTGTAACCTGCATCAGAAATAAAGCATACAATAAGCATGTATTGTTCCATGTAAATGTTCGTATTACAATTGCCACTAAATCTTACCGCAAAACATCATTTTATATACTGTAGACTGAAATGCAAAAATAAGTGAGATTATCATGCAGAAAGTGTGTTTGCAAACTTTTGTGTTTTGACCATTTTTGATTGACAGGTACAGTACATGGCTTATTAAAAACTGCAAAATTGGGCAAAATTGATTTGTTGAGGAAACAACAAAACAATACGTATCCTGCAATTTAATCGCATCTGAAAGCATAGAAAATGCATCAAAACATTTCCAGGAGTGTTTAAACCCTAACCCTAACCCTAGCTCGGGTACTTATAGAAAAAGTTTCAAAATCCCGGCATCAAAACACTGTGCTAAAAATGTTACACAAATGACTCCAGATCACTCAGAAATACTTCATGTAGCAGTGTTGGCGTATAATAAATGTATCTAATGTGAATCTGTTTGAAATTTGCACTATTTCTTCTTTTTGTAACCTGCATCAAAATTAAAGTATACAATAAGCATATATTGTTCCATGTAAAGGTTCGTATTACAATTGCCACTAAATCTTACCGCAGAACATCATTTTATATAGACTGAAATACAAAAATAAGTGAGATTATCATGCAGAAAGTGTGTTTGCAAACTTTTGTGTTTTGACCATTTTTGATTGACAGGTACATACATGCCTTATTAAAAACTGCAAAATTGGGCAAAATTGATTTGTTGAGGAAACAACAAAACAACACCTTTCCTGCAATTTAAACGCATCTGAAAGCACAGAAAATGCATCAAAACATTTCCAGGAGTGTTTAAACCCTAACCCTAACCCTAGCTCGGGTACTTATAGAAAAAGTTTCAAAATCACGGCATCAAAACACTGTGCTAAAAATGTTACCCAAATGACTCCAGAACACTCAGAAATACTTCATGTAGCAGTGTTGGCGTATAATAAATGTATCTAATGTGAATCTGTTTTAAATTTGCACTATTTCTTCTTTTTGTAACCTGCATCAAAATTAAAGTATACAATAAGCATATATTGTTCCATGTAAAGGTTCGTATTACAATTGCCACTAAATCTTACCGCAGAACATCATTTTATATAGACTGAAATACAAAAATAAGTGAGATTATCATGCAGAAAGTGTGTTTGCAAACTTTTGTGTTTTGACCATTTTTGATTGACAGGTACATGGCTTATTAAAAACTGCAAAATTGGGCAAAATTGATTTGTTGAGGAAACAACAAAACAACACCTATCCTGCAATTTAATCGCATCTGAAAGCATAGAAAATGCATCAAAACATTTCCAGGAGTGTTTAAACCCTAACCCTAACCCTAGCTCGGGTACTTATAGAAAAAGTTTCAAAATCCCGGCATCAAAACACTGTGCTAAAAATGTTACCCAAATGACTCCAGATCACTCAGAAATACTTCATGTAGCAGTGTTGGCGTATAATAAATGTATCTAATGTGAATCTGTTTGAAATTTGCACTATTTCTTCTTTTTATAACCAGCATCAGAAATAAAGCATACAATAAGCATGTATTGTTCCATGTAAATGTTCGTATTAAAATTGCCACTAAATCTTACCGCAAAACATCATTTTATATACTGTAGACTGAAATGCAAAAATAAGTGAGATTATCATGCAGAAAGTGTGTTTGCAAACTTTTGTGTTCTGACCATTTTTGATTGACAGGTACAGTACATGGCTTATTAAAAACTGCAAAATTGGGCAAAATTGATTTGTTGAGGAAACAACAAAACAACACCTATCCTGCAATTTAATCGCATCTGAAAGCACAGAAAATGCATCAAAACATTTCCAGGAGTGTTTAAACCCTAACCCTAACCCTAGCTCGGGTACTTATAGAAAAAGTTTCAAAATCCCGGCATCAAAACACTGTGCTAAAAATGTTACCCAAATAACTCCAGAACACTCAGAAATACTTCATGTAGCAGTGTTGGCGTATAATAAATGTATCTAATGTGAATCTGTTTGAAATTTGCACTATTTCTTCTTTTTCTAACCTGCATCAAAATTAAAGTATACAATAAGCATATATTGTTCCATGTCAAGGTTCGTATTACAATTGCCACTAAATCTTACCGCAGAACATCATTTTATATAGACTGAAATACAAAAATAAGTGAGATTATCATGCAGAAAGTGTGTTTGCAAACTTTTGTGTTTTGACCATTTTTGATTGACAGGTACATGGCTTATTAAAAACTGCAAAATTGGGCAAAATTGATTTGTTGAGGAAACAACAAAACAACACCTATCCTGCAATTTAATCGCATCTGAAAGCATAGAAAATGCATCAAAACATTTCCAGGAGTGTTTAAACCCTAACCCTAACCCTAGCTCGGGTACTTATAGAAAAAGTTTCAAAATCCCGGCATCAAAACACTGTGCTAAAAATGTTACCCAAATGACTCCAGATCACTCAGAAATACTTTATGTAGCAGTGTTGGCGTATAATTAATGTATCTAATGTGAATCTGTTTTAAATTTGCACTATTTCTTCTTTTTGTAACCTGCATCAGAAATAAAGCATACAATAAGCATGTATTGTTCCATGTAAATGTTCGTATTACAATTGCCACTAAATCTTACCGCAAAACATCATTTTATATACTGTAGACTGAAATGCAAAAATAAGTGAGATTATCATGCAGAAAGTGTGTTTGCAAACTTTTGTGTTTTGACCATTTTTGATTGACAGGTACAGTACATGGCTTATTAAAAACTGCAAAATTGGGTAAAATTGATTTGTTGAGGAAACAACAAAACAACACCTATCCTGCAATTTAATCGCATCTGAAAGCATAGAAAATGCATCAAAACATTTCCAGGAGTGTTTAAACCCTAACCCTAACCCTAGCTCGGGTACTTATAGAAAAAGTTTCAAAATCCCGGCATCAAAACACTGTGCTAAAAATGTTACACAAATGACTCCAGATCACTCAGAAATACTTCATGTAGTAGTGTTGGCGTATAATAAATGTATCTAATGTGAATCTGTTTGAAATTTGCACTATTTCTTCTTTTTGTAACCTGCATCAGAAATAAAGTATACAATAAGCATATATTGTTCCATGTAAAGGTTCGTATTACGATTGCCACTAAATCTTACCGCAGAACATCATTTTATATAGACTGAAATACAAAAATAAGTGAGATTATCATGCAGAAAGTGTGTTTGCAAACTTTTGTGTTTTGACCATTTTTGATTGACAGGTACATACATGCCTTATTAAAAACTGCAAAATTGGGCAAAATTGATTTGTTGAGGAAACAACAAAACAACACCTTTCCTGCAATTTAAACGCATCTGAAAGCACAGAAAATGCATCAAAACATTTCCAGGAGTGTTTAAACCCTAACCCTAACCCTAGCTCGGGTACTTATAGAAAAAGTTTCAAAATCCCGGCATCAAAACACTGTGCTAAAAATGTTACACAAATGACTTCAGATCACTCAGAAATACTTCATGTAGTAGTGTTGGCGTATAATAAATGTATCTAATGTGAATCTGTTTGAAATTTGCACTATTTCTTCTTTTTGTAACCTGCATCAGAAATAAAGTATACAATAAGCATATATTGTTCCATGTAAAGGTTTGTATTACAATTGCCACTTAATTTTACCGCAAAACATCATTTTATATAGACTGAAATGCAAAAATAAGTGAGATTATCATGCAGAAAGTGTGTTTGCAAACTTTTGTGTTTTGACCATTTTTGATTGACAGGTACATACATGGCTTAGCAAAAACTGCAAAATTGATTTGTTGAGGAAACAACAAAACAACACCTTTCCTGCAATTTAAACGCATCTGAAAGCACAGAAAATGCATCAAAACATTTCCAGGAGTGTTTAAACCCTAACCCTAACCCTAGCTCGGGTACTTATAGAAAAAGTTTCAAAATCCCGGCATCAAAACACTGTGCTAAAAATGTTACCCAAATGACTCCAGATCACTCAGAAATCCTTCATGTAGCAGTGTTGGCATATAATAAATGTATCTAATGTGAATCTGTTTGAAATTTGCACTATTTCTTCTTTTTGTAACCTGCATCAGAGATAAAGTATACAATAAGCATATATTGTTCCATGTAAAGGTTTGTATTACAATTGCCACTTAATTTTACCGCAAAACATCATTTTATATAGACTGAAATGCAAAAATAAGTGAGATTATCATGCAGAAAGTGTGTTTGCAAACTTTTGTGTTTTGACCATTTTTGATTGACAGGTACAGTACATGGCTTATTAAAAACTGCAAAATTGGGCAAAATTGATTTGTTGAGGAAACAACAAAACAACACCTATCCTGCAATTTAATCGCATCTGAAAGCATAGAAAATGCATCAAAACATTTCCAGGAGTGTTTAAACCCTAACCCTAACCCTAGCTCGGGTACTTATAGAAAAAGTTTCAAAATCCCGGCATCAAAACACTGTGCTAAAAATGTTACACAAATGACTCCAGATCACTCAGAAATACTTCATGTAGTAGTGTTGGCGTATAATAAATGTATCTAATGTGAATCTGTTTGAAATTTGCACTATTTCGTCTTTTTGTAACCTGCATCAGAAATAAAGCATACAATAAGCATGTATTGTTCCATGTAAATGTTCGTATTACAATTGCCACTAAATCTTACCGCAAAACATCATTTTATATACTGTAGACTGAAATGCAAAAATAAGTGAGATTATCATGCAGAAAGTGTGTTTGCAAACTTTTGTGTTTTGACCATTTTTGATTGACAGGTACAGTACATGGCTTATTAAAAACTGCAAAATTGGGCAAAATTGATTTGTTGAGGAAACAACAAAACAATACGTATCCTGCAATTTAATCGCATCTGAAAGCATAGAAAATGCATCAAAACATTTCCAGGAGTGTTTAAACCCTAACCCTAACCCTAGCTCGGGTACTTATAGAAAAAGTTTCAAAATCCCGGCATCAAAACACTGTGCTAAAAATGTTACACAAATGACTCCAGATCACTCAGAAATACTTCATGTAGCAGTGTTGGCGTATAATAAATGTATCTAATGTGAATCTGTTTGAAATTTGCACTATTTCTTCTTTTTGTAACCTGCATCAAAATTAAAGTATACAATAAGCATATATTGTTCCATGTAAAGGTTCGTATTACAATTGCCACTAAATCTTACCGCAGAACATCATTTTATATAGACTGAAATACAAAAATAAGTGAGATTATCATGCAGAAAGTGTGTTTGCAAACTTTTGTGTTTTGACCATTTTTGATTGACAGGTACATACATGCCTTATTAAAAACTGCAAAATTGGGCAAAATTGATTTGTTGAGGAAACAACAAAACAACACCTTTCCTGCAATTTAAACGCATCTGAAAGCACAGAAAATGCATCAAAACATTTCCAGGAGTGTTTAAACCCTAACCCTAACCCTAGCTCGGGTACTTATAGAAAAAGTTTCAAAATCACGGCATCAAAACACTGTGCTAAAAATGTTACCCAAATGACTCCAGAACACTCAGAAATACTTCATGTAGCAGTGTTGGCGTATAATAAATGTATCTAATGTGAATCTGTTTTAAATTTGCACTATTTCTTCTTTTTGTAACCTGCATCAAAATTAAAGTATACAATAAGCATATATTGTTCCATGTAAAGGTTCGTATTACAATTGCCACTAAATCTTACCGCAGAACATCATTTTATATAGACTGAAATACAAAAATAAGTGAGATTATCATGCAGAAAGTGTGTTTGCAAACTTTTGTGTTTTGACCATTTTTGATTGACAGGTACATGGCTTATTAAAAACTGCAAAATTGGGCAAAATTGATTTGTTGAGGAAACAACAAAACAACACCTATCCTGCAATTTAATCGCATCTGAAAGCATAGAAAATGCATCAAAACATTTCCAGGAGTGTTTAAACCCTAACCCTAACCCTAGCTCGGGTACTTATAGAAAAAGTTTCAAAATCCCGGCATCAAAACACTGTGCTAAAAATGTTACCCAAATGACTCCAGATCACTCAGAAATACTTCATGTAGCAGTGTTGGCGTATAATAAATGTATCTAATGTGAATCTGTTTGAAATTTGCACTATTTCTTCTTTTTATAACCAGCATCAGAAATAAAGCATACAATAAGCATGTATTGTTCCATGTAAATGTTCGTATTAAAATTGCCACTAAATCTTACCGCAAAACATCATTTTATATACTGTAGACTGAAATGCAAAAATAAGTGAGATTATCATGCAGAAAGTGTGTTTGCAAACTTTTGTGTTCTGACCATTTTTGATTGACAGGTACAGTACATGGCTTATTAAAAACTGCAAAATTGGGCAAAATTGATTTGTTGAGGAAACAACAAAACAACACCTATCCTAAAATTTAATCGCATCTGAAAGCACAGAAAATGCATCAAAACATTTCCAGGAGTGTTTAAACCCTAACCCTAACCCTAGCTCGGGTACTTATAGAAAAAGTTTCAAAATCCCGGCATCAAAACACTGTGCTAAAAATGTTACCCAAATGACTCCAGAACACTCAGAAATACTTCATGTAGCAGTGTTGGCGTATAATAAATATATCTAATGTGAATCTGTTTTAAATTTGCACTATTTCTTCTTTTTGTAACCTGCATCAAAATTAAAGTATACAATAAGCATATATTGTTCCATGTAAAGGTTCGTATTACAATTGCCACTAAATCTTACCGCAGAACATCATTTTATATAGACTGAAATACAAAAATAAGTGAGATTATCATGCAGAAAGTGTGTTTGCAAACTTTTGTGTTTTGACCATTTTTGATTGACAGGTACATGGCTTATTAAAAACTGCAAAATTGGGCAAAATTGATTTGTTGAGGAAACAACAAAAGAACACCTTTCCTGCAATTTAAACGCATCTGAAAGCACAGAAAATGCATCAAAACATTTCCAGGAGTGTTTAAACCCTAACCCTAACCCTAGCTCGGGTACTTATAGAAAAAGTTTCAAAATCCCGGCATCAAAACACTGTGCTAAAAATGTTACCCAAATGACTCCAGAACACTCAGAAATACTTCATGTAGCAGTGTTGGCGTATAATAAATGTATCTAATGTGAATCTGTTTGAAATTTGCACTATTTCTTCTTTTTCTAACCTGCATCAAAATTAAAGTATACAATAAGCATATATTGTTCCATGTCAAGGTTCGTATTACAATTGCCACTAAATCTTACCGCAGAACATCATTTTATATAGACTGAAATACAAAAATAAGTGAGATTATCATGCAGAAAGTGTGTTTGCAAACTTTTGTGTTTTGACCATTTTTGATTGACAGGTACATGGCTTATTAAAAACTGCAAAATTGGGCAAAATTGATTTGTTGAGGAAACAACAAAACAACACCTATCCTGCAATTTAATCGCATCTGAAAGCATAGAAAATGCATCAAAACATTTCCAGGAGTGTTTAAACCCTAACCCTAACCCTAGCTCGGGTACTTATAGAAAAAGTTTCAAAATCCCGGCATCAAAACACTGTGCTAAAAATGTTACCCAAATGACTCCAGATCACTCAGAAATACTTCATGTAGCAGTGTTGGCATATAATAAATGTATCTAATGTGAATCTGTTTGAAATTTGCACTATTTCTTCTTTTTGTAAACTGCATCAGAAATAAAGTATACAATAAGCATATATTGTTCCATGTAAATGTTCGTATTACAATTGCCACTAAATCTTACCGCAAAACATCATTTTATATACTGTAGACTGAAATGCAAAAATAAGTGAGATTATCATGCAGAAAGTGTGTTTGCAAACTTTTGTGTTTTGACCATTTTTGATTGACAGGTACAGTACATGGCTTATTAAAAACTGCAAAATTGGGCAAAATTGATTTGTTGAGGAAACAACAAAACAACACCTATCCTGCAATTTAATCGCATCTGAAAGCATAGAAAATGCATCAAAACATTTCCAGGAGTGTTTAAACCCTAACCCTAACCCTAGCTCGGGTACTTATAGAAAAAGTTTCAAAATCCCGGCATCAAAACACTGTGCTAAAAATGTTACCCAAATGACTCCAGATCACTCAGAAATACTTCATGTAGCAGTGTTGGCGTATAATAAATGTATCTAATGTGAATCTGTTTTAAATTTGCACTATTTCTTCTTTTTATAACCAGCATCAGAAATAAAGCATACAATAAGCATGTATTGTTCCATGTAAAGGTTCGTATTACAATTGCCACTAAATCTTACCGCAGAACATCATTTTATATAGACTGAAATACAAAAATAAGTGAGATTATCATGCAGAAAGTGTGTTTGCAAACTTTTGTGTTTTGACCATTTTTGATTGACAGGTACATGGCTTATTAAAAACTGCAAAATTGGGCAAAATTGATTTGTTGAGGAAACAACAAAACAACACCTATCCTGCAATTTAATCGCATCTGAAAGCATAGAAAATGCATCAAAACATTTCCAGGAGTGTTTAAACCCTAACCCTAACCCTAGCTCGGGTACTTATAGAAAAAGTTTCAAAATCCCGGCATCAAAACACTGTGCTAAAAATGTTACACAAATGACTCCAGATCACTCAGAAATACTTCATGTAGCAGTGTTGGCGTATAATAAATGTATCTAATGTGAATCTGTTTTAAATTTGCACTATTTCTTCTTTTTGTAACCTGCATCAGAAATAAAGCATACAATAAGCATATATTGTTCCATGTAAAGGTTCGTATTACAATTGCCACTAAATCTTACCGCAGAACATCATTTTATATAGACTGAAATACAAAAATAAGTGAGATCATCATGCAGAAAGTGTGTTTGCAAACTTTTGTGTTTTGACCATTTTTGATTGACAGGTACATGGCTTATTAAAAACTGCAAAATTGGGCAAAATTGATTTGTTGAGGAAACAACAAAACAACACCTTTCCTGCAATTTAAACGCATCTGAAAGCACAGAAAATGCATCAAAACATTTCCAGGAGTGTTTAAACCCTAACCCTAACCCTAGCTCGGGTACTTATAGAAAAAGTTTCAAAATCCCGGCATCAAAACACTGTGCTAAAAATGTTACCCAAATGACTCCAGATCACTCAGAAATACTTCATGTAGTAGTGTTGGCGTATAATAAATGTATCTAATGTGAATCTGTTTTAAATTTGCACTATTTCTTCTTTTTGTAACCTGCATCAGAAATAAAGCATACAATAAGCATGTATTGTTCCATGTAAATGTTCGTATTACAATTGCCACTAAATCTTACCGCAAAACATCATTTTATATACTGTAGACTGAAATGCAAAAATAAGTGAGATTATCATGCAGAAAGTGTGTTTGCAAACTTTTGTGTTTTGACCATTTTTGATTGACAGGTACAGTACATGGCTTATTAAAAACTGCAAAATTGGGCAAAATTGATTTGTTGAGGAAACAACAAAACAACACCTATCCTGCAATTTAATCGCATCTGAAAGCATAGAAAATGCATCAAAACATTTCCAGGAGTGTTTAAACCCTAACCCTAACCCTAGCTCGGGTACTTATAGAAAAAGTTTCAAAATCCGGGCATCAAAACACTGTGCTAAAAATGTTACACAAATGACTCCAGATCACTCAGAAATACTTCATGTAGCAGTGTTGGCGTATAATAAATGTATCTAATGTGAATCTGTTTGAAATTTGCACTATTTCTTTTTTTTGTAACCTGCATCAAAATTAAAGTATACAATAAGCATATATTGTTCCATGTAAAGGTTCGTATTACAATTGCCACTAAATCTTACCGCAGAACATCATTTTATATAGACTGAAATACAAAAATAAGTGAGATTATCATGCAGAAAGTGTGTTTGCAAACTTTTGTGTTTTGACCATTTTTGATTGACAGGTACATGGCTTATTAAAAACTGCAAAATTGGGCAAAATTGATTTGTTGAGGAAACAACAAAACAACACCTTTCCTGCAATTTAAACGCATCTGAAAGCACAGAAAATGCATCAAAACATTTCCAGGAGTGTTTAAACCCTAACCCTAACCCTAGCTCGGGTACTTATAGAAAAAGTTTCAAAATCCCGGCATCAAAACACTGTGCTAAAAATGTTACCCAAATGAGTCCAGATCACTCAGAAATACTTCATGTAGCAGTGTTGGCATATAATAAATGTATCTAATGTGAATCTGTTTGAAATTTGCACTATTTCTTCTTTTTGTAACCTGCATCAGAAATAAAGTATACAATAAGCATATATTGTTCTATGTAAAGGTTTGTATTACAATTGCCACTTAATTTTACCGCAAAACATCATTTTATATAGACTGAAATGCAAATATAAGTGAGATTATCATGCAGAAAGTGTGTTTGCAAACTTTTGTGTTTTGACCATTTTTGATTGACAGGTACATGTCTTATTAAAAACTGCAAAATTGGGCAAAATTGATTTGTTGAGGAAACAACAAAACAACACCTTTCCTGCAATTTAAACGCATCTGAAAGCACAGAAAATGCATCAAAACATTTCCAGGAGTGTTTAAACCCTAACCCTAACCCTAGCTCGGGTACTTATAGAAAAAGTTTCAAAATCCCGGCATCAAAACACTGTGCTAAAAATGTTACCCAAATGACTCCAGAACACTCAGAAATACTTCATGTAGCAGTGTTGGCGTATAATAAATGTATCTAATGTGAATCTGTTTTAAATTTGCACTATTTCTTCTTTTTGTAACCTGCATCAGAAATAAAGTATACAATAAGCATATATTGTTCCATGTAAAGGTTCGTATTACAATTGCCACTAAATCTTACCGCAGAACATCATTTTATATAGACTGAAATACAAAAATAAGTGAGATTATCATGCAGAAAGTGTGTTTGCAAACTTTTGTGTTTTGACCATTTTTGATTGACAGGTACATGGCTTATTAAAAACTGCAAAATTGGGCAAAATTGATTTGTTGAGGAAACAACAAAACAACACCTTTCCTGCAATTTAAACGCATCTGAAAGCACAGAAAATGCATCAAAACATTTCCAGGAGTGTTTAAACCCTAACCCTAACCCTAGCTCGGGTACTTATAGAAAAAGTTCCAAAATACCGGCATCAAAACACTGTGCTAAAAATGTAACCCAAATGACTCCAGATCACTCAGAAATAGTTCATGTAGCAGTGTTGGCGTATAATAAATGTATCTAATGTGAATCTGTTTGAAATTTGCACTATTTCTTCTTTTTATAACCAGCATCAGAAATAAAGCATACAATAAGCATGTATTGTTCCATGTAAATGTTCGTATTAAAATTGCCACTAAATCTTACCGCAAAACATCATTTTATATACTGTAGACTGAAATGCAAAAATAAGTGAGATTATCATGCAGAAAGTGTGTTTCCAAACTTTTGTGTTTTGACCATTTTTGATTGACAGGTACAGTACATAAATTATTAAAAACTGCAAAATTGGGCAAAATTGATTTGTTGAGGAAACAACAAAACAACACCTATCCTGCAATTTAATCGCATCTGAAAGCATAGAAAATGCATCAAAACATTTCCAGGAGTGTTTAAACCCTAACCCTAACCCTAGCTCGGGTACTTATAGAAAAAGTTTCAAAATCCCGGCATCAAAACACTGTGCTAAAAATGTTACACAGATGACTCCAGATCACTTAGAAATAGTTCATGTAGTAGTGTTGGCGTATAATAAATGTATCTAATGTGAATCTGTTTGAAATTTGCACTATTTCTTCTTTTTGTAACCTGCATCAAAATTAAAGTATACAATAAACATATATTGTTCCATGTAAAGGTTCGTATTACGATTGCCACTAAATCTTACCGCATAACATCATTTTATATAGACTGAAATACAAAAATAAGTGAGATTATCATGCAGAAAGTGTGTTTGCAAACTTTTGTGTTTTGACCATTTTTGATTGACAGGTACATACATGCCTTAGTAAAAACTGCAAAATTGGGCAAAATTGATTTGTTGAGGAAACAACAAAACAACACCTTTCCTGCAATTTAAACGCATCTGAAAGCACAGAAAATGCATCAAAACATTTCCAGGAGTGTTTAAACCCTAACCCTAACCCTAGCTCGGGTACTTATAGAAAAAGTTTCAAAATCCCGGCATCAAAACACTGTGCTAAAAATGTTACCCAAATGACTCCAGATCACTCAGAAATACTTCATGTAGCAGTGTTGGCATATAATAAATGTATCTAATGTGAATCTGTTTGAAATTTGCACTATTTCTCCTTTTTGTAACCTGCATCAGAAATAAAGTATACAATAAGCATATATTGTTCCATGTAAAGGTTTGTATGACAATTGCAACTTAATTTTACCGCAAAACATCATTTTATATAGACTGAAATACAAAAATAAGTGAGATTATCATGCAGAAAGTGTGTTTGCAAACTTTTGTGTTTTGACCATTTTTGATTGACAGGTACATACATGGCTTAGCAAAAACTGCAAAATTGATTTGTTGAGGAAACAACAAAACAACACCTTTCCTGCAATTTAAACGCATCTGAAAGCACAGAAAATGCATCAAAACATTTTCAGGAGTGTTTAAACCCTAACCCTAACCCTAGCTCGGGTACTTATAGAAAAAGTTTCAAAATCCCGGCATCAAAACACTGTGCTAAAAATGTTACCCAAATGACTCCAGATCACTCAGAAATACTTCATGTAGCAGTGTTGGCATATAATAAATGTATCTAATGTGAATCTGTTTGAAATTTGCACTATTTCTTCTTTTTGTAACCTGCATCAGAAATAAAGTATACAATAAGCATATATTGTTCCATGTAAAGGTTTGTATTACAATTGCCACTTAATTTTACCGCAAAACATCATTTTATATAGACTGAAATGCAAAAATAAGTGAGATTATCATGCAGAAAGTGTGTTTGCAAACTTTTGTGTTTTGACCATTTTTGATTGACAGGTACAGTACATGGCTTATTAAAAACTACAAAAATTGGGCAAAATTGATTTGTTGAGGAAACAACAAAACAACACCTTTCCTGCAATTTAAACGCATCTGAAAGCACAGAAAATGCATCAAAACATTTCCAGGAGTGTTTAAACCCTAACCCTAACCCTAGCTCGGGTACTTATAGAAAAAGTTTCAAAATCCCGGCATCAAAACACTGTGCTAAAAATGTTACCCAAATGACTCCAGATCACTCAGAAATACTTTATGTAGCAGTGTTGGCGTATAATAAATGTATCTAATGTGAATCTGTTTTAAATTTGCACTATTTCTTCTTTTTGTAACCTGCATCAGAAATAAAGCATACAATAAGCATGTATTGTTCCATGTAAATGTTCGTATTACAATTGCCACTAAATCTTACCGCAAAACATCATTTTATATACTGTAGACTGAAATGCAAAAATAAGTGAGATTATCATGCAGAAAGTGTGTTTGCAAACTTTTGTGTTTTGACCATTTTTGATTGACAGGTACAGTACATGGCTTATTAAAAACTGCAAAATTGGGCAAAATTGATTTGTTGAGGAAACAACAAAACAACACCTATCCTGCAATTTAATCGCATCTGAAAGCATAGAAAATGCATCAAAACATTTCCAGGAGTGTTTAAACCCTAACCCTAACCCTAGCTCGGGTACTTATAGAAAAAGTTTCAAAATCCCGGCATCAAAACACTGTGCTAAAAATGTTACACAAATGACTCCAGATCACTCAGAAATACTTCATGTAGTAGTGTTGGCGTATAATAAATGTATCTAATGTGAATCTGTTTGAAATTTGCACTATTTCTTCTTTTTGTAACCTGCATCAAAATTAAAGTATACAATAAGCATATATTGTTCCATGTAAAGGTTCGTATTATGATTGCCACTAAATCTTACCGCAGAACATCATTTTATATAGACTGAAATACAAAAATAAGTGAGATTATCATGCAGAAAGTGTGTTTGCAAACTTTTGTGTTTTGACCATTTTTGATTGACAGGTACATACATGCCTTATTAAAAATTGCAAAATTGGGCAAAATTGATTTGTTGAGGAAACAACAAAACAACACCTTTCCTGCAATTTAAATGCATCTGAAAGCACAGAAAATGCATCAAAACATTTCCAGGAGTGTTTAAACCCTAACCCTAACCCTAGCTCGGGTACTTATAGAAAAAGTTTCAAAATCCCGGCATCAAAACACTGTGCTAAAAATGTTACCCAAATGACCCCAGAACACTCAGAAATACTTCATTTAGCAGTGTTGGCATATAATAAATGTATCTAATGTGAATCTGTTTGAAATTTGCACTATTTCTTCTTTTTGTAACCTGCATCAGAAATAAAGTATACAATAAGCATATATTGTTCCATGTAAAGGTTTGTATTACAATTGCCACTTAATTTTACCGCAAAACATCATTTTATATAGACTGAAATGCAAAAAAAAGTGAGATTATCATGCAGAAAGTGTGTTTGCAAACTTTTGTGTTTTGACCATTTTTGATTGACAGGTACATACATGGCTTAGCAAAAACTGCAAAATTGATTTGTTGAGGAAACAACAAAACAACACCTTTCCTGCAATTTAAACGCATCTGAAAGCACAGAAAATGCATCAAAACATTTCCAGGAGTGTTTAAACCCTAACCCTAACCCTAGCTCGGGTACTTATAGAAAAAGTTTCAAAATCCCGGCATCAAAACACTGTGCTAAAAATGTTACACAAATGACTCCAGATCACTCAGAAATACTTCATGTAGTAGTGTTGGCGTATAATAAATGTATCTAATGTGAATCTGTTTGAAATTTGCACTATTTCTTCTTTTTGTAACCTGCATCAGAAATAAAGCATACAATAAGCATGTATTGTTCCATGTAAATGTTCGTATTACAATTGCCACTAAATCTTACTGCAAAACATCATTTTATATACTGTAGACTGAAATGCAAAAATAAGTGAGATTATCATGCAGAAAGTGTGTTTGCAAACTTTTGTGTTTTGACCATTTTTGATTGACAGGTACAGTACATGGCTTATTAAAAACTGCAAAATTGGGCAAAATTGATTTGTTGAGGAAACAACAAAATAACACCTATCCTGCAATTTAATCGCATCTGAAAGCATAGAAAATGCATCAAAACATTTCCAGGAGTGTTTAAACCCTAACCCTAACCCTAGCTCGGGTACTTATAGAAAAAGTTTCAAAATCCCGGCATCAAAACACTGTGCTAAAAATGTTACACAAATGACTCCAGATCACTCAGAAATACTTCATGTAGTAGTGTTGGCGTATAATAAATGTATCTAATGTGAATCTGTTTGAAATTTGCACTATTTCTTCTTTTTGTAACCTGCATCAAAATTAAAGTATACAATAAGCATATATTGTTCCATGTAAAGGTTCGTATTACGATTGCCACTAAATCTTACCGCAGAACATCATTTTATATAGACTGAAATACAAAAATAAGTGAGATTATCATGTAGAAAGTGTGTTTGCAAACTTTTGTGTTTTGACCATTTTTGATTGACAGGTACATACATGCCTTATTAAAAACTGCAAAATTGGGCAAAATTGATTTGTTGAGGAAACAACAAAACAACACCTTTCCTGCAATTTAAACGCATCTGAAAGCACAGAAAATGCATCAAAACATTTCCAGGAGTGTTTAAACCCTAACCCTAACCCTAGCTCGGGTACTTATAGAAAAAGTTTCAAAATCCCGGCATCAAAACACTGTGCTAAAAATGTTACCCAAATGACTCCAGATCACTCAGAAATACTTCATGTAGCAGTGTTGGCATAAAATAAATGTATCTAATGTGAATCTGTTTGAAATTTGCACTATTTCTTCTTTTTGTAACCTGCATCAGAAATAAAGTATACAATAAGCATATATTGTTCCATGTAAAGGTTCGTATTACAATTGCCACTAAATCTTACCGCAGAACATCATTTTATATAGACTGAAATACAAAAATAAGTGAGATTATCATGCAGAAAGTGTGTTTGCAAACTTTTGTGTTTTGACCATTTTTGATTGACAGGTACATGGCTTATTAAAAACTGCAAAATTGGGCAAAATTGATTTGTTGAGGAAACAACAAAACAACACCTTTCCTGCAATTTAAACGCATCTGAAAGCACAGAAAATGCATCAAAACATTTCCAGGAGTGTTTAAACCCTAACCCTAACCCTAGCTCGGGTACTTATAGAAAAAGTTCCAAAATACCGGCATCAAAACACTGTGCTAAAAATGTAACCCAAATGACTCCAGATCACTCAGAAATAGTTCATGTAGCAGTGTTGGCGTATAATAAATGTATCTAATGTGAATCTGTTTGAAATTTGCACTATTTCTTCTTTTTATAACCAGCATCAGAAATAAAGCATACAATAAGCATGTATTGTTCCATGTAAATGTTCGTATTAAAATTGCCACTAAATCTTACCGCAAAACATCATTTTATATACTGTAGACTGAAATGCAAAAATAAGTGAGATTATCATGCAGAAAGTGTGTTTCCAAACTTTTGTGTTTTGACCATTTTTGATTGACAGGTACAGTACATAAATTATTAAAAACTGCAAAATTGGGCAAAATTGATTTGTTGAGGAAACAACAAAACAACACCTATCCTGCAATTTAATCGCATCTGAAAGCATAGAAAATGCATCAAAACATTTCCAGGAGTGTTTAAACCCTAACCCTAACCCTAGCTCGGGTACTTATAGAAAAAGTTTCAAAATCCCGGCATCAAAACACTGTGCTAAAAATGTTACACAGATGACTCCAGATCACTTAGAAATAGTTCATGTAGTAGTGTTGGCGTATAATAAATGTATCTAATGTGAATCTGTTTGAAATTTGCACTATTTCTTCTTTTTGTAACCTGCATCAAAATTAAAGTATACAATAAACATATATTGTTCCATGTAAAGGTTCGTATTACGATTGCCACTAAATCTTACCGCATAACATCATTTTATATAGACTGAAATACAAAAATAAGTGAGATTATCATGCAGAAAGTGTGTTTGCAAACTTTTGTGTTTTGACCATTTTTGATTGACAGGTACATACATGCCTTAGTAAAAACTGCAAAATTGGGCAAAATTGATTTGTTGAGGAAACAACAAAACAACACCTTTCCTGCAATTTAAACGCATCTGAAAGCACAGAAAATGCATCAAAACATTTCCAGGAGTGTTTAAACCCTAACCCTAACCCTAGCTCGGGTACTTATAGAAAAAGTTTCAAAATCCCGGCATCAAAACACTGTGCTAAAAATGTTACCCAAATGACTCCAGATCACTCAGAAATACTTCATGTAGCAGTGTTGGCATATAATAAATGTATCTAATGTGAATCTGTTTGAAATTTGCACTATTTCTCCTTTTTGTAACCTGCATCAGAAATAAAGTATACAATAAGCATATATTGTTCCATGTAAAGGTTTGTATTACAATTGCAACTTAATTTTACCGCAAAACATCATTTTATATAGACTGAAATACAAAAATAAGTGAGATTATCATGCAGAAAGTGTGTTTGCAAACTTTTGTGTTTTGACCATTTTTGATTGACAGGTACATACATGGCTTAGCAAAAACTGCAAAATTGATTTGTTGAGGAAACAACAAAACAACACCTTTCTTGCAATTTAAACGCATCTGAAAGCACAGAAAATGCATCAAAACATTTCCAGGAGTGTTTAAACCCTAACCCTAACCCTAGCTCGGGTACTTATAGAAAAAGTTTCAAAATCCCGGCATCAAAACACTGTGCTAAAAATGTTACCCAAATGACTCCAGATCACTCAGAAATACTTCATGTAGCAGTGTTGGCATATAATAAATGTATCTAATGTGAATCTGTTTGAAATTTGCACTATTTCTTCTTTTTGTAACCTGCATCAGAAATAAAGTATACAATAAGCATATATTGTTCCATGTAAAGGTTTGTATTACAATTGCCACTTAATTTTAACGCAAAACATCATTTTATATAGACTGAAATGCAAAAATAAGTGAGATTATCATGCAGAAAGTGTGTTTGCAAACTTTTGTGTTTTGACCATTTTTGATTGACAGGTACAGTACATGGCTTATTAAAAACTACAAAAATTGGGCAAAATTGATTTGTTGAGGAAACAACAAAACAACACCTTTCCTGCAATTTAAACGCATCTGAAAGCACAGAAAATGCATCAAAACATTTCCAGGAGTGTTTAAACCCTAACCCTAACCCTAGCTCGGGTACTTATAGAAAAAGTTTCAAAATCCCGGCATCAAAACACTGTGCTAAAAATGTTACCCAAATGACTCCAGATCACTCAGAAATACTTCATGTAGCAGTGTTGGCATATAATAAATGTATCTAATGTGAATCTGTTTGAAATTTGCACTATTTCTTCTTTTTGTAACCTGCATCAGAAATAAAGTATACAATAAGCATATATTGTTCTATGTAAAGGTTTGTATTACAATTGCCACTTAATTTTACCGCAAAACATCATTTTATATAGACTGAAATGCAAATATAAGTGAGATTATCATGCAGAAAGTGTGTTTGCAAACTTTTGTGTTTTGACCATTTTTGATTGACAGGTACATACATGCCTTATTAAAAACTGCAAAATTGGGCAAAATTGATTTGTTGAGGAAACAACAAAACAACACCTTTCCTGCAATTTAAACGCATCTGAAAGCACAGAAAATGCATCAAAACATTTCCAGGAGTGTTTAAACCCTAACCCTAACCCTAGCTCGGGTACTTATAGAAAAAGTTTCAAAATCCCGGCATCAAAACACTGTGCTAAAAATGTTACCCAAATGACTCCAGATCACTCAGAAATACTTCATGTAGCAGTGTTGGCATAAAATAAATGTATCTAATGTGAATCTGTTTGAAATTTGCACTATTTCTTCTTTTTGTAACCTGCATCAGAAATAAAGTATACAATAAGCATATATTGTTCCATGTAAAGGTTCGTATTACAATTGCCACTAAATCTTACCGCAGAACATCATTTTATATAGACTGAAATACAAAAATAAGTGAGATTATCATGCAGAAAGTGTGTTTGCAAACTTTTGTGTTTTGACCATTTTTGATTGACAGGTACATGGCTTATTAAAAACTGCAAAATTGGGCAAAATTGATTTGTTGAGGAAACAACAAAACAACACCTTTCCTGCAATTTAAACGCATCTGAAAGCACAGAAAATGCATCAAAACATTTCCAGGAGTGTTTAAACCCTAACCCTAACCCTAGCTCGGGTACTTATAGAAAAAGTTCCAAAATACCGGCATCAAAACACTGTGCTAAAAATGTAACCCAAATGACTCCAGATCACTCAGAAATAGTTCATGTAGCAGTGTTGGCGTATAATAAATGTATCTAATGTGAATCTGTTTGAAATTTGCACTATTTCTTCTTTTTATAACCAGCATCAGAAATAAAGCATACAATAAGCATGTATTGTTCCATGTAAATGTTCGTATTAAAATTGCCACTAAATCTTACCGCAAAACATCATTTTATATACTGTAGACTGAAATGCAAAAATAAGTGAGATTATCATGCAGAAAGTGTGTTTCCAAACTTTTGTGTTTTGACCATTTTTGATTGACAGGTACAGTACATAAATTATTAAAAACTGCAAAATTGGGCAAAATTGATTTGTTGAGGAAACAACAAAACAACACCTATCCTGCAATTTAATCGCATCTGAAAGCATAGAAAATGCATCAAAACATTTCCAGGAGTGTTTAAACCCTAACCCTAACCCTAGCTCGGGTACTTATAGAAAAAGTTTCAAAATCCCGGCATCAAAACACTGTGCTAAAAATGTTACACAAATGACTCCAGATCACTCAGAAATACTTCATGTAGTAGTGTTGGCGTATAATAAATGTATCTAATGTGAATCTGTTTGAAATTTGCACTATTTCTTCTTTTTGTAACCTGCATCAGAAATAAAGCATACAACAAGAATGTATTGTTCCATGTAAATGTTCGTATTACAATTGCCACTAAATCTTACTGCAAAACATCATTTTATATACTGTAGACTGAAATGCAAAAATAAGTGAGATTATCATGCAGAAAGTGTGTTTGCAAACTTTTGTGTTTTGACCATTTTTGATTGACAGGTACAGTACATGGCTTATTAAAAACTGCAAAATTGGGCAAAATTGATTTGTTGAGGAAACAACAAAACAACACCTATCCTGCAATTTAATCGCATCTGAAAGCATAGAAAATGCATCAAAACATTTCCAGGAGTGTTTAAACCCTAACCCTAACCCTAGCTCGGGTACTTATAGAAAAAGTTTCAAAATCCCGGCATCAAAACACTGTGCTAAAAATGTTACACAAATGACTCCAGATCACTCAGAAATACTTCATGTAGTAGTGTTGGCGTATAATAAATGTATCTAATGTGAATCTGTTTGAAATTTGCACTATTTCTTCTTTTTGTAACCTGCATCAAAATTAAAGTATACAATAAGCATATATTGTTCCATGTAAAGGTTCGTATTACGATTGCCACTAAATCTTACCGCAGAACATCATTTTATATAGACTGAAATACAAAAATAAGTGAGATTATCATGCAGAAAGTGTGTTTGCAAACTTTTGTGTTTTGACCATTTTTGATTGACAGGTACATACATGCCTTATTAAAAACTGCAAAATTGGGCAAAATTGATTTGTTGAGGAAACAACAAAACAACACCTTTCCTGCAATTTAAACGCATCTGAAAGCACAGAAAATGCATCAAAACATTTCCAGGAGTGTTTAAACCCTAACCCTAACCCTAACCCTAGCTCGGGTACTTATAGAAAAAGTTTCAAAATCCCGGCATCAAAACACTGTGCTAAAAATGTTACCCAAATGACTCCAGAACACTCAGAAATACTTCATGTAGCAGTGTTGGCGTATAATAAATGTATCTAATGTGAATCTGTTTTAAATTTGCACTATTTCTTCTTTTTGTAACCTGCATCAAAATTAAAGTATACAATAAGCATATATTGTTCCATGTAAAGGTTCGTATTACAATTGCCACTAAATCTTACCGCAGAACATCATTTTATATAGACTGAAATACAAAAATAAGTGAGATTATCATGCAGAAAGTGTGTTTGCAAACTTTTGTGTTTTGACCATTTTTGATTGACAGGTACATGGCTTATTAAAAACTGCAAAATTGGGCAAAATTGATTTGTTGAGGAAACAACAAAACAACACCTTTCCTGCAATTTAAACGCATCTGAAAGCACAGAAAATGCATCAAAACATTTCCAGGAGTGTTTAAACCCTAACCCTAACCCTAGCTCGGGTACTTATAGAAAAAGTTTCAAAATCCCGGCATCAAAACACTGTGCTAAAAATGTTACCCAAATGACTCCAGAACACTCAGAAATACTTCATGTAGCAGTGTTGGCGTATAATAAATGTATCTAATGTGAATCTGTTTTAAATTTGCACTATTTCCTCTTTTTGTAACCTGCATCAAAATTAAAGTATACAATAAGCATATATTGTTCCATGTAAAGGTTCGTATTACAATTGCCACTAAATCTTACCGCAGAACATCATTTTATATAGACTGAAATACAAAAATAAGTGAGATTATCATGCAGAAAGTGTGTTTGCAAACTTTTGTGTTTTGACCATTTTTGATTGACAGGTACAGTACATGGCTTATTAAAAACTGCAAAATTGGGCAAAATTGATTTGTTGAGGAAACAACAAAACAACACCTATCCTGCAATTTAATCGCATCTGAAAGCATAGAAAATGCATCAAAACATTTCCAGGAGTGTTTAAACCCTAACCCTAACCCTAGCTCGGGTACTTATAGAAAAAGTTTCAAAATCCCGGCATCAAAACACTGTGCTAAAAATGTTACCCAAATGACTCCAGAACACTCAGAAATACTTCATGTAGCAGTGTTGGCGTATAATAAATGTATCTAATGTGAATCTGTTTTAAATTTGCACTATTTCTTCTTTTTGTAACCTGCATCAGAAATAAAGTATACAATAAGCATATATTGTTCCATGTAAAGGTTCGTATTACGATTGCCACTAAATCTTACTGCAGAACATCATTTTATATAGACTGAAATACAAAAATAAGTGAGATTATCATGCAGAAAATGTGGTTGCAAACTTTTGTGTTTTGACCATTTTTGATTGACAGGTACATACATGCCTTATTAAAAACTGCAAAATTGGGCAAAATTGATTTGTTGAGGAAACAACAAAACAACACGTTTCCTGCAATTTAAACGCATCTGAAAGCACAGAAAATGCATCAAAACATTTCCAGGAGTGTTTAAACCCTAACCCTAACCCTAGCTCGGGTACTTATAGAAAAAGTTTCAAAATCCCGGCATCAAAACACTGTGCTAAAAATGTTACACAAATGACTCCAGATCACTCAGAAATACTTCATGTAGTAGTGTTGGCGTATAATAAATGTATCTAATGTGAATCTGTTTGAAATTTGCACTATTTCTTCTTTTTGTAACCTGCATCAGAAATAAAGCATACAACAAGCATGTATTGTTCCATGTAAATGTTCGTATTACAATTGCCACTAAATCTTACTGCAAAACATCATTTTATATACTGTAGACTGAAATGCAAAAATAAGTGAGATTATCATGCAGAAAGTGTGTTTGCAAACTTTTGTGTTTTGACCATTTTTGATTGACAGGTACAGTACATGGCTTATTAAAAACTGCAAAATTGGGCAAAATTGATTTGTTGAGGAAACAACAAAACAACACCTATCCTGCAATTTAATCGCATCTGAAAGCATAGAAAATGCATCAAAACATTTCCAGGAGTGTTTAAACCCTAACCCTAACCCTAGCTCGGGTACTTATAGAAAAAGTTTCAAAATCCCGGCATCAAAACACTGTGCTAAAAATGTTACACAAATGACTCCAGATCACTCAGAAATACTTCATGTAGTAGTGTTGGCGTATAATAAATGTATCTAATGTGAATCTGTTTGAAATTTGCACTATTTCTTCTTTTTGTAACCTGCATCAAAATTAAAGTATACAATAAGCATATATTGTTCCATGTAAAGGTTCGTATTACGATTGCCACTAAATCTTACCGCAGAACATCATTTTATATAGACTGAAATACAAAAATAAGTGAGATTATCATGCAGAAAGTGTGTTTGCAAACTTTTGTGTTTTGACCATTTTTGATTGACAGGTACATACATGCCTTATTAAAAACTGCAAAATTGGGCAAAATTGATTTGTTGAGGAAACAACAAAACAACACCTTTCCTGCAATTTAAACGCATCTGAAAGCACAGAAAATGCATCAAAACATTTCCAGGAGTGTTTAAACCCTAACCCTAACCCTAGCTCGGGTACTTATAGAAAAAGTTTCAAAATCCCGGCATCAAAACACTGTGCTAAAAATGTTACCCAAATGACTCCAGATCACTCAGAAATACTTCATGTAGCAGTGTTGGCGTATAATAAATGTATCTAATGTGAATCTGTTTTAAATTTGCACTATTTCTTCTTTTTGTAACCTGCATCAAAATTAAAGTATACAATAAGCATATATTGTTCCATGTAAAGGTTCGTATTACAATTGCCACTAAATCTTACCGCAGAACATCATTTTATATAGACTGAAATACAAAAATAAGTGAGATTATCATGCAGAAAGTGTGTTTGCAAACTTTTGTGTTTTGACCATTTTTGATTGACAGGTACATGGCTTATTAAAAACTGCAAAATTGGGCAAAATTGATTTGTTGAGGAAACAACAAAACAACACCTTTCCTGCAATTTAAACGCATCTGAAAGCACAGAAAATGCATCAAAACATTTCCAGGAGTGTTTAAACCCTAACCCTAACCCTAGCTCGGGTACTTATAGAAAAAGTTTCAAAATCCCGGGATCAAAACACTGCGCAAAAAATGTTACCCAAATGACTCCAGATCACTCAGAAATACTTCATGTAGCAGTGTTGGCGTATAATAAATGTATCTAATGTGAATCTGTTTTAAATTTGCACTATTTCTTCTTTTTATAACCAGCATCAGAAATAAAGCATACAATAAGCATGTATTGTTCCATGTAAATGTTCGTATTAAAATTGCCACTAAATCTTACCGCAAAACATCATTTTATATACTATAGACTGAAATGCAAAAATAAGTGAGATTATCATGCAGAAAGTGTGTTTCCAAACTTTTGTGTTTTGACCATTTTTGATTGACAGGTACAGTACATAAATTATTAAAAACTGCAAAATTGGGCAAAATTGATTTGTTGAGGAAACAACAAAACAACACCTATCCTGCAATTTAATCGCATCTGAAAGCATAGAAAATGCATCAAAACATTTCCAGGAGTGTTTAAACCCTAACCCTAACCCTAGCTCGGGTACTTATAGAAAAAGTTTCAAAATCCCGGCATCAAAACACTGTGCTAAAAATGTTACACAAATGACTCCAGATCACTCAGAACTACTTCATGTAGTAGTGTTGGCGTATAATAAATGTATCTAATGTGAATCTGTTTGAAATTTGCACTATTTCTTCTTTTTGTAACCTGCATCAAAATTAAAGTATACAATAAGCATATATTGTTCCATGTAAAGGTTCGTATTACGATTGCCACTAAATCTTACCGCAGAACATCATTTTATATAGACTGAAATACAAAAATAAGTGAGATTATCATGCAGAAAATGTGGTTGCAAACTTTTGTGTTTTGACCATTTTTGATTGACAGGTACATACATGCCTTAGTAAAAACTGCAAAATTGGGAAAAAAATGATTTGTTGAGGAAACAACAAAACAACACCTTTCCTGCAATTTAAACGCATCTGAAAGCACAGAAAATGCATCAAAACATTTCCAGGAGTGTTTAAACCCTAACCCTAACCCTAGCTCGGGTACTTATAGAAAAAGTTTCAAAATCCCGGCATCAAAACACTGTGCTAAAAATGTTACCCAAATGACTCCAGATCACTCAGAAATACTTCATGTAGCAGTGTTGGCATATAATAAATGTATCTAACGTGAATCTGTTTAAAATTTGCACTATTTCTTCTTTTTGTAACCTGCATCAGAAATAAAGTATACAATAAGCATATATTGTTCCATGTAAAGGTTTGTATTACAATTGCCACTTAATTTTACCGCAAAACATGATTTTATATAGACTGAAATGCAAAAATAAGTGAGATTATCATGTAGAAAGTGTGTTTGCAAACTTTTGTGTTTTGACCATTTTTGATTGACAGGTACATACATGCCTTATTAAAAACTGCAAAATTGGGCAAAATTGATTTGTTGAGGAAACAACAAAACAACACCTTTCCTGCAATTTAAACGCATCTGAAAGCACAGAAAATGCATCAAAACATTTCCAGGAGTGTTTAAACCCTAACCCTAACCCTAACCCTAGCTCGGGTACTTATAGAAAAAGTTTCAAAATCCCGGCATCAAAACACTGTGCTAAAAATGTTACCCAAATGACTCCAGAACACTCAGAAATACTTCATGTAGCAGTGTTGGCGTATAATAAATGTATCTAATGTGAATCTGTTTTAAATTTGCACTATTTCTTCTTTTTGTAACCTGTATCAGAAATAAAGCATACAATAAGCATGTATTGTTCCATGTAAATGCTCGTATTACAATTGCCACTAAATCTTACCGCAAAACATCATTTTATATACTGTAGACTGAAATGCAAAAATAATTGAGATTATCATGCAGAAAGTGTGTTTGCAAACTTTTGTGTTTTGACCATTTTTGATTGACAGGTACAGTACATGGCTTATTAAAAACTGCAAAATTGGGCAAAATTGATTTGTTGAGGAAACAACAAAACAACACCTATCCTGCAATTTAATCGCATCTGAAAGCATAGAAAATGCATCAAAACATTTCCAGGAGTGTTTAAACCCTAACCCTAACCCTAGCTCGGGTACTTATAGAAAAAGTTTCAAAATCCCGGCATCAAAACACTGTGCTAAAAATGTTACACAAATGACTCCAGATCACTCAGAAATACTTCATGTAGCAGTGTTGGCGTATAATAAATGTATCTAATGTAAATCTGTTTGAAATTTGCACTATTTCCTCTTTTTGTAACCTGCATCAAAATTAAAGTATACAATAAGCATATATTGTTCCATGTAAAGGTTCGTATTAAAATTGCCACTAAATCTTACCGCAGAACATCATTTTATATAGACTGAAATACAAAAATAAGTGAGATTATCATGCAGAAAGTGTGTTTGCAAACTTTTGTGTTTTGACCATTTTTGATTGACAGGTACATACATACCTTATTAAAAACTGCAAAATTGGGCAAAATTGATTTGTTGAGGAAACAACAAAACAACACCTTTCCTGCAATTTAAACGCATCTGAAAGCACAGAAAATGCATCAAAAAATTTCCAGGAGTGTTTAAACCCTAACCCTAACCCTAGCTCGGGTACTTATAGAAAAAGTTTCAAATCCCGGCATCAAAACACTGTGCTAAAAATGTTACCCAAATGACTCCAGATCACTCAGAAATACTTCATGTAGCAGTGTTGGCGTATAATAAATGTATCTAATGTGAATCTGTTTTAAATTTGCACTATTTCTTCTTTTTATAACCAGCATCAGAAATAAAGCATACAATAAGCATGTATTGTTCCATGTAAATGTTCGTATTAAAATTGCCACTAAATCTTACCGCAAAACATCATTTTATATACTGTAGACTGAAATGCAAAAATAAGTGAGATTATCATGCAGAAAGTGTGTTTGCAAACTTTTGTGTTTTGACCATTTTTGATTGACAGGTACAGTACATGGCTTATTAAAAACTGCAAAATTGGGCAAAATTGATTTGTTGAGGAAACAACAAAACAACACCTATCCTGCAATTTAATCGCATCTGAAAGCATAGAAAATGCATCAAAACATTTCCAGGAGTGTTTAAACCCTAACCCTAACCCTAGCTCGGGTACTTATAGAAAAAGTTTCAAAATCCCGGCATCAAAACACTGTGCTAAAAATGTTACCCAAATGACTCCAGATCACTCAGAAATACTTCATGTAGTAGTGTTGGCGTATAATAAATGTATCTGATGTGAATCTGTTTGAAATTTGCACTATTTCTTCTTTTTGTAACCTGCATCAAAATTAAAGTATACAATAAGCATATATTGTTACATGTAAAGGTTCGTATTACGATTGCCACTAAATCTTACCGCAGAACATCATTTTATATAGACTGAAATACAAAAATAAGTGAGATTATCATGCAGAAAGTGTGTTTGCAAACTTTTGTGTTTTGACCATTTTTGATTGACAGGTACATGGCTTATTAAAAACTGCAAAATTGGGCAAAATTGATTTGTTGAGGAAACAACAAAACAACACCTTTCCTGCAATTTAAACGCATCTGAAAGCACAGAAAATGCATCAAAACATTTCCAGGAGTGTTTAAACCCTAACCCTAACCCTAGCTCGGGTACTTATAGAAAAAGTTTCAAAATCCCGGCATCAAAACACTGTGCTAAAAATGTTGCCCAAATGACTCCAGATCACTCAGAAATACTTTATGTAGCAGTGTTGGCGTATAATAAATGTATCTAATGTGAATCTGTTTTAAATTTGCACTATTTCTTCTTTTTGTAACCTGCATCAGAAATAAAGCATACAATAAGCATGTATTGTTCCATGTAAATGTTCGTATTACAATTGCCACTAAATCTTACCGCAAAACATCATTTTATATACTGTAGACTGAAATGCAAAAATAAGTGAGATTATCATGCAGAAAGTGTGTTTGCAAACTTTTGTGTTTTGACCATTTTTGATTGACAGGTACAGTACATGGCTTATTAAAAACTGCAAAATTGGGCAAAATTGATTTGTTGAGGAAACAACAAAACAACACCTATCCTGCAATTTAATCGCATCTGAAAGCATAGAAAATGCATCAAAACATTTCCAGGAGTGTTTAAACCCTAACCCTAACCCTAGCTCGGGTACTTATAGAAAAAGTTTCAAAATCCCGGCATCAAAACACTGTGCTAAAAATGTTACACAAATGACTCCAGATCACTCAGAAATACTTCATGTAGCAGTGTTGGCGTATAATAAATGTATCTAATGTGAATCTGTTTGAAATTTGCACTATTTCTTCTTTTTGTAACCTGCATCAAAATTAAAGTATACAATAAGCATATATTGTTACATGTAAAGGTTCGTATTACGATTGCCACTAAATCTTACCGCAGAACATCATTTTATATAGACTGAAATACAAAAATAAGTGAGATTATCATGCAGAAAGTGTGTTTGCAAACTTTTGTGTTTTGACCATTTTTGATTGACAGGTACATACATGCCTTATTAAAAACTGCAAAATTGGGCAAAATTGATTTGTTGAGGAAACAACAAAACAACACCTTTCCTGCAATTTAAACGCATCTGAAAGCACAGAAAATGCATCAAAACATTTCCAGGAGTGTTTAAACCCTAACCCTAACCCTAGCTCGGGTACTTATAGAAAAAGTTTCAAAATCCCGGCATCAAAACACTGTGCTAAAAATGTTACCCAAATGACTCCAGAACACTCAGAAATACTTCATGTAGCAGTGTTGGTGTATAATAAATGTATCTAATGTGAATCTGTTTTAAATTTGCACTATTTCTTCTTTTTGTAACCTGCATCAAAATTAAAGTATACAATAAGCATATATTGTTCCATGTAAAGGTTCGTATTACAATTGCCACTAAATCTTACCGCAGAACATCATTTTATATAGACTGAAATACAAAAATAAGTGAGATTATCATGCAGAAAGTGTGTTTGCAAACTTTTGTGTTTTGACCATTTTTGATTGACAGGTACAGTACATGGCTTATTAAAAACTGCAAAATTGGGCAAAATTGATTTGTTGAGGAAACAACAAAACAACACCTATCCTGCAATTTAATCGCATCTGAAAGCATAGAAAATGCATCAAAACATTTCCAGGAGTGTTTAAACCCTAACCCTAACCCTAGCTCGGGTACTTATAGAAAAAGTTTCAAAATCCCGGCATCAAAACACTGTGCTAAAAATGTTACACAAATGACTCCAGATCACTCAGAAATACTTCATGTAGCAGTGTTGGCGTATAATAAATGTATCTAATGTAAATCTGTTTGAAATTTGCACTATTTCCTCTTTTTGTAACCTGCATCAAAATTAAAGTATACAATAAGCATATATTGTTCCATGTAAAGGTTCGTATTAAAATTGCCACTAAATCTTACCGCAGAACATCATTTTATATAGACTGAAATACAAAAATAAGTGAGATTATCATGCAGAAAGTGTGTTTGCAAACTTTTGTGTTTTGACCATTTTTGATTGACAGGTACATACATACCTTATTAAAAACTGCAAAATTGGGCAAAATTGATTTGTTGAGGAAACAACAAAACAACACCTTTCCTGCAATTTAAACGCATCTGAAAGCACAGAAAATGCATCAAAAAATTTCCAGGAGTGTTTAAACCCTAACCCTAACCCTAGCTCGGGTACTTATAGAAAAAGTTTCAAATCCCGGCATCAAAACACTGTGCTAAAAATGTTACCCAAATGACTCCAGATCACTCAGAAATACTTCATGTAGCAGTGTTGGCGTATAATAAATGTATCTAATGTGAATCTGTTTTAAATTTGCACTATTTCTTCTTTTTATAACCAGCATCAGAAATAAAGCATACAATAAGCATGTATTGTTCCATGTAAATGTTCGTATTAAAATTGCCACTAAATCTTACCGCAAAACATCATTTTATATACTGTAGACTGAAATGCAAAAATAAGTGAGATTATCATGCAGAAAGTGTGTTTGCAAACTTTTGTGTTTTGACCATTTTTGATTGACAGGTACAGTACATGGCTTATTAAAAACTGCAAAATTGGGCAAAATTGATTTGTTGAGGAAACAACAAAACAACACCTATCCTGCAATTTAATCGCATCTGAAAGCATAGAAAATGCATCAAAACATTTCCAGGAGTGTTTAAACCCTAACCCTAACCCTAGCTCGGGTACTTATAGAAAAAGTTTCAAAATCCCGGCATCAAAACACTGTGCTAAAAATGTTACCCAAATGACTCCAGATCACTCAGAAATACTTCATGTAGTAGTGTTGGCGTATAATAAATGTATCTGATGTGAATCTGTTTGAAATTTGCACTATTTCTTCTTTTTGTAACCTGCATCAAAATTAAAGTATACAATAAGCATATATTGTTACATGTAAAGGTTCGTATTACGATTGCCACTAAATCTTACCGCAGAACATCATTTTATATAGACTGAAATACAAAAATAAGTGAGATTATCATGCAGAAAGTGTGTTTGCAAACTTTTGTGTTTTGACCATTTTTGATTGACAGGTACATGGCTTATTAAAAACTGCAAAATTGGGCAAAATTGATTTGTTGAGGAAACAACAAAACAACACCTTTCCTGCAATTTAAACGCATCTGAAAGCACAGAAAATGCATCAAAACATTTCCAGGAGTGTTTAAACCCTAACCCTAACCCTAGCTCGGGTACTTATAGAAAAAGTTTCAAAATCCCGGCATCAAAACACTGTGCTAAAAATGTTGCCCAAATGACTCCAGATCACTCAGAAATACTTTATGTAGCAGTGTTGGCGTATAATAAATGTATCTAATGTGAATCTGTTTTAAATTTGCACTATTTCTTCTTTTTGTAACCTGCATCAGAAATAAAGCATACAATAAGCATGTATTGTTCCATGTAAATGTTCGTATTACAATTGCCACTAAATCTTACCGCAAAACATCATTTTATATACTGTAGACTGAAATGCAAAAATAAGTGAGATTATCATGCAGAAAGTGTGTTTGCAAACTTTTGTGTTTTGACCATTTTTGATTGACAGGTACAGTACATGGCTTATTAAAAACTGCAAAATTGGGCAAAATTGATTTGTTGAGGAAACAACAAAACAACACCTATCCTGCAATTTAATCGCATCTGAAAGCATAGAAAATGCATCAAAACATTTCCAGGAGTGTTTAAACCCTAACCCTAACCCTAGCTCGGGTACTTATAGAAAAAGTTTCAAAATCCCGGCATCAAAACACTGTGCTAAAAATGTTACACAAATGACTCCAGATCACTCAGAAATACTTCATGTAGCAGTGTTGGCGTATAATAAATGTATCTAATGTGAATCTGTTTGAAATTTGCACTATTTCTTCTTTTTGTAACCTGCATCAAAATTAAAGTATACAATAAGCATATATTGTTACATGTAAAGGTTCGTATTACGATTGCCACTAAATCTTACCGCAGAACATCATTTTATATAGACTGAAATACAAAAATAAGTGAGATTATCATGCAGAAAGTGTGTTTGCAAACTTTTGTGTTTTGACCATTTTTGATTGACAGGTACATACATGCCTTATTAAAAACTGCAAAATTGGGCAAAATTGATTTGTTGAGGAAACAACAAAACAACACCTTTCCTGCAATTTAAACGCATCTGAAAGCACAGAAAATGCATCAAAACATTTCCAGGAGTGTTTAAACCCTAACCCTAACCCTAGCTCGGGTACTTATAGAAAAAGTTTCAAAATCCCGGCATCAAAACACTGTGCTAAAAATGTTACCCAAATGACTCCAGAACACTCAGAAATACTTCATGTAGCAGTGTTGGTGTATAATAAATGTATCTAATGTGAATCTGTTTTAAATTTGCACTATTTCTTCTTTTTGTAACCTGCATCAAAATTAAAGTATACAATAAGCATATATTGTTCCATGTAAAGGTTCGTATTACAATTGCCACTAAATCTTACCGCAGAACATCATTTTATATAGACTGAAATACAAAAATAAGTGAGATTATCATGCAGAAAGTGTGTTTGCAAACTTTTGTGTTTTGACCATTTTTGATTGACAAGTACATGGCTTATTAAAAACTGCAAAATTGGGCAAAATTGATTTGTTGAGGAAACAACAAAACAACACCTTTCCTGCAATTTAAACGCATCTGAAAGCACAGAAAATGCATCAAAACATTTCCAGGAGTGTTTAAACCCTAACCCTAACCCTAGCTCGGGTACTTATAGAAAAAGTTTCAAAATCCCGGCATCAAAACACTGTGCTAAAAATGTTACCCAAATGACTCCAGATCACTCAGAAATACTTCATGTAGCAGTGTTGGCGTATAACAAATGTATCTAATGTGAATCTGTTTTAAATTTGCACTATTTCTTCTTTTTGTAACCTGCATCAAAATTAAAGTATACAATAAGCATGTATTGTTCCATGTAAAGGTTCGTATTACAATTGCCACTAAATCTTACCGCAGAACATCATTTTATATAGACTGAAATACAAAAATAAGTGAGATTATCATGCAGAAAGTGTGTTTGCAAACTTTTGTGTTTTGACCATTTTTGATTGACAGGTACAGTACATGGCTTATTAAAAACTGCAAAATTGGGCAAAATTGATTTGTTGAGGAAACAACAAAACAACACCTATCCTGCAATTTAATCGCATCTGAAAGCATAGAAAATGCATCAAAACATTTCCAGGAGTGTTTAAACCCTAACCCTAACCCTAGCTCGGGTACTTATAGAAAAAGTTTCAAATCCCGGCATCAAAACACTGTGCTAAAAATGTTACCCAAATGACTCCAGATCACTCAGAAATACTTCATGTAGCAGTTTTGGCGTATAATAAATGTATCTAATGTGAATCTGTTTTAAATTTGCACTATTTCTTCTTTTTATAACCAGCATCAGAAATAAAGCATACAATAAGCATGTATTGTTCCATGTAAAGGTTCGTATTACGATTGCCACTAAATCTTACCGCAGAACATCATTTTATATAGACTGAAATACAAAAATAAGTGAGATTATCATGCAGAAAGTGTGTTTGCAAACGTTTGTGTTTTGACCATTTTTGATTGACAGGTACATGGCTTATTAAAAACTGCAAAATTGGGCAAAATTGATTTGTTGAGGAAACAACAAAACAACACCTTTCCTGCAATTTAAACGCATCTGAAAGCACAGAAAATGCATCAAAACATTTCCAGGAGTGTTTAAACCCTAACCCTAACCCTAGCTCGGGTACTTATAGAAAAAGTTTCAAATCCCGGCATCAAAACACTGTGCTAAGAATGTTACCCAAATGACTCCAGATCACTCAGAAATACTTCATGTAGCAGTGTTGGCGTATAATAAATGTATCTAATGTGAATCTGTTTTAAATTTGCACTATTTCTTCTTTTTATAACCAGCATCAGAAATAAAGCATACAATAAGCATGTATTGTTCCATGTAAATGTTCGTATTAAAATTGCCAATAAATCTTACCGCAAAACATCATTTTATATATTGTAGACTGAAATGCAAAAATAAGTGAGATTATCATGCAGAAAGTGTGTTTGCAAACTTTTGTGTTTTGACCATTTTTGATTGACAGGTACAGTACATGGCTTATTAAAAACTGCAAAATTGGGCAAAATTGATTTGTTGAGGAAACAACAAAACAACACCTATCCTGCAATTTAATCGCATCTGAAAGCATAGAAAATGCATCAAAACATTTCCAGGAGTGTTTAAACCCTAACCCTAACCCTAGCTCGGGTACTTATAGAAAAAGTTTCAAAATCCCGGCATCAAAACACTGTGCTAAAAATGTTACCCAAATGACTCCAGATCACTCAGAAATACTTCATGTAGCAGTGTTGGCGTATAATAAATGTATCTAATGTGAAACTATTTTAAATTTGCACTATTTCTTCTTTTTGTAACCTGCATCAAAATTAAAGTATACAATAAGTATATATTGTTCCATGTAAAGGTTCGTATTACAATTGCCACTAAATCTTACCGCAGAACATCATTTTATATAGACTGAAATACAAAAATAAGTGAGATTATCATGCAGAAAGTGTGTTTGCAAACTTTTGTGTTTTGACCATTTTTGATTGACAGGTACATGGCTTATTAAAAACTGCAAAATTGGGCAAAATTGATTTGTTGAGGAAACAACAAAACAACACCTTTCCTGCAATTTAAACGCATCTGAAAGCACAGAAAATGCATCAAAACATTTTCAGGAGTGTTTAAACCCTAACCCTAACCCTAGCTCGGGTACTTATAGAAAAAGTTTCAAAATCCCGGCATCAAAACACTGTGCTAAAAATGTTACCCAAATGACTCCAGATCACTCAGAAATACTTCATGTAGCAGTGTTGGCATATAATAAATGTATCTAATGTGAATCTGTTTGAAATTTGCACTATTTCTTCTTTTTGTAACCTGCATCAGAAATAAAGTATACAATAAGCATATATTGTTCCATGTAAAGGTTTGTATTACAATTGCCACTTAATTTTACCGCAAAACATCATTTTATATACTGTAGACTGAAATGCAAATATAAGTGAGATTATCATGCAGAAAGTGTGTTTGCAAACTTTTGTGTTTTCACCATTTTTGATTGACAGGTACATACATGCCTTATTAAAAACTGCAAAATTGAGCAAAATTGATTTGTTGAGGAAACAGCAAAACAACACCTTTCCTGCAATTTAAACGCATCTGAAAGCACAGAAAATGCATCAAAACATTTCCAGGAGTGTTTAAACCCTAACCCTAACCCTAGTTTGGGTACTTATAGAAAAAGTTTCAAAATCCCGGCATCAAAACACTGTGCTAAAAATGTTACCCAAATGACTCCAGATCACTCAGAAATACTTCATGTAGCAGTGTTGGCGTATAATAAATGTATCTAATGTGAAACTATTTTAAATTTGCACTATTTCTTCTTTTTGTAACCTGCATCAAAATTAAAGTATACAATAAGTATATATTGTTCCATGTAAAGGTTCGTATTACAATTGCCACTAAATCTTACCGCAGAACATCATTTTATATAGACTGAAATACAAAAATAAGTGAGATTATCATGCAGAAAGTGTGTTTGCAAACTTTTGTGTTTTGACCATTTTTGATTGACAGGTACATGGCTTATTAAAAACTGCAAAATTGGGCAAAATTGATTTGTTGAGGAAACAACAAAACAACACCTTTCCTGCAATTTAAACGCATCTGAAAGCACAGAAAATGCATCAAAACATTTTCAGGAGTGTTTAAACCCTAACCCTAACCCTAGCTCGGGTACTTATAGAAAAAGTTTCAAAATCCCGGCATCAAAACACTGTGCTAAAAATGTTACCCAAATGACTCCAGATCACTCAGAAATACTTCATGTAGCAGTGTTGGCATATAATAAATGTATCTAATGTGAATCTGTTTGAAATTTGCACTATTTCTTCTTTTTGTAACCTGCATCAGAAATAAACTATACAATAAGCATATATTGTTCCCTGTAAAGGTTTATATTACAATTGCCACTTAATTTTACCGCAAAACATCATTTTATATACTGTAGACTGAAATGCAAATATAATTGAGATTATCATGCAGAAAGTGTGTTTGCAAACTTTTGTGTTTTCACCATTTTTGATTGACAGGTACATACATGCCTTATTAAAAACTGCAAAATTGAGCAAAATTGATTTGTTGAGGAAACAACAAAACAACACCTTTCCTGCAATTTAAACGCATCTGAAAGCACAGAAAATGCATCAAAACATTTCCAGGAGTGTTTAAACCCTAACCCTAACCCTAGTTTGGGTACTTATAGAAAAAGTTTCAAAATCCCGGCATCAAAACACTGTGCTAAAAATGTTACCCAAATGACTCCAGATCACTCAGAAATACTTCATGTAGCAGTGTTGGCGTATAATAAATGTATCTAATGTGAAACTATTTTAAATTTGCACTATTTTTTCTTTTTGTAACCTGCATCAAAATTAAAGTATACAATAAGTATATATTGTTCCATGTAAAGGTTCGTATTACAATTGCCACTAAATCTTACCGCAGAACATCATTTTATATAGACTGAAATACAAAAATAAGTGAGATTATCATGCAGAAAGTGTGTTTGCAAACTTTTGTGTTTTGACCATTTTTGATTGACAGGTACATGGCTTATTAAAAACTGCAAAATTGGGCAAAATTGATTTGTTGAGGAAACAACAAAACAACACCTTTCCTGCAATTTAAACGCATCTGAAAGCACAGAAAATGCATCAAAACATTTTCAGGAGTGTTTAAACCCTAACCCTAACCCTAGCTCGGGTACTTATAGAAAAAGTTTCAAATCCCGGCATCAAAACACTGTGCTAAGAATGTTACCCAAATGACTCCAGATCACTCAGAAATACTTCATGTAGCAGTGTTGGCGTATAACAAATGTATCTAATGTGAATCTGTTTTAAATTTGCACTATTTCTTCTTTTTGTAACCTGCATCAAAATTAAAGTATACAATAAGCATGTATTGTTCCATGTAAAGGTTCGTATTACAATTGCCACTAAATCTTACCGCAGAACATCATTTTATATAGACTGAAATACAAAAATAAGTGAGATTATCATGCAGAAAGTGTGTTTGCAAACTTTTGTGTTTTGACCATTTTTGATTGACAGGTACAGTACATGGCTTATTAAAAACTGCAAAATTGGGCAAAATTGATTTGTTGAGGAAACAACAAAACAACACCTATCCTGCAATTTAATCGCATCTGAAAGCATAGAAAATGCATCAAAACATTTCCAGGAGTGTTTAAACCCTAACCCTAACCCTAGCTCGGGTACTTATAGAAAAAGTTTCAAATCCCGGCATCAAAACACTGTGCTAAAAATGTTACCCAAATGACTCCAGATCACTCAGAAATACTTCATGTAGCAGTTTTGGCGTATAATAAATGTATCTAATGTGAATCTGTTTTAAATTTGCACTATTTCTTCTTTTTGTAACCTGCATCAAAATTAAAGTATACAATAAGTATATATTGTTCCATGTAAAGGTTCGTATTACAATTGCCACTAAATCTTACCGCAGAACATCATTTTATATAGACTGAAATACAAAAATAAGTGAGATTATCATGCAGAAAGTGTGTTTGCAAACTTTTGTGTTTTGACCATTTTTGATTGACAGGTACATGGCTTATTAAAAACTGCAAAATTGGGCAAAATTGATTTGTTGAGGAAACAACAAAACAACACCTTTCCTGCAATTTAAACGCATCTGAAAGCACAGAAAATGCATCAAAACATTTCCAGGAGTGTTTAAACCCTAACCCTAACCCTAGTTTGGGTACTTATAGAAAAAGTTTCAAAATCCCGGCATCAAAACACTGTGCTAAAAATGTTACCCAAATGACTCCAGATCACTCAGAAATACTTCATGTAGCAGTGTTGGCATATAATAAATGTATCTAATGTGAATCTGTTTGAAATTTGCACTATTTCTTCTTTTTGTAACCTGCATCAGAAATAAAGTATACAATAAGCATATATTGTTCCATGTAAAGGTTTGTATTACAATTGCCACTTAATTTTACCGCAAAACATCATTTTATATAGACTGAAATGCAAAAATAAGTGAGATTATCATGCAGAAAGTGTGTTTGCAAACTTTTGTGTTTTGACCATTTTTGATTGACAGGTACAGTACATGGCTTATTAAAAACTGCAAAATTGGGCAAAATTGATTTGTTGAGGAAACAACAAAACAACACCTATCCTGCAATTTAATCGCATCTGAAAGCATAGAAAATGCATCAAAACATTTCCAGGAGTGTTTAAACCCTAACCCTAACCCTAGCTCGGGTACTTATAGAAAAAGTTTCAAATCCCGGCATCAAAACACTGTGCTAAGAATGTTACCCAAATGACTCCAGATCACTCAGAAATACTTCATGTAGCAGTGTTGGCGTATAATAAATGTATCTAATGTGAATCTGTTTTAAATTTGCACTATTTCTTCTTTTTATAACCAGCATCAGAAATAAAGCATACAATAAGCATGTATTGTTCCATGTAAATGTTCGTATTAAAATTGCCAATAAATCTTACCGCAAAACATCATTTTATATATTGTAGACTGAAATGCAAAAATAAGTGAGATTATCATGCAGAAAGTGTGTTTGCAAACTTTTGTGTTTTGACCATTTTTGATTGACAGGTACATACATGCCTTATTAAAAACTGCAAAATTGGGCAAAATTGATTTGTTGAGGAAACAACAAAACAACACCTTTCCTGCAATTTAAACGCATCTGAAAGCACAGAAAATGCATCAAAACATTTCCAGGAGTGTTTAAACCCTAACCCTAACCCTAGCTCGGGTACTTATAGAAAAAGTTTCAAAATCCGGGCATCAAAACACTGTGCTAAAAATGTTACACAAATGACTCCAGATCACTCAGAAATACTTCATGTAGCAGTGTTGGCGTATAATAAATGTATCTAATGTGAATCTGTTTGAAATTTGCACTATTTCTGTTCTGTCCTCCTTATCCTGTTTCTCTTCCTCTGACCCTCTAGAGGACAAAATACAGTTACTTGACAATGCTCTTTTATCTACCCTCGACACCTTTGCTCCTTTAAAAACTCGAACCATCTCCTTCTCTCGCCCTGCCCCCTGGTACAATGACCATCTGCGTTTCATGAAGGCAGCCTCTCGCAAACTTGAGCGTAGGTGGCGTCTTTCCGGCCTAAATGTACATTATCAGGCCTGGAGAGATTACTTATCTGATTATAAGGTTACTATAGAGTCTGCTAGATCCACCTACTTCTCTCACATCATTGAAAATCACCAAAACAATCCCAGACATCTTTTCTCCACCATCAACAGACTGCTCAAGCCAAACTGCCCCACCACATTACCTGCCTCATCACAACTTTGCAACACATTCTTAGATTTCTTTAGTTCTAAGATTGACAACATCCGGCATCACATTCTCTCCACTACGTATATAATTTCCACACCTCCTCCCTCCTCATCCAACTTCTCTGGTTCCCGTCTCTCCAGCTTCTCTCTTCTTGACTCAGCATCCCTAAACAAACTAGTTACGCGCATGAAACCCACCACATCTATTTTAGATCCCATTCCCACCACTTTATTCCAGTCCTGTTTCTCTTCTCTCTGTCCCATTGTCCTCAATATAATACATGAATCCTTGAGCACCGGCATTGTACCAACGGTCCTCAAAACTGCTGCTATTACCCCAGTGCCAAAGAAGCCTAACATGGCTCTCGACAATCTTAACAACTTTCGCCCCATCTCCAACTTACCCTTTCTCTCTAAAATTCTAGAACGTGCTGTCACACTTCAGTTACATAACCACCTCATGACAAACAACCTTTTCGAACCCCTCCAATCTGGCTTCCGTCAACTTCACAGCACAGAAACCGCCCTAGTCAAAGTCACCAACGATCTCCTAATAGCTTCTGATTCTGGTTCTCTTTCCATACTCATCCTTCTTGATCTCAGTGCTGCCTTTGACACTGTTGACCATAACATCTTGCTTTCTCGTCTCGAGACTGTGTTTGGAGTCTCTGACACTGCCCTCAAATGGTTTAAGTCTTACCTCACTGATCGCTGTCACTTTGTCTCTCTCAATGGGTACAGGTCTGAAATTGGTCTTGTCAAGTCTGGTGTCCCTCAGGGCTCAATACTGGGCCCCTTGCTCTTCAGCATTTACATGTTCCCACTTGGTCAGCTTTTAAGATCACATGGCCTCAGCTTTCATTTTTACGCTGACGATACTCAAATATACATCCATACCAAACCCGACACTGATGTGGCTGTCTCTATTCTATCTAATTGCATCTCTGACATAAAAATTTGGATGACTCAAAACTTCCTTCATCTTAACTGTGACAAGACTGAAGTCATGCTTATTGGTACCCCCCATCAACTTCGCAAAGCCAGTCCTGTAACCCTTTCTGTAGATGGCTCTGTACTTGAGCTCCAATCAAAATTGAAAAACCTTGGGGTTATATTCGATTCTGGCTTAACATTCGACCCACATGTACAGCATACTGTCAAAACATCTTTTTTTCACCTTAGAAATATCGCAAGACTACGCCCTATGCTATCATTAACTGTGGCTGAAAAGCTGATCAACATATTTGTATTCTCTCGAATTGACTACTGCAATGCTCTGCTCCCTGGGGTATCTAAATCTACTCTGAACAAGCTGCAGTATGTCCAAAATTCAGCAGCCAGAATCCTGACCAGATCTAGTGCAAGTGTTCACATTACTCCTATCCTGGAGTCCTTGCACTGGCTTCCGGTCAAATTCCGCGTAGACTTTAAAATCCTCATGCTCACCTACAAGGCTTTACATGGCTTGGCACCTCAATACCTGTCTGAACTTTTATCGCCCTACTCCCCACCTCGCAACCTCCGCTCTTCAAATTCTGCCCTCCTTACTGTCCCCCAAGCCCGTCTACATTGTATGGGCGACAGGGCCTTCTCCTGCTATGCCCCCAAGCTCTGGAACTCCTTGCCCAAGGATATTAGAGAGTCACCTTCTCTAAACTCCTTCAAATCCAGACTCAAAACCCTCCTTTTCAGAAAAGCCTTTACTTAACTGGTTCCATTCTTCACCCCTCTGCTCTTCTTAATACCATCTTCCACGGTCTCCTCTATTGTTATTGTTGTATTGCTGTAATTATAATTGTGTCCTGTCTTGTGAAATTTTTCTTATTTATTGTTGTAGTCTTCTTATTTATTGTTATTGTCATCCTGTAAAGCGCTTTGAGAAGCCACCTTTAAAGGCGCTATATAAAATAAAGTTTATTATTATTATTATTATTATTATTTCTTCTTTTTGTAACCTGCATCAGACATAAAGCATACAATAAGCATGTATTGTTCCATGTAAATGTTCGTATTACAATTGCCACTAAATCTTACCGCAGAACATCATTTTATATAGACTGAAATACAAAAATAAGTGAGATTATCATGCAGAAAGTGTGTTTGCAAACTTTTGTGTTTTGACCATTTTTGATTGACAGGTACATACATGCCTTATTAAAAACTGCAAAATTGGGCAAAATTGATTTGTTGAGGAAACAACAAAACAACACCTTTCCTGCAATTTAAACGCATCTGAAAGCACAGAAAATGCATCAAAACATTTCCAGGAGTGTTTAAACCCTAACCCTAACCCTAGCTCGGGTACTTATAGAAAAAGTTTCAAATCCCGGCATCAAAACACTGTGCTAAGAATGTTACCCAAATGACTCCAGATCACTCAGAAATACTTCATGTAGCAGTGTTGGCGTATAATAAATGTATCTAATGTGAATCTGTTTTAAATTTGCACTATTTCTTCTTTTTATAACCAGCATCAGAAATAAAGCATACAATAAGCATGTATTGTTCCATGTAAATGTTCGTATTAAAATTGCCAATAAATCATACCGCAAAACATCATTTTATATACTGTAGACTGAAATGCAAAAATAAGTGAGATTATCATGCAGAAAGTGTGTTTGCAAACTTTTGTGTTTTGACCATTTTTGATTGACAGGTACAGTACATGGCTTATTAAAAACTGCAAAATTGGGCAAAATTGATTTGTTGAGGAAACAACAAAACAACACCTATCCTGCAATTTAATCGCATCTGAAAGCATAGAAAATGCATCAAAACATTTCCAGGAGTGTTTAAACCCTAACCCTAACCCTAGCTCGGGTACTTATAGAAAAAGTTTCAAAATCCCGGCATCAAAACACTGTGCTAAAAATGTTACACAAATGACTCCAGATCACTCAGAAATACTTCATGTAGCAGTGTTGGCGTATAATAAATGTATCAAATGTGAATCTGTTTGAAATTTGCACTATTTCTTCTTTTTGTAACCTGCATCAAAATTAAAGTCTACAATAAGCATATATTGTTCCATGTAAAGGTTCGTATTACAATTGCCACTAAATCTTACCGCAGAACATCATTTTATATAGACTGAAATACAAAAATAAGTGAGATTATCATGCAGAAAGTGTGTTTGCAAACTTTTGTGTTTTGACCATTTTTGATTGACAGGTACATACATGCCTTATTAAAAACTGCAAAATTGGGCAAAATTGATTTGTTGAGGAAACAACAAAACAACACCTTTCCTGCAATTTAAACGCATCTGAAAGCACAGAAAATGCATCAAAACATTTCCAGGAGTGTTTAAACCCTAACCCTAACCCTAGCTCGGGTACTTATAGAAAAAGTTTCAAAATCCGGGCATCAAAACACTGTGCTAAAAATGTTACCCAAATGACTCCAGATCACTCAGAAATACTTTATGTAGCAGTGTTGGCGTATAATAAATGTATCTAATGTGAATCTGTTTTAAATTTGCACTATTTCTTCTTTTTGTAACCTGCATCAGACATAAAGCATACAATAAGCATGTATTGTTCCATGTAAATGTTCGTATTACAATTGCCACTAAATCTTACCGCAAAACATCATTTTATATACTGTAGACTGAAATGCAAAAATAAGTGAGATTATCATGCAGAAAGTGTGTTTGCAAACTTTTGTGTTTTGACCATTTTTGATTGACAGGTACAGTACATGGCTTATTAAAAACTGCAAAATTGGGCAAAACTGATTTGTTGAGGAAACAACAAAACAACACCTATCCTGCAATTTAATCGCATCTGAAAGCATAGAAAATGCATCAAAACATTTCCAGGAGTGTTTAAACCCTAACCCTAACCCTAGCTCGGGTACTTATAGAAAAAGTTTCAAAATCCCGGCATCAAAACACTGTGCTAAAAATGTTACACAAATGACTCCAGATCACTCAGAAATACTTCATGTAGCAGTGTTGGCGTATAATAAATGTATCAAATGTGAATCTGTTTGAAATTTGCACTATTTCTTCTTTTTGTAACCTGCATCAAAATTAAAGTCTACAATAAGCATATATTGTTCCATGTAAAGGTTCGTATTACAATTGCCACTAAATCTTACCGCAGAACATCATTTTATATAGACTGAAATACAAAAATAAGTGAGATTATCATGCAGAAAGTGTGTTTGCAAACTTTTGTGTTTTGACCATTTTTGATTGACAGGTACATACATGCCTTATTAAAAACTGCAAAATTGGGCAAAATTGATTTGTTGAGGAAACAACAGAACAACACCTTTCCTGCAATTTAAACGCATCTGAAAGCACAGAAAATGCATCAAAACATTTCCAGGAGTGTTTAAACCCTAACCCTAACCCTAGCTCGGGTACTTATAGAAAAAGTTTCAAAATCCCGGCATCAAAACACTGTGCTAAAAATGTTACCCAAATGACTCCAGATCACTCAGAAATACTTTATGTAGCAGTGTTGGCGTATAATAAATGTATCTAATGTGAATCTGTTTTAAATTTGCACTATTTCTTCTTTTTGTAACCTGCATCAGACATAAAGCATACAATAAGCATGTATTGTTCCATGTAAATGTTCGTATTACAATTGCCACTAAATCTTACCGCAAAACATCATTTTATATACTGTAGACTGAAATGCAAAAATAAGTGAGATTATCATGCAGAAAGTGTGTTTGCAAACTTTTGTGTTTTGACCATTTTTGATTGACAGGTACAGTACATGGCTTATTAAAAACTGCAAAATTGGGCAAAATTGATTTGTTGAGGAAAAAACAAAACAACACCTATCCTGCAATTATATCGCATCTGAAAGCATAGAAAATGCATCAAAACATTTCCAGGAGTGTTTAAACCCTAACCCTAACCCTAGCTCGGGTACTTATAGAAAAAGTTTCAAAATCCGGGCATCAAAACACTGTGCTAAAAATGTTACACAAATGACTCCAGATCACTCAGAAATACTTCATGTAGCAGTGTTGGCGTATAATAAATGTATCTAATGTGAATCTGTTTGAAATTTGCACTATTTCTTCTTTTTGTAACCTGCATCAGAAATAAAGTATACAATAAGCATGTATTGTTCCATGTAAATGTTCGTATTACAATTGCCACTAAATCTTACCGCAAAACATCATTTTATATACTGTAGACTGAAATGCAAAAATAAGTGAGATTATCATGCAGAAAGTGTGTTTGCAAACTTTTGTGTTTTGACCATTTTTGATTGACAGGTACAGTACATGGCTTATTAAAAACTGCAAAATTGGGCAAAATTGATTTGTTGAGGAAACAACAAAACAACACCTATCCTGCAATTTAATCGCATCTGAAAGCATAGAAAATGCATCAAAACATTTCCAGGAGTGTTTAAACCCTAACCCTAACCCTAGCTCGGGTACTTATAGAAAAAGTTTCAAAATCCCGGCATCAAAACACTGTGCTAAAAATGTTACACAAATGACTCCAGATCACTCAGAAATACTTCATGTAGCAGTGTTGGCGTATAATAAATGTATCTAATGTGAATCTGTTTGAAATTTGCACTATTTCTTCTTTTTGTAACCTGCATAAAAATTAAAGTATACAATAAGCATATATTGTTCCATGTAAAGGTTCGTATTACAATTGCCACTAAATCTTACCGCAGAACATCATTTTATATAGACTGAAATACAAAAATAAGTGAGATTATCATGCAGAAAGTGTGTTTGCAAACTTTTGTGTTTTGACCATTTTTGATTGACAGGTACAGTACATGGCTTATTAAAAACTACAAAAATTGGGCAAAATTGATTTGTTGAGGAAACAACAAAACAACACCTTTACTGCAATTTAAACGCATCTGAAAGCACAGAAAATGCATCAAAACATTTCCAGGAGTGTTTAAACCCTAACCCTAACCCTAGCTCGGGTACTTATAGAAAAAGTTTCAAAATCCCGGCATCAAAACACTGTGCTAAAAATGTTACCCAAATGACTCCAGATCACTCAGAAATACTTTATGTAGCAGTGTTGGCGTATAATAAATGTATCTAATGTGAATCTGTTTTAAATTTGCACTATTTCTTCTTTTTGTAACCTGCATCAGACATAAAGCATACAATAAGCATGTATTGTTCCATGTAAATGTTCGTATTACAATTGCCACTAAATCTTACCGCAAAACATCATTTTATATACTGTAGACTGAAATGCAAAAATAAGTGAGATTATCATGCAGAAAGTGTGTTTGCAAACTTTTGTGTTTTGACCATTTTTGATTGACAGGTACAGTACATGGCTTATTAAAAACTGCAAAATTGGGCAAAATTGATTTGTTGAGGAAACAACAAAACAACACCTATCCTGCAATTTAATCGCATCTGAAAGCATAGAAAATGCATCAAAACATTTCCAGGAGTGTTTAAACCCTAACCCTAACCCTAGCTCGGGTACTTATAGAAAAAGTTTCAAAATCCGGGCATCAAAACACTGTGCTAAAAATGTTACACAAATGACTCCAGATCACTCAGAAATAGTTCATGTAGTAGTGTTGGCGTATAATAAATGTATCTAATGTGAATCTGTTTGAAATTTGCAATATTTCTTCTTTTTGTAACCTGCATCAAAATTAAAGTATACAATAAGCATATATTGTTCCATGTAAAGGTTCGTATTACGATTGCCACTAATAATTACCGCAGAACATCATTTTATATAGACTGAAATACAAAAATAAGTGAGATTATCATGCAGAAAGTGTGTTTGCAAACTTTTGTGTTTTGACCATTTTTGATTGACAGGTACATGGCTTATTAAAAACTGCAAAATTGGGCAAAATTGATTTGTTGAGGAAACAACAAAACAACACCTTTCCTGCAATTGAAACGCATCTGAAAGCACAGAAAATGCATCAAAACATTTCCAGGAGTGTTTAAACCCTAACCCTAACCCTAGCTCGGGTACTTATAGAAAAAGTTTCAAAATCCCGGCATCAAAACACTGTGCTAAAAATGTTACCCAAATGACTCCAGATCACTCAGAAATACTTCATGTAGCAGTGTTGGCATATAATAAATGTATCTAATGTGAATCTGTTTGAAATTTGCACTATTTCTTCTTTTTGTAACCTGCATCAGAAATAAAGTATACAATAAGCATATATTGTTCCATGTAAAGGTTTGTATTACAATTGCCACTTAATTTTACCGCAAAACATCATTTTATATAGACTGAAATGCAAAAATAAGTGAGATTATCATGCAGAAAGTGTGTTTGCAAACTTTTGTGTTTTGACCATTTTTGATTGACAGGTACAGTACATGGCTTATTAAAAACTACAAAAATTGGGCAAAATTGATTTGTTGAGGAAACAACAAAACAACACCTTTCCTGCAATTTAATCGCATCTGAAAGCATAGAAAATGCATCAAAACATTTCCAGGAGTGTTTAAACCCTAACCCTAACCCTAGCTCGGGTACTTATAGAAAAAGTTTCAAAATCCCGGCATCAAAACACTGTGCTAAAAATGTTACACAAATGACTCCAGATCACTCAGAAATACTTCATGTAGCAGTGTTGGCGTATAATAAATGTATCTAATGTGAATCTGTTTGAAATTTGCACTATTTCTTCTTTTTGTAACCTGCATAAAAATTAAAGTATACAATAAGCATATATTGTTCCATGTAAAGGTTCGTATTACAATTGCCACTAAATCTTACCGCAGAACATCATTTTATATAGACTGAAATACAAAAATAAGTGAGATTATCATGCAGAAAGTGTGTTTGCAAACTTTTGTGTTTTGACCATTTTTGATTGACAGGTACAGTACATGGCTTATTAAAAACTACAAAAATTGGGCAAAATTGATTTGTTGAGGAAACAACAAAACAACACCTTTACTGCAATTTAAACGCATCTGAAAGCACAGAAAATGCATCAAAACATTTCCAGGAGTGTTTAAACCCTAACCCTAACCCTAGCTCGGGTACTTATAGAAAAAGTTTCAAAATCCCGGCATCAAAACACTGTGCTAAAAATGTTACCCAAATGACTCCAGATCACTCAGAAATACTTTATGTAGCAGTGTTGGCGTATAATAAATGTATCTAATGTGAATCTGTTTTAAATTTGCACTATTTCTTCTTTTTGTAACCTGCATCAGACATAAAGCATACAATAAGCATGTATTGTTCCATGTAAATGTTCGTATTACAATTGCCACTAAATCTTACCGCAAAACATCATTTTATATACTGTAGACTGAAATGCAAAAATAAGTGAGATTATCATGCAGAAAGTGTGTTTGCAAACTTTTGTGTTTTGACCATTTTTGATTGACAGGTACAGTACATGGCTTATTAAAAACTGCAAAATTGGGCAAAATTGATTTGTTGAGGAAACAACAAAACAACACCTATCCTGCAATTTAATCGCATCTGAAAGCATAGAAAATGCATCAAAACATTTCCAGGAGTGTTTAAACCCTAACCCTAACCCTAGCTCGGGTACTTATAGAAAAAGTTTCAAAATCCGGGCATCAAAACACTGTGCTAAAAATGTTACACAAATGACTCCAGATCACTCAGAAATAGTTCATGTAGTAGTGTTGGCGTATAATAAATGTATCTAATGTGAATCTGTTTGAAATTTGCAATATTTCTTCTTTTTGTAACCTGCATCAAAATTAAAGTATACAATAAGCATATATTGTTCCATGTAAAGGTTCGTATTACGATTGCCACTAATAATTACCGCAGAACATCATTTTATATAGACTGAAATACAAAAATAAGTGAGATTATCATGCAGAAAGTGTGTTTGCAAACTTTTGTGTTTTGACCATTTTTGATTGACAGGTACATGGCTTATTAAAAACTGCAAAATTGGGCAAAATTGATTTGTTGAGGAAACAACAAAACAACACCTTTCCTGCAATTGAAACGCATCTGAAAGCACAGAAAATGCATCAAAACATTTCCAGGAGTGTTTAAACCCTAACCCTAACCCTAGCTCGGGTACTTATAGAAAAAGTTTCAAAATCCCGGCATCAAAACACTGTGCTAAAAATGTTACCCAAATGACTCCAGATCACTCAGAAATACTTCATGTAGCAGTGTTGGCATATAATAAATGTATCTAATGTGAATCTGTTTGAAATTTGCACTATTTCTTCTTTTTGTAACCTGCATCAGAAATAAAGTATACAATAAGCATATATTGTTCCATGTAAAGGTTTGTATTACAATTGCCACTTAATTTTACCGCAAAACATCATTTTATATAGACTGAAATGCAAAAATAAGTGAGATTATCATGCAGAAAGTGTGTTTGCAAACTTTTGTGTTTTGACCATTTTTGATTGACAGGTACAGTACATGGCTTATTAAAAACTACAAAAATTGGGCAAAATTGATTTGTTGAGGAAACAACAAAACAACACCTTTCCTGCAATTTAAACGCATCTGAAAGCACAGAAAATGCATCAAAACATTTCCAGGAGTGTATAAACCCTAACCCTAACCCTAGCTCGGGTACTTATAGAAAAAGTTTCAAAATCCCGGCATCAAAACACTGTGCTAAAAATGTTACCCAAATGACTCCAGATCACTCAGAAATACTTTATGTAGCAGTGTTGGCGTATAATAAATGTATCTAATGTGAATCTGTTTTAAATTTGCACTATTTCTTCTTTTTGTAACCTGCATCAGACATAAAGCATACAATAAGCATGTATTGTTCCATGTAAATGTTCGTATTACAATTGCCACTAAATCTTACCGCAAAACATCATTTTATATACTGTAGACTGAAATGCAAAAATAAGTGAGATTATCATGCAGAAAGTGTGTTTGCAAACTTTTGTGTTTTGACCATTTTTGATTGACAGGTACAGTACATGGCTTATTAAAAACTGCAAAATTGGGCAAAATTGATTTGTTGAGGAAACAACAAAACAACACCTATCCTGCAATTTAATCGCATCTGAAAGCATAGAAAATGCATCAAAACATTTCCAGGAGTGTTTAAACCCTAACCCTAACCCTAGCTCGGGTACTTATAGAAAAAGTTTCAAAATCCGGGCATCAAAACACTGTGCTAAAAATGTTACACAAATGACTCCAGATCACTCAGAAATACTTCATGTAGCAGTGTTGGCGTATAATAAATGTATCTAATGTGAATCTGTTTGAAATTTGCACTATTTCTTCTTTTTGTAACCTGCATCAAAATTAAAGTATACAATAAGCATATATTGTTCCATGTAAAGGTTCGTATTACAATTGCCACTAAATCTTACCGCAGAACATCATTTTATATAGACTGAAATACAAAAATAAGTGATATTATCATGCAGAAAGTGTGTTTGCAAACTTTTGTGTTTTGACCATTTTTGATTGACAGGTACATACATGCCTTATTAAAAACTGCAAAATTGGGCAAAATTGATTTGTTGAGGAAACAACAAAACAACACCTTTCCTGCAATTTAAACGCATCTGAAAGCACAGAAAATGCATCAAAACATTTCCAGGAGTGTTTAAACCCTAACCCTAACCCTAGCTCGGGTACTTATAGAAAAAGTTTCAAATCCCGGCATCAAAACACTGTGCTAAGAATGTTACCCAAATGACTCCAGATCACTCAGAAATACTTCATGTAGCAGTGTTGGCGTATAATAAATGTATCTAATGTGAATCTGTTTTAAATTTGCACTATTTCTTCTTTTTATAACCAGCATCAGAAATAAAGCATACAATAAGCATGTATTGTTCCATGTAAATGTTCGTATTAAAATTGCCAATAAATCTTACCGCAAAACATCATTTTATATACTGTAGACTGAAATGCAAAAATAAGTGAGATTATCATGCAGAAAGTGTGTTTGCAAACTTTTGTGTTTTGACCATTTTTGATTGACAGGTACAGTACATGGCTTATTAAAAACTGCAAAATTGGGCAAAATTGATTTGTTGAGGAAACAACAAAACAACACCTATCCTGCAATTTAATCGCATCTGAAAGCATAGAAAATGCATCAAAACATTTCCAGGAGTGTTTAAACCCTAACCCTAACCCTAGCTCGGGTACTTATAGAAAAAGTTTCAAAATCCCGGCATCAAAACACTGTGCTAAAAATGTTACACAAATGACTCCAGATCACTCAGAAATACTTCATGTAGTAGTGTTGGCGTATAATAAATGTATCTAATGTGAATCTGTTTGAAATTTGCACTATTTCTTCTTTTTGTAACCTGCATCAAAATTAAAGTATACAATAAGCATATATTGTTCCATGTAAAGGTTCGTATTACGATTGCCACTAAATCTTACCGCAGAACATCATTTTATATAGACTGAAATACAAAAATAAGTGAGATTATCATGCAGAAAGTGTGTTTGCAAACTTTTGTGTTTTGACCATTTTTGATTGACAGGTACATGGCTTATTAAAAACTGCAAAATTGGGCAAAATTGATTTGTTGAGGAAACAACAAAACAACACCTTTCCTGCAATTTAAACGCATCTGAAAGCACAGAAAATGCATCAAAACATTTCCAGGAGTGTTTAAACCCTAACCCTAACCCTAGCTCGGGTACTTATAGAAAAAGTTTCAAAATCCCAGCATCAAAACACTGTGCTAAAAATGTTACCCAAATGACTCCAGATCACTCAGAAATACTTCAGGTAGCAGTGTTGGCATATAATAAATGTATCTAATGTGAATCTGTTTGAAATTTGCACTATTTCTTCTTTTTGTAACCTGCATCAGAAATAAAGTATACAATAAGCATATATTGTTCCATGTAAATGTTCGTATTACAATTGCCACTAAATCTTACCGCAAAACATCATTTTATATACTGTAGACTGAAATGCAAAAATAAGTGAGATTATCATGCAGAAAGTGTGTTTGCAAACTTTTGTGTTTTGACCATTTTTGATTGACAGGTACAGTACATGGCTTATTAAAAACTGCAAAATTGGGCAAAATTGATTTGTTGAGGAAACAACAAAACAACACCTATCCTGCAATTTAATCGCATCTGAAAGCATAGAAAATGCATCAAAACATTTCCAGGAGTGTTTAAACCCTAACCCTAACCCTAGCTCGGGTACTTATAGAAAAAGTTTCAAAATCCCGGCATCAAAACACTGTGCTAAAAATGTTACACAAATGACTCCAGATCACTCAGAAATACTTCATGTAGCAGTGTTGGCGTATAATAAATGTATCTAATGTGAATCTGTTTGAAATTTGCACTATTTCTTCTTTTTGTAACCTGCATAAAAATTAAAGTATACAATAAGTATATATTGTTCCATGTAAAGGTTCGTATTACAATTGCCACTAAATCTTACCGCAGAACATCATTTTATATAGACTGAAATACAAAAATAAGTGAGATTATCATGCAGAAAGTGTGTTTGCAAACTTTTGTGTTTTGACCATTTTTGATTTGACAGGTACATACATGCCTTATTAAAAACTGCAAAATTGGGCAAAATTGATTTGTTGAGGAAACAACAAAACAACACCTTTCCTGCAATTTAAACGCATCTGAAAGCACAGAAAATGCATCAAAACATTTCCAGGAGTGTTTAAACCCTAACCCTAGCTCGGGTACTTATAGAAAAAGTTTCAAAATCCCGGCATCAAAACACTGTGCTAAAAATGTTACCCAAATGACTCCAGATCACTCAGAAATACTTCATGTAGCAGTGTTGGCGTATAATAAATGTATCTAATGTGAATCTGTTTTAAATTTGCACTATTTCTTCTTTTTGTAACCTGCATCAGAAATAAAGCATACAGTAAGCATGTATTGTTCCATGTAAATGTTTGTATTACAATTGCAACTAAATCTTACCGCAAAACATCATTTTATATACTGTAGACTGAAATGCAAAAATAAGTGAGATTATCATGCAGAAAGTGTGTTTGCAAACTTTTGTGTTTTGACCATTTTTGATTGACAGGTACATACATGCCTTATTAAAAACTGCAAAATTGGGCAAAATTGATTTGTTGAGGAAACAACAAAACAACACCTTTCCTGCAATTTAAACGCATCTGAAAGCACAGAAAATGCATCAAAACATTTCCAGGAGTGTTTAAACCCTAACCCTAACCCTAGCTCGGGTACTTATAGAAAAAGTTTCAAAATCCCGGCATCAAAACACTGTGCTAAAAATGTTACCCAAATGACTCCAGATCACTCAGAAATACTTCATGTAGCAGTGTTGGCATATAATAAATGTATCTAATGTGAATCTGTTTGAAATTTGCACTATTTCTTCTTTTTGTAACCTGCATCAGAAATAAAGTATACAATAAGCATATATTGTTCCATGTAAAGGTTTGTATTACAATTGCCACTTAATTTTACCGCAAAACATCATTTTATATAGACTGAAATGCAAAAATAAGTGAGATTATCATGCAGAAAGTGTGTTTGCAAACTTTTGTGTTTTGACCATTTTTGATTGACAGGTACATACATGGCTTAGCAAAAACTGCAAAATTGGGCAAAATTGATTTGTTGAGGAAACAACAAAACAACACCTTTCCTGCAATTTAAACGCATCTGAAAGCACAGAAAATGCATCAAAACATTTCCAGGAGTGTTTAAACCCTAACCCTAACCCTAGCTCGGGTACTTATAGAAAAAGTTTCAAAATCCCGGCATCAAAACACTGTGCTAAAAATGTTACACAAATGACTCCAGATCACTCAGAAATACTTCATGTAGCAGTGTTAGCGTATAATAAATGTATCTAATGTGAATCTGTTTGAAATTTGCACTATTTCTTCTTTTTGTAACCTGCATCAAAATTAAAGTATACAATAAGCATATATTGTTCCATGTAAAGGTTCGTATTACAATTGCCACTAAATCTTACCGCAGAACATCATTTTATATAGACTGAAATACAAAAATAAGTGAGATTATCATGCAGAAAGTGTGTTTGCAAACTTTTGTGTTTTGACCATTTTTGATTGACAGGTACATGGCTTATTAAAAACTGCAAAATTGGGCAAAATTGATTTGTTGAGGAAACAACAAAACAACACCTTTCCTGCAATTTAAATGCATCTGAAAGCACAGAAAATGCATCAAAACATTTCCAGGAGTGTTTAAACCCTAACCCTAACCCTAGCTCGGGTACTTATAGAAAAAGTTTCAAAATCCCGGCATCAAAACACTGTGCTAAAAATGTTACCCAAATGACTCCAGATCACTCAGAAATACTTCATGTAGCAGTGTTGGCGTATAATAAATGTATCTAATGTGAATCTGTTTTAAATTTGCACTATTTCTTCTTTTTGTAACCTGCATCAGAAATAAAGCATACAGTAAGCATGTATTGTTCCATGTAAATGTTTGTATTACAATTGCAACTAAATCTTACCGCAAAACATCATTTTATATACTGTAGACTGAAATGCAAAAATAAGTGAGATTATCATGCAGAAAGTGTGTTTGCAAACTTTTGTGTTTTGACCATTTTTGATTGACAGGTACAGTACATGGCTTATTAAAAACTGCAAAATTGGGCAAAATGGATTTGTTGAGGAAACAACAAAACAACACCTTTCCTGCAATTTAAACGCATCTGAAAGCACAGAAAATGCATCAAAACATTTCCAGGAGTGTTTAAACCCTAACCCTAACCCTAGCTCGGGTACTTATAGAAAAAGTTTCAAAATCCCGGCATCAAAACACTGTGCTAAAAATGTTACCCAAATGACTCCAGATCACTCAGAAATACTTCATGTAGCAGTGTTGGCGTATAATAAATGTATCTAATGTGAATCTGTTTGAAATTTGCACTATTTCTTCTTTTTGTAACCTGCATCAGAAATAAAGTATACAATAAGCATATATTGTTCCATGTAAAGGTTTGTATTACAATTGCCACTTACTTTTACCGCAAAACATCATTTTATATAGACTGAAATGCAAAAATAAGTGAGATTATCATGCAGAAAGTGTGTTTGCAAACTTTTGTGTTTTGACCATTTTTGATTGACAGGTACATGGCTTATTAAAAACTGCAAAATTGGGCAAAATTGATTTGTTGAGGAAACAACAAAACAACACCTATCCTGCAATTTAAATGCATCTGAAAGCACAGAAAATGCATCAAAACATTTCCAGGAGTGTTTAAACCCTAACCCTAACCCTAGCTCGGGTACTTATAGAAAAAGTTTCAAAATCCCGGCATCAAAACACTGTGCTAAAAATGTTACCCAAATGACTCCAGATCACTCAGAAATACTTCATGTAGCAGTGTTGGCATATAATAAATGTATCTAATGTGAATCTGTTTGAAATTTGCACTATTTCTTCTTTTTGTAACCTGCATCAGAAATAAAGTATACAATAAGCATATATTGTTCCATGTAAAGGTTTGTATTACAATTGCCACTTACTTTTACCGCAAAACATCATTTAATATAGACTGAAATGCAAAAATAATTGAGATTATCATGCAGAAAGTGTGTTTGCAAACTTTTGTGTTTTGACCATTTTTGATTGACAGGTACATACATGGCTTAGCAAAAACTGCAAAATTGGGCAAAATTGATTTGTTGAGGAAACAACAAAACAACACCTTTCCTGCAATTTAAACGCATCTGAAAGCACAGAAAATGCATCAAAACATTTCCAGGAGTGTTTAAACCCTAACCCTAACCCTAGCTCGGGTACTTATAGAAAAAGTTTCAAAATCCCGGCATCAAAACACTGTGCTAAAAATGTTACCCAAATGACTCCAGATCACTCAGAAATACTTCATGTAGCAGTGTTGGCGTATAATAAATGTATCTAATGTGAATCTGTTTTAAATTTGCACTATTTCTTCTTTTTGTAACCTGCATCAAAATTAAAGTATACAATAAGCATATATTGTTCCATGTCAAGGTTCGTATTACAATTGCCACTAAATCTTACCGCAGAACATCATTTTATATAGACTGAAATACAAAAATAAGTGAGATTATCATGCAGAAAGTGTGTTTGCAAACTTTTGTGTTTTGACCATTTTTGATTGACAGGTACATGGCTTATTAAAAACTGCAAAATTGGGCAAAATTGATTTGTTGAGGAAACAACAAAACAACACCTTTCCTGCAATTTAAACGCATCTGAAAGCACAGAAAATGCATCAAAACATTTCCAGGAGTGTTTAAACCCTAACCCTAACCCTAGCTCGGGTACTTATAGAAAAAGTTTCAAAATCCCGGCATCAAAACACTGTGCTAAAAATGTTACCCAAATGACTCCAGATCACTCAGAAATACTTCATGTAGCAGTGTTGGCATATAATAAATGTATCTAATGTGAATCTGTTTGAAATTTGCACTATTTCTTCTTTTTGTAACCTGCATCAGAAATAAAGTATACAATAAGCATATATTGTTCCATGTAAAGGTTTGTATTACAATTGCCACTTAATTTTACCGCAAAACATCATTTTATATAGACTGAAATGCAAAAATAAGTGAGATTATCATGCAGAAAGTGTGTTTGCAAACTTTTGTGTTTTGACCATTTTTGATTGACAGGTACATACATGGCTTAGCAAAAACTGCAAAATTGGGCAAAATTGATTTGTTGAGGAAACAACAAAACAACACCTTTCCTGCAATTTAAACGCATCTGAAAGCACAGAAAATGCATCAAAACATTTCCAGGAGTGTTTAAACCCTAACCCTAACCCTAGCTCGGGTACTTATAGAAAAAGTTTCAAAATCCCGGCATCAAAACACTGTGCTAAAAATGTTACACAAATGACTCCAGATCACTCAGAAATACTTCATGTAGCAGTGTTAGCGTATAATAAATGTATCTAATGTGAATCTGTTTGAAATTTGCACTATTTCTTCTTTTTGTAACCTGCATCAAAATTAAAGTATACAATAAGCATATATTGTTCCATGTAAAGGTTCGTATTACAATTGCCACTAAATCTTACCGCAGAACATCATTTTATATAGACTGAAATACAAAAATAAGTGAGATTATCATGCAGAAAGTGTGTTTGCAAACTTTTGTGTTTTGACCATTTTTGATTGACAGGTACATGGCTTATTAAAAACTGCAAAATTGGGCAAAATTGATTTGTTGAGGAAACAACAAAACAACACCTTTCCTGCAATTTAAATGCATCTGAAAGCACAGAAAATGCATCAAAACATTTCCAGGATGTTTAAACCCTAACCCTAACCCTAGCTCGGGTACTTATAGAAAAAGTTTCAAAATCCCGGCATCAAAACACTGTGCTAAAAATGTTACCCAAATGACTCCAGATCACTCAGAAATACTTCATGTAGCAGTGTTGGCATATAATAAATGTATCTAATGTGAATCTGTTTTAAATTTGCACTATTTCTTCTTTTTGTAACCTGCATCAGAAATAAAGTATACAATAAGCATATATTGTTCCATGTAAAGGTTTGTATTACAATTGCCACTTAATTTTACCGCAAAACATCATTTTATATAGACTGAAATGCAAAAATAAGTGAGATTATCATGCAGAAAGTGTGTTTGCAAACTTTTGTGTTTTGACCATTTTTGATTGACAGGTACATACATGGCTTAGCAAAAACTGCAAAATTGGGCAAAATTGATTTGTTGAGGAAACAACAAAACAACACCTTTCCTGCAATTTAAACGCATCTGAAAGCACAGAAAATGCATCAAAACATTTCCAGGAGTGTTTAAACCCTAACCCTAACCCTAGCTCGGGTACTTATAGAAAAAGTTTCAAAATCCCGGCATCAAAACACTGTGCTAAAAATGTTACACAAATGACTCCAGATCACTCAGAAATACTTCATGTAGCAGTGTTAGCGTATAATAAATGTATCTAATGTGAATCTGTTTGAAATTTGCACTATTTCTTCTTTTTGTAACCTGCATCAAAATTAAAGTATACAATAAGCATATATTGTTCCATGTAAAGGTTCGTATTACAATTGCCACTAAATCTTACCGCAGAACATCATTTTATATAGACTGAAATACAAAAATAAGTGAGATTATCATGCAGAAAGTGTGTTTGCAAACTTTTGTGTTTTGACCATTTTTGATTGACAGGTACATGGCTTATTAAAAACTGCAAAATTGGGCAAAATTGATTTGTTGAGGAAACAACAAAACAACACCTTTCCTGCAATTTAAATGCATCTGAAAGCACAGAAAATGCATCAAAACATTTCCAGGATGTTTAAACCCTAACCCTAACCCTAGCTCGGGTACTTATAGAAAAAGTTTCAAAATCCCGGCATCAAAACACTGTGCTAAAAATGTTACCCAAATGACTCCAGATCACTCAGAAATACTTCATGTAGCAGTGTTGGCATATAATAAATGTATCTAATGTGAATCTGTTTTAAATTTGCACTATTTCTTCTTTTTGTAACCTGCATCAGAAATAAAGTATACAATAAGCATATATTGTTCCATGTAAAGGTTTGTATTACAATTGCCACTTAATTTTACCGCAAAACATCATTTTATATAGACTGAAATGCAAAAATAAGTGAGATTATCATGCAGAAAGTGTGTTTGCAAACTTTTGTGTTTTGACCATTTTTGATTGACAGGTACATACATGGCTTAGCAAAAACTGCAAAATTGGGCAAAATTGATTTGTTGAGGAAACAACAAAACAACACCTTTCCTGCAATTTAAACGCATCTGAAAGCACAGAAAATGCATCAAAACATTTCCAGGAGTGTTTAAACCCTAACCCTAACCCTAGCTCGGGTACTTATAGAAAAAGTTTCAAAATCCCGGCATCAAAACACTGTGCTAAAAATGTTACACAAATGACTCCAGATCACTCAGAAATACTTCATGTAGCAGTGTTAGCGTATAATAAATGTATCTAATGTGAATCTGTTTGAAATTTGCACTATTTCTTCTTCTTGTAACCTGCATCAAAATTAAAGTATACAATAAGCATATATTGTTCCATGTAAAGGTTCGTATTACAATTGCCACTAAATCTTACCGCAGAACATCATTTTATATAGACTGAAATACAAAAATAAGTGAGATTATCATGCAGAAAGTGTGTTTGCAAACTTTTGTGTTTTGACCATTTTTGATTGACAGGTACATGGCTTATTAAAAACTGCAAAATTGGGCAAAATTGATTTGTTGAGGAAACAACAAAACAACACCTTTCCTGCAATTTAAATGCATCTGAAAGCACAGAAAATGCATCAAAACATTTCCAGGAGTGTTTAAACCCTAACCCTAACCCTAGCTCGGGTACTTATAGAAAAAGTTTCAAAATCCCGGCATCAAAACACTGTGCTAAAAATGTTACCCAAATGACTCCAGATCACTCAGAAATACTTCATGTAGCAGTGTTGGCATATAATAAATGTATCTAATGTGAATCTGTTTGAAATTTGCACTATTTCTTCTTTTTGTAACCTGCATCAGAAATAAAGTATACAATAAGCATATATTGTTCCATGTAAAGGTTTGTATTACAATTGCCACTTAATTTTACCGCAAAACATCATTTTATATAGACTGAAATGCAAAAATAAGTGAGATTATCATGCAGAAAGTGTGTTTGCAAACTTTTGTGTTTTGACCATTTTTGATTGACAGGTACATACATGGCTTAGCAAAAACTGCAAAATTGGGCAAAATTGATTTGTTGAGGAAACAACAAAACAACACCTTTCCTGCAATTTAAACGCATCTGAAAGCACAGAAAATGCATCAAAACATTTCCAGGAGTGTTTAAACCCTAACCCTAACCCTAGCTCGGGTACTTATAGAAAAAGTTTCAAAATCCCGGCATCAAAACACTGTGCTAAAAATGTTACCCAAATGACTCCAGATCACTCAGAAATACTTCATGTAGCAGTGTTGGCGTATAATAAATGTATCTAATGTGAATCTGTTTTAAATTTGCACTATTTCTTCTTTTTGTAACCTGCATCAGAAATAAAGCATACAATAAGCATGTATTGTTCCATGTAAATGTTTGTATTACAATTGCAACTAAATCTTACCGCAAAACTTCATTTTATATACTGTAGACTGAAATGCAAAAATAAGTGAGATTATCATGCAGAAAGTGTGTTTGCAAACTTTTGTGTTTTGACCATTTTTGATTGACAGGTACAGTACATGGCTTATTAAAAACTGCAAAATTGGGCAAAATTGATTTGTTGAGGAAACAACAAAACAACACCTTTCCTGCAATTTAAACGCATCTGAAAGCACAGAAAATGCATCAAAACATTTCCAGGAGTGTTTAAACCCTAACCCTAACCCTAGCTCGGGTACTTATAGAAAAAGTTTCAAAATCCCGGCATCAAAACACTGTGCTAAAAATGTTACCCAAATGACTCCAGATCACTCAGAAATACTTCATGTAGCAGTGTTGGCGTATAATAAATGTATCTAATGTGAATCTGTTTGAAATTTGCACTATTTCTTCTTTTTGTAACCTGCATCAGAAATAAAGTATATAATAAGCATATATTGTTCCATGTAAAAGTTTGTATTACAATTGCCACTTACTTTTACCGCAAAACATCATTTTATATAGACTGAAATGCAAAAATAAGTGAGATTATCATGCAGAAAGTGTGTTTGCAAACTTTTGTGTTTTGACCATTTTTGATTGACAGGTACAGTACATGGCTTATTAAAAACTGCAAAATTGGGCAAAATTGATTTGTTGAGGAAACAACAAAACAACACCTATCCTGCAATTTAATCGCATCTGAAAGCATAGAAAATGCATCAAAACATTTCCAGGAGTGTTTAAACCCTAACCCTAACCCTAGCTCGGGTACTTATAGAAAAAGTTTCAAAATCCCGGCATCAAAACACTGTGCTAAAAATGTTACCCAAATGACTCCAGAACACTCAGAAATACTTCATGTAGCAGTGTTGGCGTATAATAAATGTATCTAATGTGAATCTGTTTTAAATTTGCACTATTTCTTCTTTTTGTAACCTGCATCAAAATTAAAGTATACAATAAGCATATATTGTTCCATGTCAAGGTTCGTATTACAATTGCCACTAAATCTTACCGCAGAACATCATTTTATATAGACTGAAATACAAAAATAAGTGAGATTATCATGCAGAAAGTGTGTTTGCAAACTTTTGTGTTTTGACCATTTTTGATTGACAGGTACATGGCTTATTAAAAACTGCAAAATTGGGCAAAATTGATTTGTTGAGGAAACAACAAAACAACACCTTTCCTGCAATTTAAACGCATCTGAAAGCACAGAAAATGCATCAAAACATTTCCAGGAGTGTTTAAACCCTAACCCTAACCCTAGCTCGGGTACTTATAGAAAAAGTTTCAAAATCCCGGCATCAAAACACTGTGCTAAAAATGTTACCCAAATGACTCCAGAACACTCAGAAATACTTCATGTAGCAGTGTTGGCGTATAATAAATGTATCTAATGTGAATCTGTTTTAAATTTGCACTATTTCTTCTTTTTGTAACCTGCATCAGAAATAAAGTATACAATAAGCATATATTGTTCCATGTAAAGGTTTGTATTACAATTGCCACTTAATTTTACCGCAAAACATCATTTTATATAGACTGAAATGCAAAAATAAGTGAGATTATCATGCAGAAAGTGTGTTTGCAAACTTTTGTGTTTTGACCATTTTTGATTGACAGGTACAGTACATGGCTTATTAAAAACTGCAAAATTGGGCAAAATTGATTTGTTGAGGAAACAACAAAACAACACCTATCCTGCAATTTAATCGCATCTGAAAGCATAGAAAATGCATCAAAACATTTCCAGGAGTGTTTAAACCCTAACCCTAACCCTAGCTCGGGTACTTATAGAAAAAGTTTCAAAATCCCGGCATCAAAACACTGTGCTAAAAATGTTACCCAAATGACTCCAGAACACTCAGAAATACTTCATGTAGCAGTGTTGGCGTATAATAAATGTATCTAATGTGAATCTGTTTTAAATTTGCACTATTTCTTCTTTTTGTAACCTGCATCAAAATTAAAGTATACAATAAGCATATATTGTTCCATGTCAAGGTTCGTATTACAATTGCCACTAAATCTTACCGCAGAACATCATTTTATATAGACTGAAATACAAAAATAAGTGAGATTATCATGCAGAAAGTGTGTTTGCAAACTTTTGTGTTTTGACCATTTTTGATTGACAGGTACATGGCTTATTAAAAACTGCAAAATTGGGCAAAATTGATTTGTTGAGGAAACAACAAAACAACACCTTTCCTGCAATTTAAACGCATCTGAAAGCACAGAAAATGCATCAAAACATTTCCAGGAGTGTTTAAACCCTAACCCTAACCCTAGCTCGGGTACTTATAGAAAAAGTTTCAAAATCCCGGCATCAAAACACTGTGCTAAAAATGTTACCCAAATGACTCCAGATCACTCAGAAATACTTCATGTAGCAGTGTTGGCATATAATAAATGTATCTAATGTGAATCTGTTTGAAATTTGCACTATTTCTTCTTTTTGTAACCTGCATCAGAAATAAAGTATACAATAAGCATATATTGTTCCATGTAAAGGTTTGTATTACAATTGCCACTTAATTTTACCGCAAAACATCATTTTATATAGACTGAAATGCAAAAATAAGTGAGATTATCATGCAGAAAGTGTGTTTGCAAACTTTTGTGTTTTGACCATTTTTGATTGACAGGTACATGGCTTAGCAAAAACTGCAAAATTGGGCAAAATTGATTTGTTGAGGAAACAACAAAACAACACCTTTCCTGCAATTTAAACGCATCTGAAAGCACAGAAAATGCATCAAAACATTTCCAGGAGTGTTTAAACCCTAACCCTAACCCTAGCTCGGGTACTTATAGAAAAAGTTTCAAAATCCCGGCATCAAAACACTGTGCTAAAAATGTTACCCAAATGACTCCAGATCACTCAGAAATACTTCATGTAGCAGTGTTGGCATATAATAAATGTATCTAATGTGAATCTGTTTGAAATATGCACTATTTCTTCTTTTTGTAACCTGCATCAGAAATAAAGTATACAATAAGCATATATTGTTCCATGTAAAGGTTTGTATTACAATTGCCACTTAATTTTACCGCAAAACATCATTTTATATAGACTGAAATGCAAAAATAAGTGAGATTATCATGCAGAAAGTGTGTTTGCAAACTTTTGTGTTTTGACCATTTTTGATTGACAGGTACATACATGGCTTAGCAAAAACTGCAAAATTGGGCAAAATTGATTTGTTGAGGAAACAACAAAACAACACCTTTCCTGCAATTTAAACGCATCTGAAAGCACAGAAAATGCATCAAAACATTTCCAGGAGTGTTTAAACCCTAACCCTAACCCTAGCTCGGGTACTTATAGAAAAAGTTTCAAAATCCCGGCATCAAAACACTGTGCTAAAAATGTTACACAAATGACTCCAGATCACTCAGAAATACTTCATGTAGCAGTGTTAGCGTATAATAAATGTATCTAATGTGAATCTATTTGAAATTTGCACTATTTCTTCTTTTTGTAACCTGCATCAAAATTAAAGTATACAATAAGCATATATTGTTCCATGTCAAGGTTCGTATTACAATTGCCACTAAATCTTACCGCAGAACATCATTTTATATAGACTGAAATACAAAAATAAGTGAGATTATCATGCAGAAAGTGTGTTTGCAAACTTTTGTGTTTTGACCATTTTTGATTGACAGGTACATGGCTTATTAAAAACTGCAAAATTGGGCAAAATTGATTTGTTGAGGAAACAACAAAACAACACCTTTCCTGCAATTTAAATGCATCTGAAAGCACAGAAAATGCATCAAAACATTTCCAGGAGTGTTTAAACCCTAACCCTAACCCTAGCTCGGGTACTTATAGAAAAAGTTTCAAAATCCCGGCATCAAAACACTGTGCTAAAAATGTTACCCAAATGACTCCAGATCACTCAGAAATACTTCATGTAGCAGTGTTGGCGTATAATAAATGTATCTAATGTGAATCTGTTTTAAATTTGCACTATTTCTTCTTTTTGTAACCTGCATCAGAAATAAAGCATACAATAAGCATGTATTGTTCCATGTAAATGTTTGTATTACAATTGCAACTAAATCTTACCGCAAAACATCATTTTATATACTGTAGACTGAAATGCAAAAATAAGTGAGATTATCATGCAGAAAGTGTGTTTGCAAACTTTTGTGTTTTGACCATTTTTGATTGACAGGTACAGTACATGGCTTATTAAAAACTGCAAAATTGGGCAAAATGGATTCGTTGAGGAAACAACAAAACAACACCTTTCCTGCAATTTAAACGCATCTGAAAGCACAGAAAATGCATCAAAACATTTCCAGGAGTGTTTAAACCCTAACCCTAACCCTAGCTCGGGTACTTATAGAAAAAGTTTCAAAATCCCGGCATCAAAACACTGTGCTAAAAATGTTACCCAAATGACTCCAGATCACTCAGAAATACTTCATGTAGCAGTGTTGGCGTATAATAAATGTATCTAATGTGAATCTGTTTGAAATTTGCACTATTTCTTCTTTTTGTAACCTGCATCAGAAATAAAGTATACAATAAGCATATATTGTTCCATGTAAAGGTTTGTATTACAATTGCCACTTACTTTTACCGCAAAACATCATTTTATATAGACTGAAATGCAAAAATAAGTGAGATTATCATGCAGAAAGTGTGTTTGCAAACTTTTGTGTTTTGACCATTTTTGATTGACAGGTACAGAACATGGCTTATTTAAAACTGCAAAATTGGGCAAAATTGATTTGTTGAGGAAACAACAAAACAACACCTATCCTGCAATTTAATCGCATCTGAAAGCATAGAAAATGCATCAAAACATTTCCAGGAGTGTTTAAACCCTAACCCTAACCCTAGCTCGGGTACTTATAGAAAAAGTTTCAAAATCCCGGCATCAAAACACTGTGCTAAAAATGTTACCCAAATGACTCCAGAACACTCAGAAATACTTCATGTAGCAGTGTTGGCGTATAATAAATGTATCTAATGTGAATCTGTTTTAAATTTGCACTATTTCTTCTTTTTGTAACCTGCATCAGAAATAAAGTATACAATAAGCATATATTGTTCCATGTAAAGGTTTGTATTACAATTGCCACTTAATTTTACCGCAAAACATCATTTTATATAGACTGAAATGCAAAAATAAGTGAGATTATCATGCAGAAAGTGTGTTTGCAAACTTTTGTGTTTTGACCATTTTTGATTGACAGGTACATACATGGCTTAGCAAAAACTGCAAAATTGGGCAAAATTGATTTGTTGAGGAAACAACAAAACAACACCTTTCCTGCAATTTAAACGCATCTGAAAGCACAGAAAATGCATCAAAACATTTCCAGGAGTGTTTAAACCCTAACCCTAACCCTAGCTCGGGTACTTATAGAAAAAGTTTCAAAATCCCGGCATCAAAACACTGTGCTAAAAATGTTACCCAAATGACTCCAGATCACTCAGAAATACTTCATGTAGCAGTGTTGGCATATAATAAATGTATCTAATGTGAATCTGTTTGAAATTTGCACTATTTCTTCTTTTTGTAACCTGCATCAGAAATAAAGTATACAATAAGCATATATTGTTCCATGTAAAGGTTTGTATTACAATTGCCACTTAATTTTACCGCAAAACATCATTTTATATAGACTGAAATGCAAAAATAAGTGAGATTATCATGCAGAAAGTGTGTTTGCAAACTTTTGTGTTTTGACCATTTTTGATTGACAGGTACATACATGGCTTAGCAAAAACTGCAAAATTGGGCAAAATTGATTTGTTGAGGAAACAACAAAACAACACCTATCCTGCAATTTAAACGCATCTGAAAGCACAGAAAATGCATCAAAACATTTCCAGGAGTGTTTAAACCCTAACCCTAACCCTAGCTCGGGTACTTATAGAAAAAGTTTCAAATCCCGGCATCAAAACACTGTGCTAAAAATGTTACCCAAATGACTCCAGATCACTCAGAAATACTTCATGTAGCAGTTTTGGCGTATAATAAATGTATCTAACGTGAATCTGTTTTAAATTTGCACTATTTCTTCTTTTTATAACCAGCATCAGAAATAAAGCATACAATAAGCATGTATTGTTCCATGTAAAGGTTCGTATTACGATTGCCACTAAATCTTACCGCAGAACATCATTTTATATAGACTGAAATACAAAAATAAGTGAGATTATCATGCAGAAAGTGTGTTTGCAAACTTTTGTGTTTTGACCATTTTTGATTGACAGGTACATACATGCCTTAGTAAAAACTGCAAAATTGGGCAAAATTGATTTGTTGAGGAAACAACAAAACAACACCTTTCCTGCAATTTAAACGCATCTGAAAGCACAGAAAATGCATCAAAACATTTCCAGGAGTGTTTAAACCCTAACCCTAACCCTAGCTCGGGTACTTATAGAAAAAGTTTCAAAATCCCGGCATCAAAACACTGTGCTAAAAATGTTACCCAAATAACTCCAGAACACTCAGAAATACTTCATGTAGCAGTGTTGGCGTATAATAAATGTATCTAATGTGAATCTGTTTTAAATTTGCACTATTTCTTCTTTTTGTAACCTGCATCAAAATTAAAGTAAACAATAAGCATATATTGTTCCATGTCAAGGTTCGTATTACAATTGCCACTAAATCTTACCGCAGAACATCATTTTATATAGACTGAAATACAAAAATAAGTGAGATTATCATGCAGAAAGTGTGTTTGCAAACTTTTGTGTTTTGACCATTTTTGATTGACAGGTACATGCCTTAGTAAAAACTGCAAAATTGGGCAAAATTGATTTGTTGAGGAAACAACAAAACAACACCTTTCCTGCAATTTAAACACATCTGAAAGCACAGAAAATGCATCAAAACATTTCCAGGAGTGTTTAAACCCTAACCCTAACCCTAGCTCGGGTACTTATAGAAAAAGTTTCAAAATCCCGGCATCAAAACACTGTGCTAAAAATGTTACACAAATGACTCCAGGTCACTCAGAAATACTTCATGTAGCAGTGTTGGCAAATAATAAATGTATCTAATGTGAATCTGTTTGAAATTTGCACTATTTCTTCTTTTTGTAACCTGCATCAGAAATAAAGTATACAATAAGCATATATTGTTCCATGTAAAGGTTCGTATTACAATTGCCACTAAAGTTTACCACAAGACATCATTTTATATAGACTGAAATGCAAAAATAAGTGAGATTATCATGCAGAAAGTGTGTTTGCAAACTTTTGTGTTTTGACCATTTTTGATTGACAGGTACATACATGGCTTAGCAAAAACTGCAAAATTGGGCAAAATTGATTTGTTGAGGAAACAACAAAACAACACCTATCCTGCAATTTAAACGCATCTGAAAGCACAGAAAATGCATCAAAACATTTCCAGGAGTGTTTAAACCCTAACCCTAACCCTAGCTCGGGTACTTATAGAAAAAGTTTCAAATCCCGGAATCAAAACACTGTGCTAAAAATGTTACCCAAATGACTCCAGGTCACTCAGAAATACTTCATGTAGCAGTGTTGGCGTATAATAAATGTATCTAATGTGAATCTGTTTGAAATTTGCACTATTTCTTCTTTTTGTAACCTGCATCAGAAATAAAGTATACAATAAGCATATATTGTTCCATGTTAAGGTTTGTATTACAGTTGCCACTAAATCTTACCGCAATACATCATTTTCTATAGACTGAAATGCAAAAATAAGTGAGATTATCATGCAGAAAGTGTGTTTGCAAACTTTTGAGTTTTGACCATTTTTGATTGACAGGTACATGGCTTAGCAAAAACTGCAAAATTGGGCAAAATTGATTTGTTGAGGAAACAACAAAACAACACCTTTCCTGCAACTTAAACGCATCTGAAAGCACAGAAAATGCATCAAAACATTTCCAGGAGTGTTTAAACCCTAACCCTAACCCTAGCTCGGGTACTTATAGAAAATGTTTCAAAATCCCGGCATCAAAACACTGTGCTAAAAATGTTACCCAAATGACTCCCGATCACTCAGAAATACTTAATGTAGCAGTGTTGGCGTATAATAAATGTATCTAATGTGAATCTGTTTGAAATTTGCACTATTTCTTCTTTTTGTAACCTGCATCAAAATTAAAGTATACAATAAGCATATATTGTTCCATGTAAAGGTTTGTATTACAATTGCCACTAAATCTTACCACAGAACATCATTTTATATAGACTGAAATACAAAAATAAGTGAGATTATCATGCAGAAAGTGTGTTTGCAAACTTTTGTGTTTTGACCATTTTTGATTGACAGGTACATGGCTTAGCAAAGACTGCAAAATTGGGCAAAATTGATTTGTTGAGGAAACAACAAAACAACACCTTTCCTGCAATTTAAATGCATCTGAAAGCACAGAAAATGCATCAAAACATTTCCAGGAGTGTTTAAACCCTAACCCTAACCCTAGCTCGGGTACTTATAGGAAAAGTTTCAAAATCCCGGCATCAAAACACTGTGCTAAAAATGTTACCCAAATGACTCCGGGTCACTCAGAAATACTTAATGTAGCAGTGTTGGCGTATAATAAATGTATCTAATGTGAATCTGTTTGAAATTTGCACTATTTCTTCTTTTTGTAACCTCCATCAGAAATAAAGTATACAATAAGCATGTATTGTTCCATGTAAAGGTTCGTATTACAATTGCCACTAAATCTTACCGCAAAACATCATTTTATATAGAGTGAAATGCAAAAATAAGTGAGATTATCATGCAGAAAGTGTGTTTGCAAACTTTGGATTTTTGACCATTTTTGATTGACAGGTACAGTACATGGCTTAGCAAAAACTGCAAAATTGGGCAAAATTGATTTGTTGAGGAAACAACAAAACAACACCTTTCCTGCAATTTAAATGCATCTGAAAGCACAGAAAATGCATCAAAATGTTTCCAGGAGTGTTTAAACCCGAACCCTAACCCTAGCTCGGGTACTTATAGAAAAAGTTTCAAAATCCCGGCATCAAAACACTGTGCTAAAAATGTTACCCAAATGACTCCAGATCACTTAAAACATGTCCAGGAGTGTTTAAACCCTAACCCAAGCTTGGGTTCTTCTAGAACAAATTTAAAAAACCTGGCATCACAACTGTGTTGAAAATGTTACCCAAATGACTCCAGATCACTTAGAAACATTTAAAGTAGCAGTGTGGGCATATAATAAAACATCATTTTGTCTGGATTGACCCAATCCAGACAAATGGTTGAAACCTGTTTAAACCGTGGATTCCTAAAATGAATGAACCAAGTAAGATTGGTTAAATGGTCCCCTTTCATCTGACACCCTTTTATATCCCCATGGTTCATTAAAAAGGCAGATATCTGAAGCCAGCTAAGGCTGAAATCTTATACGTTTTACTCAATTTCGTGGCAACGCATCTTTTACCCAATCTATCCAACTTGAAAGAAAACTGTGATCCTATTGTGTGCATTTAACACGGAGAACAGGAGGCACTTCTAGGTGCCCGGGGTAGGGGTGTACCCCGGTATCCTGGCCAAATTTCCCCATCAGCCTTTATCAATCATGGCCTCCTAACAATCCCCCTCTGTGAATTGGCTTCATTACTCTGCTCTCCTCCCCACTGAGAGCTGATGTGTGGTGAGCTCTCCCTTTTTGTTGCCGGTATGTTCTTCAGGTGTCCACCACTGTGGAAGAGAACGGTGCGCTCGCACTCACCAGCAGCGACTCTCCATTCTCCGCCGAAGAGTTCCTCCGCCCTGAGAGCCGACCCTGATTGGCCATGTTGCCTGAACCCAGAGGGGGTACTGCTGGAAGAGATGAACGGCAAGGCTGTTCCACACACCTCCTGAAAAGTCTGGACCCACTCAAGGTATCATTTAAATAAAAGGGTAGTCCAGTATGATGGAGCTTTAAGACAGTAGCAGAGAAGTGAAGGTGGTATCAGTATGACACAACGGAGCAGGTGGGAGGGTAGTTTTGGTCATGGCTGGGTTCTGCAAGTGAAAACCCTGACCACAGCATGAGTTCTGCAGCCAAGACAACTTACTGTAAATACCTGCTGTGCCACAAGCAACAGCAATCATCTTTTCTAAAGTGGGTGTGAGAAATAAACAGTACTTTTACTGGATTGGACTGCGATTTGTTCTAGAGAATTCATATTCCGTAACAGATACTGCATGACTGTAACAATCACTGTCTTATTAATCATTCATCACTGAATATGGGATGTCTCAGGAGAATTAATGTCTCATAGTTTCTTATTTTTAATATATGTAATGCATACTGTAAACTATTCTAGCTTTGTAATAGCAGCACGGTTCTGCATAATGTTTGACAGTGAATTGTTTTGAGAAATGCAAGTCATGTGTTTAGACGTGACAAGACATAAATAAAAAACTTCATTTCGGGCAGACAGACCTGCCTTCCGTGTTTGTTGGACACTTTTTGTAAAAGTGAAAGAATGGAAAATAAAACCAGGCTATTAAACGCATATTGTACATATTACTCAATAAAAACAAAATGACATCAGAGGCTATTTTGTAGTAGTGGGTGAGTCCGGCCAGTATTCTGATTCCCTACCACCTCACCTGCAGGCAGGGACGTTTTCTGTACCACCACCTCTGGCAGCCTCCAGGTGGCGCCGTCCTCATCCCAGACAGCCTCCCGACGCAGGCGGTCCACGTTGCTATAGTTGCAGTCGCGCCGGATGAGCGGCTGCACGCGCTCCAGGATCTGCTGCAGGAGCTGAGCCTCGCGCTCCAGCCGGCGGATGGCAGCCAGGTAGTCGATGCGCTCCAGCTCAAACTCGGACTGCAGGTCCTGGATCTCGATCCGCGCAGCCTTCAGCTGGACCGAAAGAGTCAAAAGTAAGGTTAAAATCCCCCTTTCAGCATTACGCAGAAATGAATCATTCTGATTCTTATACAGGGGGGCTGAATGAAATTGTTTATGTTGTATGAAATTACCAGTAGTGAATACATTGTTAGGGCAGCATAGTGGTGCAGTAGTTTAGATAAGATAAGATCACTTTATTGGCCATGTACAATTTCTTGTTTTATGAATTTGTCTTTTTGCATACCATAACTTGCTCTCCATGAGACACACAGACAGGGAGAGAAGCTTGGGGTCAGAGCGCAGGGGCAGCCATTGTACAGCGCCCCTGGAGCAGCTGGGGTTAAGAGCCTTGCTCAGGGGCCCAACAGAGTATTTTTTTACCAATTTACCAATTTAGAAAAAGGCAAACTATTCTATGATGAATAGTTAAGAGTGCAGAATTTAAATAAGATATGTTTTCTTAAAAATGTACCATGTAAGAACTCTACAAAGTAATACTTAATTTTGTTTGCTTTTTTTGTTCAGTTTTTGCCACCACAATACAAAAAAATATTGCTGCTCTGGAATCTGTCCAGTGAACAGTAACAACGGGCTCAAAGGAATGTTCTAAAATAATTAAAATCTTTTTAGTCTTGAACAGAAAAGATGACTAATTCAAGTATAGAAAATTCTCAGATGCAGGTGACAGAAGTCAACCCTATTGGGCGTCTTCACAGTCTACAGCGAAATACAAAGCAAAGGAAACAAACAGAGACCAACAGTAAGAGTATTTTAAAATGAAGAACGGGGAATGTTATTTTCCGTAAAAGGTTGTAGAAGACTGGAACAAGCTACCCAGCCATGGTATTAAAGTCAACAGCTGGATGAGATCCTCATTAAATTAATTAGTGAATGAACTGGATCCCTTCATATACATAATGTGATTTTAGATCCTTTGGGATCAAAAAGGGATATACAAATACAATTATTAATTTAAAAGACTTTGCTTAGTGGCACAGTGAACGATAACTGGAGCACATAGAATAGTAAAAGCAAAAAAAGGGAGCAAAACAGCATCGATCCAGAGGTCTGACCTTCTTCTGTGAGTTTTCCAGCAGCCTGCTCTTGGCATGCACCTCCTCCTGGATGGAGTCATAGACCTGGAGCAGCACGCTCTCGCCCTCCTCGCCGTTCTCGCTCAGCGCCTCCACCAGCTGCCTCTTCCGCTGGTCCGCCAGGCGCTGCCTCTGCCGGTGCCGCTGCCGCAGCTCCTCGTTGCGCGCCTGCTCCCCCCCGACGAACTCCTGCTCCAGCTGCTGCAGCCTGGCGGGACACAGCGCCCTCTTCTCAACCCGCTCGCCCTGGCTCACGAGCCGCGCGCCCTCCCGCTGCCGTGTAGAACACTCCCCACAACCGTGCCAGCCAGCAGCCATGTCCCCCTGCAGCTCACAGCTGGCAGCCCACTGAAGCAAGGCAGGCGTGAGCCTGGTCAGTACCTGGAGGGGAGACCTCCTGGGAAAAACTAAGGTTGCTGCTGGAAGAGGTGCTAGTGGGGCCAGCAGGGGGCGCCCACCCTGCTGCCTGTGTGGGTCCTAATACCTCAGTATAGTGACGGGGACACTATAAACGTCCTTCGGATGAGACATAAAACCGAGGTCCTGACTCTCTGTGGTCATAATAATCCCAGGGCATTTCAGGAAAAGAATAGGGGTGTAACCCCGGCGTCCTGGCCAAATTTCCCATTGGCCCTTACCAATCATGGCCTCCTAATAATCCCCACCTATGAATTGGCTTCATTACTCTGCTCTCCTCCCCACTGAGAGCTGATGTGTGGTGAGCGTTCTGGCGCACTATGGCTACGCATTGGTGATGATAGAGGGGAGTCCCCATTACCTGTAAAGCGCTTTGAGTGGAATGTCCAGAAAAGTGCTATATAAGTGTAAGCAATTATTATTATTATGCCTTCAGTGGCAATGCACTTTCTTTAAACACTACAGCCAGCTTACAGCACATCACCATGTGGACCATCATACACTTCCAAATGTACTACTTTGACACTTACTCCCCATGAATACTACACATCTAGAAAGAAAGGAAACAAATATCTATTCTAAAACCACTTTCAACAACAATATCATATTAGGGACAAAGGGCCAATGAAAGGGAGTGATCAGTGAGTAATTCTAGATACTAAAGCTTTCCAGGCACTCTAGAACCCCACACAAACTTCTGATTGCATTACAAATGTCCAGTTGATCTCTTTACCTCTCCAGTGCGTGTTTCTGGTCCAGGGGTCCTGGTGTAGCGCTGGGGGGCACCTCGGTCTGCTCCTCTCCCCCTGTGCCAGTGTGCCGGGACACCTGTGGCTGGCTCACATGCACCTGGAAAAGACAGGCATGATGTCAGTACAGTCATCTAGGCAGAATCGGGCCATGTACGCAACTACTTGGCTAAAGACTATGCCACAAGTTATTGCCAAAAAAGCAGGAGGCTTACATATAATGAGCATCAAAAGAAACTTAGAGCTTAGAACTTTACCAAATTCTCAAAGTTATTATACGGAAAATGACAAAACCTACACTGACATTTTATTGAACAGACAAGACATGAGTCAGCTCATGATGCTGATTAACATTTATTATCAATTATCAAGATAATCTCGATAATTGATCTTGGTTCCACTATAGGGGTTTCCCTATTAGTCAGAACCTTCACAGCAGATGATGAGGGAACCATTCTACCTTGGCCAGGGACTGTTCCACTCCGGTGACGTCCTGGGGGGCAGCAGTGCCGGGTCGAGACAGATCCTCATCAGCAGCCTCTACCACAGTGCAAGGGACCCCTACAGCAAGAGACAAGCAGAACCTCTTCTGTCTCTTCTGTAAGTTTGCAGTGCAGACCTGAAGACCACTGTGTCTGAGTTGTGCATATACACTGCCCTCAGTTGTGCTTATCATAGCAGATCATCCTTTTTACCTTTTAAAAGTGTCATTCACTTTCAATGTCTAAGGCTTTGCAATACATGTAGTTCCAGGAGTTTCCTAAAAGGTGACAGGCAACAAACTCAGCAAGCATAATAAACACAGGGAACTGCAAGGTCTGCTTTCATAAATTGGATTCTTAAACTGGTCTGAAAACATGATGTACTGTACTGTAGCATTTTTCCCTATTAAGTACTGCATACACAAAACCATGCAAATAAGTAGAACAATTACAAAATATTGTCCTAAATTGATATTAGGCCTTCAAATTATGGAAGAAGAATGAAACTAACCGTGTCAGAGCTATCATCAGGATTTTGGAGATCGGCTTCTAAGGCTCTGCAGTCACAGGGCGGTGGTCTTACCTGTACTGGAGACTCGGCCTGTGCTTAAGGTCTGTCTACCCAGGCTGGACAGTTTGGCTTCGTAGGAGGTGCGAAGTGCAGCAATATCCTCCTGTAGCTTGGCCTTCGACTCCTGCTCTGCATCGTATTCCGCCTGCAGCCTTGCCAGCTTCTCCTCATACTCCTGCCCACACAAATGCAGAGACTCAGTTTTAAAAAATCCAGATAATTCCTTACACTTGCATAGCACTTTTCTGGACAATCTACTGAAAGAGTTATTTACAGGTAATGGGGACTCCCCTTCACCATTATCAGTGTGCAGCTTCCACTTGGATGATGCAACAGCAGCCAAAGTGCACCAGTAACGCTCCCCATACACCAGCTCTCAGAGGGGAGGAGAACAGAGTGATGAAGCCATGGTAAAGACCAGGAAGATCATCCGGCCAGGACACTGGGGTAACAAACCTACTGTTTTTGAGAAATCCGCAGGGATTTTTAATGACCACTGAGAGCCAGAAACTCAGTGTAATGTCTCATCTGGAGGACAGCGCCTTTTTAATAGTATAGTGTCCCCATCACTATACTGGACCTACACAGACCACAGGGTGAGCGCCCCCTACTGATCCCACTAACACCTCTTCCAGCATCATCCTTAGTTTTCCCAGGAGGTCTCCCATGCTTAGTTGCAGGGGGTTGCCAGTTATGAACTGCAGAGAGATACAGCTGCTGGCTATAAACGTAGCTTCAGCAAATCCCCTCCACAACAGCACTCTGCAGCAGCACATTGCCCTTCACTCTGCTCACGAGAGATTGGAGCAAAGCTGGAGATTTACAGAGGAGGAATTAATTACAGAACAACATTCCTGGAACCTGACTCAAAACCTTAGTGTTAGAATATGGGATTCCAAGCAGACATCACCAGCATGCCTCCAGACAACTGTCAGGCCCTGTGTCCCCACTAGGACACTGAGATCTGCTTCAGGCTGATTAGCAGTGCAAGGCAAGGGCTCTAGCCCCAGTTCTCTGTGAGCCCCAGTGGTGGAACAACCTGTCTGCCTAAGTCAGAACTACAGACTCAATCTCCATCTTCCAGAAGAAACTGAAAACTCATCTCTACAGGATCTACAGAATTCGGAAGCACACAACTAAACCCAGACTTAGTGACTATGAAACTATTTTACTACTTCCTGTGCATCAAGCAGCACTGAAACTCCTTAGCACTGTGCAACATTCTAGCATGTAATTTACAATGTGCGTACTGCTTTTGTGGTTTTATTGTTGTTTTATGCTACTGTTAGCTGCACCTTTTGCATCTTGAGCAGATGCCATTGCAAGTCACTTTGGATAAAATTGTCGGTCAAATGAATACATGTGTATATGTGTCAAGGTTACAAAACGCAGCAGCTACAAAAGATACTGCACAGCCTTTGGTGCAAGGGTGCACACTCTTTCCAAATAAGGAAAAAAAAAATAAAGTTTCATTAAGAAATAGACTGCAATGAACAACAAAGAACACGTTACTGCACACTTCACATCAACTCAGAATTCTTAAGCTCGACAGGTAGACAGATACCTGCATTCAACAAGACAGGCCAATTCTGCAGTTTATTGGAGGACCAACATTAAGGCAGAACACGCATGCATGTGGAACCTTTATAGAACAGATACTGGAATAAGAAAAGATCAAAACAAGAGGGGCACATTTCTCACAAGAATATTTCGCAGTTTAGAGATGTGAGAATGTCATCAATTCTTTTCCCACCAAACCCTAGACAGTCAGCTTCAAGGTTAAAAACATCTTGTTTTGAAAGTGTGTGAGAATAAACCTTTATGTGGTATTTAAGTAATTAACGAAAATAATCAATTTAATGAACTTACTTATACTGTAAGTATATAATTATAATATTAGTATTATACTTATAATAATAAGCAATATAATCATAATTGGATAAATAAATTAATAATCATGCACTACAGGTTTGGTAGGTAGAGACTGCATTGGAAAATCAGAGTTAATCAGAAACTGTCAAATAGCCCACATTGTAAAAACCAGAGGCTCTAATACAGGCAGCCAGTACAGAGGCTAAAGACTTTGCAGACTGCTCCATGATGAGTTCAGACTGTTTGGTATTAGCCAGATACTTTTTGGCACATTACCTGCCTTATCTTCTCTTTCTCATCCTCACTGTCTGAGGCAGAGCTGGAGAAGGGCTGAGACTGTACGACACCGGGTGCTCCCGAGACCTTGCTGGCCAGCAGAGCTAAGAAGGCGGGAGAAAAATGAAACAGTTTTCTTCTGAGAAAAGAGACAGTGAAGACAGTCAGAAATCTGTGGTAACGTTCTGTTAGTCATTAAATTCTTGTTTTATACACAGTGCCGAATTTGAATTTCTAATGCACACAGTATCATCATTCAGTTATTCAGGAAGCAATAAAGATACTTTGGGCTTCACTGTTTAAAATTAGACTAAAAATGGACAGTCTAGAAAAACAAAAGATAAGTGACGAACTTAGTTATACTTGACAAAACTACACAATCTTTAATTCAAGCCTCAGAAAATGCATAAGCAAAACATTTTCCAGATGGCCTAGCTGAAACTATCCGTCTGTCATAATCTGAAACACTCCTTTCAAAAGTCGCATAGGCTGGTTCTTGTAACTGAAGGCTTACTTTCTTCAATCCTTCAAGATACACTGAAGGTACATTAGTTTCACTCAAGCTGCAGGATGGGTTACAATTAACCAAACCTCAAAACTACGGCGGAAAGCATAAGGAGACGATCTGCTGGAAAGACTCACTGGAAATGTGAACATCTCCCAGCTGCCCGGACAGGAGAGAACGGAGCTGCTTGATTTCCTCCTGGTACTCCCGCAGGAGGGCATCCTTCGGGTCCTCATTGATGCGGGGCCGGTTCTGGATGCTCTTGGCGCGGTTGGCGTAGCGGAGGGTGCTCAGGCTCTCCTCGTAGTTGTTATCCGCTGGCGAGAGGCAGGCCACCATGAGGGTGCGCGTGTTGCCCCCGAGAGAGTCCTGCAGCAGGCGGGTAAGCTTGGAGTCGCGATAGGGGATGTGCTTGGCGCGCCCATCCACCAGCGCCGAGATGACGTTGCCAAGCGCCGACAGGGACAGGTTGATCTTGGTGGCCTCTCGCAGCCGCTCCCCAGTGGCGCCGGTCTTGGACTGACGCTCGCTGCCAGCCAAGTCCACCAGATTCAGCTTCCCTGCCCTCAGATGATCCTTCCCGCCTGCATCTGAGCCAGCCAGGGAGGAGGGAAGAAAAAGAGTCATTAAGGTCTTTTCAGATTTTAATATACAGGAGAACAAACGGGCACATATCCTTTTAGACATTAGCAATAATAAGAATGAATAATTCCTTACACTTATATAGAGCTTTTCTGGACACTCCACTCAAAGCACTTTACAGGTAATGGGGATCTCCTCCACCACCACCAGTGTGTAGCCTCACCTTGCTGATGCGACAGCAGCCATAGTGTGCCAGTATGCTCACCACACATCAGCTATTAGTGGGGAGGAGAACAGAGTGATGAAACCAGTTCATAGATCAGGGATTAGGAGGCCATGACTGGTAAAAGCCAATGGGAAATTTGGCCAGGATGCCGGAGTTATACCCCTGCTCTTTTCGAGAGACGCCCTGGGATTTTTAATGACCACAGAGAGTCAGAACCCCGGTTTTGCATCTCATCCAAAGGACAGCGCCTTTTCACAGTATAGTGTCCCTGTCACTATACTGGAGCATTAAGACCGCAGGGTGTGCGCCCCCTCCTGGCCCCACTAAAACCTCTTCCAGCAGCAACCTTAGTTTTCCCAGGAGGTCTCCCATCCAGGCACTGGGCAGGTTCACACATGCTTAGCTTCAGTGGGTTGCACGTTGTGAGTTGCTAACTTTGGAAAAACAAAGTTTTATTTGCATGTCTATTCTAGGCATTCTCCTCTTGTGCTTTTATTGGGGTGCCTATCCATGATAGAAGAAGTAGTATCAACATGGTAAGCTTTTGGGTGTCTGCAGTTACAGTTGTACACTCTCCGCTGTTTGGCACTCTCACCAGTGTTGCAGATCTCCAGGTGAATGGTGAAGATGGAGTGGGAACGAGAGGAGTCCTTGTTCATTAGGGTGTAGCCCACTGAACGGTTTTTCCAGCCTTGATCCATGATGCGCTCACACTCCCCCACGCTGTGCACCACATGCATGGACAGATCCCGCACATATACGCCCCATTCTGGGTGCTCCTTCAGCTGCACAACACACAAGCACAGAGGGGATTGACTCTGGATCACTAAAGCACATTACAAAACTCATTTTTTCCCATGGTCTTTCTGGTCATGAATTATTCCTCAAATGACTGAGTGCATTATGGTTTTGTCTGGAAAAAATATATAGGAAAACGTTTGTCAACCATCTATCCTCTAGGAAACTTGGAGAATGGCCACAAGAAGACTTGGTATTGAACAGAACATGAAAAAGCTTTGATGGATGAATACTGTACATACAGTAGCTTGTATAATGCAAAGGAACACGTAAAGGTTTATTCCATGCCACAAAGAAAAGAGAGACAACATTTCAGCTGTGGAGCCTTCTTCAGGTATCTTCAGCCTTCTTCTTTCAAAACGTTGTGTCTCTTTTCTTTTTAGCATGGAATAAACTTTTACTTGTTCCTTTGCAGCCTACAGTACATATGCTGACGTACCTCTCTGTTTGGATAGCTTGTGTGATGGTTAGTGTACTTTGCTTATTTTCAAGTGACATAACACCTTTTAAAACACAATTAACACTAATTGCATTTGCATTAGATCACAACTTAGTGAAAGAGAATAGTTGCTCTTTCATGATTTGATGCTTTAAAGAATTATTAACTGTTAAAAACAATTCTGTCAAAAATGTTATTGTCTCATTTCACAATTGGTCAAAATAAATGCACAACCACACAGACATAAATCAGCTGGTAAATATTTAAGATGTTCCAGTTTTAACATCGCCCAAATCCTAGAGTACCAGGATACATACTGTATCAGAATATCATCACACTCGCTAAAAAACATAAAAGTACCATACGTAGATTTCTGAAACCAGAAGTCGAACCATAGAATATTTTTAGAGTAGGTTATTTTTTACTGTTCTTTTCTCGCTACTTACAGTACACTGCACAAATCACACTCTGTTGTAATGAGAACTAGTGCCTGGCCTCGTTTCAGAGTAGAGGGAGGACGTAACCTTGGAAACAGGTTTGATTTTTTGGAGCCCTCTGATGTTAAGTTGGCTGGAGCTCTGAGGTAATGTCAGCACACAGACAGACTGGTTTACTAATAGTCCTCCTCTGCAATGACACTAATGCGTGAAGTATTCACCTATTACTTCTTCTCATTCGCTGGTTGCCGAGGAGACAGCCATTATGCCCCCGCTCCTTGCTCTCCCATTATAACCACAGTGGTTGCTGTAGAAACCAATTGCAATGTGGATACTGCACAAAGGTCTCACTATTTGGCAAGAGCAACAGTGTACAGAAATATTCACTAAAAAAAGGCCTGCAACTATAAACAAAGCGAGCTTTCAACGAAGTGTCTCTTTCCAGACAAAAGGAAATGTGACCTTACTGGCTTCCTTTTAAACATGTGGCTCACTGCAATAATGCTTAAAAGATACATTAATGCATTTTCGCAATCCATTTCTTCCTCCAAGGTTGATGGCAGCAGGAAAGCAATAAATATATGTAAAGTATAACAGTAAACTAATACAGCTCTCCTGTCTTTTGATCCCCATATAAAAAATCTGATTAAGAAAAACAGTTTTCACCTTGAAAAGAGTACCTGCATCGGGCAATTTCTATCAATGTCTGGTGCGGAGTACCTGAGATATGGTTGATTTATAACTTAATTTATAACATCAAGGCTTGATTTCTGCAACACTTTACTCAATGGCTCCTAACACTCATCTCAGTAAGTTGCAATATGTCCAAAAATCTGCAGCTGGACTCTAATTCACACCAGACCTTGGCATTATATCACTCCTACACTTAAGCCTCTATGTTGTTTGCCTATAAAGTATCATATTCAATAAAAGATCTTGTTACTGACTTTTATGGCTTTAAGCAATCTGGCTCGGAGAGTAGGAATGTAATCACACTCTCTAAATTCTTTCATGTTCACACATTCTGTGGAGGTTGGTCCTTTGGTCACTGTACTCAGGACTGTACCTTGGGCATTTGGTGACCATGCTTTTACTGTTGCTGCTCCATTGTTAAGGATTATTATTATTATTATTATTATTATTATTATTATTATTATTATTATTATTATTGACCTTGCTGTACAAACATTCTGGATCCCAATCTTAGAACAGAGCTTTGACATTTATCCAATCTGCCTTGTGAAAGTTTGTTCAGAATCCAGATCTCACTTGATGGGTCTTCAGCAACAGTCAAACTTTCTGTTCTTGTACGGACAAGTGTTAAAGCCTAATGCTACTAATTAACCCCCATGGTACACATGATATGAATCAGTATGTGTTGACATACAAGATCAGGTAAATATTCCCTGGCTTTAATTTCCCTTATTATCATATAAAAAAACAACCTTTTAGTCTTGAACAGACAGGACTACCTGGGGACCCAATTCAAGAATTCCGAATTGTTAAAGGAATTGACAAAGTCAACCCAGGGGACAATGGAATCAAAATCAAAGGACATGATCAGAAACTACAGTATGTGGAACTGCATTTAAAACTGAACAGCAGGACTCCCAAAGGGCTGTGGGAGTATTAAACTACCCAGCCATGCAGATGAAGCCAATACCCTATGAACTATGAACTTGCTTAATAACCAATGTTCTGCTTTACTTTACCTAGAGTTTGCCTGGAATGTGATCTAGGTATTTACAACACAATTCGCTTCAGAAAAGACTTGAAAGCTGAAACAAGATAAAGTACTATGAGGCAACTGAACAACATTACTTAAAATTCTAAGGTTATGCTTTTCAATGCTTTACAAATGGCATTGGGTGCACTGATTGATGTCAATCTCATTCTCTTACATGTCTTCTGCCAAGCATTAGCTATTTAGCTATACTGTATATTTATTTCTATTTTAACGAATATTTTTTCAGTTCCTTGCATCTAAAAAAATACAGCATTATTAACATTTCATTATACAGCCAGCATGGACACAGCCAGAAGGATTAGAGAGGTCCTCACCTCCAGTTTCTGTTTGGTGTCATTTCCCAGGAGGTCTCGAATTTCCTCATTGTAGATTTCAAGGTAGGAAGCTCTTACAAGGAACTTTGTATTTTCTGCACACTAGTGTGAAAAAAGTAAAAGAAGAGAGTGAGAATTTTCTGTGTGAAATTGCCCCACCAAGTTTAACATGCAATTTTTCCTTTAATAATGAAACCAAACCATCACCAGATGGGACAAATGGCTTACTCTGGTTTGTAACTTGTCTCATGTTCGTACTGTATGAATATCCAAGGCTACCAGAGTGGGACAGGGAGCTTACAGGAAAGTAAACTCACCTGTGTACAGCAGGACTGTATTGTATAGCCTAATCTCAAACAGTGCATAAGTCAGCTATTGTATGAGTTAAAAAGATCATTTGACAGATGGTGATTTGCTAAGACAAAACAAACTAATATCTTTTTCGTGGACAAAACCTCAGGAAATATATGTGATCAGCATGTCCACTTCTGGTCCCAGGTTAAGACCTAACATTTTAGGTCTTTTTAAAAGCACAAATACCTGAAAGGCTTGAAGAACTTGTTCAGTTGTTGTCCAACTAACTCACCGAGCTAACTGAGGCCATTAAGAGCTAAGCTGGAATGAAAGCCTTTCGAGACACCAGCTCTCCAGGACCAGGGTTCAGCACCCATGTTCTAGATTGCAAGCCCTCTATGCAAAATTATAGACTAATGCTTAAAGTTGTGATCGCAACCAAGCTCTGCCATACACACTAGGCGTAATGACATTCATGTAACACATGAACATGTAACACAACAGCCATCAAGCTAATCATTACTGTTAAATATTTAATATGTAAATCCCCTGCTGTGAACTGTGCAATAACATGTAAAGTAAGTCCATACTTGAGCGCAGAACCTAATTAACTGAGAGGAGAGCAATTCAAGGTACAGTACCTTTCTCAGGGCTAATACATAAGTATCAAATTTCCCACCATTTCAGTTATGACATCTGAGTCCTTGACCACTACTCTGTGTTGCACCTATATCCTTAAGTTGTGAGTTGAAATATAACCATAACACTCTAGGTACACTTGTGGGAAACATCACTCTCTGCAAAGCAATGAAAGGCACATGGCAAGACTAATAAACAGGGGACCATGCTAATACACTGGGAGTAGCTTTGTTCATCAGCAGGGATGGAAATTCTCTGTCCCCAGGTGCTACAGAATCCTGTGGTTCGATTCTAATTTTGATTTTAATCACTTGAGCGAAGCATTAGGGCAAGAAGCCCAATCAGCTCTTTCTTCAGCAGTGGCTAATTCGCACGTCAGTCCTGCAGGGCTAGAGTTGCCCCTCCCTGGCCTACGACACACGGGCATGAAAAGACAGAATATGCAGTGACAAGGAGTCAGGGGTCTGCGTCTGCACCTGTATGCTCTCAAAGATGTGCTCGAAGGCTCGGGGTATCACACCTCTCTGGCTGGGGGGCTCGGGGACCCCCTGCATGGTGAATGACTTGCCACTGCCTGTCTGCCCATAAGCGAAGATGGTCCCATTGTAGCCCTCAGTCACCCCCTGGCAACACAAGACAGGAAAACCGTTAAAACTCCATCCATTTTCTAACCTCTTAAACCAACACAGGATTGCAGGGTTGGTGGAGCCTATCCCAGCAGGGCAGGGGAACCTCTGGATGGGTTGCCAGTCCGTCGCAGGAGACACAGACACAAGCACAGACACATGCAACCTACTAGCATGGTTTTGGACTGTGGGAGGAAACCAGAGCGCCCACAGGAAAAGTTTTTATTCTGTGGAATAAAGTACAGGTTACATAGTCAAACCGAGACTAGGTAGCTGGCAAAGTTAAGACAGAGGTTACACCACATCCAAACAGCAGGCAAGCTACAACACACTGAGGTCAAATGAAGCACTGGGCAGAATTACATTTCACATTGTCACTTTCTCTGAGCCCAAACTTGCAATTTAGGGGATTTTCTGGGTCATTTGGGGAAGAATACATGGCAGAAAAGTGATGCAGTCAGTGATGCAGGTGACAAGGAACATTTACTCTGGTGTTAGGCTTTTCCTGTGAATTTGCACTTACAGTATGCAACCCATTTATTTGTCTAGCAGTATATAAAAATACTCTGCATAGATTTTACATTATTATTACTATATTGTAGATACAGGCCTGTACATGATTACAACAACCATTGTAAATTATATACTTTAACTTTAATTAACGTAGTAGGTATTTGTTTTTGCAAGCTGTTTGCAGCTTCGCTATTGTTCTTTTTTGTTAGTAGACAAAATAAACTATGCATCAGCTGTCGAAGAGCTCGATCTTCATCTTGCTCTTAAAGGAACGTACTGTATCAGCCTCATGTTGTCGTAACGCATGGATACCCTCGGTGGCCAAGAGAAGACACCAGTGCTAACTGTACCTCCACCAGCGGATAGGCGATCTCATTGTACAGCTGCTCTGTGGTCTGATCGCTGAAGTAGGTGCCGTCGAAGGTGAACTGTTTGGGCGGTTCGTCGGTGGCTCCCGGCTTCTGGATGAAGCACTGACAGAGGCTGGGGTCCATGGTCACCACCGTCTTGCAGTTCAACGCCTTCTCCCGGTCGTTCGTCGGTCGACACCGGACCACGACTTTCACAGACTCCGAAGCCATCCTGCCCCCAGGCGCTGCGTAAAACGGAGCTACCCGAACTGGCTAAATATTGGACCGACGCGCGTTTAAAAGAACATTTTGTTTTCTGATGAATCTGCCGCTAGGATGTGCACCCACTGTGTATTTTCGCGAGGAATCGGATTAAAATAGAGAAAAAAATAGCGCCGATTAGCTCAGTAATTCTAAATATATAAACAGTTCGTTTTTTATATATATCAAGAAACAAAGTTTTTTATACACTAGACTATACGTATAGAAAAATAGCAATCTCGGTACAACTCGGTATACAGTCAGAGCAATCCTATCATGATAAGATATATATATATATTTCGCTTTGCTTTTTTAATAACAGTATTTAATTCACGAACTATAGCTCACGTTCACCATTTTAAACGAGTACTGTGCGAACCTCGCTCATATTCCTGTAGCCCGACATTACTGAAGCTAATGCATGCATTCTAAAGGAAAACCATCTTTTTCATAAGTAATAAGCAGCTTTTTGCAACATGCATCTTGTTTAATGACAACGTTCAGACGGCAAGACTATCATCGTCCTTTCATGACAACGTTCCGACAGAAAGATTATCATCCGTTCATCACCACCTTCACTGCGTTTTCATCCTTAATAGACGATGTGGCCGTTCATCTCCCCATATATATATATAAACCATGTGGTTTTACGTCTTTATCTCTGAATAAACAAATACCGATTGCTGCTTTTATCTCTACCTCAACACCAACAACCCTGGTCCTCTTCCCGTGGCGTTCCAGGTTGCCTCGCAACCACAAACTTCTGCGTGCACGTCACCAAAAAGTTTAGGGAGCGTCAATAAAAATAGAGTTGCACGTCCTGTGCATTGTGTGAAGTTTTTTTTTTTTTACCGCATACACATGCTCTGCTGTTCAATGTTGCTTGAGCACACTGGAGATGTATCCAATACTTTTGGAATACCTTTAGTAATTTTAGTAATTCTGATAGTAGACCCCAGGGAATATACTTTATTCTCTCTCTTTTCCAGACAACACTGTACTGAATCAGTCCATTTGAGTGATACCATGCAGCCACAGCCAATATAAACCGTAAGTTTGTCCAGTTCATTCAGGTCGGCTATTTAGACAGGCCTTTATTCAGCATTGCATGAATTGTACGCCACATGCTCCTTTAAGAACAAAACTCTGTATCATTCAATAATTTTAGGGCTCATTCTGGACAGTACTAAAATGCCTTTGTTAGTAAAAGAAGCGGAATGATATATTCTGACTCATAAATGAAGCAGAATTCATATGAAAGCACAGCTCCCTCTTGTGGGTTCACAGTACCTAGCAAAAAATGCAAACGCGTGAGCAGTGCTGTAGGTAATAAACGGTAATAAAGATTTTGAAGACCAAAGTTAGTATCAGTACCATATATTAACATTCACACATATCTCCCGATAGTTTCAGTTTTGTACACAAAACACTGTTGAAATATTCAGGTCAGATTTTGTATTCAGCTGAACTTCTTCAATAAGATTCTAGAAATTAAATGCATCCAGTCCTAGCGAGGGCACAGTTCATCGTGCATTGTTTAAAATTTCTGTCACCTCCTGTCATGTACAGCAGTAGTCGAAAGGTGCACATGTTTCCGGATTGATGGATATTAAATTAGTAACAGAAAGGACATAACCGTGAACAAATATTACAGAAAGATGCACAGGCTTTTACAGTATCTACCAAAGCACTGCAGAAACTACAGAATGATGTGTTGTCCTTACTACAGGTTAGTAACTCGGTTCTTGGGCTTTGAAAGCTGTTTTGAAGTAGAAAGCTGAAACCGTCTTAACAGGTTCACCTTTCACCTGGGCTGCTTCCTTCTCCCCTGTGCGGATATACACACCTATGTTCCAGAAGTCCACTGCGTAAAGCAATTTTTATTTCCTCTTACTTTTCCCTTGTGCATTTCCTGAGGTTACAGGTGTCACACGCAGCAGTGTGTCACATTTAATTTATTGCAATCAACAGCTTTAGGAATTTATTTAAAAGAAAGGTTTTTGTGCAACAAGGTTCCAGTATTTTGTATGATATAGGAGTATTCTAAACTGTGGAAAAGGACAAACCAGAATTGTTCACTATCTTCAGATTTGATAACTATAACAAGTAATCTTAGCATCAGTCAAATAAACTATTAGTAGTAGTAGTAATAGTAGGAAAAACACCAGTTTCAGAGCTGGAGTTGCAGCTCATCATACCCACAGAAGATGAGCTGTTATACAGGCTTACAGGAGGTTTGATTCAACATTCAAAATGGAAGAAATAAGATAAAGCCTAAGTGAGTGTGAGGACAAGAAGAAATTAAAAATCTATTGAAATTAGACCAAAGATTTATAAATAAAATTATCAAAAAATCACAGTTCTTTTCAGATTAGGCTGTTTTTCAAGTTTTAATGTAAACATTATAGGTACAGATATACAAGTTATTATTAACACATGAGTCTCTTACATTTCAGAAGTACAAAAAATATTTACAAATTAATATACATAAAAAATAGTACATATATACTAATCTAAAAATAGTACATATATACTAATCTCCATTACTGTGCTCCATTACAAGGTTTAAACCTGTTTTAAAGTGTCTCATGGAAACTAATCATCATTTTAATGAAACACGGAACACTACATTTTAAGTGAGCAAAGACCCTGACTGCTCACATGGGGAGAAACTTGGATGGATGAAACAAAGAGGAATAAGGTGGTCAAACCCCCATTTCCATTTTCTCACTCATAATCCATCTTTATAGGCGGGATTGTTGGAGCCCACAGACTGCAGAGGATAGTGTAAACAGATTAACATAAATAAGCATTATTTTCTTAAACATTTACTGTAGACACTGATATTTTAAAACAGCTATCCTGAGGGATTAAAGGGGATTAAGTAAACAATGCAATCAACATTTTTTGACATCATGTTTATTCATGTTACCTATCCCGGTTTTTGCTAGTTTAACTATTTACTGGTTAACAATTTAAAAAATACCAAGATTCATTTAATCATGATGAGCACCATCACTTAAAATAACAGCAGTGTAGAATTGCATACTTAAGGGTTCCAGTAATAGTCTCTACATGTTTTTGCCCCACCCATTCATGACATCATTGTCCACTCCTTCCTTATAGCATTGTAGGAGACAATGTGGAAGTGATGACATGCTCTTCCTACCTTTCCATCCATTAATCCGTTCAGGTTTTGACACGCTGTATGAACTGAGCAATTCAGAGCCATTTGGTGGAAAGGTGTCTCCTTTACTGACTTTACTGCAAGCCTGGAGGCACCCAGGAAGTTGCTTCATAAATACAGGACTGAAAACCACGTTTAGAGTTTATAGATCGTCAGAAAAGGTGATCACATCTAATCCAGCTGGTTCACAGTTCTCCAGTCGGCCTTCCTTGTGCACCCTGCTCCTGACGAGAAGCTATGACAGTTTCTTTCACGATAAGCTTATGCTGATTGTCTCGTTTGGCCTTGCTGAGTGTTTAAAGCCTCTTGGGCCTTCTTCCCACTCATAGCAGTGGTTTACTCGGGCAGAACTCAGGGAACACCCCAGTTCCCCTTGAAACTCTGTATAGTGCTCAATTAAAGCTCCTATGGTGTCAAAGTTCTTGAGGTGGTTCTGAGGGTTGAACAAAAGAAACAGTCCGTATATATTAAAACAGCTAAAACTGAAGATATTAGTAAACAGTCATTGATTGGGAGGTATAGTAATCTCAGAATTGGTTACATTTTGGGGTTAATCAGTGTCATCACTGTGGAAAGAAGTACAGGGAAGTCTGTGTAATACATTGGTTGTTATATGATAAATAAAAATAATAGTTTTTATTCATACATGAGCATTCGTGCATTCGTGTTATAAAACGCTTGTTTTAGTTTCCAGTCATTTCCTGATACTATTCATAAGGAAAGGAACACTAAATATCTTCGGACCCCTGTAATTTAATTCTTCATCTCGCTGGGACAAGGCTGTGATGGGAAGTGATGAAAACAGACAGCACACACAACTCCTACCTCCAGAAAATATTTGCCCTCGGCGTTCACCTTGACGTTGTAATTAGCCAGGCCGGAGTGGGTCCGCACAGTGAGCAAGCTGCAGCCAGAGGACCCAGACTGAGGGTGCAGCAGGAAAGCCCCCAGTACATCGTCAAGGAGCAGAGAGGAGCTGCCTTTACTGGAACACACACGCACAAGGCTCTGAGAGGCATCACTGAGGCACCGGATTGAGACTGAAATCTTTTAGTCTCGCATCAGCTCCTGGGTAATTCTGAATTGACTGATTTGGAGTTCAGTTGCTAAGGGCCATGAAAGCTAGGCTGGGCCGTGCATCACTTCCGTCTTTTCATAATTGTAAAAATGCTTGAAAAAGAAATAACTGCTAGTATGGTGAAATGGCAGCAAAGCTGTTCTGAACACGTCAGTCTTAGCACTATGACAAATGACTTGTCCTCGCCTGTCACTTTGATTCTGAAGTGAGAAAAACTGTAGAACGTGGACTACCAACACGCCTGGAAAGCCCCGTCTTCTGCTTTCTGCTTCGGCTTTTGTCTTTCCCAAGCTCTCATTTACATAGTCGGGAATATTTACTGAATTAAATACATAATTGTAACACTACCAATCAGGCTCAAAAGTGTTTTACGGGTCAGTGTCCCTTTAATCAGTGAATGTTTAGAGGACTTCGCTGCAAAAGACCTCTCTTAAAATGGCCCCTTTGATGGGATGACTAAAGTATTTTGATTTGAATTTAGTAAAAAAATAAGTGACTAAGATAATTATGTCAGATGTTTAACTGGCTACTCCAGTTGGAACAGAGCACAGAAGACTCTTGGTGATGGAAACACAGTGGTGCGCTGTGTTCACTGCTCAGCACCAGAGAAGCTAACCTGGCAAGATGTTACAGTCACATACAGTCTTTTAACGACAGGCCACGATATTAGAGACCATGTGTTATGTCAATTTGCCAAGGTCCATGGGGAGAGCCAACTGGGATGGTGGGTTCAGGAGTGTGTTGTTGCTACAGAACTGCGTGACTTGTAGTGATTCTTGGCAATTTGACTGCATGGCATTACAGTGATAAACTCCTGGGACCTTCTTGTGGGCTCAGCCAGATGTGACAACATCTCAGTCGTACAACATTGTGACAGTTATACTGTGGGTGCTCCCCTCACCAGACATGAGCCCCATTTGTTGGGGCTCAAACAAAACTTGTCTGTGCAAGTGAAAAAAAAAAGATTTTCCTGTTTATCTTTGTGAACGTGTTCATAGTTGATGTGTATGTGATAGGTGTCTTTTGTTGCACAACATAAGTATTCTATCTGACCTTGAAAGTCCTGCCCAGGACCATACTGCCTCTGCTAAGGCTTCCTCTGTCTCTGCAAGGGTGGGAGTACTGCTTCCCTGAATGTCCAAGCTCCTCCAAGCCCTGCCTTGAAACAAAAAAAGTCATTTCTATGAATTGGTTTCTTCACTCTGTTCTCCTCCCCACTGAGAGCTGGTGTGTGGTGATCATACTGGCACACTATTGTGTGTGTTTTAGGTCTGATCGGTATCTTGACAGAAGCTGGACAAGTAGTTAAATATACAGTATCTACACACGAAAGCCTTTCTCCCTTTATTGTGATCACAGTAGAGTTCAGTGAAGATTTTAAATGAATTTTAATTTCTTATGTAAAATGCCACTTTCCAGAGAACACCTAACACTCTTTTCACACCCTGAGAAACGCCCTGGGATTTTTAATGACCACAGAGAGTCAGGACCTTGGTTTTTCACCTCCCATCCAAAGGACGGCGCCTGTTTACAGTACGGTGTCCCCGTTATTTAAAGGGCGGAAATGGAAACTGCAGCTCTCGCTCCACGAGCAAGGAAATGCCTCACCACAGGACCAGACCTCGGCAGAGCAGGGCAGTGGGGGAGTGCTCACCCTGCGGGGCTTGGCGGCGGTCCTGGCTGGGCCGCGGTGTGTGCGAGCTGTAGGTGAAGGAGCGATAGGCGCCAGAGCGCAGAACTTTGTTCCGGATGGCCTTCTTTCGCACCAGCGTGGGAGAGGAGACCTGATTCTCTTCTGGGCTGCTCTGCTGCTCCTCATCTGGAGTGGGTTCCTGAGACCAAAAACAACACTTATCACTGTCAGGTAACAAATGCACCCCTGTGTAAGTTTTCCTATCCTTATTATTCTCTGCTCTGTTAGTATCAAGCATCTGCTTTCCTGTCCAGTCAAAATTTGTGATTTATAAAAGGGTTAAAAAATTAAAAATGAAACGGCACAGAGCTTGTTGGACTCAGATCACTATCATCAATACCAGGAACCAACTAAGAACCTATATAAGAGGAAGCTCAGCGAGAAGGAATAGCACATCCACAAGGATGATGGCAGGGGAAAAGAAAAACTGTTTTTATTCTGCAAAGCACTTTTTTTACTTACTTCAAAGTAAGAAAATTAATAAAAAGAGAGAATAAATAATTACTGTGCTTTAAAACGCAGATGAAAAGAAGACAAACAGGTAGAACATAAAAAGAGTTTCAGACAACAGATTGGTAGCTAATTGATCCCAAGATCTCATCCTGACATTCTTGAAAGAAGCCAGGATATCAGCATCAACAACATGGCTGGTCAGCCTGTTCCCTGCTCCCACAAACTTTTGGGTAAAAAAGGATCCTCTCTCGTCTGTTTTGAATGCACAGGTCACTGTGTGCTCTCTGGTTTGTGTTGTTCTGAAGACGTTTGCTGGACTGAGTTTATGTCTTTAAAGATTTGGAATACTTGTAGCAGATCTTATCAGAATCTTTTCTGTTGAAGACGAAAAACATGGGATTCCTTTAGACACAGTAGGTCTGTCATTGACTCCCATCACAGAATAAAGCCAAGACTCACCTTTTCACTGGGCACCAGACCCCCCTGGGTGGGAGCCCTGCGGAAGGAAACCAGGGCGCTGACATTGAGGGAGATTCCCTGGTTGAGCAGCATGGGGGGGCGGTCCGGGATGGGGCTTACAGACAGCTCCTGCACCTCCTCTGGGTGTTTCTGGAGATAAACCAGCTGGAAGCAGCGGCACAGCAACAGGTTCAGAAACCGGGCCTGAGATTGGACACACATCAGCAGGGAGAGCGGTCAGTGCTTCCTTTTGAACAAGAGCGGGGGAATAAAACATGATGCTCTCCTGACAGAATAAACACAAAGAAGCTTCTCTGATATCAGCACAAAGGTAAAGACTCAGTTAACAGCTTCTGCAAAAAGAAACAGATTGGGGAACAAACAAACATCAATTATAATGCAGGCGAATACAGAATCCAGTAGTCCTCCTTGACTTCTCCCATGATCCTTTTCATACTCAGACCTGTCTTCAAACACAACTCAATACTCACATACCGAACAGCTTTTCCCTTTCCAAAATAACATTATGTTCCATGTCTTGCATTAACAAATATGAAATAGCGTCCTGAACTACAGTCTTGAGAGAAAAGTACAAGTTACAGCTGTGGTGTCAACTATCTTACTGAATTAGCCTGGGAGGTGCTGCCATGCACCTTTCCCAGGAAAAGCACGCTGAGACCTTGCCTGGTAGCTGCCCTTACCGCCCTGGCATGCCTGCCCTTGAAAAGGTGACAGTACAGCTGGCTATCCGGACACCCAGGGTTGTGCGAGACAAAGGCAAACTGGGCTTCTGAAGGGGAGCAGGTGGAGAAGGACACCCTCCGCAGGGCGTGAGCCATCAGAAGGACCTGAGAACAGAGCGACCAGAGGCAGCTGTCACAGCCCTGCGAGCACATTCCCAGGCATGGCACAGCTATAATGTATAAGGCATTTCACTTAGTCTTTAAACCCTGGCAGCCTTTATAGAGACTGGGACAAAGGCATAAAAAGTTTTAGACCAGCAATAAATACATTGTGCCAATATCAAACAGGGTCTGACACCTGGCATGTCTAGCTAAAGTTACAGTTTAAACCCATTCTTGCCTGTGTCCACCTTCACAATAGAATACCTTCACTTCTGTGTATGATTTAGTATCACAGTTGACACCGTCTGTGAAGCGCTGTTCACATCCCGATTTTGGCAGAAAAGAATAAATCAGGGAGAGGCATGATGGCTGCCTTGCAGCACAAGGGCTGATGGTTCAGCTCTGGACCTGGGGTGGTATCCGCATGGTGTTTGTATGTTCTCCCCGTGTTTGTTTTTGCCGTGATTTCACTTTGGGGGCTCCACTTTCCTCCCAGAGTTCAAGGACAAACTGGTCAGTTAATTGTGTGTCTGTGTCTCTGTGTGCCCTGGGATGGACCGGTGTCCCATCCAGTGTGTATCCTGACTTGCATCCATTGAGTAGTAGGATAGGCTACGGCCCCCCCACAACATGAAGCAGTTAGAAAGTGGACGGAAAGATAACTTAAGTCCTTTTACTCCTTTTACAGGTGACACAAAATATTCTGCCTTTGATGAACAACAGGTTGTAAAGGCTGGCAAAACACAAACTGTTTCTTACGTTCTCGTCCTCGTCATACATCTTCAATCCACTGAGGGAGAACTTCAGGGAGACAGGTCTCCGTCTGTTGCAGTCCTGGGAGGAGGGGAAAGTTAGTCAAAATGAAACAACGAGAATTTAAATGGTATAAAGACCGTGTGAGTCTGGGCTGAAATTCTCAACAAGAAGCACAGGTACTCAAGCAGCTGAAATGGATATATGGTCCTTTTCTAAGTTTTCTACATGTACATTTACATGATTGAGTGTCAATGAGGAACAATGTCTAAAATGTGCACATACCTCAGAATTTAAAAAGTAAAGTTAGTCCTTAAAAATCCTAATATGTTTACCTTAATTGTTCAAAATTATCCTTATACTTTACAAACCCCAGGTACATACCATACCTAGAGCAGGACCCGAGCTATTTTAGATGATCATAATCTATTTTTCCCAATATAGCTAGGAATCAAATTTTATCTGAAACTCTGCTATGAATCCATTTTAAAAGTTATTTCGTTCCTACCTCACAATTCTGTAGTGTAAATCTGAATAAAATATTCAAAAAACGTACCAAGATCATTTCATTAATACTGGATAAGGAGCAGTGTAAAGTGAAGAGTTTACTCGTAGCGTTTCTGGCAGCCATCTTTAAAATATTAGAATTATATGGTCACAAACTCCAGCCAGTACTGAAATTTGTAGTAAATGAAAAGTCCAGCGTGCTCAAAAGGCTAACAAGGAACAAAGTGGTGACAACACTTGCTTTTTTACAGCTGGAATGACTCAGAGTTCAAGGCTGTGGATGACAGCACTGAACACCTGTAGAGTCTGTCAAGCCCACCTTGAGAGACTGCAGCTGCTCATGGACCAGTTTGGTCTGCTCATCCAAGCAACAGTCTTCCACTGGAAAGGAGCCCACATACTGTACATAGGGAACAGAAACATGGGCTTGATGTAAAATGGGGCAGAATACTCAGGGGCTAAAGCCCTGCAGTATATGTGAAACAGACTATAGCACAACTTAGAACAGAGGCCTCAAACTCAGTTTTGGAGGGCAGGCAACCTTTGGTGGTTGTTTCACCTGAGGTCTTAGTTATTTAGTGGCTCTAGTTATTTAAAGCTCTCAGTTACTTAGTTGGTCTAAGTATTTAGTTAACATCATAACTGCAGTGCTTCTATCCAGCTGGGGCTGCACATTGGTGGTGGTGGAGGGGAGTCCCCATTACCTGTAAAGCGCTTTGAGTGGAGTGTCCAGAAAAGCGCTATATAAGTGTAAGCAATTATTAATTAATTATTATTATCCAGTCACTGGTATATTTCAAAAGTAATCATGATATCAGCCAAACGGAAAAGATGTTAAGAAAAATCTTGTTTGTGTGCAATCAGGAAAACAAGCCTTTTAGTTGTTAAATTGACTACATGGGATGCATAAAAACCGATACCAGGCCCTCCAGGAACTCATTTTTAGGCTCTGTTCTAAAGGCTCAGTGTGCCCACCAGCAGCAGCATGGAAATGTCAAGAATGTGAGGGGGTGAGAGGAACAGACTGACACCACATAACACGATAAGGATGCAATAGCTGTGGTCATGTAAACATTTAGAGACATTTCATTCACCACTGCGAGTGGAAACTAAAACTACCGAGAGCACAACCGGATGTGAGATTTGTAAGAAAAAAAGGAAATAAATACAAGACACTGTAGATTGGAAAAGCAGAGGTAAGAGTCCCCAGACGTGAAAAAAATATATAACAATGATCGAGACTGACATTCAAAATGTAGATGCAAAACGGTATAAAATTGACAATATTCTCATCCTAAGAAAAGTAATGCATACAGGTGTCATTTATATAGTATGTCACTTTGGAGTGTCTTTATCATTCACTGCAATGGAATGAGTTGAAAAATAATACAAACTGAAGTAAAACAGACAAATATTGCATTTTGAAAAGGGGTGAAGTAATCAAAGCTTTTTAACAGGAATATAGAGAGTGATCTGAACAAATCTGAATGGCCTCTTTTTGAAAGAAGTAACAACAAAATCAACAGTTAAATAAACGCTGTAACAATTTTCACAACAGTATAACATGGCACAAGTTTGATTCAAGAGTTTTTAGACAGAATTTGAAGTTTGCTCTTTCTTAACAACATTTTGTGAAGGTTTAAGATACAATAATCAGAAACCATGTGGTACTCAAATGTTCAGAAGATTTACATACAGGATTTGATATCCCATATTTCCTGACACAGGCATCTGCTTTTAATCATTATAAAAACAGACTTGTTTGTGATATATAGAGGGGAATATACTGTATATCATTCACATTACACAGGTGTTTGATTAGTTTCTACTTTCATGTGCTATGAGCAGCTTTGTAATATTTAATTTAAATTAAAGTCTTATATTAAAACAATGTTAAACAGCATGTTTCTTTTACTTATCAGCACAACGTATACAAGAGCCTGCAGCTGGCAGAACCTGCGATGAATGAAAATGATATGCAAATAGTGTCTATTGGTTTATCTGATGAACAGGCCTGAAAGAATGTTGACACCTCATAATGGGAGCTACCTGCATATTTCACAAGTATCCTATCAAGTAAAGCAGGGTAAACCTTTTTAGCCACAATCAGATGCATTAAACCCGGCCTTGAAAGGATCTTTTGCAGTGGAATCCCAGCAAGGAAGGGATTTAAACAAGTCAGTTACACTATACTGTTTTTTTTTGTTTCTGAGCATGCCTGCAGAATAACACAAAGGCAATGCAACGGCTCACAGAACCTCGACAATTTCAGTTTCAGTCCACTTGCTGCCACTGTTTTGATCTTGAAAACTAGCAAGAAAACAAATGAGCCATCGAATAAAGCCTTCGCTTAAAATTCAGAATCACTCTTTTTGAAGGGCTACTGTACCTCTGCCGACCTGGTCACAATGCTCGCTTCCCTAGTCGGAGTCTCACACATTCCACCGGTGTGGTCTGCCCTGTTTTCAATTTGCTGCTCCCTGCCTTTGCCAGGCAAACTGAACCCGAGACCCTCTTGATGCTGCAAGCCTAGGAGAAATAAAAGCGAGAGAAGCAACATGACTGATTGCTGCAGTCGCCCTCATGAAGAGAGGCTGCACTGCGATGCCTTTGTGGTTAGAGCACCAGAGTGCTCATGCATTGTGCAGGCAAAAGGAAATCAGACAATAGCATGAGGTGTGAACCTAGTTTGTCTCTGCTTATTAAAGAAGTCTGGGGTGAAGTCAGTAAGGAGGAAGTTAAAAATAAAGCATCTACTCTACCTAGTAAATACGTACACCTTTTAATAAAGCATCTCAAACTATATTTCTATAGGAACACAAAATATGCATTTATAACTAAAATTATTTAATGAAATTAATACTAATTAATATTTATAATATCACACATTTAGAATGAATAACTCATATTCACCATTCAGATCATACTGGCACACTATCAAATGTTCTCATTAACTACTTCTGACGATTCTTGACAGGCAAAGTGCCTTTTGTGCTTCAGTGACGAGTCATGTCATGTTTTAAAATGTGAGCTTCCTTCTCTGCCTGGGTTTTAACAGAAGTCTTGGAGGTAGGCATGGAAACCTGCGGATGACGTTTGAAAGGGGTTCTGAATTTGCTCCTTATTAGCGCAAACCCAGAATAACGGTGTACTCCCTTATGTCCTTCATTTATATGGCGTCTGTGAATCTAGAAGTTAAAATGACAAGCTAAAACAAACTTAAATTTGAAAATGAAGGCCATTGACTAGAAATTTTTGGAGAAATGGATTCTATCTCACGTCACTGTCTTTTCATTAAAATCATTTCCTTCATGGAAAAAAATTGAACCAGTTCTGCCTCTGCACATTTCTACTTTTACAGTTTTAAGATGTCATAAATAGGATTAGAATTAATTAATAATAATTATAATTGCTTACATTTATATAGCGCTTTTCTGGACACTCCACTCAAAGCGCTTTACATGTAATGGGGACTCTCCTCCACCACCACCAATGTGTAGCATCCACCTGGATGATGCGACGGCAGCCATAGTGCGCCAGAACGCTCACCACACATCAGCTATCAGTGGGGAGGAGAGCAGAGTAATGTAGCCAATTCATAGAGAATTAGTGGCTGGAATTGTTGTGTCACTATTATTTTCCCCAAAAGCTGCTATATCAGAGGTAAGACAACGCCAGACCCTGGGCTGCGTCGAGCTCATGGAGACAAATTGACTTAAACTCACAAACTGCAGGTTTGCACTGCTTAAGAGTTCCTAAATTCGGACTGCTTGTCTTAACCTGTAAAATGCAAACAAACCTTCATTTGTATTTAAAAAAAATACTGCGCAGACATTTTATGTATAGACAGTCCTCTTTGTGTGACATGTCTAAACTCGCGTCTTGTTAGAGTGTTATTCTTTTTTATGTAAGACCAACTCCCCTCCTGAAGGTATTTTTTAGTATGAAAACGGTTTATTATGAAAAGAGATTTAGAAAGCAAAACTGTGATGCTGTGTCATGTCCATTGATGTAAAAACCCCAACAACGAGGACAATTTGAGATAACCCGGACTTCCACATCTCCCCCCCATCTTAACGAATACTGTTTGGACTAATAAAACATTTTAAAGAAGTATTTTATTTTTGTCATACCCACTGAGCCACAGACACAGAAACATACAAGACTATGAATAAAGAAAATACTGCTAATAAGTATTGTCAGTTTACAGTGAATGAATCGAGACATGCATTCATTTACAGTCCAAAGGAAGAAAAAAAAACGATCTGACACACAAATATAAAATGAGGTTTCTTTTACCCAGTCCTCGTACTCTTAAATATCAAAGCCAATACACAAGTTCCAAAAAATGGACTTAAACGTACAGTATAATTAGCAAAATCGTCATTTCACTACACGAGTAAGTGCTTCGTGTCCAATCTGATGTGGAGCCCCTAAACTGGACAAAATGTTACACGCTGCGACCACTCACCTCTGCTTTCACTACGCTCTACCTTGTGGGTCCTGTTCTTTGCGCACTCGAGTTCGTCTCGTTTCAGAAAAACTGGCAGACGAAGGGGAAATCATATCCCACACAGAGGTTATGAGCAAAAAAAAAAACGTTATGCGCGACTACTCCTTAGTTAACACTCACAGTCGGCCCATGGAGCTCTTCAGTCGCCGGAGTACTAGCAGACAGCGCAGCGCACTTTCACAATTCTGACTCATTCCCCAATCCTTCGCGTCACCAAAAATACCGAGAACACGTTTCACATTTCCAGCTTCATCACATTTGGTGGTTTAAACCACACATAAAATGTGGATAGCGACTTCTTAAGACGTTTTATTTTCTTTGCACCTTTTGTTTCTTTACTATTTTCTGGAAATCACCTAGTCCTGTTCCTTCGGGCAGCGTTAATACCTCCAGGTACGCTCGCTGAAGGTGTGGCTCTCCCTTGGTAAATTACTAGAAATAAAGGAATGAACTGCACAGCCCATCCTTATCCGATATTAATTAAATTCATATTTTCATAACCCCGTTCTAGACCCGACTGGAGGGTGATGGCGTGAGAGCAGAAAAAGTTCGTTCTAAGAAATAAAAATAATCGAAAGTATACCTCGTGTGTTCCCAGGTTCACGCCTTTCCAGTAAACTGATCTTTGTCTCTTATCGTGGGAAGTTCCGTTCCTGCAAACCCAGCGGTGGAGTCCCAGGGTTAGATTTTAAAGAGGCAATGATGATGGAGTACGCCCTGGAGGACATTGTTGCGATGAAATGGTAGAGGAATTATACGACAAATATAATTGCAAGTCACTCTGGAAAATGTGTTAGCCTATTACAGCTAGGTAATTCACAGCAGTGCATTTTTCTATCATTCTTAAAGTGTAGCAATTTAAATCTCATATTCTTAAACATAGATTACTTCCATACAATTGGGTATGATGGCGTGTACAAAATACAGTTCTTGTGTAGTGAAAGTATTACAGTTGGTGAAGTGATAACGAGTTTCAGCTTTGTATGTCCTCTGCTTTTGTGGCGCACACAGCTATTTGGAAATACATTTTCACCCGTCTCAAATGAAACACGAGAAAATGACACAAAACTACAATATGAAACGGGCATCCAATACTAGTAGGAAATGAACTAGTAATGAATCGTTTCTAAATTATCGCCAGTCACCTCAGTGGTTCGGTGACAAGCAATTAGACTTCCATGTCTGGGACAGAACTGCGCACTAGAGCAGAACATTTTTAGTTATTTTTCCTGGAAAAGAATAGCGTTTGGATGAAGGCTAGATTTCAATTTACAATCTCCTGATACACAAAGACATTGTAATGCACTACAGACGATATGTGTTGTTGGGAAATAAGAAATTCGAAGTAAAGAAAAACTCTGCAGACACGCAACTAATTATTATGCATAAGGCATCCGTATCCGAATTACAAGAGTATTTAGAAATAAAAGGTGAAGATATCGGAAAGACAGTAACTTCTCAGACGGTAAATCATCTTTGCCATATTAAGAAAACTTTTGAACAGTACCTCGACAATCGAGTCTGTGTAACTGTCAGGTGATGACAGATTCCGATCATTTATGACCAGGGCTCCATCAATGACCACGTGTCATTTTCGTGTGAGCCAAAGTTCAGATGCAGCATGGGCACAATTCTCCTTCTGTTCGTGTGTTTTCTCCTTAATTTCCACGAAGATATTCAAACAGGCTTATGACTGAACATGGAATTGAGACAGAATTTGCTGTACTGTAGTGTAATTTCTTCTGAGCTTTTCAAAAGTTCTGATGTCCAGCACAAAAGTGCCTGAATGATGGAACCCAGGGCCACAGTCCTACAAGTTTGGGAGATCCAATGGCTGAAGACACAGATTTAAATGATAGTTCTACCAATTAAATATACAGTATTACCTTAGGCTGAGGAGTGAACATTCAAACAGAAAAACCAAAACACCCCAGGGATATAGAATCATGTTTCTACAGGTTAAGCTGGCTAGTCTTGTTGCAGGGAGACCCCAATTAACAAGGGTTACACAACTAGCAAAGTCAGAAGGTTTTAGTGCCTGATCTTCAAACGTTTTTCAGCCCTACACTAAAGCCCATCTTATTCAGATAAGCCATAACATAGGGTTTTATTGATTTTCTGAAATCTGGAGAGCCTTTTCATCACCATTACCACTATCACAACACTTTAAATCAGGTATAATGTTCCATCACCACACGTTTGATAAAGTCAATGACTCAATTGTCAAACACATGGACATAAAGATTGCTGAGCCACTAAATTTTGGGACACCTTACACAGCCTGGGCGAGTACAGGGAACCACAAGAGTGCACTGCAACATGATGTGTGCATTCGTCTCCTGTTGCCGATTGTGACTTGGGGTATATCCTGTTGTTCACTGTCCCCATGACACACGGGCTACTGTAATAATTCACGGTTGAAACTGTCCGAATAAAAGAGAAAAGAAGGCTGTTTTGAAAACACACCAGGTCAATATTTGCCGTAAACCAGGTTTAAAGAAAACCTGTCACAAAATAAGAGAAAGCAATCACAGGAGAGTTTTGACAAGGGTCCAGAACTTCTTTAAGCTGCCTGTCTGCAGAACTGAGCAACGTAACCTATGTGTTCTGTTCAGATGCTGTTTTTTGGAGAGTTGAGAGGCTCCACGGGTTAAGACATTCACTTTGAGAGTAGGCCGATCGGAGCTCTGTGATCTGAAATGTTCCAGGGTGGGTGAGCTGAAGGAGCTTGTCTGCCTGTCTTCATTCTGCCCATGTAGTTACAGGAGTCATCAAAGTAAACAGAGAAGCAAAGCTACCATCAGTGATTCAAGTGCAGAGTGGCAAATTATAGTTTACACACTACTTTCTGCTCTATTCCAGTGACAGTAAAACAGTGGGCGCATGTAAAACTTAAATATCGTTCCGTTTCTTTTCTTCTGAGGTTAATTCTACTCTGCTGGTAGGTATTATCGGATGTCTTTGCACTACAGAAGATCGGTGGGGGGGGATATTCTGTTTAACTGTTTATATGTATATTGTACATTATAACACCTTTGTTAATATAGTTTAATGGGCATTTTGTTCTTGTTCATGCTGAATCATATGCTCATCAAAGCATTCAAGCTGTTATATTGTGGGTCAATTTAATATATGTCATATGATTGTTTTCTCTTTTCCGGTAACTACAGAACGTACTTCATCTTCTGCAATGTACTGATAAAATGATTAACCTAAATGTATCAGTTTGATCCAAAGCCTACAAAACAGTCAAACTGCTAGCACTCAGAGGGGATCAGCAATATTTGGCGATATGCACAAGGCTGGGCTGTCCATTCTCATCAGTACTGTTTTATTCTTGCACTAGTGAAGACATATTTTTGCATATCAGTGAACCACTTCACAGTTTTATGAAAACACTTTCGTGAATAAATCTCAGAATGCAAACTGCTGTTTTACACTGTTGGCTGAGTGAGCTACTACTACTTATTTAGGATATTAAGACCAACAGAGATTGTCTTCACCATCAGTCAGTGACAAGAGAACCATTGAGCACTGTGAGCCCAACCAGTAGTGAAGAGATTAATATTACAAATCTTAATTAATAAAAGAGGAAGGCAACTTTTGTGTTTTTTCTGAATAATTAAATTTAGAAAAACAAACTGCACAGAGTACATGACTTTGTCATATTCATGCTCAGCACACATGTACGTAGCAACGTCAGACTTGCCAGAATTTTTCAGGAGAAAATAACATGAAGTACACCAGGCCCCAAATTCAAAACATACTGCTTTGTTCCATCAGACTGAAAACCAGCGCAGATATCATTCTGAAGTTAGGAGCTGAAAACATCGAAACAAGCGACTGAAGCAAAATGATTTACGCGGGAATTAAGTTTTTGTCTGGACTCATACTGTAGCTGTATATAACTCCCTTCAGTGAAAACATGCAGTTTCTTACTAGTTGTAAGCAAGTTATCCTGACATGAAATCAAAGAAAAAACACCATTTGTAATTATTTCAACCAAGCTCATTTTGTTACGAGCAACCAAACAAATGAAATACAGTTAATCAAGTACAAATATACAAGTAACTTTATTAATGGCTACAGAATAAGCATCACAAATTAGGGTATGACATGCACGTAAAGAACATATTGAGCAAAGTTCTAAAGGGTTATCCAAAACAAAGTCTTCTTAATCACAGCCATACACTAACACACAGAGAATATGGCCAAATTCAAATTAGCCTTTCACTTTAATTCGTTTATAGAATACAGCAACAAAAAACAGGTAACTTGAAAGGACCACTGATTTAAATAAGCTCTTTTACTCTTTTAAGATAAGCTTATCAGTTTTTACAAGACTATTTTTGGAATGAGTTATATATATTCTTTGAACTACTATCGATAATAGAAAAGCTACACCAAAATGTGTTCTTCTTCAACCCATTCCAAATAACTTGTCCTGCTTAATACTTACAATCTGTCATCCAATCATAGCCCTTTCTGTCCAATTTGCTCCACCTCCCTTCTGATGAATGACAGTTTTTCAGCTTTCAGACTGGAACCATATAACATTTGGAAGCTATAGCCAACTGCAGTCTAGTTTTCCTTCATAAGAGTTTAAGGAGGAAAAATCTTCAGTAATCCTAAAAAGAAGCTGTCCTGTCAACATCATAGTTGAAATCTGAACAGGAGGTCTAGACGGTGCTGAAATAAATGTCCCTCCGTTTCATTAAGAATGTCCTTGGCACTTCCAGATTAAAAACGACAACAGAAAAAGATGTCGGACAAAAATCGTAGTGACGTGAGTGAGGTACAAGTATGAACTTGAGAAACACTGGTCAAGATAATATCCCTTTAAGGCTTTACAAAGACTTCCAGAAAGGTGACAACCATTTGCTCAAGAGCTGGAGTGAAATGGACACAAAATGATTCAGACGGAGACAGTAACAGACATACTGTACAGAAGTAACGAACCTAAAACCTTTAACTGTTGTTCAGGGCAAAAGTCTGAAGTTAGAGTTACAAAATGCTTAAATCTTTACCAACTGGTTGAGTGGTTTAAAGAGACATCTTACATTTAAAAAAAAAAGAATATTTGCCTGCTCTTAAGGAACTGGCAGGCCAGGCACAGTTCACTTTATGCTGTGAGCCGACTTAAATTTACCGTGGAACGTATTCACAGTACGTGAATAACTAAATAAAAAAAACTTAAATGACATTTACATTTGCAGTGTACTCTAGTTTTAATCTATTTTAGAATCGCAATATTTGGCTTTGAGAAAGGAAAAGCTGGTCTTCCTTACAACGCAAGCACTAAAAGTTCCCTACCATAAAAGCCCATTTTTTTTTAAAGTAAATGTCTGAAATCATTAAAATTGGCAGCCGGGTTAGCTTTGTTTTTCGTGTAAAACATTTTCCTGCCTTAAAATGTAAAAACAAAGAGATATTAAAAACAGAAGAGCCAAGGTTTAAAAGGATGCCTGTTTCCCCCACATGCAAACCTAAAGACTAAGGAGCAGAAAACAAAACCGGGAGATGGAACAACAGAAAGACGAAAAAGCATTGCAGTGTCTAGAGCTACAGTTAACCTTTAACCCCCGCTGCGATCACTTCCTCGTCCGCTGGGATTTGCGTGCTGCTGGCTTGGCCTTCACGGGCGACTTGGCCGGAGTCTTCTTGGCCGGCGGTTTCTTGGAAGCCCGGCTCGTCATCTTCTTGGTCGCCGGCGTCTTGGGCTTCTTCGAGGGGGCGGCCCTCTTGGTCGGGGATGCCTTGGCGGGCGCGGGGGCCTTCTTGGGGGGTGCTGGCTTCTTGACGGGGGCTGGCTTCTTAGCCGGGGCGGGCCGCTTGCCCTTCGGGGAGAAGACCTGGGTGCTGGCCTTCTGCGCCCCCACGCTCCTGTTTTTGCCCGCCGGCATGGGGCGCTTGGGAGCGGGGGGGGTCCGCACTTTGGGCGGGGGGCGCTTCTGAGGTGGCCTGTGGGAGCACAATAGAAAGTGAAAGACCGCACCCACCCGCCACTGTGATCCGTGCGATTTCACTGCCTGACGGCACTTCGCTGGCGTTTCCTGCAGAGGTCCGGCACTGTAAACTACTAATGATCAAAAACCTGAGTAGCCAAGCATCTAATTTCTTTCTTTTCCAGTGGAAGATTACTCAAATATTCTACATGGGCTTTACATCTGGGGCTTTGAATGTGCAAAGGCGCACCCTTATCACACACCTGACATACTCAGCAAATGCTGTAAAATAATATGCAGCAGTCTTCCTTTGGTGAGGTGCGTGCGTACAGTGAATTCGTACACTGAGATCACCAGGCCTCAGGTTTTACAGAGCTGGCCTGCCGTTTCTGTGCACACTCACCTTTTCTTGGGAGGTGGCTCGTCCTCCTCAGATTCCGACTCTTCCTCGGACTCCTCTTCCTCAGACTCCTCCTCCTCAGAAGACTCCTCCTCCTCGTCCTCCTCCCCTTCCTTGTGTTTGTCAGGGAACAGAGTGGCAGGGCTGTTGGGAGAGGGAGAAAGGTCTACAACAATGGTGCTAACACTGCTACAAATTTTAGCATCTTCCCTGTCACAGAATGTGAATACAGCAAAATGAAAGGCTAACCTATTCCACATATATCAACGCACTTCAAACTTTAAACAGAATCAGATGCTTTTTGGCTCCTGGTCTTTCAACCACTTGTGCACATTTAAACCTCAGATTCCCCTGTACAGTTATCTAAACATGCCCTAGATTTAACAGCAAGTCTACAAATACACATGCTTCATAATTCTAGATTATTTATAAAGATGATTTTCCTCTCAACAAAAGGATGACAAGTTTTCACCATCAGTAAATCATAGCATCAAACGATATGTTTTCCCATTAGCGTATGAAACAATGATTCTGTTTAAAAGGGACTCAAGGGGATTCGTCCAGGGCCCTCTGGGCACCTCCTGCCTCCACATCGAGAACCTACCTGGGGTAGTAGGGGAAGCACAGCTGGTAAGTCCCACTGAATCCCTTCCCAGAGATCTGCTCCATCCAGCCAAACATCTCACACCTCCGCAGGGTCCTCTTCAGGTTATTGACTGAGCGGAGAGAACAGAGACGGTAATAAACTGGTACATCAAAATAACACTCTCCATACAAAAGTCAGCTTTCCCAAAAGAAACACCTACTACATTTTCTTCTACTTATGAGGGGATACAGTGGCAGCTGAAGCTTACACTGCCATTTAGTCACAAGTACACGGATGAACGATGCAGTGACAGAACCAGTTACTATCTGGAGATGCAGGCTTTGAAATGCAAAGACTCTGTTGATCTAGAGCATGGCACAAACACATGCAGGAAGGCGATGGGACCCTCCTAACTGAATAGGAGCCACTGGGAGCCACAAGATCTTACGCTGGAGGTAGACCTTCCCGCCCTGGTTGTTGTCCAGGATGAATCTCTTGAGCGCAGTGGTGCTGCAGGTTTTGGGCTCGTTCATGGCTGTGATGGCCGACAGGATGGCCTCCTCGAGTGGGCTCCGGTTCAGGAGAAACTTTTCCCCTGCCTTCTTGATCTGAAAGACAAAGCAGCGCCAGTAATTGCTCTGAATGCACCTGCCGGCGATAAAATCCGCTGCTCTTTTTTCCCCAACACGAGCCAACTGAGCAGCCTTCACATATTGATCTCTAAAAAGAGCGGATCACATAAGGATCCCTGAATAGTGCTTCTATAAATGGTAAATAAGGACGTGGAATAAATCTCGACTACTAACACAGGAAGAAGTACAGGTCCACTGCATCATTCAAGTGGCACATTTGTTTGTGGAGGGGAGTCTCCATTACCTGTAAAGCGCTTTGAATGGTGTCCGGAAAACCGCTATATAAGTGTAAGGAATTAATATTACGTTTGCAGCCTACACACTGATGCAGCTCCCCACTGAAATTAACACTTGTACTATACAAAAACAATTGCATGCTTGTACATCAGCTGTAAACCATAAGATCTCACTGCTGCTTTCTTCTGAAAAAAGAATGAAAACTATTCCCGTACTTATAAAATAAATTCCAAAATTGCCTTTTATACCTTGTCTTATGAGTAGAGACTAGGACTCCACTATAGCTACATGACCTTTGTGAACTCCTTTGTGCAAGATGCCATAAAAATTGCTGCATAGAAGACCTCACCATTTGTTGCACGTGATTGTACAAGCATCATGAAAAAAGTTCCATGTACTCCTTTTGTCTGAAAACGGGATGCACAGAGCTTTCTCATGATGCTTGTACAATGCAACAGGCAATTTGAAAAAGATTTTTATACTATGTAAAAGGCAATTCGAAAAGAGCATTAGGAATATTTTTTTTTGATTGAATAATAATTATGCTACTGCTTGAGATCTCCAAATAAAGCTGATGGCTTTATTCTCATTCCTTTACCATCATTCAATATAAAAGTGTTAGATCAAAATTATACATCGATCTCTCAGTAAATCCCATAATCCTAAATGTATCATAACTGGACAAAAAACCTAATAAGAACAGAAATAAAGAGTATATGAGGTTATGAGCAGAAGATGATTAGCAAGCAGAAGAAGAGTGTTGTGTTACAACATTGTGTGTTCAGTTTGAGAGTCAGCCCCAGATATGCAATACAACATCGAACACTTAGAATAAATTAAATCAGATATAGCAGGCTCCGCCACTAAAGAGAACAACAGGGTTCCCATGTTGCCTATCCCAAATGACGTGTGCAACATTAATTGTTTAGCCCAGGAAATGAGGGCTCACCTGGAAGGTTCCTGATGCTCCCTTGCCAGTCAGTTGTTCTAACTGGCCTTTCTCTACAGCTCTCTGTAAGGCATTTTTTAATATGTGGGGTCTGGAACAAAAAAAAAGTGGGAATGCATTCAGTTGATTAGCTTCATAAAAAAATACTATTAAATCAAGGATTAACAATCAGGAACAGATGTTCTTCTACACAATGCAACACACTTGTAAGACGACCCCGCCATCGCTACCTGCTGTCCACTTTCAGCTTGGGGAAGTACTGCTCCACATATTTCTTGATGAGGCGGTAAGAGGCCTCCTTGGGTTCACAGAGGCGCGTGAAGATAAGAGGCAGAGTGTCCTCCAGCTTTTCTGTGGGCTCTGGCATGGTCACTGCTCTGGAAGGACCCGAACTGCTCTTCTGGAAAAAGCAGAGGATAATATCAGGAAAAAGAAAACAATACCAGAATCTTATATCGTCCCCTTTCTGTGTCTGTGCTATTAATTATACTTGTGCCTAATAGCTTTTTTCAAATTTTGCACATTCCATCTGATCTCATAAATATCGCTGCCGAGCCCTAAATAATCTTTAAATAGTCTTGCAATGATCCAGCTTGAAATGCAATCAACAGCAAAATTCCTGGTAAGGCTGTGCGCCCTGATCCCACAAACACATAACTAGAGTTCCTGAAGTGATCAGGGGTTTTGGCAAGACATGGGAGCTCCTGGTAAAAATATTAGCCGTCTTGCTTTTATCAGGAAAATCTGAGCTTGCACTAGCAGCCCATTAAATTCCAGCATCCTACGATTCTATGGATTGTCCAGTTTTACGAGCCCAGTCACAATGCTCTTCCTCCGCACAGCTCCTGAGAGGACACCCATCCGTAGGGCTGTATTCTCCCTCCCACTGTGACCTGTGTGGCAACGAGAGGCTGAGGAGCTGCGGGGTTGGTCTCTTACCTTCTTGGATTTCTGGGCTTGCTTACTGTTGCTGGAGACCACAGTAAAGCTACCGGAGAAGCCCTTGCCTTTCACCTGCCAGACAAAGAGCGGCACGTGATGAACACAGAGACACAGACATTATCAAGTGGCATCAAACCAACTCTAGAGTAAGCAGCATGCCAGCTTCACAACTTATTTAACGGGGAACTACAGTCACAATTTCAGACCGGTTATTAAGGGGGAACTGCAGTCTCAATTTCGTAGACTCGGTAACAGAATAAATTAATTGACAAATCAAATTTTGAATAAAGTACACGATTGCGAACTTTGTGAAGGTGCTGTATGGCTGCCATGTTGTTGCAGGCAGATAAAAAAAGATGCTGTTCTCTTCACGAGCGAGAGTGATAGTTTGAGGAAATCGTGATGTCCTGGATGCCCCAGTCCTTTCCAAAGTTACCCCCCCCAACACAGGTTCCTATGCTTACAGTTGGAAGAGCTGTGGTAAAAACACTTTCTTCAAGGGTACTACAGGGGTGTCAGCTGCAGAGACTTGAATCCCTGACACCCACTCCATACTGATCCCAAACAACACGCATCGAATCTTTAATATTAACAGGAAGAGTAAAAAAAAAACAGTACTATGCAAAAAATGTGAATCATATCTCTTAAAGTCCATTTATAATTTCATTTTCCTACAAGGGGGGAACCATTTTTAAAAAGAAATGTGTAAAAGCGGTGAAAGAAAGCAAATGACAGCTCATATAGCAACAGGAAACAAAAAAAAGTCAAATAAGAAAGTCGTATGGCTGCAACAAGCCACCAGCAACTTCTAGACACGTCAGCTCTCACGTGCGACATACGAAAGCTCTTGGTCACCTGCTTGATAGCCCCTCTCTGCAGCACGCGTTTCAGGGCCTGCTTCAGCAGGTAGCCCCTCCTGTCCAGCTCCAGAGATGGGTACTTCTTCAGGATGTACTTCCGGATGGCAAAGGCAGAGGCTCCCGTTTTGTGGAAACAGGCCTGTAAGAGGCAGGAGAAGATTCAGGCAGCAGAGGGTGGAGAGCAGACTTGACAAGCATCCTGGTTAAATTCCACTCTGGAGGTGCACAACCTGGCTTCTCTACAGTCACAGGTCCAACGGGTGAAGCACCTTTCCCCCCATGTCTACTTCATGTGCTGTGCAGTGGAGCTGCCATAGAGCACCTAAGTGGCTGATGCACTTCAGTGGGGAAGGAAGTGCCCCTCCGAGATGCAGAGAGCTCTGGGATCCTCTGGGATGAAATGCACTAAACAAATTCATTAACTGAGTGATTTCCACTTTCTGCACATGTAACGTTAAAGCACATGTACATGCCAATTAAAAAAGTACTTGAAGTAACTAATTCATGTCTTGTTTGAACTTGTTTGAAAGCATAAGTTTAATCACGTGGAAGAATTCACTGTGGATCCCTCTTTAAGACACGTTTTGTCATTTTAATCATGTCTCAGAACATTACACACTCTCTTCCTCACTAACGGAGCCATCTCACAACAATCCCATCCTAAAAATCATTCCCAAAGACAAAAAGCAACATAAAGTTTCATTTCGGTCTCCTGTACTGACGAGACAGCCCGGCAAGGTGCCATTAGAACCGGAGTCCTAGCTTTGACCTTGGACAGATGCCACTAAAAAAACAAAAGAGGGAAACTTTTGTGAAAGAAAACAAAAAACTAAAAGTCCATTTGAAATGATTCTTTTGGAAATACCTGAAATATACTTTGTGTATTTAGAACATTTAGGGTTGACAATCCAGGTAAGGAATATACTGTATATACACTATGCTCTCAAGACTGGAACCTGTGCAGAACATGGGCTCCGTTTAAGAGAAGATGTATGATTCCATTTCATACCGACTTCCTTACTGTGGAAAGCCACAGAAAAAGCTCAGAGTGGATAAAATACGTGGCTTGTTTTCTCAAGACCACGAGCGCCCAGACTGGTCCCAGTGTGTGAGAAGTGGGGCACCAGTGACAGGGAACACACCTGGATGGCCTCCGTGAGGATGTCGTCGATCTTGGGCCGCACGTACAGGGTGACCTGGGAGCGCTTCTGGGAGCGGGCCAGCTGCTTGGCGGACATGGTGGCCCAGGCGGGGATAGTCTTCCTCACCTTCCTCTCCTTCTCCTTCACGGCATCTTTGTCCCTGCAATCAACCAGAAGCAGGGCCGTCACTTCTGACAAAACAGGGGTACCGGAACACAGATGACATTGGGGGGATCCCCCTCTGCTCTGGTGTAGCTTGGCTGTGGAGCCAGTGGTGTGGAGGTACCATCCGTGGGATTATGACTGAAGGCCTCTTAATGGGTCACAATGGTATCTTCACACCACTGGCTTGACACCCCCCATAAAAACCTCAATGGTCTCGGTCTCCTAGGGAGTCACTCATATACTTTATCACTGTCCCCCCTCTCCAATGTCCTACGTTGCTCTTACATGTTGGTGGGGTGGAGGGACCTCAGAAGTTGGGAGCCCCCTGCCATTGAACGTCTATGTTCTAGCTTTTCATTGAATTTTGGAGTTGCCTAGAGGAGGAATATGGGGGGACCTGGGGGTGCCCCTACAGCCTCCCGCAGATGAGACCCCACATCAAAAAGACCCCCAGCATGTCCTTAATTTTAACTGCCTAAGAACAACCACAGACTGGTGAAATAAAGGAGATGAAATGCAACAAAGCTCACAATCCCGAAAGCAAAAAACACAACCACATAGGGAAGATCTTGGATAAGACAGGTTTTTTCGACCAAACTTGATTCTGAAACGTGAAACAGAGTTGTACTGTCTTTGAGCCTCGGCAAACAAAAACCCAGAGAATTTAACAGGGCCTGACCTAAATTGCTGACGCACAAATTTCCACAAATAAGCTTTTGTTTGCTAGTACTGAGCAACAGCCTGCAGCCAGACAAGCCAAAGGCTAGTCTGAGGTCACACGTCGAACCTGGGACACTCATTTGGTGAAATGTGTCAATTAAACTCTTCCATTCATCTATTTTCTAACCACTTCATCCAATCCAGGGTCCCGGGGGAGCCAGAGCCTATCCCAGCGAGTACTGGGTGCAAGCCAGGACACACTCTGAACAGGACACCGGCCCATTGCTGGGCACACACAGGCACACACAGGCACACACAGGCACACACAGGCACACACAGGCACACACAGGCACACACAGGCACACACAGGCACACACAGGCACACACAGGCACACACAGGCACACACAGGCACACACACTCAACGTGAGGGACAATTTTCCCAGAAGACAAATCACCTGCCAGTATGTCTTTGGTCTGTGGGAGGAAACCCTCATGAACACAGGGGAATATACAAAGTCCACAGAGATGGTATCCTAGGTCCGAAACGCAGGACCCAGGGCACCCGCACTCTGGGACAGCAATGCTAATCACTGTACCTCCATGCTACCCGTCTTAAACTCTTCCCTCCTCCTAGAACTTATCTTCCGTCTCGAAGACACAACTACAGGACGTGCTGGACTGTGAATCCTGAATTCCAGCAGAGCAGTCCCTGAGCTTGAATTTGAATCTTAGGGAGACGTGGGAAAACGCACATCTAGGACACAGAAGACATTCTTCCTCCAGCCCCGCGTCAGGGAGTAGAATGTCTTCTGGCGTCCTGAAACGCCACCACAGAAGAGTATAAACCCCCCCCCCCGACACTGAAGCCCTGAGGCCGCGACGAGATGAGTTACTCTTTCTTCTGCTCCTCAGCAGGCTTCTTCTCCTCCTTCTTCTCCTCCTTGCTTTCGGGTTCCTTGCCGTCTCCCTTGGCCTGCCCGTCCTCCGCAGCAGGGGCCGGGGCCGGCGCCGGGGCCTCGCTCTCCTGCTCCTCCCCTGCGGACGCCGACTCCTCGGAGCTGGCGTCGGGCTCTGCGCAGAGACGGGGAGGAAAAAGAGCGAGTCCTGCTTACTCCACCAGTCAAGTGGCAAAAGACGGGCAGAGGAGTTCACTGCCGTATGTACATACAAAGTGGAATTCTTATTCACGCTGATCTCTCAGGACATACACGGTACAGCAGACAACGCATCACACTGTAGACGGGGCATTACAAAACAGTACATAACACACAGTGACAACCAGAACAATAAAGATGCTGTAGAGAACAACAAACAACATGGTAGTCCAAGTCAAAGGTGCACAGTGGAGAGGTGCATTCGGTCCTGAGGCACTGCACAGTTAGCTGTTTATGATGCGCACTACAGCAGGGTAGAGGATGTTCTTAAGATCAGTTTGTGGCCGTGATGACTGGGATCCCCAACGATGAATCGGGCTTTATTGTGACGGCGGATGGGGCGAATCTCATCAACTGATGGCAAATGACATCGGATAACCCCCTGTACCATTGCCACAACCCTTTGTGGAGAAGGACCTTTCCCCATTTTCAACTTATGGAAATTACGGAATGTCCTCCCATTGAGATCAGGATGGCCATGTCCCAGTCCAGTTTCGCTTTTTTATTGTCCTACATGTAAGGCACTATATAACTAAGAACAGATCCGGCCTTGTTCTATACAAGCATCTCCAGCTGTAGTTTATACAGGGTCAGGAAAACTCCTCCATACACCATTTCCCTCTGTTATATATCCCTCTATCCCCCTCTCTGGGGGAGAGACCTTAAAACAATTCCCATAATCAGAACACAAGAAAGGTCATTGGGCCACTCAGTCTACCATATCCATCCTGGCTAGTATCCTATAGAATGGGGTGTCTAGAGAAACAGTGTCTGCAATGTGGCTTTGCAATTTGTCATGTTAAACCGTATTTTGCTCAGAGGTATACTGACGAAACGCAATTTAGGGCCAGCGCAAAATTCCTTGCCTTTGTACTTGTCTAGAGAGCGTCTCGTGGCACTGCGACCGAACAGGAGGGCGCCGTTTCTGCCCAGAACCTGCAGAAGGAAGTCAAAGCCCTCGGAAGAAAGGACAGACCCCCTGGGTTGCAGTGGAAGGGGTGTGGGGTGCGTGACGCTGGGTGCACCCCGAAGCCCCAGATCCCAGACCCAAACGAGGGCGGCTCACCTGCTGCTGTGGGGTTCTTGGGGGCTGTCTCCTGGGGTGGCGTCCCAGCAGCTCGGCGGATGGGCATGGCTGAAACCTGAAACAGGGGCACAGTGACTGGCAATGAGGAACAGCTCTGGCAACATCCCCAAATCGACACACGGGAGACTCACTGAAAGGTCATAAACACCTGAGCTGTGCACCAGAAGGAAACTACATCTTGTGTTGCAATATCAGGGCTAATAGACCTTCAGTAAAACCGAAATGTTTAAATTACCTCTTTAAGTGACTGGAATCTAGCTCTTAAGAATCACTGAGTTTAATTACCATTTTTAACACAAACCCCAACACGGCACAAGGTTTGCTACTGGTGTAAAAATATCTTTGTATAAGTAATAGTACTTTATGCACTTCATAGAAATGCACGTAGCTAGATCTTCTCCTTGCTCAAGGCTATGCCTGCACTTCATGAAAATATCTCTCGCTCTATCGCGCTTTTAATTGGTGTGTGTGTTTTAAGAAAAAGCAACAATCAAAAAAGATTAGAATACTGTATGCTGGTGTAAGAAATATACATTTTTAAAATAAAATTACCAACCAATCATTACCGAAAACCTAAAGACCGCGCAGGCGTACTTAAAAATGTGTCTAGGGCCTATGCAAACAGAAATCCTACCGACTCATTCAAAAACAAACACCGTTAGGAAAAATTAAAAAAAAAAAACAGAAGAATGCTACGCTTATTACTGCCCGTGCACAGCGCATACCTCGGTGGGGATTTTCTTAAGGTTTGGAATCGTACCTCGGTTCTCCACCTCCATCGGGGAGGTGAAAACGGGATAACACAATAACAGAAACAAACTACACCTCCTACAATAAAAAAATGGAAAAATTGGCCATTTTGTCCATTGAACCTATACAGTAATGGCGTTGCAGTGAGCCGATGTTTTTTTTTTTTAATGCATGAAGTTACAATGCAAAACAGCGTTTGCAAAAACAACAGATGAGAACAACTAATGCATTTCCACCCTGGTTTATTTTCCTCCGTTTCGATACACGCTGCTCCTTTTACTTTCTTACCTTTATTGTACTTGATGTATTTGTTTGTATTCAAACTGTCCTCTCCTTTTATTTAGAATTTGATCAGCACCCCGGCCCCGCCTCCCTGCGTAGGCACGTCACTACGTCGGGCGTCCAGGATCCTCTTCTTAAATTCTGTCCAATCACGGGCTCTCCTCAGTCTCCGGTTCTGCACCATTGTGTGCGATAGTGGCTGTCCGGGCACTGCCGAAGGCACGATGTCTACCACGTTTATACTTACCGAAAAATATGTATTCTGTATGTGTAGCAAATGAAGAGACCCGGCGTAACAGCTACGAGTTTTAAACCGAGTTTTAACTAACTCCTTGCCCATATATGACCGATAAAACCAGAAATTCGAATTCTGGAATGGCTTATAATAACATCTAACGTCAAACGCCTTTGTTCGGTCGCACTTGGATTCGTCTTGAGAGAACATCAAAATAGCCGACCCAATTCGACTTCAATAAAGAGGGAAGGTTGGGATTCTTGTTATAGAGAGCTAGAGTATATACAAGTTTTGCCCCCTTCCTCCGGAAAAAAAAAGTCATTTTTCTAAAATACCATTTAACCTAGGTGTGTGTACTGTATGTTACATCAAGTATTGAAATGTTTTAATTTGTCAGATCGCAATAAACTAGCAATACTACTTTCGCAAGAAAATAAATAGGGGTCAGTAGGGGTCTCCGGGCACTCGTAACTACAGATGTGCTCCTTTACAAATCCATGCCCACAATCTGCCGCATTATTTTCATCAACCTCCGCTCAAAGTCATAAGCCTGTCACATGGAACACAATGACAGCAGTCTTGCGCGACAGCTACCTCCGGATTGATGCGTGAGAATCCCCGCTGTGATTAACTCTTCACCTTAAAAACCCAAGTATCTCCGACCCTAGCAGCGATGAAGCAAGCGGTTAGCCGGCATGTCCCGGTTTGCTGAAGTTTATGGAAGCAGAAACGCGATACAAAAAAAAAAGGAACAATAGGTTTATTCCATGCTGAAAAAAAGAAGAAAGAGAACACAACGTTTCGGCCGTGGAGCCTTCTTCAGGTGTGCAAGAAGGCTGAAGAAGCACACCTGAAGAAGGCTCCACGACCAAAACGTTGTGTTCTCTTTCTTCTTTTTTACAGCATGGAATAAACCTATTACTTGTTCCTTTGCAGCCTACGCATGCTGACGCAGCTACCCGCCTGAACTACAAAAAAAAAAAGGCACGCATACTCGTCATGCTCTAAGAACCTAAAATTAAGATGCAAGTCCACCGCTTCAGAGGGCATGAATTCGTTAGCAAAAAAGACACTCTACTATGGATGCATACAGGATAAAAATGAGTCCAGCTGCTGAGTCCAAGTCAGGGTCGCGGGGGAGCCGGCACATATCCCGGTAACCCAGAGGCGCAAGGCTGGATACACACTGCATGGGTCACCAGTCAACTGCAAGGCAGACAGAGACTCACACACACTCACACCAGAGCCAGCTGTCCCCAGAACTAACCACTTAACCTACCAGTGTGTCTTGGGACTGTGGGAGGCAGCTCCCGGAGGAAACCCACACACATAAGGGGAGAGCATGCAAACTCCACACAGATTACACTCCAGGACAGGCGCAGGCAGGCAACAATGCTAACCACTGCGACCACAAAGACGCAAAAAAAAAAAAGGATGTTGAATGTTTAAGTACATTAAGTACTACTGAGGTGAAGTCATCAACTGTTGAGTACAGACTCATCTGGTCCATTTGTGCTCTGGGGATTCATACACAGCACTTTTCAAGTGCTTCACGGAACACTTCTTATTTAACAAACATCTCAGATGCAGAACAGATGACCCTGTTTTGGTTCTGACCATAAAACCTTCCTATTCATACTTCGTCCTCATGAAAAAAAAAATATAGTAGTGTGGTTCCATTTGTTTTACATTGTATTCGATCTACTGAAAATGAAAGTGTTTTCAAATTAATGCTTACAACAAATACACTTACAGCAAGTCATTTTATAAATGGAAAACGTTTCTCATGACCTTCACAGATATTTGCGAATGTAAGGACTTGATATTTTGCTGATAAAGGAAGGTTAAGGGAATTGACAATCATATTTTACTATTGAGGACAAGTCTTTTGTAAAGTTTGTCAGGGATATACCTAGTGAAAACATTTGGGGTTCAAATCCTAGATAAGGCACTGCTGTAATCCTACCTTTAGCTTATTATAGGAATTGTTCCAGATGTCAAGATGACAAATTTAAGCTGCTTTGGACAAAATTATCAGCCAAATCAATAACTGTTTAACCCAATACCCACAAATAGAACTGTAACATATTCAATACAAAGCAAAATATATAACTATAAAAATGTTTAACATAGCTAATCTTATGTATTGTAAAGCTAACAGTACTCACAGGCTCCTATGATGGCGACTACTTCAGTGCTGAAAGTTGTAAATGACATTCAAGGGCTTCCTTGCTCTTCAGTCATCTTATTTTGTACTGTATATTGAGATTTGTCTTGATATTTTCCCATACTCAGGAGTAACTGTTTAAAATCCAGTTTCTAATATGTAATTGTAAACAAACTGACACAAACCTTATGAAGTCAGGTACTCCAAAAGTATATGTTCAACAACATCCTGAGGAACACCACACATGAAGTGTGATCACCCATGGGACAAGATTACAAATCTGGAGGTTCTCCCAACAGCGAAAACAATCCGCACTGGGACTGTATCCAATATCAAATACAGGGTCATGGGGGAGCTGGGGCCTATCGCCAGCAAGCAACAGGCTCAAGGCAGGATACACCCTGGACAAGAGGCCAGGTCACCACACACCCACCGCCATCTTCCACGCACACATAGCTGAAATGAGAACAGTGGAAGCAAGGCCATATGAGCAAACCTTACGAAGACGGCAGGAAGAGCAGCCTGTGTTTCAGCGCAACCAAGCCCTGTGAGGGGGAGCCGGCTGTCTCAGATCCATTTGGCACTCTACAGGCCTTTCAAGGAAGACGGGGATACATGATTTATGACTGCAAGGAAAAGGCACCACTGTCCCACTGCTATTTTAACAACTAAAGACCAACAAAGACCTTGTTTTTGGTGTGTCCAAGTATGGTTATTAATCTCATTATCCAGCGTCAAATCCAAACACTTAACAGATTTACAATCATAGTGCCGCTACAATGCAAATCCCTGCATCATATGCTTCATAATTCTGGGGGAAATCATAAGCCATTACCTCCAGTTGCTTGTACCACTGCTGTGGAAAACCCTTGAAGTGCATTTGACAATACTGAACACAGTATGTTTCCATTGTCAACTGGATTGACTGTGAAATACACCACTACTTTCCTGGAAGTCTTCAGCTGCTGTACCTGCTGTTCTTGACCGAACAATTTTGTCTCAAACAATATGGGAGACTTGTTTACCATCAAAACAATACCTAATAAGGATTGACTTACACTTCTCTTCCAGAAGTGTGCAAGAAATGGACCACACTGATGTTTCATTTAGTTTTTTTAAATATCTTTTTTCTTTAATGTATTTACAAGCTTTAAATTTGCTCTATAAGTCTGAAGTATTACAAGCACTTTATGTTCAGCAACCATACGTTATTTGATTTTTGTACAAGTTGCTGTCTGTACGTTCACTTAATTCTTAATTCTTCATTGTTGTTCATTTGAAGTTCTTGCAGACTGTATTGTCTTCTGAATGCGGATTTCTGCCCGTTTGGAGGATAATATACATATCACTTAGAGCAAGCCAAAGCAGAAGGAAGAGTTTTTGTGGTTATTTAATAATAACCTTTAACCTCTGATGTCTTTTAAACATCTGCCCTTCCTGTGTCTCCCCCCCACCACCCACTGACCCACCCACCCCCCTCCCCAAAAGAGCATTTCTTTACCCTGTTTTTCACCAAACAGTTTGGAATCCAGGGAGGCAATTATTCTTTCACGATTATTTTTTATCGTCCGCGCTCGTCTCCTTCTCGTGAGCATCTGCAAATGTTAAATAAACTTCCATATTTGCAGTCCTTAAAAAAATAATAAATTAAAGAGTTCAGAACCTATTTGTCTTTGTTGCACAGAAATTGGTTTTAAAGTCTTTCTTAAAAAGTAACAAAAGAAGGTTTTAAAATTTAAAACAAAAATATTTTCTATAAATAATACATGTTTAGTGCTCTCGCCTGTGAACTCAAACTCAAATTGCTGCAAGTCTTAGAACCGTACCATGAAGTTTTCAACCTTTTTTCATCTATCTGTGCATGTTTTTTCTTTTCATTGTGTTCAGCAACAATTGGCCTTTCTGCACTAATTGGCGAAGATTCTCTCCTCTCGTCAATTATCTTCCGATTCCTCTTCAGCTTCCCTAAGCCATGTGAAAAAGGCTGTGACTGACTTCAGCGCTACTCCCTTGCCCAGCTGCTCAGCAGGGTCCTTGCTCGACTCCCATTTGTAGAAAGCATCTTCTGAGATCACGTCTTCATCGTACAAACAGTCAAAAAACATCCGTAGCAAATCTGAAAATGAAAAGCAAAGAAAACAGACTTTCTGAATTTCCTCATTCACACTTGAATTTTTATCAGTTGTCATTTTAGGACACTTCAGAGATGCAGCAGCTGAAAGGATTTTAGAATTAGCATAGTGAGAAAACAATGGTGGCTTTAACACAATAAGAACAAGGAGATCGAGCATTCAACTTTTTAAAAATGTCCTACTTAAAAAAACAGAATTCTTTATGTTATATGATGTTAGTACTTGACTTATGCCAAAAATTAGATTGAACTTTTGAAAGACATACTTACTAGGAGGTTGATCAAGTTTAACTATCAATGCTTGAAGTGCATAAAGTGCTTGCAATTGTCTCTCAGTATCTGAGTTAAGGTACTTGAGTAATACAGGCAATCTTCTCTGGATAATGGCAGTGTCCACTCGACATGCTGTGCTCTCACCTATACAACAGAGATCAGTGTTAATTTGTGAAAAATCGCCAAGTGCTGTTACTCTCACCCCAGGCAAAACATGTACTAGGAGAGCGACAATGACCTTGCATTTCTGTCACGATTTCCTCTTCTAATGTCAATCTCCAGGACATTCCTGTAAACCTCCTACTGTAAAGTGTGGAACTCAAGTTTATTACTAAATAAATTCAGTTAAGATAGTCATACAGCCTTGGGGGTTGGACAGAGATGAAGCACCATTCCTACAACTTACAACCCAGAAATGCGGTGCATTTGCTGAACAAAAACACATTTACGCACATTTAAAAACACTGCTGAAAATATACACAATAGTAAGTCTATGTGTATATAATGTGAACTCATTTAAACTCTTGCCCTAAATCAATCATTGACAAGCTTACATAAATTACGTATTAATAATGTGATCTGTCTTAAGCAGTATATTATGATAACGTATGGCAACTGTACACACTTGTGGACTGAGTCCAACATTAACAGCACACGTTCCACTCCTTTGGCTGTAAAACACCTGTGCTGAAGTACAAACTCAAACTCAGAGAAGTTAAAGAGTTTTTAAACAAGCAGAAGGAAAGGCTGTATTGATCTCTACACACATCTGCTCCTTCACGGTCTGAACCAACAATGACTGGCACCGATTCAATTAATCTCGGAGTCAGGGAAGAGCTACACTTCCCACTACAGCGTCAAAAGCGGTTTCGGGACAGAAACATTCAGGAGAAGTTAAAATTCACAAAACCAATAAGTTACATAGTCAGGTGGATGCTGTAAAAAAGCTGCCTATGAATTTAAACTACACTGTTCAAATAAAAAATAATGTTGGCTGCCCAAGGCTGCAAACATACACCCGTAACCTCATGTGTAAAAATACCACCAGGAGCAAGAGGATGAGGGTTCATTGTCTTCTTACCTTTCACTGCTGCCTTACACACAGCTGTCATTAAAGCTCTAAGGAATGGAGGTGAACTCATTTGAGATTCATCTAAATTGGCCTGGAATGGAAAAGGACAAAACATGTTTGCATTGCATGCAGCAATTAATATCACATGTAAACATGCGACTCTTCATTACAGATTAAGTCAGAACTGATGGCATAACAATTTAAACTTCTCTATAAAGGACTGGTCTGTGACATTTTTGAACTTCCTTCCTGGAGATATCAGTAAACGAGGGACCAGGATGAGGAGATTTATCCGTTTTCTTGCTTTACTTGAAGCTTTGAAACAAAATGTACCCTTTTTTTAAAGCTTCAAACACATTTTCTGACATTATTGGCTTTGTAGCTGAAAACATTTCGAAGATACCTTTGTTAAAGGCATCACTGTAGCTGCAGTTATAGGGAACACAGGATGTGGAACATGAGGAATGCTTTGCCTCATCCCAGCTCTGGTAACTGCTGAAGTCACGAGCAACATAGGAACACAGGACAGGTCTGCAACCCCTTGATTATCACCCCCCACACTGCCTGACAGTGAAAGAGGTCAAGTAAATAAAGGCAAGCTGCTCGAACTCTGTACCTCTACCCAGTCGAAGATTTGTTCGTCGCTAGCCATGTCCTCTAGAAGGAGCTTCTCTAGCTGTTTGTTCAGTTCATCGGGAGAAAGCTCTCTCTTTGAAAGTGCTTCAGTGGGACTTGAGCAGTCCGATATAGTGAACTCTAGTTTCTGTTGGGAGAGCACAAAGAGCTGTAATGGCATCATTCTTTCTGAAATACATGATCAACTGCTTTATAAAACAGCATAATACCTCTTAGAATTATTTTTCGGATCTTGTTACAAACAAATTATAATACTAAGATAACAGTACATAATTAGTGTTTCTCAGATTGTGCGTTTTCATTATTTCTTAAAGAACTTGCTGACCATAAAAACAGAGCAAGGATTTGGAACAGATCCTGAGAAACATATTTGAAAAATGTCTTGTCTTTGCATTCAAATGGGAATACATTAAAACTGTTCACTGAAACTATTGCCAAGAATATTCCCTGAATGTTTTTCTTTAATTTAATGCCTTAATAGCTGTTTTTTTGTTATACATGTAACAGGATCTAAAAGCCCTATTTATCTAATGGAGGCGTTGCCACTTTTTATTTAAATTTTATTTTCTTAAACAGTAGACCTCATATCATATTCGGGCTTGCCCCTCTCCTACTACAGGCTTTTGTTCTCACCAGATCAGAGATAAAGTTGTGCACATCTTCACCCTCTGGCAGGAAATCCACCCAGTTCAACCCCGATTCCCTCCATAAGGCCCCCACTTTCCTATGGCTCTGGCAAAGAGAAAAGAGCTTCAGCACCCCAGCAATACACATGAATAAAACCAGTTTCCCTGTAACACCACACTCCCTTGTGGAGAAATCTTGCACAGACTCCTGTGAAAACTGCTCACCGCAGATACATTTCCAGACAGCTATTGTTTTACCTTATTGCCATAACATCAAACCACTAGATGTTCTTAGAGTAAAATAATGCACCGGTTCAAATATCTTCACATTACATGGATACTGAAAGTTTGAAACTGACAGTTGTATTGGGGATACTTATCCGAAAAGAATGGTAAAACAAGTAATTTAAATGTTCTATATTAGTTTGGTTCTGGAACATTTAATCCGCTCTTAACTTATTTATTCATTCTTTTTTGCCATTTGTCTCACGGTTGCATTTCACGAAGATAATGGCACTGTCCAAATCAGATGTTAATGGGGAAAAAAAACCATTACACTACAGCCATCAAGATTCAACATTGCACTGAGAAATGAAAGACATAGCGTGTGTGCAATATGATTTAAGTTATAAAGATTTTATAGCACTTAGCTGTAGCTGAATTTAATAAAAAATCGAAAGTTGTAAGGACAGCATTTGTCAAATATCCAATAGAATGGTCAACTTGAAAAATGGGTCAAGGAATTTCTTGATTGCCTATCTCAATATAACTCCAATCACCCCCATCTCCATGTAAACCACCTGCTACTGTTTGGATTCCACATGCCCTTTCTGCTTTCTGACCCCAAGCTACTTAAAACAACCCCTGCATGGTAGAAAGAACATGACAAAAAGTGCTACTATGCGTCTAGAAACTACAGATACTGTATCTATTGTTGCAGTATGATGCATCAAAGAATGTCCTTATATACAGTGCAGTTCAACCAGACCTGCAGGTGATAACATTTTTGCACTTTTATCAATTTTTACATGGAACTTCACATGTGGTTTTAAAACTGATTCCTTTACTGAAAAAAAAAAATGTAATAAATCAGAAGGCATGCAATTTTGCACATTACATAAAATTGCACTGTATGGAAAGAGAGCAGATGAGTGAAAAGAATACTACAAAGTCCCTGACAAGTTTTAAACAGAATCTAGGACTTTTTATTGAAGGTGGGGTACAGAAAAGAAGCTAAAAGTAAAAAAAACCACTAGATGTTCTTAGAGTAAAATAATGCACCGGTTCAAATATCTTCACATTACATGGATACTGAAAGTTTGAAACTGACAGTTGTATTGGGGATACTTATCGGAAAAGAATGGTAAAACAAGTAATTTAAATGTTCTATATCAGTTTGGTTCTGGAACATTTAATCCGCTCTTAATTTATTTATTCATTCTTTTTTGCCATTTGTCTCACGTTTACATAAAATTGCACTGTATGGAAAGAGAGCAGATGAGTGAAAAGAATACTACAAAGTCCCTGACAAGTTTTAAACAGAATCTAGGACTTTTTATTGAAGGTGGGGTACAGAAAAGGAGCTAAAAGTAAAAAAAAAATCTTACCATTTGTTTGCATAGTAAGTGCAGTATTTCAGAAAATAATATCCCAGCTCTTCCCACAGGAAGTAAAGGTTTGCTAAATTCACTGCAAATAAGAGAACAAACAAAAATGGGAGAACCCCATTAGATAATGTAATAAAGGCACTTAAAATTCACCAAATTCCAACCTCTCCATTATGATGTCCTGCAGTCTGTTTTGATGCTCTGAGCCAGAATGTTTATTTTAGCAGCTGTCCTGACCACAGATTATACCACAGTGGTCTCATTCCTTCCTCTAGATCAGGAAACAGTTGGTCTTTACTTGGGCTGTAGTTGACTGCTTTATGCAATGAAAGGGCCACATCTAGCAAAATCTTGCAGAACAGCAAACCTTAAAAAGGAGTTGTAGAAGGAGGAAAAGAGGCCAAACCGAGACTAAGAACATAAATGGCACAAATGAGAGAATGCCATTAAGAATCTAAAACATTTCTTCAGAAAGCTGTGATCTTCCTCTGCCGCCTGGAATATATGAACTTCATAAGTATAAACCAAGGATTATAATATACCCATATTATGTTACGGAATACCTCTGTAGCGGCAATGCTTGTTAATAAGACAGAATTAAGTGTTGCTGTGCTTTCCCAAATGAGGCCTCATCTCTCTGTTCATCTCTGTGGTGCAGCCACAGAGAAACTATTCATGCAGGCTGATTTAAAGATGTTTTCTTTTGATAAGGGACAGCTCCCAAATGGGGATGCACTTAGCTAAGCATGGCTATCATGATCAATGGTCATCCATTGGTGCCTATCTGTCTAGGGAGTGCCAGATGGACATCTGGACTGCATTCCTAAGTGTCAGGAGTAAGTGACTCATATCTCACCTTGATCAACCAATCAGGGACTGGTAGGGCCGAGTAACCCACGTGGGACTCTGATGCCCATGGAACTTTCAGCCAATGAACGAGCTGAAGTTCCTCCAGGTAAAAACAGGCAACCCAGAGGGCCTGAGAGACTTTTTCTGAGACAATTCTAAAGGGAATTCAAAGGAGAATTCCAGGGCAGGACGGCCCAGGAGCAGAAGGCTCCCAAGGGCAGGACATTCTCGCAGCGCGCCTCCAGACCATCCTGAAACTCAGCCCGGACAACCACGGAACGGCCAGTGTGTCCGAGTGCCAGAACTTTCCTCTGTTCAAAGAGTATAGAGCGGAGGTGGCCAGAGAGTAACCAGAGGATCCACCCGAGGTTAGCATCAGCAGCAAGCCTCGTGAACAGGTCGGAACTGTGGAGAGCTGAATCACTATTCAGAACTAGCGCTTCATCAGGAACGAACCGGTCTTCTTCCTGACCTGCTGGGACCCACAGTCATCTTTTCTCCTGTGCACAAACTTTGCTAGTTAAAGCCAACACTAACTAGCCGGTCAGTGAGCATCAGCAGCGCACCGTCGCAAGCAGCACAGCCTGGCACGGAGCCAGAGAGCCCGCAGGAGATCTGAATCCCCAGAGATTGGATGAGTATTCAACTTCAATGCTTTACAGCTCGAGAATTCAATTGTTATCCCAACCAGTTGATATCAATTTAATTCCTAAGAGTTATGTACTTATTTTGAGTATCTAATGTAGAAGTTATAACCAAGTTCAATTTATGAAACGGTCTAAATGAATGATATACCGAACGTATGTCCTCTTGATATGTGTAACACTTCGTAACTGACTGAATATATACCTTTTGTATTCTGATAACCCTCTCGATAAGATCTGTTAGGTTTATATGCATATTCTATGTATTAATAAATGTATCCTCGTGTATTAGTACCTGTGTGTGTGCGTTGTTTGAGTTATATCGCATGGCTGGATTCTAAAGCCATTAAAAGAATCATTTTGTGATTTACGGCTACAATTAATATTTGTCCCCGTAAATGCCCAAACCCTACAGAACTGGTGCCTTCAGAGAGCGCACTACACCTCCATCTCTTTTGGTTTTCATTTCAGCTAAAGCTCTTTTTCAATTAAACTTATTAAAGCTTTAATTTAACTATTTAAAAATAGTCTCAGATCCTTTTATTTAGGAATATTGTTTTAATTACCAAGTAAGATTTAACTGGTGAATTTATTGATCACTAAGGACACGCACTTTAGTTGTGTGACAGTGTCACCTGATTTCATACTTAATAAATTGTTTAAAAAACAATATTTAATGAAGTTAAAACACAGATCTATTTGCTCCATTCTCCGGACATAATACACATAAATGTCAGGTCAGATATTTTGGAAACTAAGAACTCTGTGTAAAAGAGAGCTAAAATCAAGCAAATGGTAAAATTAAAGGTTAAATACTTTATCTAAATAGGGGCTGTACTTAAGGACCGGGACTGGGAAACACTGATTTAGCACGGTTAGATTAAGACAACAGTATGACATACTGGGACTTAACTTGATAAGCCTACACTACACTCTAAAGTTTTGTGTAATTAAATGGGGAAAAATATTTGTTACAACATTTAAAAGAGAAAAGTTGATCCAAGAGTATCTGTGCCTGACTCACGTAAATAATTCTCTCATAGAGATTCCTCCGTCACGGAACATGGGGTTGACCAGCTCTGCGAGATACAGCCATATATGAGGAATGTCAATGGCCATATCGTCCGCCAACTCCAATGTGTCTGCAAACCTGCAGGGGAGAGCACACACAGAATTCAATCAATTAAAAGGCATATAAAGAGAGTAACAGTGTGAAGAAGAGCTGCCCATTCAGCTTATTTGGATCATTTGGATTTTAATATATCCCATCCTGTTATTTCTGAGCTATTTGGCTCAACAAAATGTAGTGGGAGGCTGGGAAGCTTGTTCCACATTCCTACAATCTTTCGTGTAAAGAACCGTCTCTCACCTGTTTTGTGTTTTCTGCCTGTTTTATTATTTCATACTTGCAGACTCGTATCACAAAATGTGTTTTTGAAACGAGTGAGGAAATCTGCTGAAATGTATGCAGGGGAAATTTCACTTCGCTAATAATTTAATTCATTTAATTAATGAAGCATAATGCACTTTACCCTTTAAAAAACATTATATACTTGCTTCATAGATTCTGTATTTAAACCACAGACCCATGTAAAAAACACAAGAAGAGAACAAAATTCAAACACGGGTTTAAAACTATCACTGATAAACACCCCTGCACTAGTCGATTCACTGCCTGAAAAAGGAGTTTCATCAGCTTGACTTGGCAACATAAATATCCTGCAGTAAACTGCGTTAAGTATCCTGCAGGGCTCACCCTTTGAAAAACTCTTGCTTGGAGAGGGTTCCAGACTGCACCAGTTGGAAGAACAGCTGCCCCATGTGATCTCTTGTGATTTGACTCCTCTCCAGTGTGGACTCCACACCCACCCGGACAAATACATGTAGAAGTGCTAGCTGATCAAGCTCCTCCACACACTGTACTGCTTCCTGTACAAACACACACAAGGGATTCAGAAGGGTCTGGCTCGATAACCTCTAAACAGTGTCCAGTGCAATCAATCCTCAATTCCAGTGACTGACCAGGTATTACATTTTTAATAAACTATACTGTCAAGAAATTTAGTGCTAATTATGCAGAAGATTTTTCCATGACTCTAAGCAAGGATATTTAAATTCCTTAAAAAAAGAGATTAATACATACTTCCAACACCTCAATGCTTTCAAAGCCTGTTTATTTTGGAGTTCCCACATCAGTTTGAAAATATGAATGCGCTACCTTATAGTCGTTAATGTGCAGAAACTCATCAATAATGGATTTGGATTTTCGTTCCATTTCCTCTTCCGTCATTGTAGGCTTGTCTGCTGTCAGGGCCGCTGGAGTCTCAGACTTTCCTGGAATGACAGGATGTAACAAACTCCAGACAGATTCTGGCAAACACAGACACACTTGTATTACAGAGTCGTAATCTAAAAGTCCGGCGCAGAAGCTATTCATTCAAATGTGGAATTATTTGGTATTACAACTGAGCCAGCAATATATTATACTGTTTGGATCTCTTGTGTACAGCCCATTCCATCCTCGATGATCCTTCATACCTTTTGTTTAATGAATTCCAATTACCCAGAATACAGAAGACAGACAGATTTCCTCATTTAAAAACTAACAGGTTCAAGTTCTCATTTATTCCTGTGGCCATAACCCTTCTCAACAGTTGATTCTCTTGTTCCTGTTTATGTGTATGGTTTATGTTTTTTATACCGTCTGCTGCTGTAAAACAACTTACCCCTCGGGGATAATAAAGGCTCCCTCTCTCTGACAAATAAGCTGATGTAACACACAGGACGAATAATAATACAAAGAGCTATCACCTTGTATAGCACTTTGTCCCTAAACTGCTATCTTCACCAGCGCAATATGAGCTCTTAGGTCTGTCATGCAGTAATTTAAGGCGTTTGAGTGTGCTCTCTGTAAAGATCTGAGCTCTTTCTGGGCGGAAGAGCAGATGCATGCGGCTCACCGGTGTCCCGCGCTCGACTGCTCTCGGCCTCCGGCTTCTCCTCGGCGACTGTCAGCTGCTTGACCGTCTCCAGCATGTCGTGCCTCTGCTCCTCCTGAGCCTGGCTGTCCAGCAGCTCCTTGCTGCTGCCGCCCCTCGTGAAGGGTCCGGGCCGAGAAGGGGCCGCGGGCATCGGCTTATCGTTCCTTTCCCGACCGGCGCTGCCACGGCTGACAGGGTAGAGAAATACAAAGCAAGCCGTTAGTGCTTGGAATTTCTGGTGTCCGCTGGCGAGCGGAGCAAGTGGTTTTTGATCACGGCACATGGCCATGGTCACTCAGCTGCCATATCCACATTTCCATCCATATACTGTTTGTAGAACGGCCTTAGATCACAGGAGCCCATCAGGAGTTTGGAAAAAATATATTTTGCTCTTGAAATTAAGACTCCTGCAGCCTTGCAGCAACATCAGCGAGAGAAGCACAGACTCTCCCGTTTGACACTGTGGAGTTTGCATCAGTCCACATCCAGGTCTCTTTAGACATTTTATTTGACCAATTTTCAATGGCAATGCAATGAAAAGCCTTTAAATACCTTTCTGACTGAAAATCTGTTTATGTGCCCTTTTCTCCCCTTAGCGCCTCAAGAGACAGATTTCTTTCACAACACAAACGATGACATTGTCAGATGATTAAAGACATTTGAGTAGGGAGCTGAGTCAGCATGCATGGGCTGCAAAGCAACAGGTAAGGTAAAGAAAAGGTACAGTAAAGGTAAAGAAAGGAAACAATGTTTCAGCTGTGGAGCCTTTGCTCACACCTGAAAAAGACTCCACAAACAAAACAGTGTTTCTTTTCTTTACCTTTCAGCATGGATTGAACATTTACCCTTTCCGCTGTTAAATGATCTTCACCATAAACCTGCAGACAAGGATCAGGCAAAGTCTATATACATATTTCACTTCTTCGTCAGATATTTGTTTCGCCTGTTTGTTCCTTTCTCACACCGAGGAAGAAAACTGAACACTTACCCGCTGAGACTTCTCCGAGACTCGTAGTCTGAGGTCACTGCTGGAGACACAGTGGCCGCAGGCAGGGACGACTGGAGGGGAGAGAAACGGTTTAAGCTGGTGGTGCTGGAACGGGATGAATCTGCAAAAAAAACAAACAAAGTTGCAATTTAATACTGTAGCTGTTGAGCAGTACCGATGCAGAACACAGGATAAGAACAGAATATTTCTTGATTACAGGAGAATAGTTTGATAGCAGTGTGGTGCACATGAAGTATTCATTGATGAGTGAGAGACTAGGAAGATGATTCTAGGGAATTTGAACATATTACAAAATGTAGACACGTCAAGAGTTTAAAAAAATCCTTAACATCTTCCACACAAAATACAAGAGGGGTCTTTATTTTTAAGTTTCTGCAAGAACACAGCAATAAAAGGGAACAATATATTACTTATTAGATATGTATACTACATGTTTCTTTTAGACGTGACTACACTTCTCTGAGCTTCTTTAACTACACATTTAAAACATAATACACAACTGTACACTACACTACATTCAGCTGATATCATACTAACAATTTCACCATTTAGAGAAACCAAGACATAAACCCCATCGTGAACACCTTGCCCCCCCGTGCGTCCTGTGCACACTGTATGGTGAGACAAGACTGTTAAGGCCCTTAGCCCAACTACTGAGAGTGGCATCTCCTCACCTGAGTCACTGGACTTGGCTCCTCCACTACTGCCCTTAACCCAGCTCAGCTGAGCTCTGGGACCCAACTGGATCTTATCATCTATCGTAGGCTGTGGACAGACAAAAACACACTACTCTTAGATCGCATGCTTCCAATTAAGAGGAAATGAAACTGCAAAGTGATAAATCTATGATACTGATTGCCTTAACCAATTTCCATTCTGTTCGATCAGGTTAATACTGTAATACTATAACAGTGTTTACAGAAAATGAAAAGGAATAGAGTGGGTAGTGTAATCCTTCTTTCCAAAGGAAAATTATTCAGCACACTAGAATTGTAACTAATGTTGTTTCTTAAATTGTAACAGAGCATTTTGAGAACAATCTCAAAAAACAAAAAACAATCAAAATGCAACAAATCTGCCAAATTAAGCTCCCTTACAGTAATATTTTAAGAGTTTCCACAGTGTATTATATGTTGCCTTATCTAACAACACTGTATTTATTAAAGTAACAGGATAAATCTTTACTGCTGGAAGAAAAGCTAATGAGTGCTCCAAGGTGTCTCGACAGCCTCTCAGTATTAATACCACTGATTTCCAGCAGATGGTGGTGTTGTGATTATCAAGAAAGAAGACGTGACATTCATTCCTCTGCATGTCAGTGGAATTTAATTGTGGTGATGAGACCTTTTCTAGCCATGATGTGATTGAGAGAACATAGGTTTTATTGTAAAGGTTATTAAAAAATATTTCAATATCTCCTTTAGAAAATACAGTGACTGGTTTAAGAAATTCCTCCAGCATTAAAAAATCCTTAAACTGGCTTTCACAAGATGCACTTTAGGGGGAAATAACATTACAGAATGCAGCAAAGGTTTCATTTTGAAGCCAACATGTAGTAAACTGCACCCAGAGGCTCCTGCATGAAGAGTTGCCATCTAAATTGATATAAACCACAAACAAACCTAAGGCACAAGTCATGCTGCAAAGGACAAACCAACAAATGACTATTCCCAAATCTTTCTTTCTCTATTCAAGCATTTGGAACTAAAGTGAGATATCTGCAATACCTACATAATAACATTTCCACCACACAAATGTCTTCAGTTGCTTTCCTGTCATTTATAAATGATAAGGCTACCTTAGAGATTTTTGGGATCTTGCTAGGGTCTATCGTCCGGCTATTCTTGGTCACAGGCACAGTGTTCCAGGTCTCTTCTCTCTGCATCACTGTGAACACACAGATAGCAATTTCTCAGTCATCTCATGCTAGAAATGTTATGCATGAAATTGTATATGGCTCATAAAGTAATCTTATCTTATCTCAGTAAGTCAACTCCCAGTTCCCATCTAAATGTAATCAGAGATGTACACAAGCTGATACAGCTGAGAATAAATGATAAATTAACACAAATGACTTTGAAACAATATTAGGGAGCAATGCCAGTGACTAGGAGATGAAGCTCTTTGTTGCTGACGGTGCAGAAGATCCCAGAGGGGGCTGGTGATAGAAACCCTTTAGTTTTCTAAAGGGCTTTAGCTTTAAAGATGATTATGGTTAATTATAAAAACATAAAGGCTGCAAAAGAGAGAAAGCCATTTAACCCATGTAACGTGTTTGCTTGCTTTTATACAAAAAGTGCCAAACCAAGAGACCCAATTCAAGGATCATATCCAGATACTTTGCTGAAAACAACTAGGGTAGCAGTTTTGACATGTCTGGATAGCTTGTTCCAGACTCCCACAAAACGTAGTGTAAAAAAGTGCTTTGTGGTCTCAGTTCTAAATGCAATTTCTCTTGGTTTCCACTTTTGTTCACTAGCTCATGCATCACTGTGAATATTGAAGAAGTCCAATAAGCTAACTTTATGAACTGCCCTTGAGGACTTTGAATACTTGAATCAGGTATCTGAATATCAGGCTTTTCTGACCTGGTCTCCTCTTGTCCTTGGATAGCAGCTGCTGATGAACTTTCCTCTGCTCCTCCTGCTCCTCGATCTTGGCCTCCTTGTGGATCTGCTCAATGGTTTTGGGGCCCTGATCTGCTCTCCGTGACACCCAAATATTCTGCAAGGCAAAAGGTCAGGTGTCTGTCACTCACACCACTGAGGACCCCAGGGGACTCCTTGTCTTATGTATTCTTATTAAGACATCAATCCTTCATCGTACTACACTGATAATAGGCATCTGTTATAACTATAATACGTAACAAGTGCCAGGGGAAAGGAAAAAGGATATCGACATAAGCTTTAGACTACAACTTAACTAAATAATTCTAGTTTTGGTACCTGTCTTAAAAATTCAAGTAAATTTACATTCATGTTAACAAAAATATTTAGCCGAAATGAAACTGCTTAATTTCATAAAGGCATGGAAATACTATAAAAATGACCTTCACATCTTTCTTCAAACAAAAAGTTTGGTATTAAAACTTTTCTTCCTTTGCTCTTGTGCATCTTAAAAGGATCGGAAATACTGTGACTACAGCTCATGTAAGATAAGCACATCCTGATGTGAGGCATGAAATGGCTCTGACCGTTAAGAAACTTAGTATTTTGGCATGTCAGAAAGAATCAGCTATTACCACTGGCTAACTGCTGGAAATGTGATGGGAAATTACATTGCCAAAACCCATCAGTATTCAAATGTGTCTAAAGAAAGCTGTCCTACAGCCAGCTACAGCCACCTGAAGCAATGTCAAAAGGAGGTCAATAAGGCCCCACTCTATTCCAGCTGTAAAAAATCTTACCAGCCTGAGATCGATCACGTCCTGTAACATGAAGCGGATTCGGGATGATGTTTTTCGCTCCTTCACAATTTTCTCCATTTGGTTGAAATACTGATCCATACGAGGCTAAGAGAGGATAAAAAAAGAAAGTGTAAATACCGAGGTTAACCATAGCTCCTATTTTTGTTCTGCATGTGGAAATGACCATCTCTGACATGAAGGATTCCAAACACCAATGAATATTACAGTAAACTATGCTAGATTTCTACATTTAACAGTGATTAAATGTTATTAAGGGGGAAATCCCTTTAAAACATAATTAATGGTATGAAATGTTTGGAACAATATACTATGACAATAAAACCTTAGCAAAATTGATTTGGAACTGGTGGTTTGTGAATAGCTAAATATAGGGAAAATTGTAGGGTCTGTGACGGTTTTGTTCTTTACAATGAAGCAAATAAAGGCTATTGGTTAATGATGCTCCACACAGAAAAAATGTCACAGAAGTATTGTACTTTCTCAGTCATTGTTCTAAAACAGCTCAGGTACAGGCATGACAACTTCATGTTGCCTGTACAAGAAATTGTTCAACTGATAAAAGTAAAGTTGCCAACTTTTATATTTTTATCTCTAATATAACAAATCTAATATATATACATAGATTAGCAGAATTTAACACTAAACCGAACAGCAGTCCCTCCTCCCATCCTGCACTGTAGTAAGAGTTTATTAGCACAGCTGGAAGTCATCTGTCTCACTCAGTTCTGCCAGAAAGAATGGAATATGATGCGTTTAACCTCTGGGGCACCTTCTCTGCCATGGTTTACCTTTCTGAAGTCAATTGAAACCACCTGCTTTAATGCCGGGAGGGTTTTTTTTTTTAAAGATCAATGCTGTTCTGACTTGTTGCTCTGGGTACATCACTTGCTTCTCATGAGATGGGGGACTCACGGAACGGATGTGGTTCTACTAGGCCAACAAGTGCAAACCCATTGACCAATGACAAACTGCTTGTAGATGCCAGCACAGTATGCGGTAGCCTTTTGCAGATCACGAATGCAAAAGGTAGCCACTTATTTTATAGACTCTAAAAAACCTATATAAAATATGTAACTGTATAATGAGTGAGCACACTATACAGACTTTTGAAGATGAGAGTGTATTTAATCAATTTCTTTCCAGCCTTTCCCAACGTGCTGTACGTCAGCTTCACCTTTGCCTTTTCAAAGTCCAAGTCCTTCCCGATAGTGGTGAGGAGCCGGCACAGGCACTCGAGGGATTCCTCATCATGATTCTTCAGCAGCTTAACCACACAGTCATGCATGATGGCCTCTGTCAGCATCTTAAGTTTGAAGAGCTCCCCAATGAACTTGATATTCCCAATCGAGCGTCGCCTCGCCTTGTCCTTGGCTTCCTCCAGCTCCTCCTGCAGTTGCTCGCGCTCCGTGGACTGGAGGAGAGGGAAGAGAGAGGAGATGCACTAAGAGACAGAGTTGGGATTCAGTGTAGTATGAGCCCTAGGACTCACAAAAGTCTTGCAGCATATAAACTGAACTGACAGTAACATTTACTTACACCTGTGAATGAGAAGGATAAGCAATAATCTGCCAGATGTTTTCTATTCTTGTAGAATGCATTCAGCAGCAATTTTCAGTTAAAATAAATGCAAATAATTAAAAAAAAATGAACGACAACAAAAGGCAACAGTCTAACAGCACTTGCTGTACATATCTGGTAGATAATTGATAAGCTGAACTACTGTACTATGTCTACATGTCAATGAGAAAGTTAAATGTCCAACAGTCTTTGGTAGACTTGGATCCAAACTCATGACACGAAAAAGATTCAGACAATTCTCTGATCAGAAGTGGGAACAATATATCTGCTACATGCCTTAGAAACATCCTTAAATTATCATTAATAATAATTAAAAATATTAAGAAACAACCCATATTATGACACTTTGAGCAAAATAAGAAAAGGAAGTGGGATAATTTTGAAATTCTGTGCAATTAACAATAACACAATAGTGTTTAATTCCTGACTGATATTAAAAAGATTATTTTAATTAAATTTTTTAATTCTTACTGAAAGAACACTGGTTGAGACTTACTGATGAGGCCGACTCCAGTTCCTTCTGTTTCCTCTCAAACACGTCATCGTCCACTTTGTCCCTCTCAAACTCTTTCTGGCAGCGGTTTAACAGCAGCTTGCGAAAGTTCACCGTGCTGTTCGGCTTATCTGCCATTTGCACTTTGAGCTGGGGAGACAGGAGCAAAAGCAGATCAGTCAGCATGACCGGTATCTTAGTGTAAAAGGATCAATCGGTTGTGTGTGAACCAGTCTTCGCTTGTGTGTGTCCATCTTCCACTTTCACAGCTTTAAGGGCACTGATCACAAAGCAGGGGTTTATAGCATTAAGGGAAATTTCCTCTTGGAAGTTCAGTCTGTCCACCCATCTGGTATCAGATAGCTACTTATTTCTGGTAGGGGTCTTGGAATCCCAAAAACTGTCCCTTAATAGCAAAAGGGGGATAAATCCCTCGACAGGACATTAGTTCACTGCAAAGGATAGTTTAGAAATACCAATTACCCACTTTGAAAAGTGGCAGTAAACTGGAGAACAAGGAGGAAACCTGCATGAGCATGTGAGAATATCCACACAGAAGGCATTTAAGAATGGAACTGAATTCAGGATACAAGGGCTATGAGGCAGATAACTACATGGTAGATAACTACCATGTCACCTTGGTGTCATTAACTAGCATTCCGATCATTTGCAAAACAGAAGTCCTAAGAAACTAAGAATTTCAAACATGTTTTTATTGATAACACGTTTCAATTCATGCTTTACTACGAGTAAAGTAGTAATTATGTGATCTTTGTATGGTTGGGGTACCACAATTATATCCTTATTATGTTAGCAAATTTGCTTTTCAGTGATATATTAGAACAGCCCCCAATGTCACCCTTTGCTTTTGTCCCCCATCCTATAACCAATAAACGCACCACTCTGCTATATATTCAGAAGCATCCAGTTCATTATTAACTACCCTGACTCGCGCACATAAATGTACTCCCTTCAGGCCTTTACCTTAGGTCCTCCAGTCCTGACTCTTCCTAACATACTGCATTCGACATCTAGCCGAGAAGTCAGAAGACTCGGTAGGAATGGAAAGCCCCAGGAATGTGTGCTTTGTGTTTCCACGCCTCGGCGGGAAGTTGCCCACACTTACCGTGGCGAGGCAGCGGCACATGTTGGCATAGGCCACAGAGAAGCTGGGCTCGTCGATGGCTTTCTCGAAGACCAGGTCAATGACCCCCTTGAGGCGCTCCTCCGTGTCAATCGTCAGCTCCGTCACCTGCTTCATGAGCTGGTTGAACATCTGGGGGGTCAGCTTGTTCAGGATGCTGCGCACCTTGCGGAAGAGCTCCTGGACAAGGAGACGCATGCCTAGTGAAACATTCTTTCATATCATCACTCCCCAGATAACCTACACCAAGTATAACAGTGCTAGAGTTTAAAACAAAAGCTGACAACAGCCAAGATCAGTCATCCTCAACTTTAATTCGTAATCAATCATGATGTCACTTCCTCACTTAAACATCATAAATACTGCACATTATCTCCCCCTCCTTGCATTCATTGTTTGCATCCCTCCCCCACCCCATCTCCACCTCTGCAGCTGCCCCGTGGTCACTCCTCACTCTGCAGGGGAGGTTTAGCCTCCATGCCCTACGGCCAGGCCTCAGCCATGCTGGTTAAGCCAAATTACTGCGATTTTAAAATGCACATATACCTTTTATACACCTAATTCTTGGCTGTTTTCTGAATTCCGCATCATTCCTCACTCTCAAACCAGGTTTCGAGCAAAGACTTTTCAAAATTGGACCATTTTAGGAACGTAAATGATTAAGAAACCAAGCTACTCTGCTTACTTATACATGTTGTCCAAATCCAAACGAGCCAATGAAAAAAAATAAATGTCTATGCCGGCATTAAAGAATAACTGCATAAAATCATTTAAAAAACAATAATGCAAAGACCAGTCAAAATAAGAAAACTGAAAAATAATACCTCCACTTGCATTTTTCAAATAAGCCATCATTAGTTCATTTCTCATAACCAGTATCTTCAGTGTGGCTGCAAAATAAAATTACAGAACTCTGCATAGGGCCACTGAGGACACATGCAGCCATGCGACTGCTAGCAGGGCCAACCTTTGTTTTCTGCGCCTCGGGGTCCTCAGAGGGCCCCTCTCTCTTCAGGGTGGGCTTCCAGGCGTGCTCAGCCTTCTTCAGCTGCACCTCGTCGTTCACCGACACGTTCATGATGATCTTGCGCGGCTGGGGCCGCCGAGGCCCTGCGTTCAGGAGCTGCACAAAGCAAAGATGAAGAGGGGAGTCACTGACTGATAAAGAAATACGGTTTTGTGAGCTCCAAAACAACAACAACAAAAAAAGATAAGTAAGAAAACTGTTTTTTCCCCTACTATATTGAATGGTTCACGTCTGAGCTTCAGCGCTATGCCCTAGCCTCAACGCCATGATGCAGTAGTGGTAAGATCCTTCATCTTGGATGTATGATCCTAATATCCTAGGTTAAGGGTGAACGGGAGCACACAGCTAAACCCAAAGAGTGTCAGTATATATTATGAAAGGATATAGTATACTTTAAATTGAGAGGAGAGGAAAAGTTAGGATTGTAAATTGTGGTTTAATTCACTCCATGGGTGACAAAAAATGAAAAGGCTGCCATCTAACCAGATTTTCCATGTTGTTTGCATTATTTTTCGTCATCTAGATACAATGGCAAATAAACATATTATGTGAGTGCTAATCTGCAATTCTATTATTGTATATTCTTTGCTCGTCACTGAGTACACACCGCTTTGAACTCAAGCTTTGTGCACGTCTTCCCCAATGCTATCATATCTCACTTTGTAAAGGTGATCCTTGACAAAACTTGACAGGACATTTGTAGTTTAGTAAAGAGTTAGCTATGGTAGAATATATGTGACCTTACCAAAAGCAGCATTAAACGATAACTGAGGAGAGAAAGAGGGACAATCTAAGGAGGCAGGTTAATATCACCTGCCCCTCCAAAAATGTCAAATTAAAAAACAATGGCAATGTGAGCCAGTATCAAACAGAGCAGGCAATGGCTTGGCAACTGTGTTAAATGTCAATTGTGAGGCGGATGTTTATATACACCTATGCTACAAGCAGTAAACCAGATCCAAAGGCTGAATAACAGGATAACAGGAACTTAGAGCTCTGACAAATCATAAATGACCCAAAAAACAAGAAGGAAATTAAAGAGTTATAACAGATGTTAACAGTTTTCTTCCAAAAACCTTCGACAGCTGTTTTTTTTAAACAACAAAAATTCAGAGTGGGAATGGCAAGGAGGTTTGAAGATAGTGGGTGGCCCACACAACTGCATACTGTCTTTTCTTTCTAAAAAGACTCTTTTATAAAAAGAGAACTCACAGCAGCTCCTCGTCCTCCTGAAATTTGCCGGCCGAAGTCAGCGAAGGCAGGGGTGAAGTCGGGGCCTCGCGAGATCACTCTTGTGTCTAGTGTTCTCATGGGCAGCTTGTTTTGGTTGATCTGCAAGAGCTCCGAGTTAATGCACTGAACAGAACTAGTGGGAAAAACCCCACTCCACACAAACCAGTCATGTACATATTCTGACGCTACTAATCCAAACTGATGGAAACAGAGTCATAAAGTCCCATTATCTAATACGACACAGAGGGTTTTATTTTTAACATCTGATTCACTCTTTTTAAGCTTTACAATAATGAAATAGAATCTACACAGTGACATACATGAGTAAATGCAGTTTTCTGAAACCGAGTGTTATATTCCACAGTCTAGTCATATACCAGAAAACAACAGTCAGATCAGAGCCTGCACTTTCCTATGTTGGGGTTCAAGGCAGAACTGGCCGCACCTTGTCCAGCACCACATCGCTGATAGGCGGTAGTCCCTCTGGTTTCTGCACACAAGCGGGCATGAACTGGAAGCCTAGCAGGAACTCCCGGTCATACTGCTTCTTCCCTTCAGTCTCCATGGGCTCTGGGTTTGGGCAGGTCGGGGAAAAAAAGTGGAAGTGAGACTAGAGTTGAAGGAGTGGTGGAGCCAGAACAGATAACTACTCAGGCAAGGCGAAATGTTCACAATCGCTACGGGCTGCGCAAAATGATGGTAACTTTTGTTTTCGAAGGCACATCCTGCCGTCGCGGGAGGTGGAAGGGGGCACACCTGTGGAACCCTCTTTTTCCCCGGGGGCGACACCGCTGTCGCTGCTCTCGGTTTCGGAGATGTGCTCGCCGCCGTTCCTCACGGGCTCCGGCTCCTGCTCCCCGTTCTCTTCCGGCACGGGGGGCTTCTTCTCGCCCTCCGACGGCACGGGACTGCAGCGCTCCAGCTCGGGGTCGGGGGCCCTCTCTGCACTCAGCTCCTCCCGGGGCTCAGGCTGCAAACACAGGGGGAGAGTGAGGCCTCTCGAAGGCACACAAGTCCTTTCAGCACAATCGAAGCTCGCTTACAACCTGCACAACATCCTCTTAACATGTCCACAAAATAAATGCCCACGTCAACTACAGGGAATTCAGCTAAAAGCAGAGCATTATACTTGGTATAACACCCCAACTTAATCATGACTCTAAATGCACAAAATACAGAAGGCTTTCCTCTAAAAGTAAGCAGAATGTCTCATTCCAGGAGCCCTGGTCTTAATAGTAGGAGAATCTACACTCAGTTTTACTTCCACACACACCGCAGATAATGCTACCTAACCGAATACTGTCACTCATTTATGTCAAATGTAAACAGCGTTTCTATTTGACTGTGACTGATGCCACTTTAGTGCTTAGTTTGGAACGAGACAGTATGAAATTGAATAAGAAAAAGGATGACAGACACAAATTACTGCTGCCCTCGGATTCTACCTCTTGAAATGCTGTGGAGAGAGATGAGTAGCTGCACTGCTTACCTCACTCTCTTTCTCTGGCACTTCTCCTACTGGAGTCCCTTCTTTTGGTTTCTTCCAGGTCTTTGGTGCAGTAGGAGCAGCATGGGCTACAATATAAAACAATAAGCTAATAATCTGTCTGCCAAGGAAGCAATCGGGCAAGAAAGAACCTATAAGAAATAGATTATTTAAATACCGTATGCTGAGAACTACAAACATTTTTTCCCCCAATTACAACAGACCCTAGTTTTTCCATCTTCTTCATGTTCCATGTTTCATAACTTTGTGTCTGCTCTACATCAGGTAACAGAGACGTGAGATAAAATAGTGAAGTCTGGGAATGGAACTTCATTAGCAAATTCCATGTTTCAGCTAGAAAAAACTCAATTAGTATGACAGACTTCCAAGCTGAACTGTAACTGGATGATAAGATAAGGAAAGTGAGCTATTAAAAGTCATTAGAGAAGTCTGGAATGAGAAAGGAAACCCTCATACAGTGCCCAATGAGCTCATTCATAAAACAGACAATGTTTGACATTTAAGCACGGGTTTCGTGTGTTTATTACAAAAGTACATATACTATGAACAGACCACTTATTTTCCCCACTTAGGAAAATGCATTTTTTATTGTACTGGGTTAATGTAAAGGCCACAGAAGCAACCCATAGTAAAGTCTTTTGATCCTTTAAGGATCTATCGTCTTTCAAGATAAGACACCACATGCTTTTGCTATGCGTATTCTTGTTATTGCTGATTTTATTGCAGTAGTGGCATAAGTTGCGCGCATTAAGATTGAAAACTGCTGGGCCAGCTGTCTCAGAAGCAAGTGTCTTATTTGTCATGGCATGCCATGGTTGTTTTCTTTGAGTTTGGTTTCAGTGCTATAATTACATGTGTTTTTTATGTTTCCGCTCTTCCATCGCTATGGAGACAGTTCATCTAACACAAAACGTTAATGTCTATAAAACTTTCTTTACGTTTCTCAAATTCTGCAGCTGGAGAACACTTCTAGGCAGGGGTTCATTATACTGTATTTTTCAAGACTAGCACAACACCTTATTGCAGCACACTTCAAACATGGTCTAAGGAAAAAAACACCCCTCCAGCATAACACAGCTTCCTTTACTTGAACACCCACTCATCTAAGAAGGATTCTTTACACTATGTTTATGCACATCCTTCTTATAGGGAACTATTCATCACATTTTCAGTCTAGCCTTTTTCATACTTAAACCATAGTCCTTTCACATAAAAGGTTTTGCAGAACCCAGCAGTTAATGGCACAACTACATAACACTTTTTTTTAAATTAGACCATAAATTGAAATGTGAGGTCCTTTGAGCATTCCTAGGTTTGCTACTCAGTCAGGGTTGATCCTCAGCCCTAATCAGTGGTTTTCCACATCTGAGATTTATTTTATTCCAGATTATAAACGATGGGACTGCAATTAATGTTTACGGTATACTGAAAAGAAAATTAATTCTGGACATCTCTTAATAAACTAAGGCATCAAGAGGAAAGATATGAACGATTCCTGTGGAGACAGAAATTAACAAAGTGCAAGAATAATGTGCGAGATAAAGTGGAATAAGCAATTGATTTGTTAATTATTGTGAAGGTTTGCTCTGCAACGAGAGCACAATTAGGCTCTTCTAACTCAGGTTTCAGAGATACTACATGGATGTGTTGCTAATACCTCCGCATACTAATTCTAAATTAATAGCTTTGACCACAACTTTACCTTGATACAATGTTTCAGCTGGGGTGGAGACTGATTTAAAATTATGCAGTTTTAAATAATATATTCACCCTTTAACTTTCAGTGGAATTAAAATAGAAATATTTTTATGGTGTCTTGAAACCTTGAGTGCTTTAGTATGTACTGTAATATATATATTTGTATTACATAGTGTGTGTGCCTCAAAGCAGCAGCCACCACTGCCATATTGGTGTACTGGATTTAACAACTCTTTCATAACGATGCACGTCATTCCAAATGGGACCTTAATTGCAGTGGTATTTCTGCTGTTCTGCCAGACACCTTCTGACAAGTATATATGATGAAAGTACTGTAAGACTAATAAAGAATCAAGAATCATCTGCATTATATGTAACATATATATATATAAAAACGAAATCAAATGCTACGTTCCCATAAATAACCGCTTTATCACCAAAATTGAATTTTTTAATGTGGCAGCATTACAATGTTGTATTGCTGACATTAAAATGCACCTCAGCACACAGCAGCACCAGTACCAGGATGGATTCCAAAAGTCTGGTAGTTTTTGACATTTTTGTATTAAAGACGCACACAGTCTGATAATAAAACACTGGTCTTTTAACCTAAGCAGATTCTAATCTAACACAGTACTAAATATTTGTACCTTGATCTATGGATATCACTGATTTCCAATAAGACTGTTTCGGGAATCTTATTTAAAGCAGAACATTCATATGGTATTTAAAATGGCTTCACATCCCAGTTAAAAAAAAACTCTGACTGAGAATGAGGTTGAAACTCTGTAGGTACACTGAACTGATTTAATGTTTTTCTCAGTACATATAAAGTGCAGGGAAAGTTTGTTTTGTTTTTCACGTTTCTCTCAGCTGGTTCGCTCTGTACTTTCACAGACTACCTTCCTGCAGACCAGTAAAACACATGCCCGTAACCACAGAGCTTGTAGTTAAATGATACATATAGTTTATCATATTTTTAAAAAACAGCTAATACCATGTTTGAGCAAATTATTTCCAAATGCGTGAAACTGAGATACCCTCGGAGTCTTAGAGGTGCGACATTTACGTACATTACATCCACAGTCACGAACATTCATCCATTTTTCTAACCGCCTCATACAATACCAGCAAGCAACAGGCACAAGGTTGGGTACACCTTGGGGGGGGTGCCAGTCTACTGCAGGGCACAAGAGAACACAAACACACTCACACACAGGGTCGACCTTCCCAGAAGCCAATTAAGCTATAATAATAATAATTATTATAATTGCTTACACTTATATAGCGCTTTTCTGGACACTTCACTCAAAGCGCTTTACAGGTAATGGGGATCCCCTCCACCACCACCAATGTGCAGCATCCACCTGGATGATGCGACGGCAGCCATAGTGCGCCAGAACGCTCACCACACACCAGCTCTCAGTGGGGAGGAGAGGAGAGAGTAATGAAGCCAATTCAATGAAGGGGATTATTAGGAGGCCATGATTGGTAAGGGGCAATGGGAAATGTGGCCAGGTCTTTCGACTGTGGCAGAAAAGCAGAGCACCCAGAGGAAACCCACATGAACACATGCAAGAGGGAGAATGTGCAAAGTCCAGGTAAATACAGTAGCACCCCAGGTGCGCTGCAGGGCTGCATTGCTAGCCACTGCGCCACCGTGCAGCCCCACATAGATGTACAGAACTCATTCTTGCCAGCACTTCTAGCAAGTCAAAACAGTCTTACCCGTACTGGGGCCTTTTCTGGAGCCAGCTTGTGGCAGGGAGTTGGGCTTTTCATCCTGTGTAACCTCTGCCCCTGCTCCTGCTTTAGGGGGATTCTCTTTCACCTCTGAGCCCACAGTGATTCTCCTGGCCTCCCCTGACTCAGCAGTTCCCTGACTGGCCACCAGGAGGCCAGGAGGAGGAGGAGCAGCAGCAGCAGTAGTGATAGCAGCAGTGGTGATGAAGGAAGGGGAGGCAGCTGCAGCTGGGGCAACAGCCGCAAGATTTGTCTGAGGACTCTCCGCCCGGACCTCTCTAGAAACGACTTCCTGGGCATCTGCACTGGAGTTGGAAGCTGCAGGCTGAGACTGGGATGGAGAGGCCAGCTCCCGGGATTGCGAGTCCGAGTCACTGCAAGGAGAGGCGGCCTCTTTTTCACTCAGGCCGTTCATCTCCTTTACAGCGGGGGCCGGAGAAGTGGAAAGACTCCTGGGCAGTTCCGGCATGGCCCGCTCAAAGTCAGAGCTCTCGGGCTGAGGAGAGACAGAGCAAGCTGGCTTTGGCTCCTCCTTTGGAGCCGGCGGTTCTGCCCGTTCCCCCAGAAGCACGGGCTTACAGGAGCCAGCAATGGGCACAGAGGTGGCCGTGACTGGGCCGGGCACCACAGCTGGACTGGAGGTGGGAAGCTCTAGTTTTTCAGGGGGAGAGGAGTCCTGTGCAGGCCCACTGGGCTCTTTCTTGTCAGCAAGGGTGTCAGGCAGTCGCAGACCCGGGGATGAAGACTTCAGCGCAGTAATGTCCAGTTTTGGCTTGTCGTCTGGGATCAGGGAGGGTGGAAGAGACAGCACATTTATGAAGAAAGAAGTAGAGAATAAATAACCCATAATTCTAATCAAAGTTCAAATGATTATAATCAAGTTAAAACATCTTAGCCAATGAGGGATGTTAACATCAGAATATCCACGTTCTCTCCTGCAGCGGAAGCAAAAGAGTTCCCACACTTTTAGCCTGTATGAAGGCTTGCCTCTGGGGAATTTCAGACTTATCAATGAACACCTAATGGTCCTACACAGGAGAGGTCTGCCTCCCAGGGCTGCAACATTGATCACTTCAACATCAACAGCAGCTCACAGGCATTTACTCCTTTTTCATTACAGCAAAAAAAAAGGATGTTTTGTCCTTGTAAAGCAAGGTCCTGTCAGCATTTCACATAATATACAGCATGTTAAAATGACTGCTTATAGTGGTTTATACTGTTAGTAAAAAGGACAAATTACGTTTTCATAAATATCAATATAATCATAAATGTTTTTACAGTACATTTCCCTCCTGACAGTTAAATAATGTATGGCATCCCCCCTGTAACTGCAGCTGCTTTTAATTCTTTGCTTACTAAGCTAAGGTGGAATCTTAGACTGTTCTCCATAGTTAGCTTTACTACAGCAAATGAGCATGAGGCTGGACCTGAAATGTCAGGTGTCTGAACCAACATGTTACTGAACCAATTAAAACAGTTTAATCTAGTCAACTCATATAATTTAACCCAAAATGACCAATTTAATGTTATTTCTATATAACAAATGTAGTTAAAGGACAGAGTGGCACTGTTTTTTTTCCTGTAGTGACAGGTTCTATGGTCTGCATCCAGCATGGCATTTAATCTTAAGACTCTAAAAGGTAGCAAAGGCTGTGAGTGACAAGAAATTAGCCTAAGTAATGCTACAAAAAGAAAAAGGCAGTAGTTCTCAAGGTCTGCATACAATGCTCTATAATTAAGATGAAATTGCTTTTAGTTTGGGAACTCCCATACATTCCTTAGAAGTCAGGCTGTATTCACATCATTACTCTAGGTTTTTTAACAGTGAATTGTACCCATGACAATTCACAGATCCATAACTGTGAACTAACGGTATAACAGTCTGTAGCGATCAGAGTTTCCAGTTCATCTGTACTGTGCAAACTCCAGAAGTCACGACTCTTGAACAATGCACAATACGTGAATGAGGGTAAGCTGGAGCCACTGATGCCCTCAGTAATGGAAAAAAACTTCAAACTACTGGGAAAGAGTAAGATCTCAGGTGGAATAAGTTCACACCTGAAACTTGCACAATCTCATCCATCCATTATCATGAAACTGCTTGCCCTGGTGAGGGTGGCAACAACCCAGGGTTTATCCCGGATGCACAGGGCGCAAGTCAGGACAGAATACACAACTGCTCCCCTCGCAGGACGACGCAGTCTATTAAACTCACACAGTTATCATTTAAAAATAATCTTATTTTATGACTGGAAATAATAAACGATTACTTTTGGCGACAATATAAAAGTCATTAAAATTTTAGAATCTCTCAGCAGACACTTCATTTTTACAGCCATCCATTTCTTCTGAAAATGAGCCTTTTGACATGATATGACATTTTATGAAGCCAGAAAATAAGAATGTCAGTCAGAGAGTTCAGTGCGTTTTAAAAGAGGCCTGCTTTTCCGAGGATATTTTATAGGGGCAGACAGATGTTTGAAAATAGATACAACTGACCTGTTTCAGTTGTAGGCCACACAAAATGATGTCTAACAATGACTACAGCTGATTTATTGTTGCTGGATAAATTATGTTCTACATGTAAGATAGTTTAAAAAAACTGAACTCGTTCAAACATGTTTCAAAATACAGCTGGTAAAATACCTGGATATCACTCAACTTTAAGTAAGGTCAATTTAGTAAGGTCAACTGTTAATGTCTTGATTATGACACTAGCTCACAGCAGAATGGACATCATGGGCCATCTTATTTCTTGGAAGAAGTTGCTGTAAGGGGTGAAGATGTGATTTTCTGCTGATGCAGTCCAACTGTATGGTATGGGCAGTCTGTAGTGTGGATCATTACCGACAAGGAGGAATTTCTGATTGAAGAATGGATTGTGCAAAAAGGTATTGTGCAAAACATCATATCTAAGCACAAACTACTGCAGGGAACAAAAAAAAAAGTGCTAACGTTATCAAACCTGGCTTTATGTCCACGGCTGCAGCAATAAGCTGGGGATTCTCCACACTGTACAGCATGTGCCCGTGATCTGGGACCTGGTTGCTCAGCTGCTGGGATTTGAGGTAGAAAATGTGAGGATAATGAGGGTGTGGACATAAAAACTAGCAACGTGGAATGCACACACGCACACACGGAAAGAACGCAGAAACAGAAAGGAGAGGAAGATGAAGGAGAGATTGCAGGGAGCAGGAACAGGATGGGGTTGGGACAGTGCCACATTGGGTTTGGAAAACGAAGTGGGGGGGGGGGGCAGGGGACACACAAGAGGTCAGAAAATGCAAAGAAAGAAGAGAGGGATTAAAAGAATGGGTAACAGGAATGGAGAAAGAAAGGAGAGACAAATACTGTTAACATCAAAGAGAAGACAACAGTGTCACAACACAATAGTGATTGTTCCCTCTACAGAGTGGATACAGTCCTCTCCGAGGACAATGTTAGAGACGTGGCCTGTTCACTTGCAATATGACTTAACACTTAACATGTTGCAAATCTGACATACAATTAATACTTTATTACAAAATCCGTAATTAGCTTTATGAATAAATTAATTTAATTAAAATAAGATAGAAATGTGCTTACTATAAGGAAATACAGCACTAAGCATATATTCTTCCTTCAACTACTTAAGTCTTCTCTTGCATTGTATAGAAAGGACTGGACTTTTATCCCTTGCAGTGATTATACGGATAGATGTGATATTTGATGAAGATAAATGTCTTCCTTATGCTGGAGGCCCATATTCTTTTCTGCCTTTTTTATCATTAGTACAAGTGGTTGTCTGAAGTCATTTATAATATACAGATGTTTTATTCACAAAATAATGAGAATTTATTATATTCTTGCACGTTTAATGAGTAATGTGGGAATAACTCTATCATGAACAGAACTCATATTTACTTTAACAATATTAAATGAACTTGCACTCTTCAAGTGCTCAGTTTGCTTAATGTACTGAGTGGGGGCAGAACACACTGTAGCTTTAATTTTAACTGACTTTTTTTTTAAATTAATATGTAAATCAAAAGCTCTGCAGTTACACCCACTTTGCCATGTATTTGTCCAGTGAAAGTTCTAGAACACAAACTGTGAATATATTTAGTACCATATTTCAGTTGCTATGTGCCTTTAGGACTGTTTTCAAACTACACTAAATCACATTGGCTTAAATATGTTGGCCTTTTAATTAATCTTTGGCTTATTAGTTAATTCACTATTGAAGGACTATTGAAATCTTGTTCTGTGTTAAATGACTGTGCATTACTGTGTGTATTATTTTAAAACATTTTATCCATATCTGTAGAGGGAGCAAATCAGAAAAAGACAAGACAACACTTTGAGGTAAATGCAGACAATACTGTTCGTAAAGCATGGGCAGTAAATGTGTTTGAGGTGCAGTATTCCTTTTCTCCAGTTATGTATACAAGCCCATGAGAAAGTTTAAGCTGAATGTTCATGCAGAAACTGCAGACATCAACTATGTTCAATTTTAAAAGATCAAGCATTAAAGATGACAGGAGTGTGTTGTAATGATGCTGTAAAACAAAGCTTACAGAGAATTTAAACATCAGGTTAAACTTATAGAACATTGAAATTAAAAATGGGTTTATATATACTGTATCAGAAAGTCATATCTACTGTGATGTGACTTGCAGGATTCTGAAGAAAGAAGTGCATTTGAGGGGTCTTCTGGATTCAGGTTTAAACTGCTTTACAAAATGTCACAGATTTAGGCTACAGTGAGAACTCATTCTCTCTGCACTGCACACATGGCGGAGTGACAACTAGCATAGGACACAGATGAGGAGGTACTGTACATCTGCAAACCTAGTGGATATCAATTTTAGTGTGCTAAGATTGTATCTCACAGGCTTAGAACTTAACAATAATAAGTCACAAAATATATTCCCCTCTTTTTTTCTGGAGAAAAAGAGCACTACATTCCTAAAGCATCAGAAGCCATGGTTAGAAAAACCACATGCATTACAGATACATCATTTATTTGAATGGCATTCAATTCCAAGCAAACAGATTTTTTTCCAAACAAGTGAAATCAAATGAAACAATGGTCCAGATAAGCCTAAAGACAATCACTATTGAATTCTGACACTTAAGAACCCATCAACAGGAAACGTTAAGCATTATGTAACCAATACTCAAACCTTGTGGTTCAAATTTTGCTTCACACAAAACAAACAAGGGGGCCATGCAAATGATCACTGCTGTCCATTGCACAGTTTTGTCATTTTGTCTTTCCAGTCCATGAAAGTAAACATGAATAAAGGAGAGACAATGATCCTTGAAGAATGAACTCCCATGAGGCCAGGCTCACCTAGTCTACCCTGGTTCCCTGTCTCGTGAAGAAACCAACATTCCAGCCTGAACTGCAGGGAGTGTCCTCTAGCTAAGTTTATCTCCATTAGATAACCCAGCTCCCAGACATTGGTGCAGAGTATTTTCCTACATCAGATCACTAGTTTCCAATCAGGGAAAAAAAAAGATGCTCACAAGCAACTAAAATATGTTACCTATTAACTAGTAATGACGAAATCCCAACTTTGACATTTAAAAAGGCTTAATTCCATTTAATTCCTTGAAACCTTAAAATTCAAAACGGTCCTTTTATAGACAGATAAAATACACAAAGAGCATGATCCAATTTCAGTATTATCCATCCCATTACATCATGCTAGGTCTGACTGCAGTTCTCTTTTCCCTGGGCGGTCTCTTACCTGTGGTGGGGTGGGAGTTGAGGAAGGTCTTCCCACAGGAGGTGTTGGATTTCGGCTCCCGCCCCCTCCAGACATGATCTCTTCCGTGATGTCCTTCCCACCCTGGTTGGGATCTCGAATACGGATCTGCAGAAACAGTGGCAGGGGAGAAAAAGTTGGGACCTCACAAAAGCAGTCGAGGTGCTTTGACACTCAAAGTAGGTTTTAGACAATTCAATACAGTATTCCAAACCCAAAAATGCAGACCATTTGCTTCAAGGTGCTTTTGTACACTGGCTCTCAAAAAAGATTTAAAATAAATGTTAGAGGGGGTAATAACTTTTAAGGGACCACAAAGATGTCTGATTTGTTTTTACAGATTACTTTACAGCCAGTACTGAGAAGCAGGATTACAGTATCATCTCAGGCTGGGAAAAAAAAACACTAGGTAAGACCCACCTGAGTAAAGCCACTGGGAGTTTTACGGCATCTGCGCTGGAGCCTTTTTTAATACAGAGAATATAGTCTATTTCATGGTTCAAATTATTGACTGCAGGACAAGCAGACATCCTCTGAACACTGGAGGGTCTAATTTCCTTTTCCAAGATAGTAACCGCTGTAATCTGAAAACATTTTTTTCCGTTCTATCTAGAAGAAATGGTTAGACTTTTAAGCAGCGTCTTAGATCTTACGCCAACGTGCCAAAGGAGGTGCTTGTATAAGAGATTCCCCCCCCACATAATTTCAAATATCTAATTTTGAATGATGAGTGCCTCCAGATTAATACTGCCTGTATCAGTTTCAGATGACCTTTTACGACAGCCTTGTTTTCAGCTACACACCTTTTGACTGACAAGATAATCCTGGATTTACAATTTTCCAGATCATCTAATTCTGATGGGGAGACCTAACAATACTGCCCCTATGTGTGCACGTTTTTTTTTGCGTTGCACAGATTGGCAGAGGGTGGTCTTGGAAAGGCCAGTCCATTTTGTTCAGGTGAAGATTTCAGATGCACCCCGCTGGCCCTTCAGACACTCACCGTTTTCTTCTCTCTCTTGGCAGGTGGAGGTTGTTGCGGTGTAGGCACTATGATGGGTGGAGAGGGGGTGTACACCGTCTGGCCAGTGTAATAGGGTGGTGCTGTTTAATTAAAAAAAAGAAAAGCTAAACAAAGGTTCATATTAATTCCAAGTAAAAGTGCTGTTCATTATTAAAGGTGTTTCTGGCATAGAGAACTCTGATAGATGTCAGAACAAACAGGGATTCTGGAAAAGATTAACCATTACATTTCTAACAAACCTGGGGTCCTGCATCACACAAGATAGCCGTATGACCCGTGTATTTGAAAACCCTTTCAAAATCTCTGCACAGGCTGGACTGAAACTTGGCAGACTTCACCAACAACTAAAGCTTTTTAAAGTTTGCACCCGAATGGATGCTATGATCATTTTTACAACTGCAATGGATCATAAACCACCTAAAATAATGTAGTTCAGGTGGGGAGCTGCGTCAGCCTGCGTAGGCTGCAAAGGAACAAGTAATAGGTTTATTCAGCATGGAATAAACCTATTACTTGTTCCTTAAAATAATGTAGCCCTCCATGTGAAATGCTCCTGCTCAAAAATTAACTCCAAACCTTATAGCAATCATTTTAGTACCAACAGGATGGATCTATAGTGAAGATGGGGTTCCTGTGTAAACTAAGATGGCTGCCTGAGTAATGATTTTTCTTTGCTACGCAGCCATACAAACCCGAAATCCTGCTGTGCAACAAACATTTGGCCAATTAAATCCAGATGTAATATTCCTCTGAACATACCATCTGACTATCTTTCCTGCACATACACTACTTTGATTTCTCAATTCAAGCTGCCTGTCATGGGAACCGCTACACTGACTGAATCAAAGCTTGGCAGGTTTTAGATGTAATCAAGGCCGCTTCTGATCTGTATCTCACACATTGCTCTAATAATTTTCCCACCCAAAGCAGGTTACATGAGCAGTCTGGATAAAAGCGAACGGCTCCTTTTCAAGCACTGTTTGGTTAATAAAGTTGAAGGAATAACAACATTCGATAGTTCTTGTTTCAGTGTCAATGTAATTAACATGTCGAAACGGGATTCCTACATGAACCACAGACATTTGACTATCATGTTGTTCACAAAATTCAAACTACAACTGTTTTGGGAACTCCTGCACTGACTGACCTGAAAACTTGGCGTGTTTCATCATATTCACATCGACTTAAAATCTGTATTTTGCAAATGGCAGCGATTTTTTTTAACACCCACACAAGGTCATCACATTCTTGGCCAAACATACCCTGTAATATTAACTGTCCTTTTAAAAAAAAAAATTCAGTCAATGAATTCCAAATTTACTAAATTTTATACTAGTTCATCCTTAGTTTACTTAAAGTTCACTCAGACTGTCAAATTAGGTGCGTGGGGATTTGCTAGGAAGCCTTCAAAATTGTTTGCACTTTACCAGTTCATTTCAATATTATCGATCTTAAATGAAGTACATGAAGCACAGTGAGTACACAGGTCATTTCAATAAGATTTATCCAGATTACTGTTTGTTAGGTGAGGTGGAAGGAGGTCAGGAGCCTTCCTGATTTCTGCTACTCTGTACTGCAGTGTCCCCCTGTACACTAGGCATTCTCCACCTGTCTGCTTGACCACTGCTGTTCCAGACTCTGCTGGCTTTGCATGTCTGTAGACTGTGCAGATGAGAGAGAACTAACGTTGGCGCGTACCCAGCCCACAGGCGTAGGATCATGAGAGAGCCAGCTATCAATAATGAGGTTACCAAGAACAGAGAGAAGGGACTGTATTGTGCTGCTTCCACAGTGCTCAACCCATTTGTAAATGGATCTGTGGGAGTTTCCAAGACAGAAATATTACTATGTGATTTTTTTTCTTGAGCTAAGAAGCATTTATTTTATTAAGCACTGGGATCCACCCAACGCTTCTGTTAAAAATATAAACCGTACATCATGAACATTCCTTCTAAGACCATACACTGTTTTAAATGTATGACTTTAACTGCCTCTACAATCCAATACAGCTCATCACCAACTATATAAACACCAGAAGAAGGCTCCACAGCCGAAACGTTGTTTCTTTTCTTCTCTTTTCAGCATGGAATAAACCTTTACTTGTTCCTATATAAACATGCTACAACATTAGGTCAAGAAAGTAAAACATAAATAAAAAAATATATATATAAGCCTACTAAAATTATAAAAAATGAATTATTCAAAATGTTGCTACTAATCAGTGAATTATCTTCTCAGTAATTCAAGATGTAATAGTCTTATCATTTATTATTACTTAAGTATTCACTTTTGTTTACTTTAAATCTTTCTCGAATGTGTTATTTTGTTTCTATGATCAGCAGTTCCCTGAGACCCTACTCATGCTCACAGGGTTACATCCATCTGAACTCTTCATCATATGTGGAATTAACAGGTTGCGAGGACAAACGGGTGATGAATTTCTTTTCCTTTAGATAACCGTCTCTGGCAGGAGTCAGGTAGGGGAGCAGAGGAGGTGGGACTGACAAGCACTGAGTCCTCGGAGTAACAGACAGACAGCTGCGGCTCATGTGCAGGAGGCTTATAAATGTGTCTTTTCTGGTCGTAGCAAGGGGGAAGTGGTGAGAACAGAAGCAGGGGCGGTCTTGAAAACAAAATCCAGGCAAAGAAAGTAACCCTGACAAAAAAGATTGGAGTTTTCCTCACTCAAGAGTTTTTCTGTTAGTTTGTTATTGTGGTTGTTCCAGTTATTTTTACTCAGGAGCTGTGAGGAACCAATGAGAAGTTTTGCTTTTCCTTCTTTGACATTTGAAAGGCTGCATAGTGCTGTCTCACTATGAAAAGAAGCAGCAGATTATTGCCATTTCTTGTTACACAGTCACAGTAACTGAAAGGGTCAATTTAAGTGACGTGATTGTTCTGGCACAGTGATTCGTATGAGGTTTGCAAAAAAACATGAACTATCTAGAAGACTTGGCTAGAATATCACTAATCACTATTGGATGTAAACACTCGTCTCAAAACACTAAAATCACCATTATCATCACGGTGGCGATGGAACACTATCCAGGGAAAAAAAACACAACCAAATCTGGAAAAATAGGTACAAAAAGAAAGACCTAATCTGGTACAAACATATTCAGTCAATAACAAATTTGATATTTTCTTAAATTAACATGGCTTTTTAGAGAGACCACATTAAAAGTGGCAAGCTTGGTTCAAACTACTCGCTAAAAGTTGCTTCTGGCAATGAAATACACTGCACAAATCAGTGGGAACTCACCCAATGATATTTAAAAAAAAGATTCCTCCTTTTAAGCATTTTAAAGAAGGAGTAACAAAATTTGTTTATGGTAGTCTAGTATCTGAGCAGTCAATAACACAATTATTTTCTTAGACACAAGATAATTGTGTACTTTTCGTAAGGTCTTTTACTTAAAACATTCACCTAGCTGCAGGCACAGTTACCTATAAAACACTTCAGTGTCTGTTTATAAGTATTACAGTTATGTAGTTAAGTAGACCAACTATGCAGGTGATAGATAAGGTGTAACAAAAACCAAGACACCAGTCCTTTCAGTACATGAATCAGAGAAATGACTTGAAGCATCTGATAACTCTTAACACTGGATAAACCACTTAAAAATGTTAATTGCGTTCCTGCTTGATAAATGTTTTCAGTGCCAAACACCGCTAACTGGAAAGGCAAAATCTGATAATCTGAGTCAATTGCTTTCCAGGATATCAGCTCTGAATTTTGTACCAATTATACATGAGCAGATTGCAAAACCAGTCAGGTTCCCTTATGTACAGCAACAAGCAGCACAGAGACTCTGTGAACCCCCAGGGGACTCACCGTATGGTGTGGGGAACTCTCCTGGGCCAGGTCCAGGGTAGAAGGTGTTGGGCCCTGGAGGCTGCACTGAATACTGCTGTGGAGGCCCAACGTAGGGAGTGCTGTGTCGATACTGGGAAATAAAAACAAGCAGAAACATATGACTAACTGGCACCAAATTCCAAAACAGACAGGAAAAATAATCAACAAGACGACCACCGCCAGGGGTTAAGTTAGAGTCAAGGCCCACCAAAGACCCCACCCGTAACTGGTGAAGACCAGACTCAAAAGCAGTTTTCAAACCATCCAAAGTCACTGCCTATCAGCCCAGAAGCTTGAGACAGGCTCTCCCAGTGCACACCTCACAGCTTCCCTCTCTTGCTAGGCCTTCTCACCTGGGGTATGTAGTACTGGGCTGTCTGTGGCGAGGGGAAAGGCATGGGTGTCATGGCCATCATGATGGGCTGGTTTGGGGGATAGACAGCAGCAGTGGGAGTCTGGGATCCAGGCCGAATGGAAGGGTTATTACTTGGAATGGTGGCTCGTGCCGTTTGCATCTGAGTCCTCTGGAAAAACTGCAGGAGAGAAAAGACGAAAGATGTAGCACAGAGAAGACTAGCTCAGAGCAAAGCCCGCTGTGACTGCTTCAGTCCGGCACATTGGCTAAAAGCATGCTCAGAAAAGGTCATTTAGGATTACAAAAACATCTGACATTACGGGTTACTGATGTCATTCATGGAGTTCTCAAAACATTTTATCACAGTACAGTCCAGTACCTAATTTGTCTCCCATCATAAACCCTGTGAAATTTTAAAAAAAAGAATAAAGGTTCTATGCATTTCCAACAAATAATTTAAGGCTGTACACAAGGCGTAATAAATTTACAGATTATGCTAAAGGCAAACATTATCTTAGTCTCTTTAATGTACAGATGTCTGAGACTAATAGAATTTGCTGAAGACCACTTTAATGATGAGAAATTGTGTTTTGATTAACATCAAGGTTGCAGAAAAAAAGTTAAGGTGAAGACCAATAATCTGTTTAAGGCACAGGAACTATCCCCTCAAACAGAATGATAATAGATGTTAGCATCTGTTCAGGAAATAAATTAATAAAATGTGTAAAACATGTGCCCTCAAACCCAGGGTCAAGGACTGTAAACAGCATAATATGTAACTGTTTGTACAGTGGCTGTCCATGCTGGGCATGCTCTGCAAACAAGCCAAGAACAAGTCAGGCAACAGTTTTGCAAGGGAAAGTCAGTCTAACAAACACTGCAATACATTTTCACATAACTATGCAGTAGCTGCTAACTGCTTACTGACATTTAAGTTTGAAAGAACCTCTCCTTTTAGACTTCATAGTATTCTTACTTCAACTTATTTAATTGTTCCTTAGCTGACAATGCCAAACCACTTCTTTTTCTTTGCTAAAAAATAAATCAAGACACCCTTCAGACTCCAAAATAAAAAAGACAAAAATGAAAGTTGCGAGTGTCATCTGTTGCAGTTTGTACCAATCTACATGAAGAAAAATTCATTCTACCGGAATAAGTGTGGAAGCAACTGACTATGAATCATAAATCTCTACATCAGAGGTAGCCTAGTGCCTTAAAACTGAAAAAATATCTGAACACGCAAACCGGTGAACAAAATCAAAAGGGTGATGTATTTTAAGAAATCTCAAAAACTGTTGAGACAGAGCTGATAATCTAAACTGGAAACAATTTGGGGGCTGGGATAATTCTACATTCAGCAGCACAGACTGTATGATATAGTGGTGCCAGTCTTTTTTCTGTTATATTTTTGGAGAGTTTCTAAAAAGAGTCTTCCAGATGTGTCCACGGTAGTAACCAGACATTTTATGTTGCTCTTCCCAAGACTTAAAAACGAGACTGCATTGCCTTTATGTCCAGTACTCCTGGGCATAAAGGAAGTGTAAAGAACTGCACGCTTATCCATGCCACTTTCGTGAATTGGGAAATGAGGTTGATAGGATATTGATTCTGTGCAACCCTGAAGGAACAAGGAATCGGCATTCTGCAACTCAGGGTTAAACGTGATAGGTTTATACACATATTAATTGCAGGTAACAGGTGTAATGAGAATCCTCTTTCCACATATGTGGTCAGGGTGTAATAAAGTCATTTTGGGCTTTCAGAGGCAGACGATTTTGCTAAAGTTTAATGTCACATATTAGGATTCACAATGTGAAATCCATTTTGAGTAAAGAGCAGACAGAAAATTAATAATTAATTCTAGACAGCGCACAACACCAGCAGGGACAGTGCACATTTTAAGAGACATTAACATTTCTGTGCATTAACTGACACGTGTTTCAATTTCCACTTGATGCTGCTAGTGGTGCAAGATGTACAGAAAAGCTCCAGCATTCAGTCTAAACCATGGTGGGCCCCGAGAACTGAAATCCAGTGCAGATTTTTACAATGCAGGACATGAGTAAACATGAAATAGAAATCCCTTTCATCTTCACAAGTATGCAATGATGTCACAGTACAGATTACATCCATTTTCCAATCGCTTCTTTCACTTCAGGGTTGCCAGGGAGCCAGAATCTAGACCTGCTTGCAACAGGCAGGGTACACTCTGGACGGGACTCTAGTCCATCACAGGACACACACAGACACGCGCGCGCACACACATACGCATAGGGACAGTTGTCCCACAGGCCAATTAACCTATCAGTATGGTTTTGGACTGTGGGAGGAAACCGGAGCACCCGGAGGAAACCCAGGAGTACACGGGCAGGACATACAAACTCCATACAGATAGCGCCTCAGGTCCAGCTTTAAACCAAGGAGCCCTGTGCTTGCAAGGCAGCAATGCTAATCATTACACTTCTGTGCTGCCAGCACAGATGACATATTTTATCAATTTAAACTGAAAGTTAAATATTGCAACAAAAGATTTCACATAAAAACAATACTAGGTGCACCTAAGCAAATGGTGCAACACATCAAAGTTAAACACCATCAACAGCATTACTACAGGCAGGAACAGAAGTCCCATTGTGCAATTCATCTATAAAAAGCTGTTATTACTTGTCAAAAAAAAAACCTGACATTCACCCGTAAAGTTTAATTCATACCCTTTACTTGATTTATGACTTAAAGTAATAATATTTACTGCACTTGCTAGAAGAAGCTTAGAATTAAAAGGAAGCATGTGATAACGAAGTACTATTGAAATCCAAATTTGGTTACAGGAGAGCACTGCTGTCCTAAATCAGTACATCTTTTCTTTCAACCAATACTCTCAACCAATCTTCCCAATGCAGAAGATTGTCCCATTTCATTTTACTGTTAAGAAAATAAAAAAACAAATTAGCCTGGATGACAACCTAAAAGAGGCCACCAACTTCATTTTGCAAATATTCCATGGCTGCTAAAAGGCTACAGCGCAAGATGACTGAGAAATGAAACTGCATTTAGGCAATACATTTTCAAGATAGCATTCAAACAGAGCAACGCTGTAGACTTGTCAATATTAAAATTCATAGTGATTTAAAATGAATGTTGTGATACATAAATGTTTAAACAAGACCAAAATATGCAAAAGTGAAGAGTTCGAATTGCTTGTATTGATTCAAATCATTTAAAAGTACTTATTTAATATGCAAAGAAAATGTCTTTCACAATTTTATGAAATATTAGCATTTACTTCAACAAAAATGCCAGTGAAACCAAAACGTATACAATGTCTCACAAATACCAATGAAACAATTTGTGGGAAAGTAACATCAAGACATATTGCCTCAAACAATCGATCTTCCACATTATATTCCTTTTTCGAAAAACCCTACTGCAATTAAAAAGGGATTTGTTTCTTCTACATGCACTTTACTGAATACCAAAGAGAAATGAAAATATGTAAATCGAAAAAGAAAAACGAGCAAAGTAAAATAGAAAGAGAAAAGCTGTTTTCCCCATAACATAACAGTTGAGAGGAAAAACAATAGCCGAGCCCATCTAAAAAAAAATGAACTGAATGAAATTAGAGAAAATCTTGATAAAAAAAAAACCAAAGGGGGTGTGCATCCTTTGGGGTGGGGCACGGGCTGCAGCAGACAAATTTGGGTGGAGACGGGGGCTCATGCCATGCATATCCAGAGACTTTAATTACCTGTATCGGCCTGAATCCTCCCTTGAATATTGAAGCAGGAAAGAGAGAGAAGCCAATGGCACACTGAGCTGATGCGTGTAGAGGACAGACAGACAGGCTAACAGACAGAAGGGGCATCTGCCCACAATCAACAGACAGGCAGCTGTTTGAGAATTCAGCTCAGCACCTAGGTTACATGGTTTGTTACTAGCACATGTTTTTTTTTTTTCTGTCACCTGAGACGTTTCTTTATAACCTACCACTGAAAGCCTCCAAATGGCACAGGCCTGTATCTTAGAAGTGTGCATTCTTGTTCAGGAAATGAAATGACATCACTTTTTAGGTAGAGACAGGCACAGGAAGCAAGCAGTGAACTTGGCTGAACCTTCAGGGTTCATTCAGTGAGCCTGTTGTCGAGAATGCATTCCTATCTGTTCTCGTTTCTGAGAAACCAATTGCTTTGCAGGCACAAAGGAGGAGGAAAATGTGAAATAGCACTGTGCTTACTTTATTTAACAGAAAAACAAAAAATGTACTTAGTATTAACAGTCTTTACTCACTCTTGTCCAGATTCTATGAAGAAAAATCATCTTCATTTCAGGACTAAAGCAGTTTAATAATTTATGAGGATCAGAGTTTATCATTAAGGGAAAAGATCAACATGCTCGTCAACAGTTCACAAATGAAAGTAAATGTTTTGTCTACAGAACATCCAAGGAAGGACAGAACTGGAAGCTGTCTGAAAACTGCTCTTGGCAGCTACAGCAGTTGTCATGACATATCCTACTGAAGATCCCAACACACTTTTGTGATTAATTCACAGTATACATTTCCTACAGATCTAGTTTTTGCAGGCCTGTATTTTTAAGCGTCTGTAAACAAATTCTCTACATAAAAATGGTCCTGCTTTACTTTATTGATAAAAAACCATGCATCCTCCCCTGGCGTACACACATGCAAATTTGCTCTACCTGTCAGAACATGGTATTTTCAGCCACTTCTCTAGCAGTTTGTTTCCGTTCTGTTATCATTTATCTACACTGTAACAGCAGAAAAAGATTGCTACTGTATGTTTTCCAGTATGATTATGTTCTTCTAGTAATGTAAGGTTTGTCAACAATGACCAGTATTTTCTGTGGAATAACAGCTTTTAAAAATGCTGAGTGGAATAAGCAATCCAAAGTAAACATACTTCCATTTTCAGAACAAAACAAGACCTTCTTTAGGCAAAGAATGAAACCACATTTGTACATGGCCCAAGTAAAGGTGTTTTTAACTTTTCTGTACAAACTCTTCCTTTCTATACATTCATATATTCTATATTTAGAGTTGAATTTTGGACTGACACATTCTGCTGATATTAGAAAACAATATAAAAAAAGGCAATAATAAAAAGTAAAAATCCATCAACTCTGTGCCCTACACATCCAGAAGAAAAGATTTACCTCCCTCTTCTGATTGAACAAATGAGAATAAGTCACCGCCACTATTTGGTAGAAACTAGCCTTTGGACAATGTTTATATGTAGGATACATATAACCCTGTACTAAAATCCAATCAAGATAAAGATATTATGGTCTAATAGCACTGTTCCACAACGTGACCTCAAATCTTTATTTGCCATTATCTAAAACTCTATGCTAGTGTTTTGAGCTGTTCAGATGAAAGGTTTAAAAAGCAACAAAAATAATAGCATTACACAAATAACATTTCTGTTGAAAAGAATGTTATCTATATTGCCAAATCCAACATTGTCCAACAGGAGACAGAAGAAAGCACATGTAAATTAGACCTCTAGTGCATAACTTGATTGAAACCTTTCTGAGGAGGCAATTTACCGCACTAACTTACAAAAAATACAATTAGGAAACAACGGCATCTAACTGCAAAAATCTTACAGTAAACATTTTTGGTAGGATCTACTGAATATTAGCTTGTACTTCAGCCTTTTAAAGCTATGAAAAATTATGAAGCATTTTTAGAAAAAAATCTATTAAAAAATCAGAACTCAAAATCCAATAAGAATTCATCAGTGTCCACAGACACCTCAGCACCCCGAGCAGAAATGCATTGTGTGCAAGTACAAAAGTGCTTTCAATTTAAATCCTGCAGAGACATGGAGCACAACACGGTGATTAAGAAGGTCATCTTGATGAAGTTATCAGATGAATTACTGAATAGATTATGCTGCCTGATAAACATCACAAACGAAGGCATCAACAATGTCACAGTAAAAAAAAAAAGAAACATATGGTTAATTATTTTCATCCATAATTGGGTTTGCTACATGCTATGCCTCCACACCGCCCCAGGGGAAGGGTCCTCTGGGAGCTGCAGCAAGGTGTGCTGCTTCTCTCCACACCACCTTTCCAATGCAGACAACAGACGGGTCAATCAGAAGTCAGATGTCACTCCTACACGTACTGCACAGTCCTTAAGACTAGCTCACTCAACGCTGTGCAATCAGAGAACCTCCTGACACCTGGGGTATCCTGGGGCACACACATGTTTAGATACAGCAGACACAAACATAAACATTATTAAAGGGAGAATTTTTAAAAGTAAGTGTAGCACAGCCCAGCTGTCAAACCTTTTATTATAGAGTTGAAATCCAGACCTCAGAAGCCACTCATTAACCCAGAATTTCCAATTTATTGGGATTTTCTGTGAATTCTCACCTACTATGCTAGTAACTTTTGCACATGTTGTGCATATATTTGTCCATGACCCTCTGTAAAAGTGTCTGTATAACATTCCCAACAATTATTGAAACAGTGTTACGTTGCCTTAAGTTTCTTTATACTATGCTGAGATTGTAGGCAAGATGAGCTAAATTATTCATGTAGCATGAATTTACATCTTTTAGATACAGTAGATACAAACATACATAAAAAATATTATAAAAATATAAAAAGTAAAATGTTCAAACAGAAGGAAAAGACTCCATATTTTCTATGAACTCTGGGCTTTTGTTATTTGTACTGTTAATATAGTTGATTCTACCATCTCTTATGAATAGTTGCATCCTTTGGATTTTAAGACTCTTGAAGACTAGTAATCCCTTATAACATCCATTTCATAATTATGTTCATGAATAAAACAAGGGTCTTGTTTTAGTTTATGTGTATGTGCTGATGTTTTACAAATTAACAACCTGGAAATGGGTTTGTGAACATCAAAGCAGAAAAGAGTGTGAAATAAAATAAGCACAGTGGTAAACATTATCAAAAAGCAGGACAAGAACAAGATGAAGCATTCCCAAAGAAAATCAGGCTCCTAATCAGCAGACAATTTGATAACTGGCCATTTGTCCTGGCTTTATATACATGGCCTAACTGAATGGCAAAAACTCCTGATGACAGTGCAGCACTATTTTCCTTACTGTCCTGTTAAGCCAGTAGACGCCAGTTTACAGGGTGTCTGGCATACACAAAACCTCATGTTCGTCTTTGTTGATTTATAACAACCATGTAGATAAACCATGCTGACTGAACTTTCAGACGAGTTACATGCTTTATACAGCATCATTATTTCTACGACAAAGAAAAAAACATCTCGATCTGGGCTGTCGTGGGCAACACATATTGCAAAGTACAAACGGTGCGAGGGAAATGAAGGGGTTCATTACCTGGTGATGGGTAGGACGAGGCCCCGTTGCAAACTGGGGGGGGGAATGTTCAGGGGTGGGAGTTGGGAGCAAAGCACAAAAAGAAAGGAAAAGCAAAAAGTGAGAAAGGTTCAGTAAATAAAACAACAAAAGCGGGACAGTCTAGTCACTGAACAAGGAATTGCTTATAAAGATGCTACAGAGACAAGAGCCTTAACAGTGTACAGTAGGGTGACTTGCCGTTTGTACTTACTGATGTGACACCAGTATCCTCTCACCCACGTCAAAAGCACAGAGTTAGTGTGTGGGTCACAGTTAATGTGTGGGCCAGTCTACACATGCTGGTCAACATTCGACAAAGTCGGCTTATTGTTTCGTTCTGATCCAAATTCAATGAAAACCATTTTGGAGCAGTCTCCCTTGACAACGTAAGTTCTAAGTACTAAAACGACAATGTATTTCCTAATGTTTAATCAAATCATTGCCAGTTTAAAACTAATGAACACACAACTAGTCCAACCAGAGAAGATGTAAGAGCTGTGAAAGAGAACATAGTGAAAACAATTTATAAAGGGTTGAGTTTAATTACTTTGCACCCCAAGGGCCGTATAATACAGCTGTTAGACTACAGCACAGGTCTGAAATGCAGTTTCACAGACAAACCTCTCGCTTGATTTACATTACATAATCAGCAGATCAAATGAATTCTATGTATTTACATAAACTTTTTGTGCCCTCACATTCTGCTGTAATACATTGCTTGTGGGACAATTTTCAATTATAAGAATTCTATCATTATATAAAATGCTGGGAATAAATGTTTCCAACTCAGTCCTCCATGCACAGCTAGAAATGATGACCAAAATGTTCTTTTATAAAATATACATTCAAACAGTTCTTAAGTTTTTAAGGGCACGTCACACGCTTATCTCCAACGCGGCACTGCCCCTCGTTCTTCACTGGTCTGAATCATAAAGCCGTCTTGAGTGTCCTGCTACCATCCATAACCCCCTGAGCTGCTAGGATGCAGAAGAATACGTACCGGGCGCGTCTGTGGCTGTGCATTCATTGGCTGTGTGGGGGGAGGGTACACCAATGGTGTGGTACCAGCATTCTGTCCAGAGGTGTATGGAGACTAAAGGCAGGGAAGGAATAGTGAAAGAGAGAGCAAGAGGGTGGTAAAAACAGGGCTTAAAAACATATTTAAAGCAGACAAGCTAATTTTATAGCATGGCACCTCGGCCCGAGGTTCAGTGAGCTGAAAGCCAGATATTCGCTCAGATATCCACATTTCCAGCTGGTGTTACTGCAGTCTTGGCATGTGCTGGAGGCCGCTGTGCAGCATGTTAAAATGTTTTTTTTTTTGTCACCATGGCGAGAAATAAAAGAAAAGAGGAAGTTGCAAAAGGAGGGTGGTGGGGGTGGGGAGTGTCTGATGCCTCCTATACACTTCTGCATTAAAAAGGCCATGGAGGCTGGCTATTGACTCGATATACTTCTAGGGGGCTAAAAAAATAATTTCTGCTTCCTTGGGTTGAGAGGCCTGCATGAGAAGGCGTGATAGCTGGAGATATTATTAATAGACTTCAACAGTTCCTTGGAGTGACGTAGGTGGTTATGCGATTCCTTCTACTGCCATGGCGGGGAAATCTGAGCTCTTTAATCAGAGTGAGCATGATAGAGAACAGCTGAGTCACCCTGACAGACTTTCATTTCCTGGTCAATTATGGAAAGAGAGGAGCATGCACTGACAAACAAGAAATGAAAATATACACACCAAAAAGTTTCAAAACAAGGGAGTCACAAAGTGACACACATTGGAGCACACTTGGAGACATACAGTATTGATACCCCCATTCCACAAAATCATACTGAATACCATCCACACACCAAAAAAAATCCTATCACGCACAAAACAAAGATTTGCACAGCCCAACAGTCTCTCCCGCTACATGCTGCAAAAGTCTAGACAAAAACATAACTTCTGGCCTGCTGCCATATGTGAATTACTATCTAATGATCTATTCGGCTATTACAATCAGGTTTCAAGAACTGGGGGAGCCCACATCAGAAGAAATCCCAACTGGCTTCATCAACATCACAATTTCAGCATGATCACGTCCGATATTGACCTTATTGTCTTTAAACAGGCTTAAATCTATATCACTGCCCAGATGCTGCAGATGTTTGCTGAAGTTAAATGAAGCAGACAACAGACAATATGTTGTCTCAAGTACACAGTTCAAGAAAGATGTGTACCTTAAGGTTCTAAAGGTTCTGGGGACAAATGCAAAGACTGTGGAAAAAAAGGAAGTAATAACTCCCCTGCAGAATTCTTTTTTTGATATTTCACTATTCTTTTGAACCTTCTGTTGCCCTCAGGACATGCCTAAGTGAACTGTTGAGGCTTATTTTACCACATTATAATGATTGGTGGGTTATTTAGTCAAATATTCTAAACACAATTATTCCAACCTTTCACTTTATAGCAAAACAAGACCTCATTGTTTTGGTCTTTGAATGTGTATATTTAAAACTACTCCACTTTGACAAGGACTTGAGAGCAGAAGACAATGTAAATGGTACAAATTCTTCATGACAAATCTGCCCATCATTGCACAATTGCCTGGGGGAAGCTGTCCATAGAGCTGTACAGAATGAACTACTTCACTTCAAAATCTATTTATTTGCAACATACCGGTCATGGATTCAGGTAAATCCATTAGAAATGTTAAGGGATGGAGAAACCTTTTAGAATCCAGTTACCTTATTCACAAGTCACATTTTCTTTTTAAAGGAAAGTTTCAGTAGTTTAAAAGGTGAAGCATACCAAAGCACAGATATGGCTCCAGAAGAAAAAAAAATCAACAGCTGTTTGCTTCTGACTGACAACCTGAAGATATTTCCAGATTGTTTAGATGTTCGCCTGATTACATCATAATCAGTGCTGTTCACTTTAAATACCCACTCCATTCCCAACCCATTTTATCATTTTATCTATCAGTTTTACATATGACTATGGAAGTGCATTTGTTCATCTTTAAAGTGGTTTGTTACTAACAGGAAATTAGTGGAATCTGAAAAAAAAATCATTTAAAAGATGTGTAGGTATACATGTAGTAGTATGTATTGGTATGAACATAGTATTAGAAGTGGCAAATTAAAATGTCAATTTATAGCTTAAACAAAGGAAGGCAGATACACAAAGAGGATGTCAAAAACAATGAGCCCTATGCACAAAACATCCACTCCAAAAATAGTCAGACACAAGCTATCCCACCACGCACACCCACATACAGAGGCTAAAACACTTGGCATCACCAAATTTAGAGGCTCACATAAAGCTGAGCACAAAGAAATAAAGATAACACCCAACAGTAACAAGCCCACATTTATCAACACAAACAAACCCATGTGAAATTGTCCCTTAAATGTGCACACTCTGTTGGGCATCAGCTGAACTACAGGGAACCTGTGGTTTTCTATATATCCCTTTTACTGGCCCAGAACTGGTTCAGAACAATCAACCAAAATACATTTGTAATGTATGAACACTGTTCATCTTGACCATTACTCTGTTCATTAAAATAACAGTATTTTATTCATTTTCAGATTTATTTACATTCCTTACTTGTGTAGATGCTGGATATGCACCGTTACAAAACACACAAGCTTTACAAGCCAAGAGGCCACAGTTTCCTTCGGATTTTCCCTGGGTTCTCATTATGTCACAGATTAGAAATGTTTAGTGTGCAGCTTCTTAATGAAAGAGCACTCCACAGGCCACTAGCAATTTCAATTTATAGCTTTAGGTTTCATATTCACAAAGAGATGGTTTAAGGGTTCATCAATGAGCTCACTTAGGCAGACACAACCAGACTATCTCCCCTCCCATCTGTCAGCACCTCTCTCCCACACACAAACACACACAGCCCGCAGCATCAAGCACCTTGGGGAGGGCGGGGTGGGGAAGGAAAGAAAATAGCAGGACAGTACAGGACATAAACACAGACGCGGACTGACAGCACTGAGCCGGAACACAGACGCATACATAAAGAATCACAGTGACACACGGTCGCACTCACCCCTCCGCCTGACTCCCAGCCCATAAGGTAGCGATATAGGTGTACTGTGGATACTGATACCTGAGAGAGTCCTGGGGAAGAGGCGTGCCCGGGCGGCGTGGCCGCAAGGTTAGGGTGTCCCTTGGTGATTTCGTGTGTTGTATATGGAGGGCCAGGTGGCCTTGGTACCTGAGCCACAAAAAGACGGAAAATGAGTCACGAAAGAATAAGACAAGACTGCATGCTTGTCACATACTCGTTAAGTTGAATTCAGTGAATTCAAAACAGCAGGTCACATATTTGGGCATTTCTAAAACAAAGGGCACGCAATCTCACGAGTATAACACCAGCGCTTATCTACAGGAATGACTACTATAGGATAATGTAAAAGAGCAGAAATTCAATGTTGTTCTGTAAAGTAAATTCAGTGCATCATGATATTAACTAAATTACTTTGGAATGATTATATTCTGCACATTATCACAATTTTTGATAACTCTGTACTGACAATTTAGGTAAAAATATGCTTCTGATTCACTGGCTTCCACTTTGCCTTAGTAGTTCTGTAACTAGAACTACTCTGTTCCTAGAACTGTAAGGTACTATGTATTAGTTTAACCAGAGAATTTAACCACTGAACCAACAAGCAATCTCAATGCACTGTTCCTTCTGAGGTTTGCGATTAGTAGTGGCTTCACAGGTATTGGGAGAACGTGACCCAGATCTGAAGTTTAACAGGAGATTAGGGTGCTAATCTCCCTTCATTATAGGATCCCGTGCTGTTGTTTCAATACTGCTGCCTTAGCATCAGTGGCTTTGACCTCAGGTCAGATGAAACTCTGGTTTAAGAGAGATCTACCAAATGGTACTACAGCTTGGGACCTTACAGATCATAGGGCCCTTTATAGGGGACAATGTCTGGCTTTATTTACTGCTCTCCCCTGAGTGTTCCAATAGTTTTATTTAAAATTTCAAAATGTTCCTAAAATACAGCATTCCATGTTATACTCTAAATGTAACATTTTGTTCTAGCTACCCAGTAATGAATAAGGTTTTTTTCAATAATTCTTCATGCTTTGAACACCACCATTAGACATCGGTCCACAATCAACTACAAGTGAACTTTGTTTGCTGGAAAGACATTCATCAATGGACACTTAAAATGTAAGCCAGGTTAGATCATCTGCTTCTTCCTATAATCCATCAATTTATGTTATAAGGCGTGTGCATTTGTGAGACTATCGGCATTAATCCCCGTTTATACTGCATGCTATTCTACAAATTCATGCAAATACTTTTTCAAAAGACCTCGGGAAAAAATCGAAAATTTGTCTGGGAAGCCTCCCTCTTCAGATTTTCAATAATCATATTCTCCAAAAAAATAACATTCCAGAAAAATCCAGCTTTTAGTGCAGCCTAAAATAGCTCATTGGCATGGCCAATAACATAACCTCAAACAGAAGAAGAAAATGAGCAACTGGATAGGCAGCAACAACAGGGATAACAGACAAAACACCAATCTTAAACTTTAGCCCAGTGATGAAGCAGACTGCTTCACAGACCTGCACCTTCTATTCCCACATTCAGTTTTCATTAATCCTTTACTCATGGCTCAACATAACCTTAAGGTGAGTAATACAATGTGTAAGTCTGCACTGCTGCATTTCTCTGCCAGGAAACTGGAGGAAATGAGATGCAAAACGGCCCTCTTCACTGGTTAAACAACCAGAAATAAATATATAAATCAATTAATAGCTCATATCCCCTTTGAGGCTGAAGCAATAAAACACTCTTGGGAACAGCACACAGGGAGTGGGTGACAATATCAAGCACTTAAGAGCACTGGTGCTACAAGTAGTTTTCTACCTCACTGGAATATTTCAATACAAATGAGATGGGACTATATTCTGTGCTGACTGGCAAAATCTGTGTGTTGAGAAACTTTAATGGCAGGTTACTATCCCATTATGTGGGACCCTAATGAGTTCACTACATGAACAAATCCCAATTCATAGGAATTCAATCAGAACTTTTGCAAAAGTGGCATACTTTGAAATCCATTATAACTTCAAGGAAATGCTGGACTTTTTTTTTTGATGAACTCAATACAAGCACTACTCAAGTGTAACTATTTTACTAGAAGCAGACCATAAAAACAATGAAAATTTAAAAATGCTTGAAACTATGCATGAAACTTAGTTGTCAATGGTAAGGGGGTAAACTTAAGTCATACTAGTAATTGGTATTAATAGTTAGAAGTGAGGATCAAAGAACTATTGAACTATTTTCTGTTCTCAGCTTTTACATACTGCCCCTTCACAGCCTGTGGACATCAGCAGATATTTCAGTGACTGAGTGCAGCCTGGAACGTCATAGGCAGGGCAGGGAGAGTCAGCCGGCTGACGCTAACTGATGACTAATTATTCGTGAGAATCTAAAAAGGTATCGGGAGGTTTTTCCACATAATTAAAAAAAAAACACTTTCAAAATGACACTGCTCTTCTGGAATATACTCCTGGAAATAGCTCTTTGATCCCGAGAAGTGGTATATTATAGTTTATTGTCTTTATAAAAAATGTTCTGGTAATGCTTAAAATACTGTAGAATCAGTATAGTACAGTATCTATACTGTAAACAGACTTAAATAAACACTTCAGTAAATGAATAAATAAGGAGAAGTCTTCACGGGATGTAAAGACGTCAGACTCACACTGTAGACAGCAGTGACTCCGGGCTGTCCAGGGAAGATCCGATCCTCTAGCGGAGGCTGTACTCTGGAAATCCTGAGGCACGACATATTAAGGAAAACTCTGGCACAATGTCAACTTAAGGCAAAACAGGTGAATAAGAGGACGATAGCGAGGACTGCAAATTAAACAGGTTAAACTGCCACAAAACATTACTCACAATTAACTGAAACAACAAGACGGATAAATAGCTCACTCTCCGGGACTCTCGCTTCTTATTGCAAAACTGTAGTGACGGGTAATGTTTCATCACATGCAACATTCCAGATAAATAAGAGTTTCATTTCTCATGCTACATAGTTCTGAATTGTAACCTAGCACATCAGTACATGTAATGTGTTTATCTACACTTAATCAATATTTTTTCACTATTATATTTAGAAGTTGTGAAACCTCTGCAATATTTTCACACTAATACAAGCCAAACTGCAGCATTTAGAATGCAGAGGTTCTCGGACTGCAGACCTTTCAATTTGCTCCTTTGCATCATATTGATCCGTCTAATTATCGGTCCAAGACCTGGGATTGTAACATTTCCCACTTGTATTGAAACTTTGCTTTAACTTTTTTTTTTAATCAGTGCAAGTACATGGGCTTTTAAATACCCTATGTTCTCATTTCAGGTTAAATGCATTTAAATACTGTAACATATAAACAACAAAAATAATCAATGTTGCAGGTTTTCTTTTTTGAGTTATTACAGTTTATAGGCTTGATCCAATTTTAGCCAATACTGACAAATGTTAGTTGAGCTGCTCTACTAACTGATAACTTTAGACATTTTATCATTTATTAACCTTTAAATCATGCCTGTGTTGAATCTCAATTTAGTCACAATGGCACAGATGCATCTTCTGGAAAAGGAACAGGTGGGGTAACCAAATGTTCACAAAAGGTTCTCTAAAACAATACAATTTAATATACTGACAGCTGTTTTATTAGTTTTAAAAGATTAAAATGCTGTGAAGTACTTAGATTTTGCGTGTATAGTGTTTTTATAAATGTCCAAATGTGATCAAACATTTATTTATAGAATAATTAACAATAATATAAAAAAGATACCAGAAAATACCATACAGTACTGTATATGCACATCCAAAAGTGCAGCAAACCCAGCCAAGAATATGTTTTACAATTTACAAGAAGCATACAATACTACTTTAGAAAATATTCTACAAAATATTCTAAGGCTGCATGATCTGTATATGGAATACTCTTTAATGCCTCTTTCTAAAGCATCACAGGCATACTTTAGTTAGAACCAACTTGATCTTCTAAGCATTTATTCAATTCTTCTGCTAATATTAGCAATTTAGCAGCAGACCAGATATCCCTGTTGACATTCCTACAGCAATCATGTTAAAAAAAGTCTAATTCATTGTCTTTAAAAAAGTCCAGCAATCTATCCTGTAAAGCTTATTTCAAATGAGGCGAACTCATCAATCTGTAACTTTTAAAAAGTCAATTGAGTTGCTCACCATATGAAGTTTAAATGTAACTTTCAGTTTCTGTTGTCCGCTGTGCTCTAAACTATTTACCTGGAATGTCTGAGTCAAATTGAATACGGATTAAAATGGGAGCCGAGACCCTACTAACTTTAATGATACTGTGCAGCGTTTTGGAAAAACAGCTTCCCAAAAAGAATGCTACAAAATGAACTACTAGGCGTTGCACAATAAAGGGAAATCAGTATTTTGCTGAACTCCTTTTTCCTTGTTTTTGAAGGATTATGATTAAACACTTTAGCACTGATTTATTTCATTTTATCTTGCTTTCGAAAACTTGTCAGCTGTAATTTCTGATGGAAAGTTTGGCATGCCAAGAATAACTATCGCCTACTACAGAAGCAAAAGGACATTCAGTATGAAATTAAAAGGAAAACACAGATGATTCTTTCGAACGTGTGAAGTATATGCATAATTGTACAAACACTGATGGATTATAAAAAGCCTTGACAGCCACATATGGAAAATACATTCAACATCGTAAAAAAAACAGCCACTTTCCAAAACCCTTTGATACTTAAAAGAAAACAGGGAAGCCGGTGCACTTCAATAACCTAATCCTGAGCAGTAAACATGCCTGCAATCAAAGTGGTGACGAAGTGAAGTCACATGATTTCAAGGAAATGGAAGCTCTCCTTACTCTCTCTTCAAGCTGCTTTTACAAGTTTTCTTATGTTTCCCCCGCCCTCCCATTCTCTCTGGGCACAGTGGAACTTTACTTGCTGCCTGGCACTGTACCAACAAGACCCCCCTCCACAAAACAAGTCTCCAAAACTATGCTTCTTTAAAAACCCCAAACAGAACTACAGCACTGACTAATGACACCGAGAAAAAATCTCCAGCGTTGTTTGGGCATGCACTGCTCACACAGAGCTGTGCGGGCATATTTGAGAACAACTGTTCCCAGTGAATAGGACTGTTAATATCCCTTACAGTAAGTGAATAATGACAGACACCAGTTCAGTTTTGTCATAATAACTTCCAGCCTATTCTTAGAAGCTCTTATAAAATCAAAAGCAACTTAACAGAAGATAAACTATGCCTTTTGAGACTGATTTATAAATGGACTACAATACATAATTGGCTATACTTTATAGCAATGATAATCTTGCTCACTGCAAACAAAAGGAGAAAGGAAGGAAAAGAGAACAAAATAAAGAACAATTTTAATGAATTTTAATAAAAATTATTATACTTAACAGAAATGCCATTGTTTTCAGTCTGTAGTAACTAATGATTTAAAGATCATGGTAATACCTTCACAACTGTGGCTACTCGAGAAATGGAGCATGGACAAAAATGACACTTTACCAGACTCACCGACGGCCAAGAAAAACCATTTAGAAAACTTAACTGCCCTCTCTACGTTAATGAATGCCCTGACACTATACACAAGCGTCTTTCCCCATCTGTAACTAACCTCCCACTACACGTTCTCTGTTGTTATCACAGGTTATATTCGAATTGTCACTTTTTTACTGAAAGCAATAGCAGCATACACTTCACAGGAGGGACAGATAATATCACCGTCATAACGTCAGCAACTCTTCGCCTGCTTTTTCACACTTCATAATCAAGGTGCAGAACTCAGTTACTCTATTTTTAAGTAAAAATGGGGAACACTTGTAAGTTGTTGACAGGTGACTCAAGTAATCTGTTCAAGTAATTAAGGAGAAACCAGTCCCTGAATGCCAAGGGATTTTTGCTCCAAATGATCTAAATTACCTAATTTAACAAATAACATGCTAAACTGACTTCAGTAAAATCCTTCAGAATTAGATTTAATGTCTACCCATAAAACCTGCAGAGTTGGCACTCTTTAGAACAAGGGATGGAGACCTTTGGTTTAAATTAACTGTTTTATAACTACCCAAAAGTAACTAACTCAAAATCCATGAGTACAGAGGCAGATATCATAATTTCAGAATTGGGACTTTCAAAGGATTCTCTTGACATCCAGAAACATCTGATTTGACAGCTGGGGAAAAGTGCCCAAACTTGCCAATAACATGGAATGTCTCTCGATGTCACACCCTTCTCTACATGAAGTCCTTTGTAGAACAAGCCAGTTAAACCCTGACGCAGAAGAGTTACTAGGGAGCACATCCATAATATTTTCTTCTGTGACAACAAAATGACCTTTGATATACGCCAGACTGGAGTTGAAAATGGATGGCAGCTGTAATGCGACACTGGAGTACATGGGGAAGGATAAGCAAAGTCTGTGTCATAACTGCAGATGGAAACAGATCTAGAAGATCTTCACAACTAAGCTAAGTGTCTCAAGATTTATTGAAAATGCAAGCGCATACATACAGGTGTGGGATTTTTAATTAAATGCGATGTAGCTGCAATTGTATTTAGTGCTGCAATGCAACTCCATAATTTAATTCATCTCATCACCATTCCAAAAAGGCAATAATTCTCCCATTTAAGACAGAGCAGATCTTTTGCTATATACCGGTGTCTGAAAAACATCTGTAGTGTTAGGAGTATTTAATTGTATGTGAATGCTTACACTATAATTTCGCCTAACAAATCTGGTGTGAACTAGGCCAAAATTATAATATACCAAGTCTGACTATTTGGAAATCCTAAACTCTTAGTCATACAAAAGTAACGTTAAGCTGGATAATCTAGCATTCAATTAACTGCTTTTGAGCACAACACACTTTCATTTGGGACAAATACTCCAATACACCAATTTTTACAGGTAATGACAATTATCAGTCTCAAAAGATGAAGCTACCTCCAATAAATTAAGCAGGTGATTGGTTAAATTACGTTATTTACAGATCATGCAGAGCAATATTTTACATTAATCAATTAACTTACAAGTTCTCTTTAGGAGGTGCAAGTAATAATTTAAGGTGACTTTTTATGATGTAAGGAGTCGCTTCCCCTACTTTTCAAACATCACAAATCCTAAGTTCAGATCGAGGGCCTCTGCAAAATAAGCAGGAATATGCCCCCAGAATATTAAAGATCAGTTTACCTCTCAATTATGCCACACGGGGCAATGGCAGCCAGAGTACTGCTGTACTCCCAGAACTGAGCAAGAGACCCCACTCCCCACTCGGGCCCGGAGCCAGGAGGCCTCAGGTTTCTTGTTTATTCTAGCTTAGAGACAATAACTCCTAGATCTCACAGCCCTCCTCTTTGACAGGCATCTTGCAAGACCGAGGGAAGAGAGAAAGGACAGCTTGTACAAGTGCGGCACTGCGGAGATGCTTCTCCCATCGCGGAGCCCGCAGGGGCAGGAACCACATTGTTACCCCAGCGCTACGGGGAACAATCGGGGCTTTGTTATCTGGTGAAGGCCTACTCTCCCCTCCTTGGAAACACACGCCTCCCAGAGAAGGAAACCTGTGGCTTCTAGGATTCTTGTGCAATTATTAGCCCATAGAAAACTCACTTATATGCACTGCAGGAAGAGAGCATACAGGACAGACTAGCGTAGAGTAATGCTGAAAATGAATGACAGTCCTTGTCCAGTTTTCTACAACTCATGTAATTCCCTGTGTGGAAAGATGACAAACCAGGGTTTGCAGAGACATGAGGCGCTCACAGGCATACAGTATTACCAGAAGCTCATCACAGTGAGGATAGCTGCTATGGTTTCTTGGAACACCAGGAAGATTCACATTCAGCCACAACCAGGTATCATTAATTGCATAAAGAGGGATTCCTCATTTTCTCTAACACCTTATGGATCTTTGGAAACAATTTACACATTGTCAGGTAACCATGTTGGAATGATCAACGGAATTAAGGCTCAAGACATGCTGAGAAGACCAACACATTTCTTAACTTTTGAACAACGATCATTACATATTGATTATGCTGTCACCAATCTCACCTTTGTTTCTACTTCAAACAGATATTGTTTTTATGCAATCACCACATTTATTAAGGTTAAAAACAAATAACAAAATTCATATCGCTACATAACAAGCAAGTGCAATGTTCACTTTAGCCCTCACATTTCACCTGAGGCGAAAGTACAAATATTAGACTCTGTTAGATCAATAATGCAATTTCTGAACCACAGGAAAAGTGCTAATCTGTGTGTGAGCAAATTCATAATAAAATGCATAGCTGGCTCTTGTAACCTAAGACAGCCTGATGTTTATTACAGCTGTACATGACCAGAAACAGCAAAAAAGATTACTTGAAAACCATGAGGTCTTGACAAAGGGTGCCTTCTCCTGACGACTAATACTGCAGTTCTCTCCGACAGACTGCTGAACAGGACATACCTAGTTGCCACAGAAGCAGAGGATGCTTGATGAGATTCAGCAATGCCTGAGCTTGCAAGAAAACTGCACTGCTTCGTTTCCAGAGCTGGAACCCGATACCTAATGTACAGTACTTGCCAAGTCTCTATTTCACACATGTGCAAAGATATTTTGTGTTGGACATTTTCATTGTTTCCTCGGCTACAGCTTCCTTAGAACTGTGCCAACGAAATCTCCTCTAATAATCAGATACTTGACAGAATCACCTTTGGTGGTTTATTAGCCACTTAAAGCATACACATTTGGCTACAACAAATAATTTAAAGATAGAACTAATTTGTTCAAGATTGTAGCATGAGAGCACTCATTTCTTACAGACAAGTTTTCATTATCAGCGATGGCCTCCTGAGAAAAAAAATACACTACAGACGAAGAGAAATGTAACCTTTCAGGCAAGGATGGATAAGGGAAATGCCCTGTCCACCGTGGATTCATAGATCTAAAAAAGTATAATACAAATACTTGAAGCCCTTGTGCTTTAAAATGAACTGGAAGTTTGGTGTTTCCATTACCCGTTCAAAAACATAGAACTGAACATAGAACATAGTTCCACACGTATAAACTGTCTAAATATGGCAGCACACAACAACCAGTTGCATCCACGTTAAATGTATTCTCCTTATACATGACTGTACAGAACCACCTCCCCAAGAAGGCTGACAGCTAGTAGGGGGAAAATGCAAAGGAAGGATAATGCTCTTGAGAGGTGATGGGAGGGGTGGGTACATAGAAGTACCAAACACACACACCACAACAAAGCAGCCTCATTAACGGCAGCACAGGATGGGTTAAAAATGAGGATCTTCAGTTCCTCCCTCAGCCGGACAGCAAGATGAAGTTGTTGCCTGCGTCTCCGTTATCCTGACCCTGGGTATTGTCGGCAGGCTCGGGAAAGCGCCACCTCCGACTGCCGCCCTGCATCTTAAGCAGCGCTGCCATTGTCTACAGAGCACAGCGGCAGCCACATACATTGCCCGTTACCAGGGCAACCAGGAGAACTAGATTCCCCACCCCCACCCCTTCTGGCCGAGGGAACATCCCTTGGCTGGGAATTCCACCCACTGGGAAAGATAGCTGGAGAAACCACAAGGCATGTGACAGCCGGGTCCTTAACCTCACCGGCAGCCAGGGAGGAGAAGAGGAAAAGAAATTCAAACAAGGCTACAAGATTCTCCAAAGACCGCTACAGATACAAGCTTTCGGCAATGTAAACCCACAGCTGAACAAAACCCTTGTGTCTCACTTAGTGCTCGCTAGCCTAACCCCTTTCTCAGGGTGTCTGGAGTACTAGCATGAGAATAACACCTGCCTTTAATTGGAACAAGCACTAATATTGAGAAAGCAGCTAATTAGTCACAGAAGATTATGATTGCTAGGGGGCTTTTTTTTTCCTCTCCAACAGCAAAGGACACCTATTCCAATAATTACAAAATGTATGCAAACGAACTAAGAAGCCCAAGTGCACGACCATCTGTGTACAGGCTACTTTTGTACACTATTCCACATTTCTTCTACACATGATCCAATAAGAGCCAGGTAAACACAAGCAGGTCAAAGTTACTTGTTCCTTCTTTAGCACAACACTACATTTACACAAATGATGGCAATGATATGTAACAATCCAAGTACACTCAAAAACCTCCCTAACCGGATAAATACATCATATTCATTGTGATTTCAATCACTGAACTGAGAGTTGAGGAAACAAATCTGCACCATGCCTGGAATGCTAAGAGACAACGGTTCCACAGCTGACCCCTTATTAGTGTGTTTCACAGTAGCAGCATGAGGACAATTCAACAGCACTCGTATTTTTACAGGGCGGAAAAAATAATTGTGTTCTTGTTAAAATCGGATACTCATCTGGCAGACATTTTAATTGAGCAGCAATTAATTAATTGTGGGGTCCCTGGTGATGGCAGAATTAACTGATAAGAATTATTAAAAGGAGCTGCCTCAGCTGCCATTGATTCTGAAACCCGGATTGCTGAAGACGGCTTGGCAGAGGTTGCCTATAGGTTTCCTAGCTAACATTAAAATCTTGCATCTGATCTAAACTCTTGTGAACAACTAAAGCAGTAAGAGACCAAATCCTTTAAAAAATCAATTACCTTCAAATGACACTGCATTTTCTTAAGAGTCAACAAAAGATTACATTTAAACTGCATATCAGATCCACAAAGGATCTTCACATGACATCTAATTTAATGTGCAAAAAGCATGCTCAGCACATTCACAACATGGAGAGAAATGGGAAAACCTCTCTGCTGACGTCTGAATAGAATGAACAAGACCACAGGAAAAGCCTCAAGGGATTTCAAGGGAAAATTAGAGCAATAATAAGAAAGATCTGGGGAAAAAAAAAAGATTGTCATAAGAACAATTAAAATACTAGTTTCTGATAAAATATTTTTTAAAGAACAAAAATGGCTTTTTAATCTGAATGGGCTTTTCTTTCCTTTAATATTGCCTAGTGCTAGGGACACCCTGCAGTCAATGGATTGAATGAATTTCCCCTATTGTATTTGTTTTAGTGCAGGAAGCAGCAGACTGTTGAACAATGAATTGATACTGCTGGGACCAGAACACTGTGCCTTGTATTGTAGCGTGGTACTCTACGGACACTGCTTCCATTGGAATAAGTAAAATGCTGAATAAAGTATTGTTACTATGACACAAAACAAGCTGAAGCAACCTACTGCAGCAAGAAAACAAGTATAATGTAATCTAACACTAACCACTGCTTGTGCTGATTGTTAGATTTGCTTAACTAATATCTTGGCTGCTTTGATTTGGAGAACATGACAGGGCAAATAGTAAAGTACTTTGTTTTATGTGTGAGATAGGACTTGCTAACATAACCAAAGGCCCACACAATCTTCAAGCAATATCTGAAATAAGTTTCAAGTTCATATGATCACCCCAAAGCAGGACTGAAGCATCCCAATAGTTTATTTTTCAGTGACCTTTTCTTATATATTTGTCTCCTTAAGGACAATTCTGTTCATATATACTTTTGTTAAAAAGTTTAAAAGTTAGCTTTTAAAGTCTTTCAATTCTTTGATAGTACATTGTATTTAAGATCAAGAACAGATCAAATGTTTATTGTAACATGCATATTCTGGAGACGATTTTCAGCAGAACAGTTATTTGCCCAGGTTTTGAGTTGGAACCTAGTTTCACATTATATAATCTTAGATCCACCTATATGTTTTTATATATTTTATAAGACATCATATTTTTCAATAATTCAATATAAAAGTATTAGATAACAACTAACTAATCAGACAAAACTTTCCAAGATTATCACTTTGATCTGACGTGGTGCAAAAACGTGTTTCTCACTGGAAGGAGGTTATATACTGTATGTGAGACCTTCCAGCTCACACCCTGTTACTCCATGTAACATGAATTCCTCTTATCAGAGAGCCGGAAAAATGAGCACAACTAAAACATGGCCAAAATTTCCAGTAATTCTATTTGAGACATCTTGGATCACTACTCTTATCAGGTTTCAAAATCTGGCTGTAATGTTTCTGAACAACTGAAGGGGCACATAGAAGTAAAAACATAAGGCTGAGCAGACATTTTGCACAATCGAACCCCAAACTCCAGAGGATCACAGCTAGACACAGCATACTACTAATCCAACATTAGAGAGAGCAGCCAAACAATGAAAAGATGTGACTATAAAAACTGAAGAATTTACAGAGGCTTTCATTTTTTATGTCTGAAAGTTCAGAATGTTTTTTTTAATGAAAATTACTATTTAAAAGAACATTTATAGAAAATGTATATAAAAATCGAAAATATAATAGGTTCAAATTTCTGTTGATTGCAGTAGCAGTAGCAGAAGTATACAGTCAAATATTTCAAAAGGAATGTTAATTTTAGTTATTCTCTGTTTGGATATCTTTGAAGAACTTTTTTCCCCAAAGTGCAAGCTAACGTATGCTGCTCACGCACTCTCAAATTAATATTGAGAAGTTATGCCTTCAGTCAATACTTTGATTTTAGCCTATAAGCCACAGTTATTGACAGCACCTCTACCGCTTAACTGACATCATTAATATGTACTGTAAGAAAATGTGCCTAGGGCATATTGCAGATTATATCCTTTGAGGGCACACCCTACATTTAATATACCAAGACTCCAAAAAGTAAGATGTAGTTTTAAACCAGTGGTACAGCTACTTACTGAAGTTGCTGTATTCATACTGTACAAACCCAGATTAAACTAATCTCTCTACACTGTAGATGTTACTTGGGGATTCAGAGATTTCCAGATCAATCCAAATATCCACACTGCCTTCAATATGCCATGTTTAACACAGATGACGAAGAATATAGGCATTTTTTCAACAAATATAAAGTATTAACTTCCTTAAAAAAATAAGGTTGTCGGGAAAATACCTATAACATTTTTACCTCAAAATTATTAAGCTATTTTAAAAAGTAACAACTAAATATAAAACACAAAAGGTTGGTAACTTCTAAAGCAGAATAACAGCAAAGAAGTTGTAAAAGCAGCAGAGCTTTGATATGTCTAATAAAAGGAAACAAACCCTGCAAGCTGAATTCTGATGACTGGTATACAAGCTGCAATCAGTAGTGAAACTACGTTCTAAAATGTTCTTATAGATCTGAGATTCTGACGTACAGTAAACTTGTATTTACAGTAAAGTACTCTCATTAATTCTGCTGTTTTCACCGTAAAAATAGGGAAATAAGGAAAACAATACAATATCATTTATTGTTAAATAAAATGGGGAATCCCCTTTCCTGTTAAGCAAAAATCAAATTGTAGTTCAATGTTCATAGTCAGAAAATATTTCTCTAAAGTGTGGGAGAAGTGGGTTATGAATAACCAGCACAAAAGGTTTGGATGGTTTTTTCTTAAAACTGAAGGTTTACCACTGAAAGTGGTATACTGGTCAAGAAAACTGTGATCAACCTCAGGGGCAAGTCTTAACTAAAATGTCAAACTGTTCAGCTAAGATAAGTGCACTCTCTAGCTTATGTAAATGCTGGATATAAGGATCCTTCGATTGAAACAGTAACAAGAGGTTAGCTCAGACTGAAAAGTGCAGTAACCTCTACTGCAGAAAGTTTATAAGTCTTGATCATGCATTATACAACCCTACAGAAAGCCTCCTTTGTGGTTTCCCGACCTCCTCCACATCTAATTCCAAGTTGGGGGTTAACAATAGTTTTGTTGTATCTCAAGTCCCTAGTGCTGTGGCGATCTACCAGCACATCACATTATCAAGTAAAGATGCAGGTCCATGCTGGTTTTCAAACTTTAACTTTTTTTTAAATTAAACATTTTTTCATAATAATACACTATTATTTTTACACTTCAAACATACCAGGGGTTACAAAGGACAGATCTGCAGCAAAGTGTATTATCGGTCTACCGGTGAATACTTAGTAGGACCCAAGAGGATGCTTTTGGTTTTTCTCTCATTAACAGGCTAGCAATCCAACACACAAAGATAAATATTAAAGCATTAGGTACTTTAAAAGCTCACTTAGTATTCAAATTAAGATGTATAAAAATGTTTATTGAAAAACTAACAAACCACTTTATTAGGTGATTGCATTTAAAATTAAAATCTCAAAGGTACAACCCATATTTTAGTTTCTCTACTGCTGTATTAAGGTCTTCTCATTAACAAATCTGACAAACAGCAAAAAATATTAGAGGTTACAAGGTTTAACTGCAGTTACGCTGCGTAATTCATTAATTTCGATTACAATCATAACTTCTCATTTTGTACTCACAGATATGACATACTCAAAGAATAATGACAAATATATTTTGGAAAACCGAATGGAATAATTCAGGTTTTAAAACACTTTATGAAAGCAATGTTTAAACTGAAAGTACTATAAATAGAAAGAATTGAAACAACATCAGAAAAGATCATCACTACAAAACACATAAAATAAATATCCTTATAAGAACAAAAAAACAAGTTGACAGCACATTTGAGTACTGTACTACAAATTACTCTAAAAAACCTTTCCTTTCCCTAGACTGGTTAAAGTTGAAGTGCAAGGTTACAGTGTCTTTGTGGTACAGTTCAAGAACATTCCTGAATTCCATACATCTTCGGCATCGTTTCACTGGAGTCTCACTGATTGTCTTTTTACTCAATAATCCTGGACTTACTTCATGCAACATAGCCACTTTTTTATTTTTAACTCACAGGGGAAAAAAAATAAAATATTTGGCCTCTTTTCTCTTCTGCTGTGTACAAAGAAACCAAAGGGGACCACCCATGAAGGCCAGAAAAATCGCAAACGATGAGGAAGCAACGGACAAGTGCCCATGGCCTGCTACAGCACGGAGCTACAGAGCATACCCAGCACTAACAGCAGAAAGAATGATTTATTCTGCGTGTCAGAACACCGTCGAGCACTTAATCACCATATAGCAATTGTATCAACTGTGCTGTGCATGGCAGAGGCGGCCCATCATGGACTGTGGAATGCCAGATGTGGCCTGCCTGGGCTGTTCAGACTAGGACGGGACCTGGCGCAAAGGCCTGCTGAGAATTTGCCTGCATGCTCCAAGCTTTTCCAAGGAAAGAAGCAAAGAGAGATCATGGCTGTTTGGTCACCAGTTTGCACAGACCCAAACATATATGATAAATTCCTTGTGCAGCTCATAAGCCCAGGGAAATAAATCCAACAAGTACAAAACTGAAGGACCTATATTTTATGGATGACCGCCTTGGCTTCATAACACAGAGAACAGATGCTAGATGAAGTTTCAGTAGTATTTATGTTCCCGGTAATTCAGACAAACCTCTGAAGTGTTCTAATATTGCACACGCTCATTTGAAGGAGGTTCTGAAGTGCAGAAGTTCATATGAAATTAAAAAATTCTGTAAACAAATATACATCTACACAAGTACATACTGTATGCATTCTCCAACATATATTTGGAATACTCCTGTGAGCATATACACGTTAGAGAAACCTAAGCCAGCAAAATGAAACTATCAATTGCATTCACTTGCTACCAGCTGCTCAACACAGCAGGACTGACTTGGCTCATGAACAAAATCACTGCTGCCAGTTCAACAGAAGAATTACAATAGAGCACACAAATTAAGTGCCTGTAAAATAGGAAACAGGGATTGCACGCAAAGGGTAAACCACCTTTTTTTAAAAACAACGAATGTGCAAATTAAGTCACCATAATATCACCAAGAATTTGAGACAGCTCATTACTATTGCTTTTGTTATCCAGCTTTTACTTCTGTTGGTTATTTTTAAGCATAACACTCCTGAGTCACTACTGTTGACTTGTCTTAATAGGCGGGGCACCTGTGGGACTTGGGGCAGTGGTGTCAGGTTGAGGTGCATCTGTCTGTTCGTCAGCTCACACACAACCTGAATCACACAGCAGAAAGATGCTGTCAGCCTGAGAATATACCACACAGGGGATGCTTGCGTGTCTGTAATTAGTCTAGGGCATCACTGAGATGCAGGCTAGTTGGACTACAAAAGTCAGTTCCAACATAGTGTATAAAGTACAATACAACCTACAGCCTTCATCATTTCCCATGCACAGATGAGGTCTGAATGTAACAATTCAAGTAGCATATCCTCAGCTCTGCAACTGTACACTCATTCGTCAAACTATAAGATAACAGAAATTAAGGAATTATGATGCTCTGACAATGTGTGGTGTCCGACTGTTCTTCAAATAATATTTGTCCTTGTGTTTTAGGTCAGTGGTTCCCAATCCTATCCTGTGGGACCAGTGTGTCTTCTCAGGCCTGAAAGCAAACACTAGTAAGCCAACACTCTAAACATGCAAGCAATTAAAGGCACCAACTAGTACCAGTGATTCAGACCTCAAATGGAACAAAAGCCAACAGACAGCAGTCTTTCAGGACCAGGGCTGGGAATCACTGTTGTATATAACTAGAGGTTTACATAAATGACACCTGCCTGAGACATTACAGCTCAATCAACACTTTCACCCGCACCAAGTCTGGATTAGTGATAGGAACAACAACATCCTCCACAATACTATGCAGTTGTCATCATTCAAGCCGGTTGTCCACAGTCGCTGTCCAAGCCTGATGTCACTGCTGCCCAGGGATTGCTTTGCAATTCTGGTCTAAATTACGAGTAGAAGTGCAAAGGGTTGTGTTAGTGCAGTAAGGAATATAATCTGAAACATTTTATGAGGATTATGACTAAAGTGGCTTGAGGCAGAATAAAAAGTCGTAAACAAAAATACTTACGTTTTTTTTTGTCGGCCTTCCTCTACAAGCATTTTTATGCGTCAACTGACATACAACGTTTTTCTTTTGTGATCAATTGTTTGCCCAAGGCTCGTTTTACAGCCTTGTAAACTTTATTTTTGCACCACTAAAATTAAAGAGAGGCACTACTAATCACACTACCCTAGAATATCAATGAAGACGGAGAGCCATTCTATGAGCCACTAGAATATGGAAATTACTCTCCAATGTAAAGGAAAAAGGCTTTTCTGCATTCAGAGGACTGTCATCACAAAACGGGAAATGGATCAGTAACTCTGACTCAGCCAGCACAGTGTACAGTAGATGTAAAACAGTCAGCATAAAATGTACACTTTGTGTCTCATGTTGAATAAATTAGACTTTTGTAAGGATATTTTGTGACATTATCTTGTAAGCTCACCTCTTTCTACAAAATGGGCAATATGATCCATTGATAATTCTCAGCACTAAAAACTTCAGATCCCACTTTTATTTTACCATGTGGGATAAAGAATTATTTTGAAATTAGTGAGCAAAAGAAGGTGCAGGTGCACACGTACTTATGTTATTCTGTATTTAGAAATCACATCACAAAACAGTGCAGTATAATTAAAAATAATAATCTAGAATACTACATTGCAAGGTAAAATAAATGAAAAGAAAAAATATGCAGGCTTAGCTACATTCTATGTACCTGTGGTGTGAGTATTGTACTCATCAATCCAAAGAAATGATTTATCAATATTCCAGAACCTTGTTTATTTTTATTTAAATTACACTTTCCAAAAACAGGATTAAGAAAACGATGATAATTACTTTAGGCCATATGAAAAGCTACTTGCATTATGAATTGCTTACAAAAATGACTAATTAATGCTTACATTAATCTTTGACTTTTGAAGACTTTGTGAGCTCCTAACCACCCTGTTCTTAGATTCAATGAGTGGGTAATACAATTGGCAATCTGGCACAAACACGTACCTAGCACTCCCAGTGAACTATCAACATGAGAACATTATCACCCTGTTTAACCTGAAAAGGGGTGTACCAGCCACACTGAACTCCAGGTGCAGTGAGAGAGAGAGAGAGCTCTGTGGAGAGTATGTGGCACACTGTACTGGATTAAAATAGGCAACCATGCATGGGAAAGAAACTGAGCTTATGACTGCAACTTGTCCTGAATGACTCACTGCAGTACTAACATATTCGGTGGAAAATGTCAATGAAAAGTGTTAGATTAATAAAGCAGCATCTAACCCCACAGGACTGCATTGAAACCTATGATACCAGAAGAAATTAAAGGTGGACCATATTTTAGAAGAATCTGGGAAATAATAAAGGGAGAATGATTTTTCCTCATCAAACCTTCAGCAAAATAAAAGCAAAACTAACAATTTACTGTTATGAGTCATGCCAAATAATAACACTTTGTTGTATACTGACTTGAAGTGCATGTCCACGTATATTAAACTACTGTATACACTACACAGGCTGAGAAAGCTAAACCTTTTTAGTCTTGAACAGAAAACAGCAGCGGCCTGACCCACGTATTCAAAGTCTTCAAAGGAACTGACAAAATCAAGCTAGTGGAATTTTTCAGAATAAAAAGTGAACGACGCATCACATCAGAGGGTACAAACGGAAACTATGTAAAGTGCATTTAAAACCAATAACAGGAAGCAGTTCTTTACACAAATGGTTGCCAGGGAATGGAACAACACACCCGGACATGTTGCTGTTGAAGCCAATACTGAGACTTCTTTCACAAAACGGCTAGACAAGAATCTCAGATCAATTAGCCACTAACTACCAACGTCTAATCTATAACCTGTCTTGTGTCCTTGGGTTCACATAACTGTTCGAAACTGAGGTATCATGTGAGCACATTAATAGTCATCAGGAAACAGGGGGGAGGCTGACCAGTCCATTGGAGATCACCCCTTACAATACAAGTATCCAGCAACCGGTATAGCAGCTTAAAGATTTATCCATCCAGCTTCAAACCACTCCATCCAGTTCAAGGTCACGGGGAACAGGAGCCCATCAATGCGAACAGCAGGCGCAAGGCGCAGTACACCCTGGACGGGACGCCAGTCCATCGCCAGGCACACGCACACACTCACACCAGGACCAATTTTCCCAGAAGCCAAATAATCTACCACTATGTCTCTGGCCCGTGGAGGAAACTGAAGCACTAGGTGGAAACCTACGCAGACACACAGGCAGAAACATACAAACACTATGCAAAACTACAATTATGGATAGTGAACCTAACAGGGCAAAAAGAGCACCTCCATATTAAAAGGTGGAACTCAAAACTGCACAAGTGGCACAAGCAAAGTCCAAGGTAACTAGCATTTCTAAACCTGGCCATCACCAACTGAGCAGGTTCCTAGTCCTTCTACCAGCTATGTCATCATTATTAAATCGCAGGCTGTTTCTCAGTCTTCACCCTCCCCTTCCAATAGCAGTTAGTACCTGGGGTCTCGCCATTCTCTCTGAGGCTGGGGAGGCAACCTAACAATGCAGGAGGGGCACCAACACAGCTATGGGGGGTTTTGATGTAAAACGGATAAAAACGACCAATGGAACAAAGCCATTATGAAGTCATGCAGTCAAAAGGCACGCATTCAGACACGCTCATCCCATACAAACACCACAAAAAGCATGCAATGAAACACAAAAGCTTTAAGCCCTTCGTACACGTCTGCTGTTACAATACACACTGCGGCTCCTCAGTCTGTCGGGAATGTTATGAGGGTGTTATAAAAAGCAGACACACTTTCCAAATGTGGTGGAGTTAGCTGCAAAAATGTCAGATTTCCCTTGAAATAGACCAAAGGGCCTCCAAGGACCAGACTCCCTGAAAGCCAAAAAAAACAAAAGACCCTAAGTGATATCGTTCCACAACACCTACAGCCATCCTGCCATTGCTCATGGAGCCCTAGTCCCACCTCTCTCTCCCCCAGACTCTCGCCTCTTTACTCCCCAAACCAGGGGTACGACTTGACATCGCTCAGATCGCCCCCTGACAGCGCTGACCATGGGTTTGAAGGGGGTAGGCTACACCCTCGCATCCCCGTTGACGCAGCATCCATTAAACCAAAGCGGGCAGCCGGCACCTGTCCGCCCAGCTCTCCATGCAAACCCGGCCTCGGGGGAGGGGTGTGGTGGTGGCTGTCAGCACCTCTGCTTCACGCCCCGCTGCCGTCCAGCCCCACGTCTACACCTCGAATCACGGGAATAAAAGTGATCTTACCTGTAGTTACAGCGAAAAGAATACATCCGGTTTACTGGGCGCAGCAGGCTGCTGCGATCCCTTTGTGCAACAGTGTCTCGCAATGCTGCCTTCACAGAGCCGCCTGGCGCACACACCGGCTGGGCATATGTAAACACAACCCAGTGTTGCAGCCAATTCACCGCTTTGCCGGTATTACGGGGTCGGACCTGCGCGTCACAGGCAAGACACTAGGGAGCCGGTTAACTCACCCTGCTCCCCCACCCCCCCAAAAAAAAAAAATCAGATCAAGTCCAGCGTTAATATTATCGCTCCCGAGTTCAGCGGATCAATGCATTTTCACCTCGTTTGGTACCTAACACGGCACAGGCCCACGAAACAACGGCTGTCTTTGCCGCAAACCGTTTGCCGAGAGAGCGAGAGAGAGAGAGAGAGAGAAGGGAGGGTGGGTAAAAAAACACCGACAAGAGCCAGGCCCCACGCAGACGGAATAAATGTAAAATCTTGAAAACTGCGCCCGGGGGTCGTTGTGCTTTTTTTTTTTTTCCCCACTCTCCCTCCTCCCCGAAACGCAGCTGCGCCGCACACCCGGGTTAACCTATCCCACCCGTTGTCTTCTACCAAAACGGACAGAGGGTGGGTGAGGGGAAGAAACACAAGACTCACACACACACACACAACACAAAACTTGACGTTCCGGGGAGCGCAGACCGGACCTGTCAAGTTCACGAACAAAGCCCGGCGTTACTGGACTTACCGTCGCCGGCCCCAGCCCCTACCCCCTACCCCCCTCGCCGGAGCACGAATGCCCCGGGACCCTGCTCTCCGGAGCAGGTATGTTTCTGGGGGCAGACGGGGGGTATGTTTCTGGTTGCTATGTGGGCACCCTCACCGAACCCCCCTTCCGACCTCTCTCCCGGGCCCGGGGGGCCGGGGGCGACACGGCCGGGCGAAGGATACTGCGGCGGCGGCGGCGGCGCGGCGGGCGGCTGCGGGGCGGCCGGGGCTCCCGGTAACGCCACGGAGGTCGGGAGAGCCCGCAGTTGGCTCGGCGGAGACGGCCCGGTTCCGGGTCCACTTCCTGCGGCAGCGGCTGATTTCGGTACCGCTTTCGGCGGCAAACTCATCGCAAAAAAATTCAACAAAAGAAAAATAGATGTAGGCAATAATAAATATTAATACAGAGGTGTAAAAAATATATTGTACACATATAAAAAAAAAGTACAGCGACAGATTTCCCCCCGGACCAGGCCCTTAATCCCTGTGCTGTACTGGGACAGTACAAAAAAAATGCCTTTTTAATGGAAAGAGTCGCTTTTATTGGGGTTTTATCTTCATGGGGACGGCGGGGGGGCTGCTTTCCCCCTCCCCGGCCGGGGCTTCCTCGATTCCGGTTCGGTTCTGCTTCCCAGAGGGATGTCGCCGGTTTTTCCTTCTTCAGTTACTTAATGTTTCTTGCTCAGTAATTGTTATTTTAAAAGTCCTTTTTCAGTGAGAAGGGAGATTTCGCTCAACATGGCGCTGCGGCCGCCTCCAGCAGTCCGGCAGGACGGACAGGTTCGGAAAACGTCGGTTGCTTCCGGAAATGCTCGGCTGCTCCCCCCCAACGGGGGTGACGTCAACATTCGGGTATCTTCGACTCCCTTCGCCAACGAGGTTTGGGGATTTTTAACTCCGGCTACTTACGGAAATTGTCGTTCTGGAAATCCCAATTGACAGGGTGTAAAAAGCGTGCTGTTTGTGCTCGAGAAGGTTATTTATGTACATGTATCATGCCCGTTTCACAAGTCTGATTAATAAATGCTAGAAGCCCTGTTGCCTCTGATAAGTGAAAATGATTTAAGCAGTGCTCAATAAATCAATAGCAGTTATACAACGTTGAAGAAACATTCACGATTTTACCATCCTAGAATTTGAGTGTATGGTTCAGGAACCAAAAGTATTAACGTAAGTAGATACAAAACAACTGAAAAAGATTGATAATGCATTGAGTATGTACTCGGGAAATTATTCTTACTTTTTTTTAATCAAGGTGAATGAGGTGGCGGAATTTTCTTAAAATCCAACAGTCCTTTTGAGTGTGTAACCGTGTCCTAAATTGTCCTTTTTAAAACCAAAATAGTTAAGGATCTTAGTGACATCTAGCGTCTGTCCTGTGAAGTACCGCCCCTGCAAAGGTATTGCTTAAAGACCGCCTTATGTTTACTTGGATGTTCCAAATAAAGTATTACTTCCTTTTCTAAATACCTTGACTTAGTCCAATGTAAAACGCTTCATGTACATACGCGCTTTATATGCATGTATGGCGTATGATTTTTAGGATTTAATTTTTTTTTTTTTAGCAGAGAAATGTATTTGATTTTTTAAAAATGTCCTAGTCTCATATACCACAATCTTCCATCTATTTTAAACAGCTTTATCCAGTACAGGGTCACAAGGGAGCCAGAGTTTATCCCAGCAAGCAACGGGCACCAGGCAGGGTACCCTCATGGATGGGACACCAGTTCATCCTCAGACAGACACAAACCTGCACACACTTGCAAAAGGGTCCTTTACCCCCTAGAACCAATTAACCTACCAGTACGTCTTTGGACTGTGAGAGGAAACCGGAGCACCTATTGTTAACATGGGAGAACATGCAAACTCCACATAGACAGGAATTTCTGGAACTAAATCCCAGCACTGCGGGAGTCTTAGTCTTTACCACAAACGAAGGTACTGGGTTACTTGCATAACGAACCATACAAATTAGATATAAGAAGACTAATATTGTGTGTTCAGGAACTGATTTGAGCTGAATATGTAATAAAACACCGCACTCTACAGAGGAAAAGGCATGGGTCACCAGAAGGTACTGTAACAGTGTGCTGTACAGAAAGCGAAAAGAACAAAAAAACACGTCAGAGAGTAATGGTTTGTAGGGCTACCTGATTGCAAGTAACTTACAGATCCAAGCAACTTATCGAGTAGTTCAAAGGCTTCTTTTTTTTTTTAAATCAAGCCCCACAGTTTTGCAGTTGGTTCAATCACCTGCACTCCCAAGAACAATGCCTTTATTAATCCAGTTTTGCCACTGAATTTTTATGGGCGTTCCCTGCTCCTGTTTCAGTACGCCAAACAGATTCAGTGTTAAATCTGTATAGTACTTGCTTAATAATGACCCTCTCCCCTTCCAGTCATTTCACCATCAATATCGCCTATTACTCCCATCATCCCAAACAGCGCAACTGCTGTCAGACTTGAAATCAAGAACACAAATGTACTTCTTTAAAAAGGTCTTTAATTACACTTTCAAGTTGAAAGCTTAAGGCATCAGGCTTTTCTTACAATTGTAACTGTAAACAATATATAGAGAATTGTTTTGGTTTTACATCCTGTCATTCATGATGAACTCACAGTGGGGCACAGATTGTTACAGCCCAGTTCATCCCATTAGGATAAAAAACTGCTGTTTGTAAGAGCTACAGTTAAAATAGCCAGACTATAGTGTCATGCAGTGATTTAAAGAGGAGTTGTCGGAAGAGACTGGGAGAAAACGTTTTTGTTATAATTCTAGACCAACAATTCTATATATATATAACAGTGTTCAATGGAGGTTCATTCATTATACGAAATCTTAATGACAACTTTCAAAGAACAAAACCAACAACTAGACAACCATACATATTCACCAATGAAGACCTGTTTCTTGTACAATGCAAACCCCATTCAGTGATCAGAATATATTTACACAAATGTACAGAAACAACAAATAAAACAGAAATAATTTAAGAATATGGTCTGAGAACCCAGTCCACCCTTTTCTTTCACAAACCATACATTAATTTTGTGCACAAGAACAAATCAGCCCCTTTCACCGCTGTACGTTTGCGCAAGCAGGTGTGTGGACAGGGGAGGTCCTGCCCCAGGTCACTGAACAGAAATGGGTATCAGTTTCTCGGATGGCACTGGATTTCACACCCCAACACACAGGAGCAAGCAGCACAACTCATCCCCAAGCTTGGTCTCCTAGGGAATTTAAAACCGTTAGTGGATAAGGCCTGTTGAATTCATTTAAAACAATCAATTCAACAAATGATTCAATCAAGGCATTAACAGCAGAAAACCACTGAGCTCTCCAAGACCAGGACAAAGTACAACTGGCCTGGAGGCTTGAAGCTAGCAACTAGGCTGTGCAGCCGTGGTTCACAACAACCTGAAAATCCCATGGAAAGTGTGCCCATGGAAACCGTTTTTACTATAGAGGCAGTGGTACTTGACCAATAAAACCCAGAAATAGTGGTTAATTATGTACATAAGTTCTTGATGTAATGGACCTCTGACTGTTATGTACTGACAGACCAATGGATTTTTGACAACACAAGTGAACCAACACAGTTAACCCTTTTCTGTTGCGCATTTAGTTTCTTGCATTCCATATAAAAATTACATTTAAGAGATAATTGTATTAATTCTATACAGTTCTTTTTTTCATTTATTCTGTGGTATAATCAAAGTGGTTATATTGGATTGAACAGCCTTTTCATGTGTAAAATCAATGAATAAGCTTTTTAAAGTCCATAAGATAGTACAATTTCAGCTAGTACTGTTCAAGCTCACTAATTAAACTCCATTTAACTACACCCCAAGAACAGTAGAGTGTAGTATCAACACTCCTCCGGCAGTTTTGCCTGGTACGTTTGGTATGACACAGTTTAAACGCAGCACTGTTTGTAATATTTTTATCACTTCAGGTAATTATAATTATTTTTATTTGCTTGTAGATCGAAATTAGAGGCCCTTATTGTGTCTTTAAAAAGGGTCACCCCAGTTACAAAAGCTTTGAGAACAATGCAACAGAAAAAAGTTTGTTGTAGCATTCCAGCACATACAAAATAGACTAAGTTTACTTTCTTAATAATATTCTCCTTGGTAAATGTGTGTCAGTCCTGAAAGGCTGCAGTCTGATGATTAACACATTAAGCGCTGGTAGGTTATATGTAACATTTTAATATCCGGACAGACAACACACATACAGCACTACAGTAGCTTAAATCATAGCAGCCTTCCTCACTGAACTGCAAATCAGTTCTTTTCTCTGGAAATTTCTTTTCCAGTCAGTATAAGCATCTTAGTATTGCTCAATAAACTACTAATAACAAGACACATCATGGGAGAAATAGTCTTCTCTCAACTTGCTATTTTGAACATTCCTTGCTCATTAACCTTCCATCACAGTTTTCTCATGAAACAGCCGATTATGAAGTTATTTATATATAGGTGTGTAAGACTGTTCTTCAAAATATGCAGTCATTGATCATGGAATAAACAAACTGAAAAGCAATTATGTTTAAGTATCCAAAAATTGAGCTACAATAACAGGAACTTACAACAACCATAAAAATAAATAACGTGCTTAAAAATAATCATTTCTACACAAAACCTGAATCATGAAAAGTAGAAGTTCTCTCTTTTTTTTCTTATTTTCCATTTTCCAGTGTTTTGCATCTTTTCCTCTTCCCCAAAAATATTTTAACAGAGTTTCATTTTGAAGTTAGTGAAACAGCATGCTCTTCCGAAGTTAGCGGAGGTCCAGTGGGATTGTCGGAAAGGATAGCATCTCAGTGGTTTATAAATGTTGACGGCCTCCTTCTGCAACGTTCCCCATTCCCGGAGTTCCCAGTCACTCTTGTCCTGGATAGGCATGGCACTGGAAATCACCAAAGCTCACATTTACGTTGGGGGTTCATGGGGGAGTTGTGCTTGCAGTTGAAGTGCTGGGAGAATTCCCTGGAGTTGGACACGGTACCGATGACTCGAAAGCGAGAGGGACTGTGTGGGTCTGTGATCACGCCTTCGCGAGAGCTCTCAGGTGTCCGCACTGAGCACCACACCTGCAGTCGGGGAGAGAGGATACACAAGATTCACTCCTTACGTGCAGAGACAACTGCAACAAGCTCACACAACATCTCACTGTTGTGAGTCGGCTCTTTGCTTTCCTAGAGGAGGAAAGCACTTACAAATTGAAATAACAGGATGCTGATAAGATGACATACTCAAACAACTGTGTAGTAGATTGTGCACTGAGGCGTCACACAGACAAATTGGAGAACAATGATGGTACATGCCAGAAGGCACTATATCTATAGGAGTGCCGATGATTTTACAGCCTACAAACACTGTCCCCCCCACTAAACCATCCCTGCCTGGACACCAGTGTTATTTGTGCCCACTGGTACAGTATGTACAGTCAGAGATCAAATGACCAATAATTTTAGATAGATGTTTGAACAGACCAGTGCTTTAAGCATGTCAATTATTTAGCAGGCTCTACAAAGGATGCTTTTTAAAGAAATTATTTAGTGAAAAAAGCCTTCTCTCAGCTCTGATTTTGGAAAACTGGATTTTGACAGGTGGTGTGGAAGATAAGCCTAATAGAATCTTTTTGGCAACGGATTTAGTATTAAAACTATATAGATCTTGCAGTAAATTGATAGATAGAGAAATCTCCCAGTCCATGACACCAAAAAAATACCTGTAAGATTAGGTCAGACCCTGGTCACAAAAAGCCCTGTAAATAATATTTAACTACAACTTTTTCCTTAAAAAGGAAAAGAGAACCAGCTTCACAGTCTTAATTGTGCCATGCACTTAAACTAACATTTAAGGGAAATTATTGAGAAATGACAGCAGCCAAAGACTGAGAGAAAGTAGAATTTTTTATTGAGGTGTGAAGACTTGGCTTAACCCACTTGGCTGAGGACCAACCTCCTGGCCATTGGACGGGGAGGAGGGATGCGAAAAACAAGTGAAGATGAGGAGAGGGTGACGCGTGGTATATATGGAGACATACAGTATATGGAGACTGGGTGCTTATATCATGATAAGCGTGAGTTGTGGCAGCCAAGTTTAATTCGTTCGGCTGCCTTCATCCCTCCTGAACTTTCGTCAAAAACTCCATGAAATCAAAGTGAAGTTGAGATTGAAGTGCCTTATAAATGACCACAGTTCCACAACATCCTCACTGCATTTTGTTGCGAAATAAAAGAGCAGCAAAAGAGACAAACCTGTGCAAACCCAATGAAAAACAGCTGCTGATTGGTCATTCCAAGAGTTGGCAAGACCTCCTCCTCACCATTCTTCCAGATCCAATTCTCATAGGCCTTCAGGAGCACAGCAGAGGACAGGCAGGATCAGGAGATTGGTATGTCCACATTGAAAAAAAAAAAAGACATCTAACTCAATTCAACTACAAAAATGTTCTCAAACCAAAGACTACATTTAAAAGTAAGTATCACAGACATGGTAGTCAGGTTTTCAGTCACAGATGATGGTTTCAGTAAAGACTATTCTCACACTGCTCTGTTCACCTGCTGGTTAACATCTTGACATTTCACGCAGCTGAAAGAACACGTGAAACAAAGGGCAGGATGCCCTCGTTATCCATCATGTACGGTATTTTTTCGGCCCCTACCGAGACATATTTTAGCAGATGTCTGCGTAGTTGCTAAATTCACTCCAAACCAGAGAAAACAAGAATTATTCTAATGTTCTTTCTGATTTACAACAAAGCAAACAGAAAGGAGGTCATTAGAGGTGAAGACTCAGCTTGGGAAGTCCAATACTCTAGTCTAGGCAAAATATGTTTTGTATTAATTCCAGGCTTATATTGGCTCTTATCCTTCACCTTGTAGGCAGCTTTCAGGCCCCCGTTGTCTGCGATGTTTTCTCCCAGAGTGTGTTTCCCATTCAGGGCCTCTTGGTTGATGCTGTAGTTGCCATACTGCTCCACCATGCACTGCGTCTGCTTCTTGAAGGCTTCCACTGAGGCCGACTTCCACCAAGACCGCAAGTTCCCTTCCTTATCAAACTCCCTCCCTGTTGCAAGCACAAACCATCACCACTACCACTACTTCAGCTTAGCAAGTCACTTAACATGCTTTAACTTGTAGAGAAAGAAAAAATCTTAGTAAACATACACATTTGAAAAAGAGGTTCTACTACTGTTGCAGTTTGTTTCGCTCTGACACCAAAATGGTTTTAATAAAAAGCAATGGCAATGAAAAGGGGTTGTACCTTGATCGTCAAAAGCATGGGTCAGCTCATGTCCCATCACAACACCGATACCGCCAAAATTTAGAGCCCTAGAAATAAAAATAATTCAAAACACAAGCCTGTATTGAAATAAACACTTGATATCATTTGTTAATCCTACTTTTCAAATATCTTTCTCTTAATTATGTGTGGTTCATCACATCACTCCTTATACTTTCACATGTAAAGATGTGCTTCAGCAAAGGGAAGCCGACAGATATACAAGAAAAAGCAAAGATAGCTTAAAGTAAAACATGGGAAAATAAACAATTGGAAAAGTACTACAAACCGTTTTTATTTCCAATTGTTTTCTTTGCTTACATTTTTGGTTAGCAATAATTACCCTAAATAGCCACCTTCCTAACAAATTAAAACCAAAGTAATTCTAGCCAAACATACTCAGCAGCACAAACAGCAATTCCATGTGCAAGAATCAAAATAGTACAAACCATCCATGACGCTACTGCTGCCGCAAGATGTTTATACCTTGTTACAGAGTTTTTCTAGGGAAACACTTACACAAGAACCAGTTGCATGATAACAGAGGAACAGATTTAGACCTCAATATTTAGGCCATTGAGCAGATGTTTAGAAACATCAAAGGAAGGAACAAGAATAGAAGGGATCTGAGGTGAACGGGATCTGGAATATCTTACTTTGGCCAAGTCCTGCTGTAGAAAGGGGCCTGGAGAATCCCTGCAGGGAAAACCATCTCATTCTTGGTTGGGGAATAGTAGGCATTCACAGTTGGAGGAGTCATACTCCACCTGCAAAGTCAAAGACCTTTTACTCACAAGTGCTTGTATTCCTAACTGTGGGCACTTCTCATTGACACCATTTATAATCACTACTCTATCACGAGTTCTACACTCGCTTAAAATAGATTAGAAATAAATATTTTGATATTTGTATGAATAAAACCATCCCTTTTATATAAAAAGAACATATTATTTATAAAAACATGTTATTTAAGTATGTGGATACAGCCCCAGATTGTTCATTTATATACTTTGTGTCGAACTATCTTTGTGGGGACATTTTCTATACAGGACACATCTTACTCAATATATAGTATATACGGTGATTTATGTGTGTGTATATAAAGGACATTTTTTAAACTGTGCTGAATGATAAATAGTTTGATAATGAGTGTCACTCTCACTCACACACACACACACACACACACACACACACACACACACACACCTCTTATCTTGCTCAAGCACTCTACCATTGCTTGAACATGTCAGTGAGGAGCCCAACACTTTTATCAGTGTTGTAGATGGAAAGTCTCTGACTGTACAAGCACACACCAGAAACATTCCCTTCTGGATCATATCAGAAACAGGAACGTCACGAGACAGACAACCTGGTATTATGTCAAGTCAAGCTGAGGTAGAATAACTACTGATGTTTTTATAATTAAGAGGAACAGCAATGCTGGCATTTTCAAAGACACGTCTGCATTTTATCATCAATGGTTTTCACTAAACACACCTAAACTTAAATGTGAAAAGTAGCCTGTTTTTCCTGTGAAATCTCGCACTGAAAGTTGCAATCGGAAATGTAAAGCTGACAGACAGCTTCCAGCGTTTATTTTATTGGTTTTATCACCGTCAAACAGGAGAATGAGCTCGTTGTTTAGACTGGAGCTCAGCGCCACAGGTCTTCCTGCCCTGTCTAGCAGAACTGATTAGTCCCAGGTCCCTGCTGAGTGTGCTCTTCAGCTGGGGAGGGCCAGGGACAACCGAGTTTAAGTGTCTGTTTTGCAGAAATTGCACTGAGCAGAGCCACCATGAAGGTTTTTGTTAGACATATCACTTATTAAGTCCTGCTTATTGAACTGACTCTATACAGCAAGCCTGTGCTGTTATAATTAATGCAGTGTTAGTTCCAAAGCAGGGAAGTGAAGACCATTCCTTCATAGTATTTCTGCACTTTTACTGTTGTTTTACCTCAGCATTTCTACACACTTATTACGTTAATTTGTTTGCAGTTCTCGTTTTACACACACCCACTTTGGAAATGGCAGCCGTTTATATCTAGTCTCAAACAGTGGCTCCCATACTGCATGGGGAAAATGAGGAAAGGCTCTTCCAGCCCACTCAAATAGCACCTGACGTCACCACAAGTCTACAGGTAACCTCCAAGTCACAGGTGTTGCCATTATGTTAACGGCACCTTGGCTGAGGTCACTCCTCTATGTTCCTGGTCAGAGTGCCTATTATTGTACCGTACCTACAGTGTGCTTTCCTACACTGAACTATGGGAGTGGCAAGATAAAATACACCATGTACTTTCTCATGATCCAGGGCTGGAAAGTGCAGACCAAATAGGTATGTTTAAACCATAGGAGACCACAGGAAAGAAAGTGTTTTAATAAAAACAACAGGAAGAGTAGAAAAACACCCCTGCAGTGACTGTGAAACGCAGAGTTTTTTTTGGCTTTCATTCTTTCGGTTGCCCTTTATCCGGACTACTCACTGCTCTCTGTTGGGGGCTTTTCTCAGCTGATCCGCTGTGACTCGGGAAGAGAAGTTGTAGTACTGCATGATGTTCTGGAAATACAGATCGGATACCACCTCGTACTGCAGGAGAGAGAAATATTGTCAAAAACAAATCGCCAGCCCACTGAGATCCAATCACTTATCAGCGAAACCCCTGCTTGACAATTTAACCTTTACTTCACTGAACCAGTGTGCCTGCTAAATGTACCAAGAGCATTTCTATCAGGGTACAGAGTACTGGTACTGCACACCGTTGTGTGGATAACTAAGAATGGGCAGGTTAAAATAGGAGTTTCTCCTCATATCTTCCACTTATACTATAGATATAACAAAACTGGAAAAGGTGCCCAGTCACAAGTACAAAAATTCAATTGATAATCACTAAAAAGCAAAAGCTTTGCATAATGTGTTCCACATGCATAATGTGCTCCAACAACAAGCTTCTTGATAGTTGCTGATTAGTAAAAGTTTCTATGTAATCATAGTCAATATCTTTATCTTTTTACTTTTGTAGATATATACTCTAATTTGAAGAAAAACGCCTACTTGATGTTTAAAATGAACCTTTCATATGCCCAACAATAGTACTCAAAAAACATGACACCAGACTAGTTATTTTTTCTGTATCTCAATTTCAAACAACAGATTGAATACTTGCATCATTAAACACTTTGTCCAGCTCCTTGGGATCCATGATGAACTTGGGGTACCCTATCATGTTGTAAATTGCATCTGCCTAGAAGACAACATGGGAAGGAAAGGTAAGAGGGTGGAATTTAGCATTTCATAAAGCAACTGCACTTTGTTAACAGAAGGTGGCACTATAGAGCTATGAAGAATCAGCTTTTATATTTCTAGGATTTAAATATATTCCTGATATCTTAAAATTAACTTAGACCTAAGCTCATTTACATTTACTCTTACTTAAATCCCTCCAGTTTTAACAGATCAATTAAGTTCTGAAATGGTAAATGTCAGCACGCCGGGGCAGCGATTAGCCTGGCTACCTCACAGCACTGAGGCCCTGGGTTCAATTCCAGACCTGAGATGCCATCAGTGTGAAGTTTGTATGCCCAGTGGGGTTTACCATTTGTGCTGGGGATCCAGGGTTCATTTCAGCAGTGCTAGAGCCCTGAGCTCTCAAATGGAGAGGAGCAGATAACTCTGTCATGCAAATTCTGTTCAGGATGAACTCTAAAATCCCCCATGAGGAATGTTCATGATGTGAAGCTTGTAAGGCAATTTCTCAGATACATTGCATACCTGTGCACACCTTAGTGGACCACATTAACATTTTGATATACCTCAACTCTATAAACCACTGTTTGCAGTAAACTGGACAATAAGGGACTGAAATACTTGGGAGCAATTCTCTCGGGACAGAAAAAGCAGACTTGCCACACCTTTTCTTTTGCAGCTTTTTTGGTCTCTACGTCCATCCAACCCACAGATCGTAAACTCTCTTCGAAAGCTCCCTTAATTTCCGAAATCATGTCTTCTGCCTGCAAAAGACAAGGGATGAAACAGTCACAGGCAGATGTAGGTACAGTGGAGTTGTATCTGCTGTAGTTCTGGATAAAAAAAACATAGCCTTTCATGTAACATAAGACTGTGTTTTTGTAACAGGCCTGCATTTGAGATTTAAGAACAAAAAGCAGGTTGCCATACACAAGTTTAGTCGTGTATGTTTTCCTGCATGCATCTGTATGACGGATAACCCCCAAAGCAGGGAAATGTGTGGGGAAAGTGCCACCTGCTTCGGTCTTGCCAGCAGGTGGCACTGACCACGCTGGGGAAGAATGTCAGGACACTCACGATGGTTTTGCTGTCCTCTGAAAAGGTGGCCTTGACAAACATGGCTCCCAGCGCAAAGCCCAGGGCACTGTCAGTGTCGCTGACGCACAGCTTCCATCGCGGGGTGCAGCTCTGAAACACAGCCACACGGGCGCCCACAATAAGCAAGTACTGAAAGTTTCACGGGCTAGATCTCACTACTCTAAAAAAGAATAAGATGCAATATTTCCCTAGCACTAGAGAAAAATAAGAAGAGAAACCTGGCATAGTGTGTGCTCAACATCACTGTAACAGCCTAAATCAACACTCAGATCCCCTTTCAACTTAAAATTGAACTGTCTGTTGAATATCTGTCCCATCTGCTGGTGTGGAAAGCATGGTAGAGGCACCCACACGTAATTGTGAACTCAGAATATCACTGTCCTTTCAATCCTAGACGTCCTCGTTACCTGCTGGATCTTCCCTAATTGCGTATTTTCCAGCATTTTGTTTTTATAACAAAGACCAAAGTGACAGTACATGTTTCATACAGATTTTATCCTTCTGATCCTGGCTTTGAAATATACTTTTAGCAGTTTTTGCACAGAACTGATTTTTTCCATTTTGCATATTAAAAACAAATATCAAGCCTGTGAAGGTTATTTCCATCCATTTTTATTGTGTGACCATGAATGTGAGCACAGCTCTCACCATGCTACTTTCTCTGGAATGCCAGAGTCCTTGATTTCAACAAGGTTATTCCCCAGAAGAATACAACTGCAAAAATAAAAGGCAAAGTCTCTTGTGCATTTCGCAACTGTTAAATGTTAACAGTTAACAGCACCACACAAAAGTTTAAAATATGAGTTAAGCAGAAAACCAGCTTGTCTCTTTAAGAGGCCTATGCTACTGCTTCTATTTACCCCCTGAAAGCTACAGGACATCCTCCCGCTTCCTTTCAGTGGCTGGGCTGTTCGGAATTAAAAGAGACTCCCCCCCGAGAAAGTAGGTCACATGCCAAGAGCCACCACCAGCAGTCCCTGATTGGTGGACCCTAACATACTTTACAGATCAGCCAGAGGTACTGGGAAAGAGGTAAGAGGTGAAGGATCGTGTGATCAGCTGGACAGTGCGCAACAAACAGGATGACAGATGAGAGCCCAAGCAGTAAGTGGAAAAATAGCAACACAATACTGCTTCCAAAGGTTAACCGTTCCAAATACATTGTGGTTCAGATTTATATTAAAAAGATCATAAAGGAAGGTGACAAATTACAGGAGCTTGCCTACCACCTCTATTTGTTACATCTTCACCTGTCTGTACACTCCGAGAACAAGTGCAATTAAGATTTCCAATGTACAAGTGGCAAGTAAACTGAGCTACAGAACTGCCAAATGTTTAATTCTCATATATGGCGACAATTCCTGAAACTACACCAAGAGAATGAGGGCAATTCTCCTCTGACAGACCTATCTGACAGACACACGCACCTCTCCTCCAGTAAAGTGCGGTGGAGGAGTGATGAATCTCTCCCCAGCATCACTGTAACGTTGTAGGTGCCCGTCAAGCCCCTATTTATCACCATTAGCCTGAATAGAGAGTCCTGGCTGACAGGTACAGTACCCCAACCATACTGTCCACATTAAGCCTGTCTTCCCTCTCTCACCTTTTTGGTCCCATACATAGCTTCAAGGAAGCGATTCTCAGCATCCTGAAACCTCTGGTCCAGGTTAGAGGCCATCTTGCGTACCACGGTCATCATCATGTAGTTATTGAGCAGGCTAAGGACGACAGGGTCATATCAAAGCACGTCATCAACAATATCATCCACCTGTGGGCCATGATCAGACCACCCACATGCCAGTGCTTCCCTACTAAATTCTACAGTTAAAAAAAAAAGACACAACAAAATGATTTAAGGGGTGCCTTTCACAGCAGTAAATCAAAAATCGCAAATCATTACAGGCTAGTAGACTGTAGAGTGTCATTACTGGTTTACGCTAAACTTGAGGGAGGCCTAGGGTCGCTCCAGATGTGTACAAATGTGAATGCCTTATCAAAAGGTTATTAGAGGAATCAAATCCCGCTGATTGTCATCAGGTTCCTAATAAACAGGAGGGCCGGCCTGCTCTTATGCGAGGGACAGGCCGGTAAAGTCTCAAGACTAGTAAGGTGAAAGTCTTCACCCATGATGAGGATGGCCTGGGGATGGGACTAGTGTGGTGGGTTAAAAAGTAAAGCCTCACTGGGAGACAAAGTAGAAGGATTAGCTTCAGAGTTGACACATTAGTGGGTGACCGATTAGGTTCAACTCAGATTAGACTCTCACAAGCCCGTTTATCCTGACAAATGACTATTATGTTTTGAGAAATTACTTGATTTATGACAATGGTTTACAGTTTTTTTTAAAACATTTATTCCATTATTTCAATACCAGTTTTTGCTTAATGGCTCCTTGTCACTAAAATTGCCGGACTAGTACACAGGACCTCTCTACCTTACCTCTTGTTGGTGCTGTTGATGAGGCTGGAGACCTTCTGCAAGTACTCCTTGGCATAAACCACCACCGGCTCAGAGTCATTTAACTCCACAGGTGCGAAGACCGCAGAGAGAAAAGGCATCCAGTCCACTGCCGGGGCCAGCGTCTGCAACACACACAGCCCTCTAATCACTGAGTTGCCATCTCCCCCTTAACTGGATCAAGAATGGCTGAGAATCATGGGATGTCCTCCGTCATTTCACCCAGAGAGCCACCATAGGCTGTCAAAAGCTCTACACCTGAACACTCAGCAGTAGATTTTGAAATATAGGCATTGTTTCAAAGCAGCTGTTGAAAATGAATATTCCTGCAGTCGCAACAGAATGTTGTCCTGGTCATTGTTCACACACTCCTACATCTGCTGTTTCACAGAAAAAATTCCAAGAACGTGAAGCGCAGGATTAGTTTCTAACACAAAACAGGGTGTTGAGTTCCAGTGCACAACAGCCTGCACAGAATGTTGGCTACTCCGTATAGAACCTATTACCCCAACAAGTGGTGGCTATGCTTGTGGCCCACATTGGGAAAGCTAGTTTAATTGCAGTTCCTGACCTACAGAATGTATGGCAAACTGTAACAAGAACCTAATGCTCTCTTGTGACAAATTCATTTTTAATGGTCACAACCCCCTCCGCTTCCTCTTCAGTTCCTCCAGCGTGGGAATTCAGTTTCTAAAGCGGAGTCAATACGAGAGATGCTTTCGGGCTGCCAAAAGCAAGTGGGCAGAAAAACGGGTGCCTTTCAACACACCTCATTTAACAAGCCCATTACCATGCCTTTACTTCATCTACAGCAGGGTCTCATAGCAACCACGCCAACACAACACTGGGCAATGGACAGTAAAAATAACCAGAGACAGGTGGGCACTTGAGCTGTTGAAAAACATGCCCAGCTGGGACAGGGTAAACACCAATTTCTGGACCTATTAACATCACCCATTAATGGAGAGAAATTTGTATTTTGTCTTGGATTATAGATTTGCTCTGGGAAGATCCAATTATCCCTTCAGAGCTGATGATGAACATTAGTAACGTTAGCACTTAACTTCTTGCCGTGTAAAGATGAATGGCTTATTTTAAAGCCAGAGAAAGATGAGCATAAAATGTGTTTTTTATAACAAAGATGTGGTGCCTTTATGCTGCTTGAAATCATTAGCCCACAAGTCCAGTTGGTTTCATAGTAAGTTAGCAATTGTTTCTATTACTGTATTTGATGCTGTATAACCAACGGTCTCACTACCAACAGGCTGCATTATTTTATAAAATTTCTCCCAACATTTATTGAAATAATGCCAGCATACTCATCTTCCAGTCTTCCATTACAGCATCTGGTTCCTACCAACTGTAATTTAATTGATAATTAGCAGGAAGAATATAACAATTAAGGTCCTGGTCAAGACAACTGTGCAATGGGCTGGTTGGGAAGGGATAAAATCTGCACAGCTCTGAAGTAATGCTTAATATGCTAAGTTGCCTGAACTAAATAAAGTGTCACTGGGCCAAAAACCACAACAGAAATCAAAACATCCACCATTTAGAGGCTAAACTGCCCGGTTAATTTACAATTCCATCTAAAAAGCCTAGTCTTGTTTCACTAGGAATAACACCACCCAAGAATTCAGCACACTGAAAGGTGTATTGAGTGTTTTAGTCACAATAAATACTGGCTTGACCCACTTGACTAACCTCCAGGCCAGTGGACGAGAAGGGGAGTGGGACCCCCCCCCCCCGCAGAGTGAGGGGTGACCAAGGGGCAGCTGCAGAGGGGAGATGGGGTGGAGGAGGGATGCAAAAAGATGTATGCGAGGGAGGAAAGGGGATTACGTACAGTATTTATAATGCTTTAGAGAAAGTGAAGTAATGACGTCAGAATGGTTTACAAATTACTGACAGCTGAGGCTGATTGAATTTGGCTGTTTTCATCCCTCCCGCACTTTCGTGATGAATACCATTAAATAAGCATTAGAGATTTTATGACTGTGTTCATTTGGGATGCATCACTGTGTTTCTGCCAGGGACACTTGCCACACCAGCTGCAATTCAGCAGGAAGTTTTCGCTATTTTGTAACGTTCCATTTCCTGCTCTAAAGAACCAGGCACGCATAAGGTACATCAAGCCTGAACAAAAAAAAAAACTGTATGATTCCCCTAGAGGAAAACTGGAAGCAAATAAAAAGACTGAAAAGAAATATGGGGGACTATAAAACCCTTTCTTCTCCTTGTAAAGGGGAAAAAAATGTAGAATAATAAGCAGTTCATCTGAAGAGTTATTTAATAGCTTGCCTCCATCTGTTACATGTCCAAATACACTGAGCTGTTCTAGTTATCCCATTAAAGGAGGTACAGCTTACAGAAGTACTATAAACTTTTCCAAAAAATCTCTAAATATGATTAACAGTGCACGAGCTACTGTAAGAGATTTAAGTTTTCACTGTATGCCGCAGTGTTTTTTCCACCTGCTGAACTTTCAGATGATTTATACACCTTAACAAATGAGTGTCTCACACTATTAACAAAGGCATGCAGTACAGGCCAGACTACGGCACAGACTCCAGACTCACAGGGATTTGGTTTCTATAGCATAAAAGCCAAGAGGACTTGATGAGGACAAGAGGACAAATTGAACTTGTACTGAAAACTTTACAAGTGTGCATATACAGTACTGTATAATTTAACACACAACAGCTAAGGGTGTATAGCACATCTTTACAACAGCAAGGAATGAAGAGAAGGAACACAAAAAACACTCATTTGTTATAGAAACACATTTTTGACACTTTGTCCATGCAAGGTCAAGTTCACTTCAAAAGAAAACTTCCACAAAACTTCAACAGTTTGCAAGAAGAGAGAGGGTTACAATTCAGCACACATGTAGAAGACAAAGACCATGTAATTCAAACTGCATGTTTCATAAAATCTGATAATACCATCCTAAAACAACCAAACAATAGACTGTCTATTAGTTCCATTCCTAAATCCATTAAACATCATCTCTATAAAAATACGACAAAAGATAAATATCTTAAAGGAATCTGTGTGTAGAAAGCTGTCTAACTAACAAAAGCTTACTGGAAAGGTATTATGGCATACTATATAAATAAAGGGGAATAGAACAGTAAAATGAAAACATTTGATACCAGCTCAGTTCTTTTACAGGATTTATGCTTGAGTGATTAAAGTCATGGTTACACAAAACATCTTAGACAGCTAGCACATTTTTTTACCAGATGTATTCTTTTACAACTGCTTTATCCACTATCAAGCAATTTTAACTTTGACCAAGAAGACCTGATCGCCTAAGCCTACTGCCCAGGAAGCCTACAGTATTTGACTGACCTGAAGCTCTTTGACCGACATCTTGTGATAAATAAGCTCCTCGTCTCTGCGCTCCTCCTGTGGGACGGTGATTTGGGCAAGGGTGGTTTCGAAATCCAACACTTCCTGCATCTGCACCCTAGTTGAGTCTTCAGAGCCTCCCAGGAGCACTCCCAGCTCCACCAAATAGTTCAGATAGGCTGTTAACACCTGGGGATCCAGAGAGCACGTTAAATGACAACAGAAAACCCAGCCCTGTGCAGATCACTTGAGATTAACCTGCCTGGAGTATCTCTAAGGAGTATCTCTAAGATTGTAAGGCTTTATTAGAAAGCTGTTCAAAATCAGATTTTTAAAAGAAATTCTCAAAGCAAAAATCCACCTGGCACTCAACCTCTATGCAGAGAACACTTGCTACAAGAAAGTCTGAGCATTTAGCAACCTTCTGAACATAAATGCAGTGACAAACTCTGGTTCTAATGGATAGGGTAAAACTCCAATTCCACCCAGACTGTCAAGAGTCTGTACCCCACATCAGATGGATGGTGACAGACAAACAAGTTGGAGGATCACAATGAAATGACAATGACAATACAGAGGAAACACTGGGAAATATTAACATGAACATCAACGCCAGACCTTGCAAGAGGTTCTGAGTTAAAACCACAGAGTTTGTCTTCATTTACCCCATTGCAACAAAGGGAAAAAGGCACACTGGATTAGTGACTCAATCTACCCCACATACTGTAGATCAAAGTACTAATTAAGTTTGATGCAATCAAGAAGGCATTTACTTTTTTATAGTATTTCAGGAATTCTCTAATTGGATCTGAAGCCATTTCAGGTTGTAAAAGAAAACCGTAAAAAATAATTCTTTTTTTTTCTAATTCTATACCTGGTGGTGGATATTTCCTTCTTGCCATCTTTTCAGGATTAAAACTACACAGCCAGACAGAGCAGGTAGGTTAATTATCTTCGGGGCAAATCAGCCTCAGTGCGAGTGTGTGTTTGTGTCTGTGTGTGCCCTATGATAGATCGGCATCCCACCAAGGGTCTATCTAGCCGTGCACCCATTGCTCGGAGGGATAGGGTCCGGCCTCACTGTGACTCTGTACTGAATGGGGCAATTAGAAAACGGATGGATAGATGGATTGTACTTGTCATTAGTACAACAGAGAAATCAAAAGGGAGAGGGCATTTAGACATCAATTTCTCCCTCCTAAAAATCATTCAGAAATGAATCAGCCACGTCACCCTGCAACTCACAACTGGCAGCCCACTGAAGCTCAGCAGGTGTGAGCCTGGTCAGTACCTGGATGGGAGACCTGCTGGGAAAAACTAAGGTTGCTGCTGGAAGAGGTGTCAGTGGGGCCAGAAAGGGGAGCTCACCCTACGGTCCATGTGGGTCCTAATGCCCCAGTATAGTGAAGGGGACATTAAACTGTAAAAAAAAAAAAGGGTGCCATCCTTAGGATGAGATGTAAAACCGAGGTCGATGTGGTCATTAAAAATCCAAGGGCTTTTTTTGAAAAGAGTAGGGGTGTAACCCCGGTGTCCTGGCCAAATTTCCCATTGGCCCTTACCAATCATGGCCCCCTAATAATCCCCATCTGTAAACTGGCTTCATTACTCTGTGCTTCTCCCTACTAATAGCCGATATGTGGTGAGCGTACCGGCACACTATGGCTGCCGTCGCATCATCAAGGTGGGGCTGCATATTGGTGGTGGAAGGGAGTCCCCATTACCTGTAAAGCGCTTTGAGTGGAGTGTCCAGAAAAGCGCTATATAAGTGTAAACAATAATATTATAATTGATGAAAGAAACTACTAATCTGTGCACTTTGCATGATGAAAACATGACAAACTAAGCTGCACTACAACTTGAAGTATGTGGAATGGTTTGGGATGCAGTGGGTGATTCCCACAGCGTAAGTAAGGCAACTGTACTACATTAGGAGGCATAAGCCTTCAGGAGAATACCATTGCTCACCTTATGGTTGGCTGTTTTGTTGACATAGTAGGTTCTAGAGGGTAAGCCCAGCCCCGACTGGTCTACCTATCAAAAGAAAATATCTTGTTATTTATATCTCATCCAGCCTTTTCTTAAAATAAGCCAGGGTTGTCGGCTTCAACAGCATGGCTGGGTAGCTTGTTGCACACTCTCATAACCTTCCACATAAAGATGTATAAATTATTTAAAACCAAGAAGAGGACACACAGTTTTCCACTGGTTCATGTATAACTTTTTAATTGTATATCCTTCAGGGTTTTTTTATCCGCTTCTCCAAATTTGGACTCGCTGTACATGAGCATACACTTGCCAATATGCAGTATGAAAAAGCAAGATCCTGGCAGTGTTAATCTAAGACACAAAGTAGTTCAACACTGAGAGTGGAAGAGGCCTACTGAATGACAGCAAAGCACTGTCGGCTCCTTTTCAAGAACTGATTCCTTTGCCAAGGGGGACTATCACGTCACTGAGTTTTGCTGAGCTAGGATGCCAACTGCAAGGGGACACTATCCATTACCTTGGCCTGCCCTTCTTCATGTAGAAACACTAATCTATGCCATTTTCAGACCCACTGCAGATGTGGAATTTTGCTAACTTCCTGAGGGATTTCTTAGGCTTGAGATTTAACTCCTAGACCCAGCATTTCAAGAGAGATCCCTTTCTCTCTCCGGGATGGGTCACACTCAGACGTCCTCAACATCCTCGATCTCATCTGTCATATGAATATACAATCCTTGGCTGATGAAATACCTTTTGAGAACTTCCTGAAGTCTCCTTGATTGACATGTGTTCTTTCAAGGGTTTGTGTTGGCCTTTTTACACCTTCTGTCAGGTCCAAGTGCTGATGACGTTAGAGGCACAGGTGTCTTTTACAGGCTCAACTTCTTTATATTTCCTGACCTGCAGTCTTTTCTCTTTTTTGGGTCAGTATCAGATCGACTCAGATTCTTGCTTAAAAGTGGCATGGATTAAACTACGTCAAGTGGGCTCCGAGACAAGAGATAGGCAGGCCAGGAAGATGTATCAGTATCCTATTGGAGCCCTTTGGAATCTGATCTCAGTAAAGGTCGGTGATGCGGCACTTCCGCATGACTGCATTCCTTTCCCGGGAACCAGGGTTGTGAAGACAATACCGTATTTCCGGACATTCCACAGAACCAGATCAACAACCAGCCTACTCATCATCGACAGATGCAGATAGTTGTAAGTCCCGTTTCCAAAAGACAGTAATCATGTCAGTGTGAAGAGAAGGCTCCCGATCACTAACACATGCATCCTGGCCTGAAGCTGTGAAGCCCACCTGGATAATATTGCTGTTGGAGTTCTTGGAGTCGGTGCTGACGTACACGGAGAAGAAGGGAGAGGTGCGGTAGCGGGCGGACACCGTCTCCAAGACCTCTTGGAAGTGGTCTTTGTCCCAGTTATCCGTCACAGCCCAACCTCCAGTCTGAAACAAACGCGCACCTGTTGTTAACCATCCCTGGACAAATGTTACAGTTTTATTTCGTTGGGTTAAGAAATTTATTTTCTGGACAAATAGAAAAAAGTGAAAGAGAAATCACGTAACATTCTGCTGTCAGATGCAGTCACAGTTAGAGTAATTTGGCTCTACAAAAGATCAAACAAGCAGGTTTCATGCAAAGTACTGGTCCTAGTATGCTGAGTTTGTATACATTAAAAAAAATATTTTCAATCTCCGTACAGACATTTGATTCTTCTCATATCTTCAACTGCTTCAGGCATCCAGTTACTTCAATATAATCGAGGCTATTTTTTCCTTTCTCGACATCTGTATTAAGTGACTTACAAATACATTCACTCTGCACGTGTTCAGAAAAGGGGTACATTATTCCAGTAAACGCGTTAAGCAGACAAGGTTTTTCACTACATCTGTGGCCAAAATTTGAATTTAAATACAAATTAAAAAAATCTTGTTTGGTCTCTAATTACCAAGGCTAAATCCTCTTTGCTGCTGGACATAAGCACTGGGAGCAATGATTACAAGAGATACTATAAACAAGACGAAAAGAACAAGGCAGAAATATCAGGAAAACATAAAAAATAAGCACAAGTAAACAATCTGTTGGCACTATTAAATAAGAGAAACTCAACAATTAAAAAGGTTGCATCTGGAACACAGAAAATGGGTTTTCTTTGTGTATATACCCCCTGAAAATGGAAAACGTGGTACGAATAGCACCACAGAAGTTTGAACACGGGCTGAAGGAGCTGTTTGGGCTCCTGTGTGTGCAATACCCACCTGATTAATGAGCTCCTGTAGGGGCTGGGCTCCAAGCTTTTCAATCTTCTCTTCATTCATGCAGGCCTGATAGTATCTCTGGGCCTTGCGCTCCGCCTCGCTCAGCCCGGTCATCGTGGTGTTCTCTGTCAAAACCAGAGTGCGTCAGGCAGGGTTAAAGGGCCTCTTCCACTCGAAAGTTAAGTACAGAGAATGTCAGTCTGGTAGCTCTCAGTTCCACACTAGTTTTCCATGGCACTTGGTTGCCATCTCTGAATCACTTCCCCTCTTCCCTGAACTCACTTGACCACCCAGCTGTATGACGGAGAATCGGAGGAATGGCCAACTTCCTTGCATTCTCCTTCCTTCGCTGGTTCAAGATAACTATTAGAAACCAACGAACAAGAGGGCATCACACCAACGCTAGGAAATGAGAGGCCATTTGGCTCGTACCCAGCAGCCGCTTCATGATGGCCTGGTTGTGCTCCCACAGGTTGTTGAAAGTGCCCCAGCGAGAGTGACCATCGGGCAGGGGGTTGGCTTTAATCCAGCCACCACAGGCAAAGGAGTAGAAATCCTGGCAGGGATCGACGGAGCGGTCCAACGCCCCCAGCACAGAACTGGCCACTGTCACACAGGACTCCGAAAGGCACACCCGAGGATGGGCTGAAAAGATGCAAGACAAAATGGTGACAAATGCATACCCATACAAGGAGCACCACACGATTCTGTGATGCAGATCATTTACAGACCATATTCAGGGTCATTTAAAGCTCTGACAAACTGCAGTTATTCTTCAGCAGGGAACTCTTTCAAAGTAGGAAGCATTTTCCAAAAAAAAAAACAATTTCCAATACTGAAAAACAATTAGCCTGAGGTGTACATGAAAGCTACAAATACAAAACAATACAGTGTCCACAGGATGCTCTTCAGATATACATTACCCGGCATATTATACAGAATATAGGGGCATTTTAGTTTAATGTTTAAAAGTAATTAAGTCAGTCATGACCCCAACCTTCCAAGCAAATTAATAAAAGAAACAGTAACACACCCCATTTGAAAGCTTAAGCAGAGCACCTTTCATCTTCCGAGAACATTTTGGTAGTGGAGAACTTTAACAGGCAATAGTTTAAAAGATAAATATATACTACACACTTACAGAATCACAAAACATAAAAACTCCAAATACTGTTGTGAGAATTCTGAATGTAAATCCTTACTTTGAGCGCATTAATGCACTCAGAACTGAAACAGCATTGCTTTCATATAATACGAAATACTCAATAGGTAAGTCTCTGAACTCATGCTCCAAAGAGAGTCCATTCCATTTTCTAACCTCTTAATTCAATACAGGGTCATGGTAGAGTCAGAGCCTATCCCAGCAAACAACATTTGCAAGGCAAGATGCACCCTGATGCCAGTCCATCACAGGGCACAAATAGACACAAAAAGGCACACTCACTCTACGGCTCACACACTCCCTACTAGTCTTTAAACTATGGGAGGATAACATACAAACAAACTCCAGTCACATAGCACCCCTAGAATGGAACCCAGGGCCCTTGCACTGCCAAAGAGAATCTTGGATCTCCAACACAAATGCACCCAATAAACACAAGTAGAAACCTCCGCTTAGCTTATGTCCAAATGCAAATTTTAGCGACTCCAGAAAATTGAAAGTACAGTTCAGTTTACTTTGATAGAAATGCCCCCTCAAATCTCCGTACATGTACCCATTAGGTTCAACAAGGAGAAGGAATCCAGTGCTGAAGTTGGACAGCCAGTTACAAGTGACCCACTCCTGTCTTCTGCTCTTGTATTCTCCACTCTCTGTAGTACATTACTGGTGTTCATATTCCATCACCCTTAGTGTACCACATTAACATGCACAAGTACTGGCCATCTCTGAAACCAGAATGTCTGAATTATCATCTTATGATAATTCAGTGTGGTCCTAACATTTGCAGCTGTGTCAATACATATAACACCCCCTTTCATCTAGTGACCCTATACACACACTGGAGTCTTATAGTGGGGGAGAAGTGTATTAAAAGACATTCAAAGACTCCCCAATTCATGACAGTACATACAGTAAAATCCTAAAAAAGTGAAGATGAGAGGTGGATGCTTTCAAATTAAGTTTTAATTCTCTCTTTTACACATTTGAGTAGAACAGCATTAAGTTCTAAAAACACCTTTGGACTTGGTCTTTGGAAGTGTTTTGCTGCTCATAATTGTTTCTGGCTGTTTCATGACGGAAATAAAAGGGCAGCCTTTGGAAGGAGGGAGCTCTTCCTTTGTGGAATCAGAAAAAAAAATGGAATAACACGATTGTCCCTTCCAAACAATGCTCCACAGGATCCTCATGAGTGCCAATGTCAATACCTCCTGAGCTAGGAAAGCAGAAGGGTGTGGTGGGGCTGAACACACACAGAGAAGCTGTCTGAACTGGGATAGCACACCACAGCATCAGTCATCACTGCTCTGGGTTTTTCTGAGCTGTTCAGCAGTATAAACCAGCCCAGAAAACATAAATGTTGGGTTTTCTATCTACAGTAGAAAGACTTATCTGTGAGGCACATGCTCGATCTCTGTGGTTACGCATGGAAATCTCCTCAGAACGTTCCCACATTCAAAAAAAGAGAGGAAAAGTAGTGAGAAGATGTGGAAAACCCCTGAATATTTTTAAAGATTTAAATGCCCTCAGGTATGTTTTTCTGTTCTTCTTCTATATTTTGTGTACTTATGCACAACCTAATTTGAAAAACATTAAACAGGTGTTACTTCTAAGAAAACATGCATTGTGGATGAGTACAAGGTATTGGATACAGAAAGGAAGAAAATGGATTTCAAACATAAAACAGGTAGTAGTACTGAACAAAAATAATGTGAAAGAAATGCTGATCAGTTTCTTCAACTAGACATTTGTAACTGTTCTTATTTTCTAATGGACAACATGATCACTTCACAAAACAGAACTGAACAGTTTTGTTTTACTGACTGTGTTCTTATTCTGTTCAGCTCTTCTTGATGAGAACAGTTAGAAGTTATTATACATCTAGTAGAAGAAAAACAAGTTATATGGTACCATTAATTAATGAATAAGGTCCTAAAATAAACTTCATGCTACAATCAAACTACCAATAAAGAACTTAAGTCCCCGAAGCAACTTTAGACAAGGGTAAAGAATCTAAAGTGTACATAAACTTGCTAATTTGTTTTTATTGTTGCTTGTAACACATGATGCAACCAACAAAACTCTAGATTTTTTGCGCAAGAACAATTCTACTCTAGGAGTGCCAGTTTAAGTTAGCACATTTGTCTCACAAGAAAGGAAGACTAAAAGTTTATAAAAACACATCTGGGCACATTTTTGATGACTGAAGATCCGCATGTCTTCTCTTAAGACAATACACAAGGACATGAGTTCCTTTTAAAAATACAAAGAATTCAACTAGGGTAAAAATGTGGAAAAAAACAGTGGGGTATATCTTTTTAGGTAGGATAACTGACCTTCATTAATGCATCTATCTAAATACTGTATTTCACAATTTATTCCCCTGACTTTTTAAGTAGTTTTGCAGGCAAGGACATCTATGGGCTGCAGAAAAGAGGTTGAAGACTTTTATATATGCAATGTGACAGAAAGAGCTATAAAATAAAACACCACTAAACACCTCCCACCCACATTCCAAGTCATGACATCACTAAGTGCACCCTCCCCCCCCCCCCAAGGGAAGTGCTGTGCTATAGGCACCTCCTCCCACCCCCAACCCAAAGGATTTAGTTTTGTGAAATGACCCCCATTACAGACTAGACAAGAGACAGAAGAATAATTTCCCAGTAATCTGACACTGTAATGTCAGCAACTGGATCCGTTTCATTTACATTCTGATTCAATACATCCTGGGATTTGCCTATTTTTGAGTTTGATAGATTACATTTACACGTTCTAAGAAAAGGGTGCATTTAACCATACAAAGCAGTTATAAGACAGATAAGAGAACTTAAGGGATTTGGAAAACAATGTTTAAGATCAACACCAACACACCTTCTCTTTCACTTCAATCACTACCTACTTAACAGTGACCAGAGCAGATGGACCTTGCCAAGTATTGACTGGGTATAACGCCAGGCACAGAATGAACTGGCAAGATCATTTCAGTGTTTTTCCACAAGAATAAAAAGAAAATGGCTCTTATACAACTGAGCTGTTTCTTATTTTCTATTAATCTTCTGCCAACACACAGATAATGGATCAGTCCCCTTGTTATCTAGCCACAAATATTTTGATCATTTTTGTTAAGGGATTAACAAAGCTTCTTTTAAGATTTCAATTTGTACCCTATAATTTCTGAATATTTTACACAGGTATTGAAAAAAATAATTTAAAAACTTCTCAACTGACTTGTACCATGGGATAGAAATGTCTACCTACTGTAGTCATGTTCTATAAATGGTTAAAAATACTACAATAATGTAGGCAACTAAATTTGAATTACCTCAAGCCAGTTATACACACCTATATCCACACATGATATAGTCTTATGTAAAAATAACCAATTTCTGGTTTTGATTTTATTGTCCTTTACGAAGGCGTGGGAAACAGAATTGCTAACATTTACCATTTACTTAATCTACGCCAGAGGAAAGTTCCACAGAGACCATATCACGTCATTCTCTTCATTGAGTCTTCTCATTGGTTTAAGGGCTTGAAAGCAGTTCAGTTTCCGAAGATAACTCAAGCATGATCATACAGTGTGTAGTGTGAGAAGTACTTATGAGTACTGAATTGCCAATAATAAAAAGTTACTGAAAAATAGTGCCTTTATTAATTTACGATGGCAAGTGTGAGTATTTATTACAGATGGCGTCTATTGATAGCCAGTGTGACTCAGCTGGTTTAGGTATGGCAATAACACAGCTTAGGTCAGGAGTTCAATCCCTGCCCAGTCTCAATAACAAACAAGGAAGACTCATTAACCGCCTGCAACTTCTGGAATCTGTCAATCCAAATGGCCAGTATTTATTACTGGACTGAACATCTGCAGACTGTCTCCAAGATCACAGAAAGAACTGAAGCTCAAGTGCTGCACGCAGAGAAAAAACTAGTCTGTCTTTTTACAGTAAAAGTAAGCAAAGCAAAAAATAAATTGAAGAAAAAAAAGAAAATGCTGCTTCTCAATCTTAAATTATTAGAAGACTATTTTTTCTCCTCCAACTGTCCATCTATTTGCTCCATTTCTGATCCTTACAGGAATGGGATTACAGTCAAGAGGACAGTCGTATACATTGAATATCACAGTCAAGGCACTGAAATAGGGGGCTCAGCTCTACATCTAAGAACATGGCCCGGTTGTACAGAGCTGCTAACGACATCTGAAAAGAAGACATGGGCTTAGGGGAACTTACCTACACTGAAGTGCAACACCAGGGTGAACAGGCACAAAAGCAGGGTGCCAGACAGCAGTCCCACCAAGACCAGCAGTTTCTTCTCCATGCTCGTCCTCAATGCCCAGCATCTTAGGCCACGGTGGGGTCTGCTCATATTCACCTGGACAGATACATACGCAGTCACTGCCTTCTGCATTTCAGCACTGCTTAGCAACACATGCCAGTCTAACACGCTGAAAATGCAGACACTGCACTTGCTAATCCTAATGCAATGTCATTTTGCAGGCATAAACATGCTAATGTACACAACCGTGCACATGTGGGTGCATTTGCTTAAACATAAGGGTACAGTATGTACAGTGGCTGGATTGACTCATTTGAAGGGTTTCCAACTGTTAAACATTTTTTTATAATACTGCTGAGCCAGAGACTGAACAACACACAACACAAAAGCACTTCGTGTGCATTTGTTTTTCATTTTGTAAATTCCTTTAGCTAAAGGATTTCAGTCTATCACATCAGAGAGACCATGTTGAACTTAAGCAAACAGCCAAGCCATAAGGCATTATTCTTCCTTTATCCCATATTTATCTCATTTACAGGAAGAGAATAACAGAATGCTGGAAAATAATTTCACCGAATTTACAAGCAAAGACCGGAAGTACTATCTACAGAAAAAGAGAAACTTCATGCTTTGGTCTGGTCCACCTACAGAAGAGCCTACATAAACAAGGCTTAATGGAATGATGTGTACTATTGCTTGGATATAAATGTCTTGTCTGTAAACAGCTGACCAGATCACACAAAATATTAATGGAAATATTTCAGTGGAAATATTAGAAGAGATAAGAAGTGATTTCAAGAGAGCAAATTTTGCCTAGTGTTCCTTCAATGCCTTGTTGTTTCGAAAGGGAATAGGTAATAGTGCACTTTTCACCCTGCTTTTTTTTTAAGAAAAAAAAGATTTATTACTGTTCCAATTCCTTAAACAAATGGGAAGGCTAAATGAAGAAAAACAAGACCAACCTTTTTTTAAGGAACCTTCACTGTAATGACGCAAGGGAAATAAACAGGATTATAATTTATGAGTACACATCCACAGAACAACCAGTAAATCACAGTGCGACATCGCAGTTCCAATTGTTCAATATTTAGCTGCCCAGAATTCCAGATACTCTGAGAAAAGATCCTCAACTTGCACTGCATGTAACAAAAATAACAGGCACTGCACTCAGACAGAAGCAAGCACCCAAACAAATAAAAAAAGGAAGACAAGGTTTTTTTTTCCCTGAATGTCTCATTTAGAATAATACAGCTATCCAATCAGAACACAGTGACAAAGAGATGAAGACAGCATTAATAATTTAATACTCACAACCTACAGTACTTAAAGCACCTGATTAATCTTGAATACATGAAAGAAAGCAGAACATCAGTTATTCTTCTAGTGGCTAAGGATCTGCGCCAGTGGCTGGAAGGTTGCTGGTTTGTATCCCGCGGCCTGCAGAGGGATCCTACACCGTTGGGCCCCTGAGCAAGGCCCTTAACCCCAGCTGCTCCAGGGGTGCTGTATAAATGGCTGACCCTGCACTCTGACCCCAAGCTTCTCTCCCTGCCTGTGCGTCTCATGGAGAACAAGTTGGGGTATGCGAAAAGACAAATTCCTTATACAGGAAGTTGTACATGGCCAATAAAGTGATCTCATCTATCTGATCTTAACTAATTTGGAAACTCCAGTAACTAATCAATATTTTGTTACTGCAACTCGTGTGGCAAGCATGAACACGGACTGCACATGCAATGGGAGAATGGTTTCCCTCAAAACCGTCACTGTCGAAGCCCCAGCGTGCCTACAGGAACTGTTATCAATCGGAGAAGACGAGCAGGTCTTACTGACAACACTACAAGCTAGTACAAATCCAGCAACTCACACAGGCTGAGGATGTCCTGGCTCAGAACAGCAATGTCCTGACTTTAGACCTTATTTTGTTGTCTGTAAAAATACGGCATGATCAAGTCAGTGGGTTCCGGCACAGTGTTGTCTAACTGGTATTGACACTCCTTACAGGCCACAGCTCCAGTTCCCACTCACATTCAGCACTGCGCCACAATATGATTGCCAGCTGGGTGGTAGACAGGGCAATTACACTTTAGCAGAGGGCTCAGTCTGGGGACTGCAAGACACTAATGTAACGCCAAACCTCTTGATGTCTAATTAATTCAACTCACTGGGCAAACTACAATATCAAGTGCAGAGCTCATGAAAAGAAGAGACTAATTTACCTTTTAAAGAGGAAAGAGATGGTTGCCCGGGTTCAAGACTTTACAATGGAACACATTTCTGACACATCATGAAACAGGCGAGAGGAGCTCACCACATTAATCAGAAACCCCAATAGTTATGGAGTTATTGCCCAATAACTAAGCGACGCCTTCTGCTCTTGATCCAAAACTGGGGTGATGGAGCCATTTTTATTTTCTCTGCCACGTTGAGTTAGACCACTGAGAGCTATGGTTTCAGCCAGAGCTTTGGTGGCTTAAAGATCAGATTTGATTTGAAGTTCCGCTGCGGCCACATTTAAAAAAAAAAACCACAGCCTGATGGAGGGGAAGAACGGCCAGACCGATTTGTGGAAAAGAGCCCCAAGTCATTACATTTCTATTTGGAGCACCAAAACGCCAAACAGCTTCAGAGAAAAAACTTAAAATCCTGAAAAATCTGGTTCACCCAGCATTAGAAGCAAAATATAAACAATAGGTTTTATCTAATAATTATATAATCACTATATATGAATGGGAACTGCAGAGTTATACAGACCATTATAGTTTATTTCAGAAAAGAAACAACCCTGTTTCAATATAATGCTTAAAAAATCATTAGAACTACATAATTAATCCACAAATACAATAACCCATAAACATAAAGTCTTTCAGACTTCTTCTTATTAGATGAGAATTAAGCACTTGCGTGGCCAAAAAGCAGCTACAATTGTAATATCTGTTTGTTCCAGGATTTTCCTGTTCTGGCCCTTTAGCTGACCGCACAGTGACCCTGCTTCTGACCGGCACCATGGATGACTCCTGTTACAGGGTGTTCTGCTTCACGTTCTCATTCTTAATACATTAGGTTGCCACTGAAGTAAACCACTTCAAACAAATCTGTACCACATGTAAAAAAGGAACAGCTTTACATTTGGCCTAGAATCTCTCTCAAAACCCTACTTATTATTTTTTCTCATTACTATCATGGAAATTTCTTGGAACGCAGTTCTATAAGTAATCCCAATTCTACTCCTTGCCTCTTTTTAAACCCATGAGTGCTGAAACTTCACCGGAGTGGGTTTTACAAGTCTTGTCAAGCTACCACAGAGATGTACAGGGTGGTTGTAACTGTGACATCAGGCCAGCCAGCATCCTGAAACAATGGCTGTCAGTGTAATTTCACTTCTGTTTCTAGACACCTGTTATTTCAAATGTGGACCACATTGTTAAGTGCTCCAGGGGCAAAACCCAGGAATTAATTTAACTAATTTGACTACGAACAGCATGTTTGATCAGAACAGTCAGGCACTGTACAATACGGCTGATCCATTTATAAAATGTATAACCGAAATTAGCTCTATAAAAGGTTTGGGCTTTAAAATTCCTCATCAACCTACAGTACAATCACTGTTTTACAGTGTTTAAAGGTCATCATTTATATATTTTATGGCAATGGAATCTCCATCGCAGACATTGTGACTGATTTAAATGTTTTTTACATATAGAAGAGAAACCTAACTACTTAAATATGAATTATGTTAAATCACATTTATGTTTAATAACATTGCATATTCTTCTTTCTCTTACTGAAGAGGTTAAGCAAAGTTTTATAAAAGGAAACCATATACGTATGTGCAAAGAACACAAGATGTGTTCTTCACATAGCCTGATAATTATGACTTGAGCTGTTACAGCTTTAACTCATAGCAATGTCCAAACTGTATACAGAGAAATTTAGGATGGTTGTCAAAATTGACAGTGTCTCTACTGAACTGTAACTACTGCACAAAGTTGAAATACCAGTAAAATATTATTGCCGACTGTTCTTGAAGAAAATAAGTTCAAATAATAAAAGCTAACAGGGGTTCCATTGATCTATAAAGTTCTTACTATACATACAATCGAATACTCATTTAAGTCTTCTTGATAAAAAAGTTTCTACATCAGTGCTGGTCTTGGATGTTTAGGTCCAAGCAGTTCAGGATTTAAATATAAAAGTTGTTATGCATGTTATGCAAAACTGTCAGCATGTTTCAAACAAAAACTATCAGGCAATGACATGCTCATCTGATGAGTGTCACTGTCAGTATTTATTTTTCTGTTTAAAAGGCCTTCAGTCACAGCACTGCATTTCCTATAGACAGCTAAATCCAGTGAGGTTGAATGAGTGGCTGATACCAGAATGTTCTTTCTTCACAGGCTGACAGAAAGCAACTACAAATCACAGATACAATGGTTAGCACAAATGAGATAGACAGACCAGTGGCAGGAGAGCCAAAACGGGCCCATCTGCCAAGGTTCTATAACCCACCAATACAGGGCTATTGGAGATGTTCAGAAATGATTTTGGAAATGTCAGTTTTGGATAACCCCTTACCTGCAGGCCATTGGGGTAAACCTCATCCACTGTAGAGTCCACCAAGTCATCTTCTTCAAACGTGGTCCGTCTGTATGACGACATCTGTGAAGTCAAGTGCAGAAAAGATTCCCTTAGAGTCTCCATGCTGGAGCAGCCCAACTGTTTTTGTTTTGTGGGAATACTATCTTTACAATCTCCACCCTTTCAGGAAATATTATGAATTGCTTCCTGCTTTATATCCATCGGGAAACTTCTCCCATGTAGAATTCTCTGCAGATCCAAAGGAAGAGACCTTATAAAAATATGTCCAACTCTTGCTTCCTATTGCCTTTAATACTTTTCTTCATGATAACCGTCCAGCCCGTAGATCTGATCGCGTAAGCAACACTCTTTCAGGCAATCTGCAGTAATTCATCTTGACACACGCCTGCAAGATTATAAAACACTCCCTTTTTGCAGGGAAACAGTTCAGGATCGCAGGTTTCTCAAGATCCCGGTTGTCAAGAGTGTGGCTCTCTTTCTCTCACCAAAGGGTTCCACTCCCACACATACCTCTCACAGGACCAAGCCCACTGCTAAACACAGAAGGCATGTAACAAAAACAGGAAGAAGAAGTTACTTGAACAACTTAAGTGTATTCATTGTGCATTCCACAATGCGGCTTTCCAAATAACTGGGAGGAAACCTTGGGAACTTAAGCTCCACCTACAACATCTCTCCCCCTCTGACATTCCAGTTCAAGAGGCAGGGATCTCCTACAAAGCCACTCCCCAACCAACTCCTGGTTGTCTTGGGTACTGTCATCTGAGATGCCCGAGACAGGGCCCCCTGCTATGATCCCTCCCACATATGAGGCATTCGCCTTTGCTTCCGGGAGTCTTTTGTGAATTTCACACCTCTTCCACACCTCTGTAAGCAGCTGTGTTGACTGGCAATATACTCATTTCTGAAAACAAGCTGTAATCAAAGCATTGCCTTATTAGAATTAGAAATGCCAAAACACACTCCTAAGCTTTCCAACTTTTAATAGTACAGACATTGCAAGAATTTAATTTCTCAGTGCTGTTAGCTACAATACTCCCAACAATGCCTGAAATTACTGTATACCTTACACAGAAACCTACAAGAAAAGATCTGAATTACACCTCAATAAATGTGTAATCTACCATACGCAGGAAAATCCAGTTTTGAAACAAGACTGTACACTTGTTTATTTTTAAATTGTCTGTTTTGCATATAACTACTACCCTATACAGAACTTTTTGATCAATTTTTTGGGAAACTACAAACTTTTTCAGACATTTTTAAATATTGTCCTTTCACACACAAGGTAGCAGTTTTTGTGTTGCTAAAAGTATTTGTAATACAGATCTCCTAACCTAAAAGTTGACTCTTTGCAGCTCTATCAAGATCTTCTATTTTTATTTCCAACAATTTTGTAATTAATAGATAAACCTCTTCATTCTGTTATTTTCAAATTATACAACATCCCTTTAAAGGTACCTCAAAGTCATTTTTCAGCTGAAAGTACCGAAAGACTGCTTGTTATGAAGCAAGGTGTTTTTTTCCTTAGAATCACAACTGCCAAGTGCTTGGCTTCACATACCTGTGTTCTCAAGCAGTTTCAAGGTGATGCTGATCAAACTTTCCCCTGCTCACATACACAGCACTGAAAAGTCTAGCTCAAGGTTACCTTACTAGTTAACTGTTTAATACAGCCCAGCTGCTTAAAGGCCCTGTGAGCAGTACCACATCTGTGGAACTCTCAACCCAATACCATTAAGGAGGAGTCCAGTGAGTGGTATCCTTTTTAAAAACCCACTTGTAAGTCCTGTTTTTAGCTTCCACTGTACTTAATTTCACCCTTGGCTTTTCAAACCAATTCACTGTGCTTTTTCATTTCTCTTTTTTTTACTTCTGTGTGCGTGTATTCAAATTACACTACAGTATAATGTTTTGGATTAAGTGAAAATCATTTATTAATAAAATTGTATTATTTTTACTCGTACGAATCTTACAGCCTATTTAACTTGCAATTAAGTCCTGCAGTTTCACAATTCACAGTATCTGAGAAATGATATTTTAGGGTTGTAGTTTTATTTACACTGGCAATTAAAGACCCAGAAAGAGAATGCACTGTACAGTATGTAGCATACATGTTTGATTAACCCTATAAAATGCCTTGGATAAATACATCGGCTAAATATCTTCGATTATTACTGTTGTTAAAAAATGGTTTATCCAATATTGAGTCATGGAGGAGCTGCGACCTACTGCGGCAAGCAACGGGCACAAGGCAGGATACACCCTGGACAGGAGTTCAAAGTGTGCAGATACAAACACACACACACTCTCGCCAGGGCCAATTAATCTACCAGTATGTCACTGGACTATGACAGGAAACTAGAGTCGCCGGAGGATACCTACGTGAACACATGCACAAGGGAGAACATACAAAGTCCAGGCCGATTGAATAGCACCCCAAGTGGGCTACAAGGCTGCAATGGCAACTGCTGTGCTGCCCCTTAACTTAGAATCTAGATAAGACTCAATGAATTCACTGGTGTTTAAAAGGTGGTTAGCCAGTTGCAAACTAGCACAGAAATAGAGACCTGTTAATAGGATAAAGCAAAAACGTTTAAAAGAATGTTTCATTGCTCCAATAGTCAATAAACTGTCCTAAAAGAAAGTCAAGGTAAATGAACTCCACAGGCTATGTAGACCATAATTCAAACAATGTTTGTTCATTATTAACTATTTTGTAGAACAATGCCAAAGCAAGAGAAGGCCTGGACCTGAGAACCGTGACAGGAGGACTGAATTAATTATTTGCAATTCAAAAGAACCCTAAAGCGAAAACAGCTGCCTCATCAAACAGTCAATATTCAGGCTCACACACACAAACCATTTGCCTAGAATAGAAAAGTATGTACGGCATCCAGTTAAAATGAGCCGCCCAATTCTCTTTTCCTTAAAAGTTAAATAATTTTTCAACCTCACTTAATGACGCATCCACTTGGGTTTTAGTCTTGAATGGGATACAAAAAGTAAGTGGTCAAGTTACACCGAGCTGAGCAGTAAATGGTTCTTGTGCAAATTATATCAGCTCTTTCCTATCACTTTTGCATTTTCTGTGCACAGAACACGGGTTATCATCAACATTTGCCCTGCAGAAACACCTCTGTACTTAATTCTTTCTAAACAAAAGTTTTCTAAAACATGCAGCCAAGCTCCTCATCTGAAACACTTAAAATTAAATCAGAAAAATCAAAATATTTCCCTTAAACCTGAGGATTCCAATAATAGACATATAGCCTCAGCTATCCCATTTATAATGAGTGTCTACTGTATATTCTCAGAACAAAAGGTGGTGTTTGGAATCCAGGCAATTGCTTTTTAAAGTTTAAAACAAGTGCCCAAATGCCAACCTGCTTTGGGGTTTTCCCCCAACTTCCCTAACCTAAATAAAGAACTTACTGAGGTGGTTGAGTGGGGTTCAAGCATGATCAATACCCTCTTCCCTCAGGTTTCAGGTCTGTGGAGCTACAGCCCTCCCACAGGCTCTTACTAATTCTCCAGCTCCTTACAGTCTCCCACGAGCTGTCACAGCTCAGAGCTGCACAGAACAATACAACAAGCAGCAGCAGCTATTAAGTGGACAACCAAACCTACGGATCTCTGGGCCTGACAAAAGCAACTTTAAAAAGACACCATAAGCACAGCCAGACTCTTAGACTGCAGCTGTCAGGGAAACGGCAGCTTAAGGTCCTTCGTTTTTAAGAGTACGAAAAACTAAGTCTAATCTCTGTCTTTCCTAATTAAAATATGGCTTGATAGCTAACTAAGCAAGCCTTAATATACCTGCAGTTCATGGCTTTGAGACCTCTACAGTTGTAACAAAACTGTTTGCTGTACAAGTTGCTAAACATCTTCATCCAATTAGGAGGTCCACTGTCTGACATCACAACCCATGTGGTGTTACTCAGAAGGAACGTCTGTGGCACACCAAGGTCAGTAAATCCCAGGAGAATCTTCTTCCCAAACATTTTTGAGTTTACCACAGACATGCTCAGATCAGCAACATACAGAACTGCCATCATATGACCAGATCCACCCTGGTTTCGGACAAGGGACTTCATCTGGAAAAAAGTGAATTTTCTAAACAAATTACTGAAATGCATTTCCAACAATGCAATATTGGGAATTGCACTTGAATCTCCCAGAAAACCTGGGTTAATTACTTGTGCTTCAGTAAATGTGAGGAACCATGTGCTGTTCTTGCAAAGAAAAATATATTCCCAAAGCCAGCATTAGTGCAAGTGCCAAGTGTTTTTTCTTAAGGTAAGATTACATTACCAGTCATGAGTTACTGACATTTCAGGCATCATTTAGTTGGCTTAAACTCGCATACTGCTGGCTTAACATGTTGCGAAATGTACAAGTTGTACAGTTTGGTACAAACTAGTACACCACACGGCTTTCTGTGGTTTTACTCCAACAATCTTCCCAATATGAAAACGCCACAGGCACACTGAAGGAAACTTTAACATGGTAACCAGAGAGCAGGAAATTCCTTTTAAATTTGTAATTATCAAATACTATGTTAAACCCACCTAATTTGGGATTTCCAAATGTTTATAAACTTGGTACAGCATGTAAAGACAAAGACCTATACACACACTATACACATTCTTCCCATTCTGAAACAGCAAATGTGCTTCACTTGACATTATCAATTGACAAGCACTGAGGGGCATCACACTTTAACAGAAAGTCAGCTCTGACCCCATCAGCATCTCTCATTCATGTCAGTGAAAGGTTTCAGGTGTGTAAGAGCTCCAGGTGCCACTGAGGACAGTGTATCCAGCTGAAACCTTCCTTTCCCCAGCAGCCCTCAGCAAACATTACACTACCATAGTGTTGTATGGGTGTCATGGTCGCTGCTGCAGACGAGTGGTGGGGTGAACTAGTATTTACACGGTAGCCAGCCACCTGCCATTCATTGCCATACCATGGCAACTAATTCAGCAGAAGTCTTGGACAACCTGGAGTCAATCATCCACCATGCCCACCCCAGGTGGTTCAAACTATATAAACCGTGATCTGGCAGTGCTCAGGAACTTGCCCGTGAATAGGCCAAGCATGGTGCCAGATCACGGTTTATATAGTTTGAACCACCTGGGGTGGGCATGGTGGATGATTGACTCCAGGTTGTGCAAGACTTCTGCTCTTGGATTTATGTTGCAAAAACATGTCGCTACAGTATGTTATCATCTCCAGCAGCACCACATTACAATGTGTAATTCTGTTCAAACTCAGCCCATGGTATTGCCCAGGGTCTCCACTCCAGCTGAGCATCATCAGTGGGTGAGAAAGCCCACAAACATTTCTTCAGATTTCAACAAATATAGACATCACCAGAGGCAACTATTGGGTTCCCAAGTGGCTAAACTGGTAAAGGTCTTCACTCGGAATGCAGATTAAGCTCCAAGACCCAGATGTCATAAATTATGGTCTGGATCGTGTCACCAGAAGAATGCGAGTACAATCCTGGAGGTGGCAGAGTACTAAACTGGCAGGCTATGCAGCAGTCAACCAGGTGACTTCTGGGAAACAGCAACCCCCGCAACATCCCAGTTGAGTTCTGTGCTGATGGTAGTGATAGATGTGCCTTTTCAACGTTCCTAGAGGTCACTGTGGATCCTGTAGCATGTCAAAAGAGGTCTTGATGGTTGGGGAGGTTCGGTGACCCTGTCTGCCTTTCCTCACTCTCCTTTTGGGTGTAGGAGAGACATTGCTGTGGGCCAATTTTTAAACAACTGCCATTTCAAGTCTTTTTTCTATCACATGTATATCAGAAGGACAGAGCACACAATACAAATGGAATTTGTCCTCAGGTTAGAATTAATATAAACCACAATCCACCTCTATTTCCTATTGTAAGGAATAGAAACTCGGGAGCGCTGTTTCAGTTCATTAACCTAACATGCATACTCAAAAAATGCCTGTGTCTGGGCATCGTTTCAAATGCATGTTTGGATTTGCTGTGTACGACACCAATGGATTTTTAAGGCTTAACATCCTTGGTACTGCATTCATGGATTCTTTTCAAAGATCTCAGATGTATTGGCAGAAAAGTCAACCGCATGATGGAAAACAAATTTTAAAATCCTAAAATCACTCTCCTTTGCTTCTCCAGATTAAAATATGAAATGTCGAACGATTCCATTTTTAAAATGTGTACTATGTGTAACTATAGTTAAATACATTTAATTTGTTCTTACCCCAAGATGATGTCATGATTCTACAGTACATTTTACAGGCAAGATAGTAAAACACATCTCTACAACACTGTAGCTTTCTACTCTAATATGTGTTCTGCTATCTAATGTCTAACTAAATACACGATGTTTAACAACTCTTACCAGAAGGAACAATAATTTCACAAAGCCCAGTTACTGTCATGAGTAAAGGAAACAGGCAAAATTCTTGGCAGTAAAAAAAGTACATGCAGCATAAATAAGCACTGCGGTGTGTATAGTCACTGATGCTTAAACGAAACAGACCCTGCTATTGTGTATTTTATAGGATTAAGTTTAATTCATTTCAGATTACTTATGACAAGCTGTTTATCTTCTGGGAAGTCTGCACATATCTCAGGTTTCACACTCTATAGAACACAGCTCTGGCAACAAGACAATGATAGGAGACTTATCAAGCCATGTAACTTCTAGACCCTGTGTTATAAAGCTATTAAATTACGGCATCAATGTTAATGCAAATTCTTCTGATTTTACTTACTGTAACTGTTTTGTTTTGCTTTTGATAACATTACCTTTAAAATTGACGATTGTTGTGGAGCTCCACAGCATTATCAATGGAGATGACATGGGGCATTATTGGAAATTGAGGTTTTGTCACACATTGCCACCCTGGGGTGGGGGGTGGCACAAAGAACTGGTAGTGTGGTGGGGGGAAAAAAAAGAGGTCTCAAAAGAGAATGTAAATCTGAACCAGGTAAGAGACACGCATTTTCACATGGAAGCTCCCATTTGACATGAAAATATAAAATCCAGTAGCATGTGTGGGAGGCATCTGACTTCACTCTTGTCTGACCACTAGTTTTCTGCTATGGTGACCTGTGAACAGCTGTGCTGGGCTGTTTCATTTTAGATCTTCATGTTTGTTTGTTTTAATAAAAGGGTCACAGAATTAATTAGTGGAGATGGTATGCACTACCAACAATATTTTGCCCAACTGATGAGAGTTAAATTTTCAATTTCATTTTGGCAGGCACTATAAAACAGTTTAAGCAGGATCACGAGATTAATAGTTCACAGCTACACTCCACCTTCTCAATGCTGTACTTTAAACATGTTGTCAGGCAGTACCTTGCTTGAGTTAAACTATTTCCAGGTGAGATTCTCTCATGTACATGTTCTCTGCTTATGGAAAACATTATTCTGTACATTCCGCTGACGATAACATGCAAAATCTACACAAGGAAGGCTAATCTGCATATCTGAAACCTACCTCTGCCTTCCACTAGCATGACATCAGCCAAGAAAGGCATCTTCTCAGGAAAAACCCATATACTTGGCTGGGAGCCCAACAGGGTACCAGTAACAGCCTGGGCTCCATTTATTCAAAACAGATGACTAAAACCGAAAGATGTAAATGAACGCATTGCGGCATGTGAAACTCAAATGTACAGTAAATTCAAGTCAAACTATAGAAAAAAACCTTCAACTCACGTTTGTGTAACAGTCTGCTTTCTAGCTGCCACTTAACCTTTATATCATATGGAGCCTTTAACTCTCAAACAACACAGACAAACGGTCAGCGTAGATACTTGAGGGATGGGTAAGGGGCTGAGAGAGAAGTAGCACAAATGGTGCTTGTGGAAATGCTGGAAATACTCCTTCGATGCATCACTCTTATTTAGCCGAAATAAGACTTTTCAGAGGCGACTGGTAGCTGAAATGCCAATGTTGACATTAGCCAAATTAAATAATGCCAACAATGAATAATAAGCTCAGTAAAATCAACAAAAAGCATGATGATGAATATACACACAACTTAGTAATGTGGACACTCAAAAAGCAAACCTGAGTTTACAGAAGTGGGAACGGAGCAGTCTCCGGGATTAAAAAAATAATAACTCCCTCCTTACCAGAAAGGCTGATTGAGCCTCTCTCCAATCACCCAAGGAGAAATAACTTCAAACACACTAACAGAACAGTGGATCAAGAAATAAAAGCAGAAGCTGGTGCTTCTAATTAAGACTTGCGTATCTTGCACAGACAAAGTGTGAAATCTTTGCCAGAGATAAAAACCTTTTTTCCCCCATCCTCCATCCTCATGTCTCCTACTGTTCACAACCGCAGAACCTGAACCCCTGCTTTATGAGCTAGTGGTAAAGTGCTGCCCTGGTTTGCTTCCTCTGTAGGATTCCACTTAATACCAATTAAAAGGAAAAAATGATCATTTTGCAGCAATGGATTACATAAAAGAAACCACTGGAAGAGATAAAAAACTTTTTTGTCATGGAATTAAGGGGGAAATTTAGGTAGGCCAGCTTGTGCAGCCCAGAGTGGATTTTAGCCAAGACACAGGGACTACCATCCCTACTCATATGGAAAGTGGAGATAATTAATGACCAAATATTCAGGACCTTGGTTGAACTTCTCTTTCAAAAGACGGCATCTATAATACAGTGTTCTCAGTTGCTGAACGGGCTCATTAACTAGGAAACGCTTGTCCAGATGGAAGAGCACCACCTACTGGGGGGAGAAAGATTAAGTGTATAGTGTCTTGCAAAGGTGCCAGGACACTGAAATCAAAACGTCTTTTGCTTTAAAGCAAACACTTTGTATTTGTGATCACAAATGTTATGTTCAATATGTTTTGTTTGTATTCAACACTGAGGTCAAATGTCCATACGTTATGGGATACATTAGAGTCAGCTCTTTGCTGCACATGCTTTTGAGACAATAACTGCACGAATTCTGAGGCCCATTCAACTCAAATGCATTTGATTAAATCATTTAAGATGCTTTGCATTCTTGGCTGTTTTTCTGAAGTTCTGGTAGTTTTTATTTAGCATGGAAAACACATGTTGAAATAGAGATTTTCCTACTGTAAGATGTTTCACTTTTCTCTCCATATTTGTACTGGCTATATGCTTTAGGTTATTGTCAGGCTGTCCTCGTCCATCTTTGTTATTCTAAGGCAACTCCAATCTGGCGTTTCTGTCTTAAGAAGAAGTTTACACGTTGCTGTGCAGCCTGTTAAATTCTGCTTTGTCGGTCTTCTGCAAACTGCAGATTTTGATACATTCACTCTTGAACTCTGAACTGTCTTTAACTGCGGATGGGTTTCATAGTTGATTGGTAATTGTTTTCTTTAGTCTTCTGTACATTCCAAATTGTTGGTGTTGGTTTGTCCAGTTTCTGTGCTATGGTTTTGACTGACTTTTCTTTCAGCTTCAAAATTGCCAACTTTCCTTTATCAGAAATTTCTGTGGTTTTCATCAGGACTTTTGACTATGCATTCCAGACATGCAAGTCAAAACAAGACAGGCTGATCACAGACCTTGAATACAGTAAATGTCTAGTTACCTAGCATCAAAGCCCTGACACCTCAGCCAACTGCCCCAATATTTTTGTTCTTGCTGTCCCCTCCTTGCTGTTCTGGTTCCAACTAAATTCATTCTGTACATGCTATGTTGTCAATAGATAATAAAGATAAGAGATAAAATGCACTATACCATATGGGAAATGTACAGCAGTACAGATATGTAGTTTTTAGATTTTTCTGATCGATTACTAAGGACTGGTTAGATAAATATGGTCTGGGAGCATGAGAATGAACAGATTTGGGTATGCTGATATATTCCCACATACAAGTTCCTCCTTTTAACTTTGTAACCACAAGTACTCTTATCTAGCAGAACAGTGTCTTCCTTTTAGCTTTTTCCACATTAAAACAATGCAGATTATTTCCTCTCACGCAATTAGAATAAAGTTATCTGACCATTTCAGACAACATTTTGTCAGGTTGAACTGAGTAGTCACGTGCAAGATATCATTTTCCCCATGAAAGCTACTTGTTGTATAGAATCCTTATAAAAGCAGCCATTTCCTAGTGGCAGACCTGCATTTTTTCAATTTGTCACCGATTTAATTGAAACAGCAGATTGTTCTGGAGTAGCAAAGGTTTTAGGATGGAAACACAGTCCTCCAGACTGGAGCTTTGAGTCTCATCACATACCTCTGTAACATGTCCAGGGACCTTCACTGTCCAGGGACCTGCAAGCTGTGAATAGAGGTCATTTGTGTCCAGAAATGACATTCTAACCGTTTCTCTGATAGACAAGCTTTCATGGAAATCTAAAAATCCAAATGGTGAGATCAAACAGATGACTTATTTAATATGGAATAACACTACAGCAAAAGGGCACAACTGCCAGCTGTTATAGAATCTAGAACAAAGCACAACTCATTGTTTCTCATTAGCACAGACCACATGAGCCTTTTGAACATGGCCATCCAAATACTGTGTACAAAGGGAAACTGGGGAGCTGGGGATCAATAGCCCTAGATGTTATTATCAGGTAAATAGAACCAGAATGTTCCAGGTAGGTATTCTAAACCAGGGAGTAAAAAGTGGAAAGCACGACCCAATCACAAGAAAACAAATTAGATTGAGAAACGTTCTTTTCCAAATTGATCAGATCTCATGTAAGCAGACACTATTAAATGTTTTAAAGGGTACAAACTGTAACAAGTATTTTCCAGATCTTGAGGTCTTCTCAAAATCTATCCCAGAGCACTGAATTTCTGATTACAGTTCTCGTTCCTATTCTTTCCATTTCTGTTGGCTCTCATGTATAACAGCAATGTTGCGTAAATTCTTCAGTATAAAACCACCCAGCTATAAGGGTGTTTAAGCCGAGAATGAAAGTGCTTTATCACAGCCGCAACAGGGCAAGATGTTCACCTAACTGGTGAACCTTCCCTCACTACTCAAGAGCTCGTTGACCACTTAAACAGGATAGGCAAAAAGGGAAAGGAATGAAGGAAAAAAAGGAAAGCTAAGTCTGGAAAATAAGGACCACAAATATCACTTTAGACAATCCGCTACATAGGCTTTTCTCAAGTTTACTAGTAGGTTTCAGACTTCCGAAAACAAAAGGCAGAGTCAGACAGACGCATTTGATTAATGTCTCGTTTTTCATTCAGTATTGTGTCCTCAGAGTGTTAACAGCTTTTCCTGCCTGTGACTCATTAGGTAAGAGCTCAGTGTCTCATGTGCTACAAAATCTGATAGAGCTTTGTTTTCTTACAGAAGTTAAAACAGACTCATTAACGTTTTTTAGAACACTACTGTGAAGACGACATTCCAGAAACCCCTCTTCACCCTACATACTTCCTCCAATAAATGCTTGAGAGACCAATAGGGATTCATCTCACAGGACCTTTCCAGAGATTGTGGAGGTTTTATCCTACTTATCTTTGGGCCTTGATGTTGATTTAGTAACTTCCAAGTTTTTAAATGACTGCCCAAAATACATCCACCCACTTTACTTGTCCAAAAGAAGCACTCCCTTGACTCCAGGCATCCCCACCCTCACTGCAACACGCAACGATATGCAATATGTGATGAAGGCACAGATCACTCACCATAAACACTAGGAATGTACTGTGACACACAGTAATGTTATCCTCATAACAGTAGATTCAGCTAATTATCTTATTATGACACAAACTGAAATGTTTTTAAAGGCTATCTAGCTAGGAAAATGAGAGCACTAGATTTTCTCAGTTTCACATGATTAAAGTATGATAACACCAATACTGGGTTACTCTGGGTCAGATTGCACTAACTTTAATTATTGGCTTTGTGGTTGGTGTTGGTTACTGGCAACCAATTTAACCGCAGGATTCCAGGCCTATGTACAGTAGGGCAACTCTTTGGGGCAACCTGACACTATATTAATAAATAAGCAGCTCTGTGTTGCTCGAAGATCTAAAAAAAATCCTTAAATGAACCCAACGAAGTAATTTATTCCAGGCACTTAGTATCAGTGGAAGTGAGAGCACAGCCGTAGTTGGAGCCCTGTACTGTTTAAGTGGAGGTTCTGTGTTCACATTGCTATGGTCCTCTCGAGCAAGTTACTCTGCTCTGATTGCCCCAGTTCTCCATGCTGTATAAATGGGTGACTAGTGTCCTCTCCAGGAGTAAGCTGCGTACTCGCAAGTCTGCTTGACACTATGGAAACCGTGATGAGCTCTGCGCTGATGAGCCACTAGGCATAAGTTCGGCATCAGTTCAGACTGTTTTCATTAACATCTTATGATACAAGAGTAGCTTGGGTAAAATAATGTGTTGTCTCCTTTAGCCTAGCTATTTTCCTGCATTATGGCATGTTCAACCAGCAAAGAAAACATTTTCAGTTGCTTACAGTTACATTAATTACCACAAAGTATCTTGCAGCCCGTCTACACACTTCTCACTAGCACTGTGAGAATCAGACTTGGGAAATCAGTGTAGTTTCAATCTCATCTTCCTTTCCCCCCCAACTTCCTTTTAAGAAACCACCCAGATAAGGATGCTGCTAAAATAACCACCTCAAATCCAGCGTCATCTTAACCTTTTTCTGAACCACACTGCCCAGGAAAGATGGTTCTTGTTAAAATCCACCACACAAGCAAGGAAAGGAAAACACTTCCTCCTACTGTATATCCTCCTCCTCACTTCCCAGGTTTTATGGCAGTTAAACGGAACTCCACAAAATGGCTGAGTTAAAAAATAATAATTTATAGAAAAGAAGTGAAGAAGACGCACAAAAAAATAGATAAGCATTTGATACCTGTTCGGAGGAGCAAGCTTTTTTAGATCAAAATTACTATTAATTATTAATATTGGTAATAATTACATTAATAATAATAATGGTATTCATAAAGTGCTCCACACACATAATCCACCAGCGATAACACCACTGAGAACAGATCTGTATTTTTATAAAGAAGAACAAAAAGAAAACATTACACCACATTATAGACATTTTCTTATAGTAAGTAGTCTACTACCCATTACAGATCTGGAATTATGTGACATCTGTTGCAACAACTTGACCTTAGCCTCACTGCGTTTTTATTTCATATCTAAGGAACTTAAAACATTTTGACTTTTAAGCCCTGGCGTTGAACTGAAAACAGATAACTACAAGGTGACAAATCAGAGGATAAAGCTGGTAATGATTCTGACAGTTCCTAAATTTTCTCCATATGAATCACCTGTCCAGTGCTGTATTACATAATACATACATAATATAATACTATAACTCTTTGGATTTCATTAAACCTCTATGAAGAAATGTGTAATTTCAGTCTATGACAACAGGTGAAGTCAACTTTTTTAACATTATCTCTGCGAAATGCCCACTTTTCTATTATTATCCTGCCAAACAGGAAGAATGACTCAATAAGCCCAATTTAACTTTATTTTTCATGTTTCATAAAATAACAATGTTTGACCCACATGACGTTATATGGCAACATCTGCTTAAAACGTCCGTGGTCAAATTTGTCATTTATTTTCCTGAAATGCGGTAACTACAGACAATCTCCAAACGCCATCACCCCCTTAGTTTATTTTTCTTTGGGTTCCCTGTCCTCATTACTTACGTTTGGGTGAGGGAATGAGTGTGTTTTTAGAAGCTGTTTTGTTTACAGCATGCTCTGTAAGGCTCTGAATTCATCCCAGACCCCATCGGGGAAACAGCCTGAAGCAAAGGGATAATCACAAAAATCTAGAGAGCCAAACACAGGACAGAGCTTGTTTCGCAAGGATCATGTATTTTTTAATAATCATACGGCCATCTATAATTTAACGATTCTGAGAACAGTTCAGGAAAAACAATCACTTCCCATACTGCCAATATACAGTATACACAAAAACCAAAGTGTGCATTATTGCCACTTAAAGGAAGGCTGAAGACCCAAAACGTATTTTTGATGGGAATATCTTGACTTCACAACCATAGGGCTAGATGCTGCAGATAATAATGTTGGCTCTGCATGAACACAAAACTATTTTTTCCAAGCAGCGCAACCTGGAAGCAGTCCAAGAACTTAAAGATCCTGAGTGAAAACAAGCATAAAAAAAGTTCTACATTTATTATTTTGTAAAAACAACTTGCCCACACCATAAAGCAAAGACATGATGTAAAACAGAATGCAACACCTCTGACAGGTTTCTGATCTGTACTGTACCTGCTAGCACAATGCCATCACCCCCTCATAACTCTTGGCTTTTAAGCACTGAAGCTCTAACTTCATAAAGATATTGCATGGGCCTGATCCTATCAAGAGTCTTGTGCTTTTTCACATGCATCATGTTTGTCAGCACGTAAAGACAGCAAACCCGTTTAGCTCCAACATTAAAATAATAGGCTGGGTCAGGGCTAGCAATATACCTGGTGTGTGGAAGAAATTAGAGAGAAAAAGATTGCAGCCTGCCTGCAAACCAAGAGCAAGGTTCGTTGCGAACAGCCTTGCAGAACAGCTCATTTACCACATGCACTGAACTGTCGTTTTCAGAAACGCATTTCTCCAGCTGTACAAGACGGCAGTTACAATTTTTAAACGCGCTGTCTGGGAATTGTAAACCCCCACTCTTCCGGCAGCAAAACTATGGCCAAAAAAGGTTTTGCTAATGCAATACTGAGGGAGTGAAAGAGGTCTCTGTGGCTGCCCCGGGTTTAGGGACTGCATGCAGAACCCAGGTGAGGTGAGGAACAGTAACCAAGATCACCGAGTAATCACCACGGAAATTACCTGTAATGGCTTCACTTCCCACCACTGAAACCCCTAATGATAATATACAACAGGAGCATGACAAAATAACATTATACAAGTAATGCTAGTTGCAACCAAGCTCATTCTAAATTGGGAAATATTGCACAAGTTAGTTCTTCAATAATAATCAGAAGAAAAGCCGTTAGCTGGTTCAGGGATGCAGAAACACCTTCAACCACAGGTGGCTAACAGCAGCTCTCTCTCCCTCAAAGCAAACAATTACTGCTGTTATGGGCCACACACCCCCACCCTGGAGAGCATACAGGCTGCAATGCCACTGATTCTAAACTGTCCCTCATTTGCTCTTTAATAATGAATAACCACAATGCTAACAGAACAGACAGATCTCAGACTTCAGCAGACTGGTTAACAGACGCGCCATAAATTTGCATGAACTAGGATAAGCCTAATCCACCATACAATTCTCCCACAGAAATGATGTAGACATTTCATGTCAAGTCCAATGAAGCATTGTTTTTTACTACTAATTAGTTAATCGCAATAATGTAGTGGCATACAATCCAGTAACAGTACAGCTTAGTCTAAAGATAAAGGACAAGGCTAAGGAGATTACAACCATTTGGGAAAGATGCAGAGAAACAGAAAGGTAACAAGGCTGACGAAAGACATGCTTTTGTGAAAGCATTACCCAGCCTGAACTTGCAAATTAAATATATACATTTTTTATCAGAGGACATTAGCGCAACAAACATGTTTCCAACTCAGTCTTTTCCTTTAAACCTAAGAAAACGTTTTGTACTGTGTAATTCAATTCAATTCAATTCAATTCAATTCACGGTGCTTTATTAGCATGACCGATGGGTACAATCAGTGTTGCCAAAGCAAATGAAAGTAATGATATTTACATTAAACAAAACAAAAAAATAGAAGTAAAATAAAATCTACAGACATATTACAGACATTTACAACAAAGACATATTATAAAATACTGACACATACTGTAGGCGGCTGGAGCATTACTGGGAGACAGACTCACTCTGTATATCACTAATATCGGCTACAATAAAGCAGTAAACAATACTCGTGCCCAGGATCCTCTTAGCTTAAAAGACCTAAAAAACTTTTATTCCTTTCATATATTCACAGCAATGCAACCATTAAGGTTCCTCATTAATTTATCTTTTCATTACAAAAAAAATGTCATATATAAAGAGAGAAATTTTAAATTAGTTAACATCATTTTATACAGCTTCCTGATGCAGGTCCAGAATAGGCCAACCTTTCTTAGGGTATTTAGCTGCATTGCTGTGAAGTTGACAAATTGGTCAAATTACTGGTCCATAATTAGGTTAATTATGTCACTAAGAACCAAATTGGTATTTAAATCTGCAGTCACACAGCTCAGTGCACAAATATGCCATTTTGACATAAAGAGATGTGCTCTCTACTTTCGTGCATAGCCAAAACCACTCCAACACCACTGACTTTATATTGTTGACAAGCACCCACCCCTCATATTAAAACTAAACCAGAATGAGATTGTAGTAAATCATAAAAGAAGAAACTAATTTGTTACAGGCTAAAAATCATACAAGTTGTTGGGTTTTTTTTTTGGATGAGTTAAGAATTAATGTGGCCAGTTGTCACTGAGAACTTCTTTGCTGAATACCTGTTGCGAGTAAAAGCACACTGAGAATCACAAACATGACATCGCCGAAGTTGACAAAATCGATTTCCGTACCGTACTCGGAAATCCAAGTACGATGTCATTGAAAATGGTAGTTACGGTAATGCGAATGCAGAACTGTGATATTTATCAGTTATTAACAAGGTTCTTGGAATTTTGCATAGACTTGATCTGAACGAGCCAGGTATCCCATCTTGTAATGACCTGACTGGAACAGAGCTACTGTATACAAACACCCTTTTCACTGGCAACAATTTAAAAAGCGTGCCTTTGTTAAAGGCTGTGTTGCATTGGGCAATACTATCACTGAAGCGCCAGATGCAACAACTGCCTCTCTTCATTTAGCTTGTTCCTGCCTGTAGTTTTCTCGCAAGAACCACACACAAGCAGCTTTCATTTTCGAAAAAGCATGCTCAGGTAATCTTTTATCATGTATTCAATTATTAATACCATTACTCGCCTTTTATTGCTTGTTGGCTGAAAACTGACGAGTTATTAACGCCGTTATTAAACCAAAAAATAAACTTTAATGAGGCTATCCTAATATATTTTTTTATCTACAAAGGATCACCTGGGGAAAAATAAAGCTTTTTGTGCTGGACTTGTTAACATTATTCACAACACACTATAGTCTGGTAACAAAAAAGGCGAAACGTAGCTTACCATTATTCAATATTGGGTTTTTTTTGCCCCTTCCCTGACAGATTCGGTTCCCAAAGCACAGCAAACTGTTTACACCCGCGGCGTGCTTCTCACTTAAAAGCCAGGCTGAACTCCACCGAGCACCTTCGCAATTTTGTCTCGGAGCTCTCGCAGTTCTTAATGGACACATGGCTGAATCAATAACCTGCCGGAAGAGGACGGTCTAGAAAAGTCCTCGAGTACTACAGGCTAGTTAGGAGAGCTGGGAGGGCCTTTGCTTTTGACATTAACTGTTTAAATGTCAAAAGAGCAATTGAGCAAACTTGTGCTAGGACTGTCAGGCTTTCTCCTGAATTTCTGGGTGGAAAAGATCGCTCCACGAAGTTTGTTCGGCTGAACGTCAAGCTCAATACAAGGAGGAGAAAATAGGCTTGACACATTTTTGCATATTTTCTACACGAAATCGTGCACGCGTTCGGGGTTTATCGATTTCCTGTTGAAACTGAAACGTATGACACAGATGGTGCAGTAATAAAGAAAAATGATATACTAAAAGCTAAACTATCTCTGATGCCTATACTGTGCATTTAAAAAAACGTATTCATATTATTAGGGATATGGAAAACGGAGAATGGGTTTGAATAATAAATCATGCATTTGTATGATGGCAAAAATCACATTTTTAAGGTCTGCATTAATGAGTCTAAAATATGAGCTGATTGGTCTTCATTACTCTATTTCACGGTTGAATTAAAGAATCTAATTACCGTTGCTCACAGTAATTAGCAGAGGCGTCTTTGCAAAGAGGATTAATTAACATGCTGACCAGCATTCTTTATCAGCTGCAGGGGACTCGGAACATTTAATTTCTGGTTTTGTCATTGTATAAATCAGATCAAAATATTTCACATCAAATCATTTAGGCCTATTATTACGAACACACAATTTTACGGGTCGATTTGATATAGTGTTACTGTTTTTGAAAGCATAATGGGTAATGTGTACTGTAAAAATACAATTTTTCGTCTAGTGGTTATTAAAAATGCTTTTTTTAAAAAAACAAAACGGACGTTTTTAGATGCAAATGTCTTATCTAGATTAGCTTAGATCTAGACAAGACCAAATTCACTCTGAACATACTGTAGGAGAACGTACGTTAAGGCTTGAGTTGCCTGAACAGATGTACAACGATATTGTTGGCTGGCTCCAAAATTCTTAATGCACAATGTAGTTGACAACCGTATTTTTAAAAGTTCGTGGAATTTAGCACGATACGAATAAACTGGTGTTCGAGGGTGAATGAGCTTTAATTCCATGGCAATCACTGGTGAGCCCCGAAGTTTAGAAGCTTGCAATTAAACAACAATTAAGATATTTTTAAAATACAATGGTGAGACACTTTGTATATTTTTGTTAGGGTTGGTGAGGAAGGCGAAGACCAGCGAGCTGCGAGCTTTACAAGAGGTTAAATATCAGCCAGTCGAACTCTTTGTAGATTTCAAGGAAAGATGATACCTGGGAAATAGTGTTTACAGTGAAAACTATTTCAAAGCTTTTAACAGTATTCATGATATAAGTAGCCATCGTGACAGTACAGAAATGGATACATATCAGATGTTTACACTATTAAAATAATGGCGAACTTCTTTTTTAATAAGTATTCCATAATGCAGCTTTTGTGTGAATTGAATTGTTTGGACCAATTAATGGTTAGCACCAGATGCATTCATACCCTTGACACAATGTCATTTAAAATAGGTTTTAGTCAAAGAAATGGAAGCCCACACTCAATATTAGTTGCACAAATAAGTGAAAATATGTAATGTCTGGATATTGCTAAACTAAAACTGTTCAAATTAATTAAATGTTGTTGTAAACAACAGATTCGAAATAATTCATATCCCAGCAGGCAGTATTGTTTCATCTTTCTCTGGCTTTAATACCTTAGAGGGGTCACTTCCTGTATGTGTTCAATAGCTTAAAAAACGATTTTTCTGATTTTTTTTATTTCTTGAAGCAGAACCAGCTCCTTCAGATTGCATCAAGATTTAAGATTTGAAGAAGATCAAGAGTACATTTGGAGCCAACAGTATCTCTTTGGGACGCCTGATGTTCAGATTTAAAATATACATTTCACCATTTTATGCCCAATGTAGTCCAAAGCGGTGAAGTGATTTAAGAAAAAAATCTTCTTTGATTTTAGTCCAAATAGGCTTATAAGATTAAAACACAGATTACCATAATGCTACTATTTCCAACAAAGAAAATAAATCAGCATGATATTAAATAGGATCAGGCGCTTAATGAGATTTAAAATACAGTGTGATGTTGTACTGTAGTAGTTGCTGTTATCAAAGACAGAAAGGTCTTAATTCTGTAGCTACAGTAATGACAGCTTTTGCTTTGTTTTAAGTTCTTGTCTACAGGATCTTTCTCTGCAGTTCCTTTGTTATAGAAAACAACTTCACTTTTCCAAACCACAGCTTTATGCTCTTGAAATATTGTAACGCTTAGCTCATTCTTCATATCCGAGACTTTGCACACACTGCCAGGAAAAATGACATTTTGGTATGAGAAATTTAAATGATCTTTCACCCTGCCCAACTGCAGATATGTTAATTTTATTATCATTATGAAGATGAACACATTTCATGATCACATTCATTACTACACACATAATTACAGGTTTTAATTGAGTACATTGCTATTGGAAGGAAACCTGCTCACAATGCGTGTATACATAATTATAAGATACATCTGTGCCCAGATGCTTAAGGCTACATTATGTATGTAAAGCAACAGGCTAAAATAATAACAATAACAGTTTTTTTTTAAAGTTTTAGTAGTGTAAACAATGTTTTTTATTATTATTTGGTTACGAGACACACTTATCCATTGTACTGTTAATTGAACAGCGGTAGCAAAGGGTGTTATTTATTATTCCTTCTAATCCATGTTTGGTCCCATGATAGGTAAATAGTTTCATATACTGTATTTATTTAAAAAAACAACAACATATAGTCCTTTCTCAAAATAAACAAAAACTGTTATCACTTTGATGGCATTTTACTGAAATTGTGTCTTGGGGAAATGTCTTTTATCAATCACAGCTACACCCCTTCAGCAGTGTGCCCCTGCTTTTTGGCTTCCTGTCAGTTAAAATCTCCTGGACACTTACACTGGCTACGATCTTTTTCTTTGCTCTGTCAAAACGATCCTACAGCAGTTCAATGGCATAAAGGACAGAGCACTGGCAATTGAAAAGATCACTGCTTTTTTTCCAGGATTAGGCACTTTCAGAAAAATCCTGCAGTGTTGTTAGGATTATTATGCAGAGAAACAAGCCCTTCACCATTCCTCCAGAGTCATTGCATGTTTGAAAATTAAATGTTATGGTGTTTTTTACTGTACCTTCCAGTTGTGTACCAGCTAATTACAAAGCTTCCCTTATCACTTCCATATAGTTTACTCTAGACAGTTTTACACATACAGTACTGTAGCTTTCTCTTGGAACTGAACTGTTCTTTTAAGAAATGCTTAACTAACATGTCTATGACATTCATCTTTTCACCACTGCTATTTTAATTAATCTATTTCTAATGCTTTTTCTATTGCATTCTCCATCTTAACAAAAGTTTTTGAGTTGTTAGCACACCTCAGCATTTTCAGGAAGGTGTGAGTTCCCTGCATCCTTTGATCTGGAGAAAATGGATTTGACTTGGTTAGAAGCAAGTTTAGTAGCCAGTAGCAGGATTGGAAACAGTTAACACTTGGATACTTGAGTAATTGAATTTTTTTTGGTTCAGTGCGTGCTACACAGTTCAAACTTTCCACACACAGAATACCCCCTCTTCTTCCACAAAACCATAGTAACTTACCTCACTGTCTTGTGTACTGCCTGCAATACAGTTGACCACCTCAGGCACACCTGTTTTTTTTTCCTGCCAAGCCCTCAATTCCACAATAAAAACCCTTCACTGACTTAATAATAAGATTAATTTAAACTGTTCCCAGCTCTTAAACATGTTGGAACTCTAACTGTTGCACCAAAATGCAAACATTCAATTGAAGCAATATCTTAGATCAAGCAAGGCAGTTATCTAATGAAGGTGGGACAAAATAAAAACTAGCAGGACCAGGACTGAAATTAGAAGTATACAATACATTGTAGTATTATTATTTAAACAAAATTACTGGGCTGTATTTATTTTGAGATGTGTTTTTAAACAGGTTAACATATGTTTACGTGCTGGAGTAGCTATATCAGAAATAATGCTCTTATTGCAGACTTTTTGGGCACAATGACCTGTATTCAGAAGGATTTCAAGCAAATCCTTTAAAGACACCTTTAAAATCATTATTATAAAAAATGAAAGGTGGAATTAGGTTTAATGTACGAAGGCCATACGTGTGTAAGTTATTTTTATTTTAAAGAATTTTAGGCGGAACTGTGTACAGAACCTTGTGCGGTTTAAATTACAAACCGGTTTGCACACTGGGGTGAAAAATGCAAATTTTACACCTGGCTCTTTACACTGCCTTAACACAACGGATATTTAAATTGAAAAAAAAAAACTCGACTGCGTTTCCCATCGCTCCACGCTTTTTTAATCGTGGTATAGGCATACATTGGGCCGTGTTATTGTGTACAATCACTATCTATTCCAGAAGAAATTACTCCTGAAGAGACATCCTTATAATACAATTCCAGGAAATGGCACCAGGAAATATGTCACCGAGTGTTTCACCATAACTCTTCTGCAACTGGCAAAAAATGTGATGATTCACTGTTGATCACCCAGCAATCTGCTTTGAAGTATACTGTCAGACGTTATTTATTGCTAGAATATTTATTTCATATTAAAGTAAAAACGCACGCAGAACACAAACATGCAAAAGGAAAAAAAATAAAGATCACATTAAAATACCGCTCCACGTGTATGTGTATTTTATATCAAACCTAATATTTACGTACAGTATCGATATGCTTTTGTACAAGTTATTTCTTCACTTTTAACAATTTCTGCACACAATGTGCTGTATAGTGAATGGAATACTTTACAATTATTTTTTCTGTACAATCTCATACATTTTTAAACGAACCTATATTAGTTTTAACATTCTAAGGATAACAATTAGAATTATGGAATATAAAACAATAGTTACAATACCAAATGAAAAATGTTCTTTTTTCAATACTTTATTTTTTCTGCGTTGACAATAATATTAGCCTTTAGCTGCGTCTTACATGATATCTAGCGGACGGAAACTGAACTGCAGATGAAACAAAAATCTCTCTCTGGCAAGGAATGGACTGTAGTTTAACACTGGTGCTTTATTTATGCTCGATCTCAAGGTATAATCTGATTGATGCGAACTTCTCAGATACAAAGCACATTAACACACATCTAATCTTAAAAGCACTGTAAATCGCAACTTTGTAATTGGATACTCACGGCCGATTTCTTTGGCAGGTTTAAAACGTGACGTTTTAGAGCTGAGGATATTACTGTGCAAATCCCAAATAAGTGAGTCACTTCAGGTTTCAAATATGACAAGTCAGAACAACCTTCAAAACACGGTTCTAATAAAGACTGCTTCTATGAATAGAAGACTACTTCTATGATACTTGAAACGCATCGCGTATAAAACATTGTAACAGCGTAAAATTAGACAAATTGCCCCTTTCTTCTAACCAGGAAGTTCTTTTTGCCATGTTGAATTAAAGTTGTTTGACAATTTTGAAATAATCCTGTTTGGTCACTTTGAATAGTTTTACTATGTTGACTCCAACACAATCATTATTACAGGCTATCATAGGCATATCACATTATCACAGGCTCTTCTTTTATCAGTAATTGGTCACTGTAAGTTCAATTATCAGTTTGAACTTTTCCTTTACTAAATGTAGTATGAATGTAGTATACATTCAATTTTCTCATTCATGTCATTTTATAAATGTTGCTTTGTTTTCTTAAGTAACAAATCAATATATTCATAGACTTAAGCGAAAGGGATCACAGTCTTGCTCTAGATATCTGTACATGTCTGGCCAAAAGTTCCATTTTTGCAAAGTGTCATGAAGTACTGTGTCATTTAGTTAGAGTTTGCCTTACAGAATCACCATGATTGGGTTCAGATGTCTACCCAGGGAGCTCTCTCCAGGTCCATAATTTAGCATGTTTTCTGAGAAAAGGTCTGTTCAGAATTCCCGAGCTCTGTTTTTGTGCTAACTCCAGCTGGATCGTGTTTGTACAAAAACATTTCTTTTGTCCCCCCTTACATACGTGTACAGCACCATTAATTGATCATAAGTTTGACCTCTGAAAAGAAGCAGGCACACAACCAATAACCTAGACAAGGAAAATAAAAGCTGAAAACTCTCCCTCCGAAATAAGATTTATTTTAAAATACAGTGGCTATTCACAGAGGGAGTGTTTGAGAAGATCGTAATAATAAAAAGATAATAAAGAGGCATTTACGGTCTCAAGGTATAATCCTGGTACATCCTGGTGCAGAACATGCATCACACATGTCTTGCTTGTGGCCAGACACTGTTAACCCTTGACTTTGTCAGTGGACTCCCGGATGAGACAAATGTCAGAATGATGTATTTTACCAATGCGATGTCTAATAAAATGTCAGTGTGTATACTACAAAAGATGGTGATTTTCCTTATAATACCTTTGTGAACTTGTCACAGTTCTAGATGATAACGTTCTCTTGATACTCAGCATGCATATACAGTATACTGTATATACTAATCAGACATGAGGCGTTAGACGTTCAGTCACAATCTTTTCATAAATTATGCTTTTTGTGTGAGTGGAGTTTGATTTTAACAATTAAAAGCACACATAACTACCAGGAATATCTTTGTGCAAACGAGCAATGGTGCTGGTATCTCTTTGGAATACTGAAGTCGGGGGCAAATTTCGTTGCCTGGGTTGTGCTCGCCGCCAGCTCGCATCTTTGACTCCGAGTGCCTCAAGTCGCCAGGTGGAGCTCTCGATCCAGTGAGGTGGTGGCCTGCGGTTCCTTCGCACTCACAGCGGGCATCCTTGATCTTTCTCCAGTGCTCGGCTGCCTCTATAAAAGCATTGACATTGTAGTGATTGAGGCTCAGACAGATGCAGTTGCGAGTGTCCAACGACCGCCAGTTTCTCTTTTGTGGAGTGCGCTGCTGCTGGGGTTTTTTTTCTGTGCAACGGAGAAAGGCAAACTTTTTTTTTGAGCGAAAACGGAATTCACAAGTAAGTTTTTTTTTTTAAATTCTGGTTGGAAATAATCTTTTTGCATTTCGAAAACGATCTTAACTGTTCTTTTTACATGTATGAAGGTGCCATCGATGAGGGAGCGCATGTGCTTCTAGAATGGAAGGTCAATGAAAATAAGTGCATTTAAAACACATGACTACGGGATTCAAATTTGAAAAATCCCGAAACCGTAGCGTAGTTCATTAATGAAGTTCATATGTGAATTTATTACATTGGTTTGCTCAGTGTAATTTATGCAGACATGGGTCGCACTGCCAAACCTGCATTCAGTTTTTACACTTTGTAAGTACTGGAATTATTTATTGCCATTTATTTTAAAATAAAAAAAACCCTTTATAAGTGTTAGCAAACCAAAAGTTTTAAATCCGTTTACATTTGCAGCAGCATAAACCTTTTTTAACTGTAAATTTGGATTTTGAAGAAGCACATCTGATAAAAACACATACACAAAAGTTCTTCATTACTTTGGTCATAAACCTACACGTCTTTTATGGAATTTGTTTTAAAGCTGTAGACTCTATTGCATTTAGTTAGGCACCTACCTGCGAGATCTTGAGATACCTGAGTCTTGAGAGATGTCCAAAAAGATATTCTGTGGCAACTAGTGGTTCACTTACTGTATAAAGTAATTACATTTTTGCTCGGGGATATTACGTTAAGGAACAGTAGTATGCCCTACGATATGATACCATCCATCTTGGCCTTAGTATCGCTGAGCTTTGTAGTTAAATGACTCTTGGGACCTCTTTCTGTAATTAGCGAAACATTTCCAAGATAGATGTTAAAAATTCATTACAAAGCTCCGTTTATAGATTTGCCCTACTTTTCCTTCAGCATCCTTTTGAGTTTTTTCCTGTGCTTCCATCGCGGTGCCGGCTCGGGGGTGTAACAACTTTTAACTTAATGAGATGCAGTGGTAATCATTACAACAGTTACTGGTTACTAAAAGTCGCGTAATTAGGAACGTAATAATAAAGACTTCACTATGCCGATGCTACATTTTACAAGGAGAAAGAGTAGTTTCTCTACCAAAACTACCACCGAAAAAACACGTAATAAGTGACACAGATTAGAGTATATCCCAGGCACCGGTAAACCCATTATCCAAATGAAGTGAATGCGACTGCTGAATGTAATTGGTGTTTGTCATTTAAGGTTTATTACATCAGACAAAACTTGTATTTCTTAGAAGCTGTAAATAGGTATGTGTTGAGACTTACAGCACTACAGTGCATTAACAGATCCGTTTGACATTAACAGTTACAATACAATGTACAGCTGATCCCCAGAGCGATTTCTGGCATACAGAGACAGACACAGTCAAAAAGCTTCCCACATCTTTTTTAAAAACAGAAGCATTTGCCCATGACAATATGCTATTCTCATTGTGCATATAATGAGAGTCTTCAAATGGCCTTTTCTTCTTCGTAACCTTTCGTTATGTGCTGCATGAAATAACTAGGTGCCTAAAACGTTTAAATGATGTTGAATAGATTTATTACCTCTAGGTCTGTCTCAGGTAGTAATTGGATTCTAGTTCTAATGATCTCTCTGGTCGTCTCTGGGTAAGTGAACACATTTATTGAGTTGCATCCTCAGATTGCTGTAGTGGTTTGACACCTTCGTATATCAGTCACCCATCACCACATGATCTGTCAGATCCATTTTGCCTTGTCTTTTCATGATCAGACATGAATTTCTGTCTTGTGTGCACAATAATGCAATCTGCAGTCTCGATTTTTTTAATGATGCCCATGGAACGAGTTTCCACTGGGTGTGAAAATTTAATGAACCAACATTTATAAAGGACCTACTATCAAAGGGCCTTTAATCACCTCAGACCTTTCCGGCAACTTCTCTCAATTGCTGAATGGCAGGTGTGTTACAGCTTGATCCACTTTTTTCTTTTCGGGAGGCTCACATTGTTTTGAGCTGCAAGTGGGTGAAAATATTTTCTTCTTAACTGTACAACACCCTGGCAAATAAGAACCTGAGGCATCTGAGCTATATGAGTTCTGGCCTGTGGTAACAGAGTACTGGCTCACAAAACAAATCGTTTGAAGTGTGCCTTAGTGACTGGCATCGAATGAATAATGTTCTCCTATGCCTTTTTTTTCAGTTGAGACTCAGTTACAAAAGGCATCAATTATATGTATTGTTGTTTGCAGTACTGGGCTATTAAAAGAAACATTACTCTTGAGGTATATGCAATCAGATATTTCCCAAAACAGCCAGGTTGGAAACTGCTCAATAAAGTATACAAAGATATTGTAACAGCCAATATCACTTAAAAGGATCAAACTTGTAACAACCGATTATGCCTTTACATACTGGAAGTGATATCATACAGCTTAGTTAAACAAGGCAGCTGAGCCTATCTTGGTCTGTCTCCCTGTCATTCATAAAGCAAAACGCATGAATTATAAAGAGAAGAGTGGGCAAATAGCATGGGAGAAACGGTAAAGCCTACTAGCCCACTGGGCAAAAAAAAATAGATGTGGTTTTTGAATGCTGACAGCACAAAAGAAAAACCACAAGGAACAAGATTAATTTGGTTATTCTGGAGTTTTGGTTGGATGTCAAGATTCCAAGGTTCAAGGGTCAAGGGTCAAGGTGAGCCAAGGTTCGGCTCCTTGACGTCTTTAAAAACATTGAGGCTGCCTCAGTTTTAGTCCAGACAAGGACATGTAAGCAGTTGCTTCTGATTGTTTTCCACACCATTCTAGCACAGATATTCTGGTGAGGAATTTGATGACAGGAGTTAATGGAGCAGAAAACAACTTAGTGCTGAGCTCGACTTCACCTCCAGTGAGACAGTGACATCACTCCGCAGAGTGTTCCCGGTGACTCTCAGATGACAAGGTTTCAGAGAAGATTAGTCTCAGCTTGAAGCTGTTTATCATTTGTTCATAAAAGTGCCACCTTACAGTGTAAGCTTACTAATTCATTCCTGCTTCAAGACGGAGAATGACACCCTGGGTTTAATTTCTTTTTCAGTATACTCTTTTCAGAATATTGCCCCATTTTGCAAGGTCTTAGAATGAAACAACTACGTTTTTTTCCAGATTAGGAATACACACTTCAGCATCACCAGTACATGACCAGTGGCCTAAGAATAGAGATCGGTATTGTGACTCAAGTATAAAACAAATCTTAGATTATGGTTTAATCATCATCATGTTGGCATTAGTGCCCTTTTGGATTTCAAATGATGCTACCTTAAAAAACATTAATAATAACCTTTATTTTATTATTTGGACTTTAACAGAGAATGAAATGATTTATTCTTTGGCAGGATTTATTAAAAACTAAAATGAATGATTTTAGGCTAAATTGGAAGGCTTATAGGTTAATATACATATGTAGTGGGGGAAAACATTTTCATTTTAATGTAAAATTATCTTCCCAATTAATAGACAATTGTGTGACTATGGGCTTTAGTAATTTGGATATAAATCAAAAAGAGCTTTAGATAATGATTGTATTATACATGTAGATTTTATTTGTCACTGAACTTGGCTGCAGTTCAGGTAACCTCAATGGGTTCAGCTACATTGTGCACCACCCCAACACAAAACTTAATATGAAAACTAAGGGAGGTGTTATTCAAATTGTTCTATGCAACTGGTCACAATTCTTCTAGCAGAGCCCACAAAGATAACAACAACAAATGTCTTCCATTGCATTATCAGTGCCATTCATTTCTGGCTGGTGACTTGAGTTTCTGCTTCTTACACATGCTTTACAAATGAAGCCAAAAAGCAACAATACACATTAACTGTTTAATCCTATAATAATAATAATAATAATAATAATAATTGCTTACACTTATATAGTGCTTTTCTGGACACTCCACTCAAAGCGCTTTACAGGTAATGGGGACTCCCCTCCACCACCACCAATGTGCAGCATCCACCTATGCTAGTCAATACATTTTTTTCTTCAGAAGAAGTAGCCCACCCTTGGTTTATGTCTTCTTGCATTGCCTTGTAGCTCATAAAACCTGGAAAAGGAGTCTTAAGATCCTAACCGCCGAGACCTTGTCAATTGATATCCTTCGGCTGATTTCTAAAACATTACTTTAGGCATCACTCAGTTTCAGGGTGTGTTTCCTCCTCATTTAAAGCCTTTAAATCCCTTTTTGATATCTGTGAATTACCTCTGCTGCTTTCTCCTCCTGTTCTGCCTTTCTTTTTTTGCTCTGCACTTTCCCTTTTCTTCTTAAATGCACCCACATTACAAGCTCTGGCCTACTTACTTCCTGAGATTTTCTGCAATCAAAAGTCGTTTCAATGAAAGCAGATCTCAAGACGTCGACTTCTGTTGCCTGGCAACAACTAGCCCAGAACTGAACGCTAGGACAAAATAAAACACTGTTTTCTAGAATTTTGAAAATAATCAGGGGTACAGTTTTAGGTGCAGACCAATATTTTCTTTTTTTCTTTTAAAGCACAGAGCAGGACATTTTTCAGTTTAAAAAAAAAAGATTCTTTACACCAGTGGGCGTTGTGTTTTGCAGTCACCCCAGTTTCAGGGTTTATTCAAGTACCTGACAGGTTCACAAATACGTTTTCTAAGCCTTTCAATTTCAAAAAACATAACTTCCACTTTTTTTTAGAGGGATACTTTTTTTTTAACCTAATTAGAATAAAACCTGCTTAATTGCAAAATGTGTGCCTTGAACGTCAGCTTCACACATCTTCTAATAGGGCTGTTAGATGTCCTGGGTGGCAGTACTTACTGGCTTGCATGTTTTGAACTAGTTTGGTTAAACCGATGTTTGAAAGGAATTTGCATTGTGGATTACTTGTTTCTAAGTTTGGCCACAAAACTTCCTAAATAATGATTTAGTTCTTATTGGGTCCCCTTCACACACAGGTCACTTCCTTGATCTTTTTCCCTTGATCTTGCTGTGTGCTGTCCAGAGGCTGATAACTAAGGAAAGAAGGCTGTGACACTGGGAATGCAGTCCATGCAAAATTAAGTGCTGCACTGAAAATGTGCTGAAATGTACACTAGATGGTTCTTTGCTGAACCTTACCTAGTTAAAAATCAACAAAGGCAGAAGAACAAAATAATTGTTCCTACTCAGGCCGCTGTATGCTTTTAGTGTTGCAGACTGGACCTTGACCAGCTTGGCTGTTCCTTTCTGTGAGCTTTCTGGCTGGCAGTCCAACAATGTAATCTAAAAAATGTCAGAAAATACAAGTGAGCACACAGTCACATTGGTGACTCTATCTGTGTAAGAGCTGCTGGATTTTAAAACAAAACTGATTGATTTAAAAATACCTTTACTTCTAAAAATTACATTGAATATTTTAAAATAAAATTTCTCCTGAGTCTCGGGACACTCATTTGGTTCTCTGTAATCAGTAGAAACATTATGGGTAGTCTATTCATTACAGAAAACTTTCATTTGACATTTGCAAACACTTCACATTCTGATTCACAATGCTGCTGAGCCTCCTAGCAGACTATACTGGTGATAAAAATTCAATATTTCTAGCCTGTTATTAAATCCACGAGTTCCTTAATTGTGTACCTGGGGAGGAGATGGGCAGCGATTTCTCTTTCACTGTTCCAGCAGAATACCACCACATCACTTGCTTACTAATGATTGGTTAGAAAAGAGCCCTTGATTGGTTAGAAGGAGAACTAAACAAACTCAAATTCCTTTAAAAAACAACAAAGCTTTAAAATCACAAGGAGAAGCAGCAGGAACACATTACAAAGCCTGTAGTCAGCCCCCCCCCATGTGGCACTGTGTCCACTGACATTTGAGGTCTCTATGAACATCTTCCCAGGGGTACAAACAGTGCATACCAGTGCTTACATTTCATCCTTCCTTACAATTAACTTTCATTAACTTGAATTTAGGAGATGGTCATGCAGATCTCTATCCAATTCACACAGCAATGTAAACCTTTTTTAAATAAAGTACAATATAACACCCTCTCTACCTACCACGACACTGACCACTGGATGGGACTACCTGGTCATACAGAGCTCATGGCACTTTCATAAAGTGAATTTTCACAAAATTAAACTGCTGAAGTAGTTTCTCACTTTTCCACCAGATCGTATGTGGAGTTGAACTGGCACAGAAAGGCTGCTGCCCTTCAGAGGTGGATGAACAGAATCTCTTCGTGCTTTGGGATCCTATGGGATAAACAGTGGTGTATGAAAAATAAAAATCAGTTAATTCTCTCTTGAGACTTGAAATGCAGTACCTGGATATAACAGTCATACACAGCGAATGAATGACTAGAGCTTTTGACTTGTAATTGATCAAGATAGCATACTAAACCACACCAAAAAACAGTAATGGTTTTCTAAACAAACATTTAAACAAAAGTAACAGCTTACGACGGAAAACTTTTAAATAGCCATTTAAATAGCTTTGATTCTGCTTTGATAAATCCTTTTGGAGTTTTTCTTGCAATAACTAAATAAATGAAGTGCTGCAGAAGCAGTTTACATTAAGTTCCTTTTTAGTTGTTTACTTTATATAATTATATATTATGTCTTCATTATTATCTGTGAGTTCTCACTCTTTCATTAATAAATAGCTAGCTTGACAACAAAAATTAACTTAGTGCGAGAGATGTTAGTGACAGATTTAGCATCACACAATGGTCTGAAGCCCATCAGCTTGAACTGACGAACAATGAACAGTGAATGAACAGTGAATCTCACTGATGATTTGCTATGAAAATATCATTTTATTGCTTTTCACTCCTATTATTCATTGAAGGGCATGTAGTATACCTGCACACTGTCACCCCATTTTACCTTCATGTCCTGCTTTGTATACCACAGGCATGGTATATGGAAAATACTTTGATAATCAACACTGATTCTGTCGGTCAGGAGGTTCTGAAGAGCCTGATGGCAATCATCAACAGTGGACTGAATCATCAATAAATACAAGATGATGTTTCATGTACATGGTAATCACATATTGTGAGTTTGGAAAAAAGAAACACACAAAGAGATGCATTTTTAGCTCAGAGTCTATTTTTAAAACACCGCCTTATCTCAAATGGCAATTTTGTGTTGCTGCCATAACAATAGCCCAGTATGAAACATTAGAAAAAAGAGTGCACACAAGAAGGAATGCAACAATTATCCTGGCAAGCAACGGGCACAAGGCAGGGTCCACCCTGGTTGAGAAGCCAGTTCTTCTCAGGACACACACAGGTGCAAAAACACACACACTCACATCAGGGCTCATTTTGCCAGAAACCAGTTAGCCAACCAGTATATCGAAAACCCATGCTTAGTGCACACACAAATGGTACTGTCAAGGGAATTCACTTTTTTGGAGAGTGACAATTTACATAAGAAGACTCTACACTGATAGCAGGCCTGCCTCCTTCTGGCTTGATCTTGTCAGCAGCTAATCAAAACTGAGCCTGGTCAGTTCCATCTAGCCAGATGGGAGCCCTACAGAGAAATCCAGGTTGTTGCTGGTGGTGGACCACAACCAAAAGGTTGTACTCTGCCCCCTAAACCAGAAAATCCAAAACAATGACCTAGCATGGTAATAGAGGAAATGGTGCTGTAGGAAATACCATCCTTCTGGTGGTCCTGAGTTCTTGATGGCAACATGGGATCTTTAGTTAAAGATCTCATGTGCCGTTGTTATGAGTAGGTTAACATACTGGCATAATTTTACTCTGGGCTTGCACAATCTGGCCTACCTAAAAACCTCCCCCTTAGTTCTGTAGATGATCAAATTTCTCACTTTTCCATTTGACCTGCTGTGTAGTAGGGTTGCTGGTGCTTGATGGTTACAGTGTGTCACACAGATGGGTGTTGCAGTTTGCTGCTTCATAAAGTTGATTGCTTCCTATATGCAAAGTGTTTTGGGTCCTTTGGGATGAAAAGTGCTACATTCCTGATGGATCTATTGTGCGTGTAACAAATCTTTATGATACAGTTGCTTGAATGGATTGAATAATTTTATAAACACCTGGTATTGTCCATGTAATATCCAATCCCCTAAAATCCTGTCTCTTTCCTCTTATAGCTAGGTTTCTGAGGTGTATTACCAGAGTCTTGTTTTTTGTTCTCCAAGTTTTCATTTTTACACAACAGCCCTCTACATATTGCTTGTAGAAATATTGCAGAAAAAGGACTTCATATCTTCAGTCAATCTTTAAGAAAAAAAAGCTTTAATTGGAATGGTTGCTGTAAAGGTAACATTATCCTGACACAAAACAATACTCCCGGTTGAATCAAGTTCACATTTGTGTTCCAGACTTATTCCTCTACCATTCTCATCTGTTATCAATATCCATTAGCTGTTGCAAAAGTTTGGGAAAATAAACATTTAGGTTGTAGTGCCTTTGATGTACTCAGTTTTGTTCCCAGTATTTTCATACAAACAAATGTGTGACAATGAGACCTCTTCTTTTGAAAAGGCTAACGCATGCACTGCAAAATGCTAATATTATTATAAAATGTACGGAATGTACAAAGACATTTTCAATCTTACAATAAAAAGTAAACACATCTGTATCGTCTGCTATGTTTCCTGTTCTTGATTGCTGTTGCTTTCAGACATCCTGTGACTTCTGTAACACCAAATTAGTCCCATAAATGGTCTTAAGTATATTCATCAGTTCAATTTGTGTGTAACTGTATCAGTTTCATTGCTAATTTAATAAAGATGCTTATTATTTTCAGAAAATAATCCAAATTAAAAACATCTTTCAACAGAATAGTAATCTGTTCCCAGTTTCAGTCTCCAAAGGGAATTCTCTTATCTTCCTCCTCTAAACTGAGCTTTTGGAGGACAGCAGAAATATTCCAATTTTTAGAATGGTTAAAGAAGAGACAAAGAGTTTACAGATATGAACTGTTTTTGTTTATATTGCTTAAGGTATAATACCAAACTATCAGTGAGGAAGGTAACACGTACTGTGAACCTGTGAATTAATAACCATTTGCGTTTCACATTTGGAAAACGTTTTTACCAAACACAGTCCCCTTGCAGACAATTTCCAAAGCAATGAATGTCTCAGTGTTTAAAAACAGAATTACACAAACTACCTAAAACTGACTGGCACTGAGACATACAGAAGTCACGTATTTACAAAGTAAAGTTTTTGTCACTTGCAGCAGTTTTATTCACAAAACCAGCTTTACTCTTTCAGACGCGTCCCAGTCTCGTTCATCACTTGGCTCAAACTGATATGCGGTTATCCTGCCTGAGCATAGTTATTCATTTTTTAGTTCTTCTTAGACATTTTAGGCAATCACATGCAAAAGTAGAAGCAAGTCCTCTCAAACAATGCTCTGTGATGTGACACATATGACAGCTCCCAGTTCATTCTTGTCACATTGGCAGCTCTTCGAGAGGAAGAGAAAAATGTTAGAGACACAACTAACATTTCTTTTGGGAAAAATCAGTCTATGACTGTAAGACCACCCATATTTTAGTATTGAGGTTATTAACTTCATACTGTACATTACAATGTGAGACAAGCATTGTAATGTATGAAGTTAATCATTTATTGGTTATCCCATATGGTCAAGAATGATGGTCTTCTATGAACACAAAGGTGAATTATCAGACCAATATGGGATCTGCCACATCTCTTCAGTGCTCTCACATTGCTAGATTATTCTTAAGTACTTTTACGGTTAAACTATACAATTGCCAAAATACAAGGAAAATACAATGGACATGATGGTGACTGATACAGCCAGCTAAGATCTGCACCTCCAACAAGATTTCATTCATTCCACCACAGTTTTTCACACAGTAAAGCTTTTCCTTAGGAATGCCTTGGCTGAAGAGTGCAAAGACAACATAATCGTGGGAAAATATTCCAGAGTTGCCCTTGGAAGGCTACCAGTCCTGCCAGTAGCAACATCATCAATCCTGGTATCATAACGCAACCAGCTCTACAGGTTCAAGCCCCTATTTGTGCAAAACACAAAAATGCAAAGCGTGCGAGACACTTTTATTGCCATTTTTTCACTCAACAAATGCATAAAAGGCAAGGGCTCCTTCACTGAGCTTCATCAGCTGTTCGGGTAAGGCGTTTACTTGTCTGCCAGCAGTTGTAGTTACTGGCATTAGTGCTAATCCCTCTCAAGCATGATCTCACTGCCCTTAGCCTTTACTCTGGGCCACTATGCTGACAGGTCTCAAGCAGGGCTGGGGGCTCATTGGTGGACAATAGCTGCGTCCACTTTCCCAGTGGCTGTGGAAAGAGCAGGCGTGCTCTCTGTCATTAAAATTCTCTCTGACATGCAACCAGGCACAACAGCATGTTGTCGCTGAAAGCTGAAGAACTGTGGGTGGTACTGACTTCCTTCTTCTCTGGCACGCTGTTCATGATCGTCCTAGCACTGCTGTGCTATTTCACCTGTCGTGTGGCACCCAAGGTGAAGCCACTGGGCACCCCTACGCACTTCTGAAAGAGTCTTCCCCGCGGGGTTTTGTATCATCTCTGCTCCAAACGGAGGATATAGGTCAGTCGTATCGGTCTGTAGCAGTTTGCACACAATGTTAGCAGTATAGAGGTTAAGCTAATTTGCAGAGCAATGTGCATCCAGTAACTTTATTTTCCGATACTGATGCTGTCTTCTTAGGACAGACTTTTTTTTTTGGAAAATGGGATTTCTTATTTCCAGGAGTAGTCTGTGCAAAGGTACAGATGACACATAACCTATTAAAAGCTTACACAGTAAACCGGAATCCGTGACATGTACAGAATTGTGGTGTCTGTTGACAAGAGATGACTTGTCGTGATGACAGACTTGTGTACTGTTAGATGGTGATCAAAGTGCAATCTAATGCAGCACAATGAATAATTGAACAGACACATTTTATTAACTCTTGCGCCTTCCATATCTTCCTGTATTTGGCTTTTTTAAGAAGATGTTCACACTGCTAAAGAATTCCCAGTAATTTTCTAAAATGCGTTAGAAGTTTGTTGGTCTCAATAGTGTCAATGTCCCCGCACATTAGATCCTACTTTTTGAAAATCGAGAGAGGAAGAAGAGCATCATTTAAAGGTGTGACGTGACCACCGTTTTAGTAGCTGCTGTATAGTTAAAAATATTAACATATACATCCCAAAGACATTCTTAATTTCTTTTTTATACTTCTACTGGTGCATGTTGAGTTATCCTCAACGTCAAATTCCATTTATTACATGTATCCAGCCAAGAACAAAATGAAGGAGCATTTTAGACACAGATATTATTTCACAGCCTGATGTGGACACAGCAGAAGGAAGATGGTTTCCAGTATACCCAGGAAAATGCCAGGAATACTGTAAGATGGCATTTTTTACATGTTCATGAATGAATAATGTTAGGTGAGGGCTAAAGATGGAGGTGTACAAACAGGGCTTGTTTGTTTAGATTTAAGCCTCTTTGCTGCATCTTTTAAATCTCTCTTCACTGTAGCACTAAATCCAATTAAAATGACCTTGACTGTAGCACATGTAAAATAACAGGCATAATCCCAGGCTGCTTATGTAGGGGTGTATGAGTTACTGAACCTATGCTATCAGAGTTTGTGATACTACAGTGTTTACAAAACATAGATAGTCAAAGCTTCACCAAGTGATTTTCAATAGGAGGCTATTTAAAAAACTCCACATCACGCATGCCTGTGTCATGTTGTACAGAATATTTCCATCTCTTCTCAACAACAGCTATCTGTTCTTAACAATATAAAACACACAAAATGATAGGCTTTACAAATATGTGGAAATGGTGACATCATGCCTTTTGTGGTGGATCATGTAATTTTCATGCATCCACCTGTATAACACAATCCAACCTTTATAGATTGCATCCCTATAATAATATGAGGTGTTATGTTTACACAACTGTAGGGTCATAACAATCACTTAAAGTACTTCATCCAGCTTTTAATATTGCAGATTTCTATCATTCTGTTTTTAAGGCTGATTAATCGGTAGCCTGGATACTATGCACAGTACAGATTCTACATGAACACAAGCCTTATTGTGTCCCAGAAAGGAAAATTAAATCAAAATACAATTGTAAATTTAATTTTAAACAATTTAAGTTCCCTACTCAATTATAAGTTGTTTATATTAAGTTGTCAATTGTTTTTTTACTCAGGGATGCTCAGGGGCAAGATAAACACATGAGAAGAAAGCCCACCCACAACTGTTTTCACAATCTTAAACAACTGCTTTCAAAATAAAGTTTCAAGTGCTAAATGCCACAGAATTCCAAATCCATTCACAGGTCATGTTTAGATTCAAAACAAAATGGGACATTCTTCACCACCTAAATATTTGCTTTAGTTCCAAGAAACACAACATCATATGAAGGCAACATAATATTTTACCAATACAAATAAATATAAACAATGTACAAACTTTCTCAAAAAATGTAGGATACTGGATTTGTAGTTGTCCATTAGATGAGCTTGTGGTGAATTTCCCACGGTACATATACATCATGGCTATGAGCCAAGATGCCTACTGTGTTTAATTCAAACTGTTTTTTTTTTCAGGAACTGGAATGAATTGAATTTGCAGTTCTTTTCATAAGACGAGCAGTTTCATATGTTGTGGGCACTGACAAAACTGAGGACAGAATGAAGCTGACGTCAGTCTTCCTCTGCACCAGTCTCGTGTGGGTCTGCTCAGGGAAGCCAGAGTTTCCTGGTGAGTTTTTTTTTTTAAATCTAGTTTACATAAATAGTCGCTCAGCTATCAGATAATACATTTAAAAGCTAATAAAAAAACAGCTCCATTAATGATTGGTGTCTTTGCAAGAACACTTTACGTTTATAAAATACAATTCTACCATTAACAGGAAAGCTACTCAAATACATAATTTCCATAGGACATATTCTGACACTTAACTGAAAATTAAAATTAACATTAAAAAATAAATAGCTTTTCACAAAAATGGTTCACATTTCTTTTTGGACTACGAGACTATGAGAAACCATTGCAAAAGAATATCGCCATAAACATTTTGTAATTCAGATACTTCATTGTAGAAACACTGAGTGTGTTACAATTGACACTATTAACTTGGCTAAGACAAAACTTTGTTTGATGGACAAACCGAATGTCACATGGATGAGACCAACACATAAAAACTCATGAGCTGTCATGAGCTTCTCGTTAGACCTTTCTTAGTTACTGAAATTCAAGTCCTGTACATACCAGATCACTGCATTCGTAAGAGGAAACCAATTGGTTTCAAAGTCTCAACCTGGCATTTCATTTATCTATTAATTTCTAATTGTCTCTGAACATTGATCGGAGGATTTTTAAAGAATTCTGAAAATAGGAGTCTTCTACTTGAGGTAGAAGTTTCTTCTACGGATGTCAACTGTAACAGGGACACCAGGTTAGAAGAGATAATCGGGAGATGTGCATAAATTGCTAGCCCATCCTGAAAGGCATGACGGTTGTAAAAACCTCAGACACATGTACATGGGTATTTGCATGTGAACCAAGAAAAACAGGGAATTTCATGTACATGTGTAACTCTTAAGGGTAATTCATTTAGGACAGAGAATCGGAAACACTAGATTCCAACCTTTAAGAAATGGCTGGATGAAATTTTAGATGCACTTAGGTACAAAACTACCAAAACGCAAAATTGGGCAAGATGGGCCCAATTGCCTCGTCTCGTTTGCACACTAATCACAGATTCTTATGTATAATACAGTAGCTTTGCCTCTTCCAGGAATCCATCACTGCTACCCAGGAGTACCTCTGGCTTCAGAGCCACAAGCATGAGTCTCGCTAGGGATTTCCACTGCACAAGTAGCTCAAGTCCACCAGAGCATTTGAGAGTCTCCCTGAGAATTGTATCACCCCCTGCCCCCCACAAATGAATAAAAACTTCCAGGAGGAATGAGGATAAGTCTAATACCTCTTTCAAGCCTCAATATGTTATACGAAGGCACTAAAACTACTTGCCTAGAGTTTGCAAAACAGCATACATGTTGATTGGTTGGTGGAAACAAGTTGAGGTTGGGTTTTCAGTCACCCATCTCTTAAGAGACGTTATTAGCAGTTTAACTGTAATTAACGTCTCGCCTCCAAAACCAATGCTATGTGACAACATTCTGTTTTATGGATAGAGGAGTTACGAATGGGTGCAGAGCAAACACACACTTGTCTGTGTCAAGTCAGATTCCTAGTTGTACAACACCGCATAAGAACATAAATAGCAAAAGGCATCTGAACTCTGTACCTGGTGTATATATATATATACACATTTAAACTTTTAAAATTTACAGATTTTTCCGTTTATGTGTAGCAAATACAGCAGCAATAATAGAAAACAAATAACCACAATATTATTAAACCAAAAATATTTCTAGCACCCACCATTTAAAAGGCTTTATCTGCTCTGTTTGTCTAGACAGGAGTGGAATATGAATAGTCCTTGACCCATGAAATCACAATTTATGTAACAGAACAAAGAACGTGCACATTTAAAGTCATGTATTATTACTATGATAACATGGTGTTTTGTCATAATATCTTATCCCATGTAGTGATTGTGCTACTTTGGTTTGTACAGTATCTATGAGCAGAGAGAATTGGCTATTCCAAACATGTTGGGTATAATAAAAAAGCCACAAATATCTTGTTACAGTGGTAATTATATCCATGACTAAAGTGGGAGCATGAAAAGGAATATGGATCCAAAGATATATCCTAAACAAGAGTTATATTAAGTCAAAATAGGAATGAAGTTGTTTTTGCCAGTAAGGTGAGCAGGCATCGTTTGTTTACTGTTACATAGTACAGACTTTTACAGTACCTACTTTCAGTGCTGGATTTACCCTGATGAACATTCTTCTATGATATTTTGAGCAAAGCTTTTCCTTTCTATAAATTTACAAACCCACTATGATTTTAAATCCTGAAGCAATTTGCAAATACTGTACTAATACTGTTCTAGTATAACTAGAAAATATCATTTTAGCTTGGATTTGTTTTGCTAAGCTGATAAGCACAAAAAGCCTAAGTAATATCTACAAAACATAGAAATATATTTGTGTGTAGTTACTCTTAAGCTCTTGCTTTAGTACAACTGGCCATACAGTAATTACATGTACTGTATATGTGATCATCAGGGTTTATTTTTGACTTTACACTCAGAATGATGAACTCCTGTCACCTTTTTAAATGCATCACTAGCTATAATGTTACACAAATATTTGCAGTGCCTCATTCATGATAATACAATTGACCAGGATACTTTAAAAAATCATACACATTAGCAATGCCCTTGGATTGGAACTATTAAACCTCTCTGAAAACCATTTTCCATGTTCTGTGTGAACACTATTTTTAAAACAGGTTGTAAGAGTTTTGCTTGTTTCGAGCTGGGGATAATACTGTATATACAGTATTGTTGTAATTTTTTCTTAACAAAAAAATACAAGTTATCACAGACTATATGAAATTAGAAAGAAAGGAAACCGGTGTTGGAGCTTAGAGCACACGTTTGTAATCTGATGTATTATTAATACGTCAATACTGCTCTTCCTTCAGTTATAGCACAATATAATAGCATTCATTGCATTCATTTTTCATTTCTTTCTACCTCATTGTTGTACAGCCTCTTTATTTGCACATCATGATTATAAAAGCTCCTTTGTACAAGAAAGGTTAGTGGTTATCTCATTGTGATGCAGACTTTAAGGTTGTTGACATTTGAAATGAAAGTAACCACTTTTCTAATCAAGTTCGTATTCTTTCTGAAATTCTAAGAGCCACGATCCTTGCCAAACACTGCTGTTTACAACATCGCCAAAAAAATGACAAAATACAGAAGATCCACATTCTGTTTCTTGTCAACGTGTAAGACTGCACTTATGTCATTGACAGTAAAGTGGTTTCCCAGATACAGTTGCTTGCATCTTACTAACAGTGACGTATGAATTACATTGGTTGGTTTGTTTTCTAAAATAAAGTATGGGCCCATACTATTCTGAATGATGATACTATCACTTTGCTCACAGTTGAGACTCATGGGGCTACACATGGTTCAGGCAGCAAAATGTGCTCACCTGGAAGATGGTTTGAGCCCTAGATGCCACTGGCTGAGTCCTGGGATGTGCTGTTAGCTGGCTGCGGCCAGGGTAACCCCAAATGGTGTTGAGCTGGGATTGGGTGGCATAGAGGCAGCCAGACATTAGTGAGGAAAATGCTATTTGTGTTTCTGCATACTTACATTTTCGTATCACTTGTGTGTGATTTAGAAGAAGAGAAAAATCCCAGGTTTTGGAATGATATGGCTCAGAAGACACTACAGAAAGCTCTGTCTCTGCAAGAACACAACAAGAACATTGCCAAAAACATCATTCTTTTCCTTGGAGACGGTAAGCAAAAATAAACAGCTGTTTTCAATCCAGTACAGACAGTCCCCAACTTACATTAAATGTGACTTATGGAACGCTGTTTTGGACCAGAACTCATATTAGTCAGATTTCACTATTTCATCTAACAAGTTATGCTGACTAGCAAATAGGAACACATTTTGTAATTTAATAAATACACTGTATTCTGCTTTAAAATTAGAAAAGAAAATGGATGAAATAGACTGTGTAGAATTACTGTAAAATAAACACTCTTAAATTAAATAAAACCTAAGTGGTAACAGATCTATGTAATAACCCTGTAACGAAATGAAACTGGAACAGAAAACAGATTTGACTCCAACAGGCTTAGTTCACATTTAATCCACCCATTTATAAAAAGAGCCATATGCACCTGTCCTATGCACTTTTGTAGTGACTTCAGTATAAACATTTGCAGTGCTAAAACATCCTCTTACACAGGACATGAGAGGATGTAATTTAAAAGAGGTAATTTAAACAGCATGGTTAACATGAACATTAAATAAATGGCATACGTTATTCAGTAACTAATTGAAATTAGCTTTGTATGTGTAATCATGTGTGAATGCTGTGGAAATATGGCAGGCTATGTGCTATGCTTTTCCCTAGTCATTGCTCCTCACAGACCCCTGTGGCTTGTTACCAGGTATGGGCATTCCTACGGTAACAGCAGCCAGAATTCTGAAGGGCCAGATGAATGGGCACAGTGGGGAAGAGACTGAACTGGAAATGGACAAGTTTCCCTATGTGGCTCTTTCCAAGGTACATTTATCTCTGGTTTTCTCTTAATCTTACACCCTCTCTCACTCCTTCAAGGTTTCCTCCTTTCTTGGTTCAGCCCTCCCCGTTCCTTTCTCTCTGTAACTATAAGAGATGATTAGCTGCAAGGATAAAAAAAGAATAAAAACACTCATTTGTTATATTACATACTCAGCTGATTTGGAATAGGAGGCTGCTTTAAGACTCGGCTGTGCTGCAAAGCCTTCTTGACTCTGCTCTTTAGCAAATTAAATACATAGACTAGCTCCTCCGATCTAGTCCGATCGCACCCACCTGTTGAGCCATTGGCCATTTAACACACTGCAAGGACCCTGGTGCCTGAAAGGAAAGTTTGCATCAATCGAAAAAGTGAATGCCTGCAGGTGCCTAGCTATTCACAAGAGTTGCCATGATGCTAAGTGCCTGCCTTTGTGTGTTGAGCCATGTGTGATTCCAAGAGCTACGGTATATTCTAAAACATTTTCTACCACCACTTCAGTCTTAACAACATGGACTTTGCCTTGGGGGACTGTTCTTCATCTCTTTAATATTTAACAAACATTATACAAAATTGCTCATACATGAACAAATTGCTTTACCATGCAAAGACAATACCTGCTGTCTTTGAAATGAATTCTATCAATGGGTGGAGCATGTGATTGCATTAAGCTACAACACAATATGCAACAAAGTATTATGGTGCGATTCCCAAATGGAAAAATATCCTGTTTTGTTTTACTGCTAAATACAGACTTACTGTACATTGTGCAAACTGATTCAAGCCCGAAACTAGCAGTTGGGTTTATGTATTATTGTTATGCATATTAATTGTTGAGAACAGCAAGCAATGTGACAAAGAAAAAAAAGCTTGATTCACTATACATAGTAAAAAAACAACACTTCTAAAATCGGAGCTCCAATGGTTGAAGAAGGAAGATGGAAGGAAGGAAGAAGGAAGCAGTTAATTTATAACCATGACAGTGTAATGTAAAAGTATTTACCCCTTCTTAATAACCCTTTGTCGACATTATTTTTCTACTGTTTTTTGATCCTTCAATATGAATCATTTTGAATTTGACAGTTTACACCAGTGCATTCTTTGAAAGACCAAGGACATAAAAAGAAAAACAGCAGAAACCAAATAAGACGCTCAAGCATAAGAAACTCACTCTAAAAGGCACATGACTGGGAAAAGCACAGACCCACCTACTAGGTTTCGAATAGATCTGAACCTGCATTCAATCTAGGAGTAGAGTACTAAAGATGAGCTATGTCCATAAATGCTAGAGATGCATTTTTAAAAACTGAGGGTTAGCAGTCAGCCAGCCCTTTCAGTTTCATTAGTTACACCTGTCTGGCAAAGCTCTGCTTCAGCCCCTGCTTTCATTGCATTTCTTTGTAGACTTACAACACAAACGCACAGGTGCCCGACAGCGCGGGAACGGCCACGGCCTACTTGTGTGGGGTGAAGGCGAACGAGGGGACAGTGGGGGTGAACGCGGCAGCGGTGCGTTCCCAGTGCAACACGACCCAGGGGAACGAGGTTTCCTCCATCCTGAAGTGGGCCAAAGACGCAGGTATGGCTGAGATCCAGCGTTTTAGTTCGGCGCCGTCACTGACATTATCTGGATTTCTGAAACACACCATTTATTGCTTTTGAACTTATGTTTGTCCAAGAACATATACTTTGGCACATACTGTATGTCTCAAATGCCTTCAGATTGGCTTAATAGTGTTAGAGCCAAGTAAGTGTTGAGAATTTAGTTAAATAACCGAACCCCTCTATGTTAACACTGCTCCATGACCAGTCTGTTGTTAGGGGGCTCTGTTACAGTATATACATGTAATCCTGTCTTTTTTTTTACATTACATTTTTTTTTTCTGTACTCAGAAGGTTATTTGGCTTTTATGGGTGTTTTTCTGTGCTGTGTACACAGCAGGTTTGAATTTGTATGTGTGGAATCTGACCTCATTGACTTTCAGAAGATCACGCTTTGAGATGTGTTGTATCACGGCCGATGGTCACCTCTGTTAAAGTGAAACACCTGCCTAAGTCAACAAGCAGATGGATCTGCTGTTAAAAATACAGAAGAAACAAAGCTGTAACTCCCCTGTTTAGTGCAGTACAAGAAGAACATTTTTTCTTTTGTGAAGAGTTTTGCTCAGTCTCTCATGTTTTTCATCCTGTGGGATGTTTTTCAGCTTAGGTGCTGCTGTGTCTGACCCGTTCGTACAGTTCTCATTCATTTTATATCCCACAAGCATTACTACACTGGGTGAATGGTTACTTTTTTTAAAAGCCATTTTACAAAGTCACTATGACAACAACTAACAAATTCACATTATTTTTCCTTGCACTTCTACAGTGAACATATAGGCTCATTTGAATGCAAAAAATAAGACTTACATTTTGCTTCTTTTATTTAATGAAAACCCAAGCATTTTAGTAGTAAATGGAGTCTGATTAATCAAAACGAACAGCCATCTTTTCAGTCATTTACTCATCTCTGGTTTTATTTCTAAGGTAAGTCAGTGGGCATTGTCACGACGACAAGGATAAACCATGCCACTCCTAGCGCCGCCTATGCACACTGTGTGGATCGGGATTGGTACTCTGATGGAGAGATGCCCCAAGACGCCATTGAAGGTGGCTGCAAAGACATCGCCAGGCAGCTGTTCGAGAACATTCCATACATTGACGTAAGTTGTCCTAAAACCATGCTTGAAACCTTTAAAACACTGCCCCCCTAACTATAAAAATCACCCCTTTTCGCCTTGAATTTTAGTATGCATTTATCTAAGATATAGTCCATGTTTCACATATCTGGCCATGCCAGTGTGTTGAAAATACACCTGACCTTGAGTGGAAATGCTTCAGAAGAATTACAGATTATGTTTAAAATACCCCAAAAGCAAAACGTTTATGTAAACCATATTAGATTGATGTAGAATGATTTTAAAATTCTAATCTTTATACACTGATGAATATTGGAATATATGTTTATATGAGATTGACCGGAGCAAAATAACTGTTTGTATTAAAGACTCAAACGCAAGCCTTGGATCACAGATCAAGGAGTGATGTATTCTTAAACCGTGGAGTCTATTCTTAACACCTGATTATGAAATACCGAGATTCACTATGAAGAGCCAAATGAAATCGCGGGGCATTGTTTATTTATTAATGTTATGTTCACGTATGGTAAGATGCATGAGTTCATCTAGCTCTCTGGGATGGGCTTACAGGTGATCATGGGAGGAGGGAGGAAGTATATGTACCCCAAAAACACCTCCGATGTGGAGTACCCCAACGAGCGCAAACACAGTGGCACTCGCAGGGATGGCAGAAGCCTCATAGAGGAGTGGAAAAACAGAACCAGCAGCATGGTAAGGAAGCCTCAGCTATTCTAACATCCCTTTCAGGTCAAAAGGCCCCAGGAAGTAGCCCCGTCTGAATGAAATGAAACAGGATGAAGGTGCTGCCATTAATCTAAACTGCAAGGATGCACTTACAATCATGGGTGGAAATGTACACTGACTTTTACAAGGCCACATAATCCTCTTTGTAACAGGATATCTTTACTACTCCGATGAAATAACATAATCTCAATAAAAGCTAGTCTACAATGGAGAGGTTAGGAAACAGGATGGCATGTCTTTTAGATGACTGAGGTTATTGAAGTGGTCTTTAAAGCTTTTCATACAGGACATCAAGTCAGTGACACTCACACTAACCTCCTTTTGTAAAGCACTTCTCAAAGTAAATTGCCAGCAGAGGTGTCTGAGAGAGCTAATAGAGTTCTGTTACTGTCCTGGAATTACCCACAACGTTCTGAAAATCAGTGGTTTTAAAAATACATCGTTAAAATTGTCAATGTGAGAGTAAACAATCTATTAAGAAAATGTATCCAGAAGAACTTTAACAGCTTTGCTTTAAGAAATATTTACCCATCGCCTAGGGACTGTTTCAGGCTCTGAAAAGATCATTTTCACAGATCTTACAAATCTGTAAATCTTTGGTGAAGCATCGTAACTGTAGTATACCCCATATCTGGTATACCAGTGTTAGTAGTTTCTTTTGTGTGTGACTTTGAAAAGTCTTTTCAGAAACATTTTTGCTGATCTAGCATGTAAGCATGCTATTATAATCTATCATTATAAATGCAGCAGAGAAGAAATAAAAAATGTAGAAGAGTGGAAATCAAACATTTCCATATCATGGAAACATTTTAGGCAACCCAAAACAGATTCTAGTAATCTGAGGATACATTATAAGTGAATGCATAAAATGAAGAGTGTACACCACAAAGAGGCAGAATAGGATTTCCAGTACAGCCAATACAGCCATGAAACTGACTGTGGTTTATTTATTTATTCCAGAATGGCCACTATGTGTGGAACAGACGTCAGCTGTTATCTCTGGATCCAAACAGAGTAAACTATTTACTGGGTATGTTCAAACCTGATAGAACGTTTAAAAAAATGTTAACATGCTCTTTAAATGTAAAAAGTCTCTTTATCTCCTTAGAATTCATTCCTGCGTAAACCAAAATGACTTAAGGGTATACTCTGAATGCAGCCGAGTGCATGCTCCTGTGATGCTCCTGTGTTTCCATCTGCATTAGAAGCACTGGTTAGGAACTAAGAGATCGCCTTTTGCAATGCAGTGCATAATCTAGGGTATTGCACTACGTAGACTCGAGGGCACCATTACAAGTGTCTGTCCACAAACATCGTGATTAATTAAGGTGATCCAATCCCTTGGAGTTGCTAGAACATGCAATGAATGGGAAAGAATAAAAAATGAATAAAAATGGAAGGTTCATAAAATAGATACAGTGAGCTATCTTGAGCATTAATGTGCTGGTCTGTGTTGTTTTTATATGGGATTTGCAAACACACAAAGCCATAGAATGTCAGTTGTGTCCACAGGGTGCTTTTTATATCAGAAATGTAGCAGTTCCAAAGGCCCACTAATAATCAAAGAAATACAATGGAAAAGTAATCATTACACGACGGCGAACCAGAATTTTCTAGATATTTGGCTTTGTTCTGTTTTGGTTATCCCTATAGAGTTAAGGTACATAAACAAAAATATTTCAAGCCATAATAAAGAACTGTTCTACTTTCCGTTTCATATTTTTTTAGATAGATAAATAGCAAGACACCTCTAAGAATGGACTAAGATGCTGAAAGAGCATATTAACTATGCATTGTGCATGAGAAGAAACTATCACTGAAGAAAGAATAGAATATTTTCAGTAAAAAAAAAAAACTTTTAGGGCAAAATTATTTGAGCACCAGTTTTTCTTGACTGTAACAACCAAGGGACTCTAACCCCTCACATGTGTCCAACAGGTCTCTTTGAGCCTGGAGATATGCCATATGAGCTGGAGCGTAACAAAGACACAGACCCCTCCTTGACCGAGATGGTGGAAATAGCCATCAAAATCCTGAGACGAAACCCCAGGGGCTTCTACTTGCTGGTGGAAGGTAGGTTATCAATGGTAAATATGAAGAAACCACACGAGCAATCTGCCAGAAAAAAAAAACAGATTTGGATTTTTTAAAGTCTTTCTTTTAATTTTTCTGCTGACATAATCCCTAGGCCATGGTATTTACCAATCAAATAACATAACTGCCAATGAAAGGCAATTTTGTTTTCCACGTTTGAGATGAAAAACACCTGTATTGTTCAGCTTGCTGTCCTGTTAATGCAGTTGGATGTATTGGTTTGTAACAGTCAAGCATAATTCAAGAGCATACTGTATCTCAAAATGTGAAATAAATTGACACCATCAATACTACTGTGTATATACTTATATGTTTAGTTAAAGAAAAGAAAATATTTTTTTCAAAATCTGACTGCATTTTAAAAATACTAATATGTGATGTTATTATTAAATAATTTAATATATATTCCAGAGGATAAAAAAAATATATAATTTTTGAGGAGGGGTATCATTTGCTATATTGATACTGATTAAAAATAAATAACTAAACTGAAGATCTGCAGAAGGTTTAATACTTGAACTTGTTTCTTCCTGATGATGCAGCAGAAGAAGTGATGAATGAAACGGGGACACTATACTGTAAACAGGCACCGTCCTTCAGATGAGACGTAAACCCGAGGTCCTGACTCTCTGTGGTCATTAAAAATCTCAGGGTGTTTCCTGAAAAGAGTAGGGGTGTAACCCTGGCGTCCTGGCCAAATTTCCCATTGGCCCTTACCAATACTGTATAATTCTGTATACAGTATGTAATTAAAAAAACAATAATTATATTAAACAGGGGATTGTCAGGATATTAGTTTGATTCATTATTATAAATATTTAATACAGTACTGATTAGATTGACAACCACATGCAGCTGTGGTACTTTAAGAATTAACTGTGCCTCCTGGCAGTTTTACAGAATGGTGCAGTCCGGCATCAGATCAAAAAATAAAAATGCCAGGATGCAGTACTTGGTACACTGACTGACACCTTGTGCATTCTGTACGTAACTTCCTTGGGCTATGTCATTCTGAGAAGATTTAAAAAATACATTGTCCCTTCATAAGTGCCTCTTACGTGTTAACTTTTTATGCATGTTACAGCATCTACAATCTATATTTTTCATGAAGAATTTTTAAACTGAAGACAAAGTTCATCCGCTTATAGGTTTTCAAGAGATCTCGAGTTCCTCTGTGACAGACTCTGTGAGTAAATGCCTCTTTGTGTCCTGCCAGGGGGTCGGATTGACCACGGCCATCACGAGGGGAAAGCTAAGCAGGCCCTGCATGAGGCAGTGGAGATGGACAAGGCCATTGGCAGGGCAGGGCTCCTGACCAGTGAAGAAGACACCCAGACCGTCGTGACAGCAGACCACTCCCATGTCTTCACCTTTGGGGGCTACACACACAGAGGGAACCCCATTTTCGGTACTTTGCCCACAATAATAGAAGTAAACACACACAAATCAAAAGGCCAACCATCAAAATAAACTCCACACATGCACATAAATTCAAAACCCGATATGAAGGTGCCTTGGAGATCTATACAAGCAGAATGGAGATGGCTCATAAATAAGCAATAATTAATCAACACACCTTATAATGTAGAGCACACCCCTCCAGACAGCAAAGGTGACTTTGCTATGGTGACAGTGAGGAGAACTACATTGACAAGCTTTTCAGCATTTTGAAACTGCTGCACTGGCTTTGCCCCAAATGCATTTAGTGGAGCAGCAGTCAATGGGAAGATACATACATCATTTTGTACCATTTTTATCTTTTTGTTTTAACACGCCACACATTTTCTGTGCTTTCTAAACAAGGACTTCTGTGTCTCTTATGAAGCAGTTTAACTTTAGATAAATGTATTGGAGATAACATGTAATACAAACTGAAGCCAGAGCATGTGAAACCTCATGCAACTTAATATTTACTGACATAAGTGTCTGAAGCTAATATGCATAAATGAGGTGGCTGGATGGCTCTGTGGATCAAGTAAAAAGAAAAAAATAGAAACAGACAGACCAGGAGTCAACCATGAATCTGAATACAACAGTCTAGTGATAGGTGGTGTTTAGCTTTAACATGATTGATGCATGTACTGTAGACAAGTCAAGCATTCATCACCTATCATGTTATTATCCTGAACAGTCTTTATAAAGTCGCCAAGACATGATTCATAGATGTCTGAGCTACAGATCTTCCTTCGAGAATTGCAGTGGATGTGTGAAATGTGGCGTGTACTTGAAATAGGAAATTTGTTTACCATCTGAAGGCTTTTTCTTTACTTTCTGCAGGATTGGCACCTATGATGAGCGATATTGACCAAAAGCCATTTACATCCATCCTGTATGGGAACGGGCCAGGGTACAAGCTGGTGAATGGAGGAAGGGAGAATGTCTCCACTACCGACTACAGTATGTGATGTAATAATACTCCCCACAGTATATGCAAGACAGTCACTGGTTTGAGACAGGTTTTCTGACTGGTATTCATTACAATGGCACAGTGTAACTGCCTAAGCAGCGCTGGGGTTGGGTGGGATTGCACTAGAATCCTCGGCTTGCCCTGAAATAGCAACACCCGTAAGGCTACTGTGCTATCAGCAGGAGCTGTTTTACTCCTCCATTCGACATGAACTCTTCTGAAGGGCTCGCATTTTGACAAGGTGAAGATGGCTTGACAGTGCATGTTTCAGAAGTCACACAAGCAGCCTTCTCTTCTCATTTTTTCCTTGGCTGTAAATAACTGCCAAATCTAAAAGGAAATCTCTAGAATATAGATGGTAAGAGCATTCATTTTCTAGATTAAAATATACTGATGCCTTTTTTGAAAATATGATGGAAAAGCAGGGGATTGCAAGTTCAAAATGAATCTGGAAAGCATGTAGACGTCACCCGATCCCTGTCTCCCTTGTGTCCACAGATCACAATGACTATCTGGCCCAGTCAGCTGTGCCCCTGCGAATGGAGACTCACGGTGGTGAAGATGTGGCCATTTTTTCAAAGGGACCCATGGCACACTTGCTGCATGGTGTCAAGGAGCAGAACTACATCCCCCATGTCATGGCATATGCAGCCTGTATTGGCAAAAATAAGCAGCACTGTATATCAGGATCTTCTGGAGCTCCCTCTGTTGCTTTCACAGTTTTCAGCCTGACCGCCCTCCTCACATTGAGCGTGGTGCTGTGCTGACACTTTTGTTAAAACGATATCACAAGGAGGGACTGCTTTTTTTTTGACCGAGATAATCTGTCATTGATTGGTAGAAAAAGCAGCAACTTTCAACAGACTTGGCTTCAAACTCAACCCACCCAGTTATACTGTACCTCTTTTTATTCTTGACAGTTCACATCAGCTGATATAGATGTCAGGGCAGGCGTGTAGCAGAATGGCAAGCACTGAATGTACAGTAACAGCTCAAGAACGTTACAGTAGTGAGGAGTTTGGTAGCATTATGCCACTATGAGTGGTGTAATCTATAGAATTCCAAGCATGAAAGACAGCATGCTCTATCAGGTCCTTGGGTATTCTAGCATTAGAATTATTCAAGTTTGTTAATGTACTGTAGCTGATTAGACAATACATACATGGAAGAAGAGTAATGTGCCCACTTGTTTTTTGGAATTCCATTTACAAGCAAACCTATCGTTTTATATGTCAATTACTGGAGCAACATAGCAAAAGTAAACGGCATCATAAAGGAAAAAAAATAGGGATATAGCCAATAACTATATGTTGGCGTGTGACTGAAAACAGCAAGACATTTCGAGGAACAGAGGGGAATAAAACACTGCCAAAAGATAAAACATAAAAAGATAACAGCTCTTCAGCTACTAGTGATGTTTCAGCGCCCCTGTGGTTTGCACATGTCTCTGAGCTTGTGGTGCTCGTACCTGGGCTATCTGGAACATGGGTATAATCTAGGACACCTTGCAGAAGACCCTAAATAGAAACAAGTCAGGAAAAGGGAACGTTTGCAGTTCTGCCATTTCTGAAAAACGAGTCGAAGACTTAAAAACACCCAATTCTGTAGCCATGACATCATATGTAAATATATTTCATTTGTGATACTATTAAGTGACTGTTAAACAATTCTGGGAAATCAGGTAATAGACCAAAAATGTGTACTGTAAGTGCTTACTCACAATAAGAAATGAAAAGACAAACTTTAAAATTATTTTTCAATGTTTGATATTGAAATGTATAATCTTCCTTAGAAATTCCAGCATTTTACTTTTAAGTTTAAATGCAAACTGTCATTCTAATGAATATGGTGCCATTTACAAAGGTGTGAACACTGTAAATTGGATTTACAGGTATAAATCTTGACCATAGTGTCATTATTCTGAACTCTTTCCTTTAGCCTTACTAAAATGTAGATTTATTTGGTTTCTGATTATAATCTACCTCTCTACTCCTGAGCTGTACCCTGAGTTAAACATGTTAATTGCCAGCAGTTATTGACAACATTGTGAAATGGACATTGACACAGCACCGCACACCCTCATTCAAGACAATGACTTCACATGAGTAAAAATAAACCTTTTAGGTCCGACTAAAGTGATGTAAGCAGTTTATGGTCCTATTCTTTTAATCTGCTGTGCAGTTAGGTGCATTGTCTCATCAAGAATGTTAGTAAGGAGCACAAACATACTAAAACCTTAAACCTACTGTGTTTGGTTTTTGCAACCTTGGAGGTTTTTATTACCTCCAAGCACAATTTTTCCGTCTGATCTCTGATCAAGTAGTGGTGTAAAGATGATGCTTTCACAAGCCCTTCATTTCTTGAAAAAAAGCCCTATGAGCCCCCTGAGAAATACAATCAACTGCTAAATCAGTATGACATAAATCAACACTGACCAGCTTTTTCTAATGAGAAGACTTCAAAGCAACTGTCTATTACGGGTCATGTAAAAGTAAGCTCATTTTTCAGTATAAAGAGATGGATACGCAGGCCACAACTGTGTCAATGTCTGTATCTTCTGGTACATTAGGATTGAGCTTTTATCTTACATGTAATCTTCTAAACTAAATAATCTCCAACTTCACCTGCTTGATTTATTTAAAAAAAATAACTCTTTAGATTACTTGTTCATTTTTAAAAATATCGACAGCTTCGAAGCATTATGACATGCTAGTAAAATCATTTTTAGAAAATGCAAAAATGCAAGTGTTTTTTAATGTTCCTTTTTTTAATGCTAATACAGCAACTCTTGTGGTTACATTAAGATATTGGAGGCAGATTTAGTTTTAATATTCACACAAATACACAAACAATAATGCTATTGAAATGCAAAACATTCACCGCACCCCCCTGGACAGATTGAGAAAGCAAATTGCAGGCGTTCGTTTCAGTATTAAATTCATATTCATATTCAGTAATTAAGTAGATTAACTATTCAGATGTGTTATGAGCAGTAAAGTTACTTGTAGGCGGATTACCACTTGATTACTCAACAAATAAGGCACTATATTTTGGGAAACAAAACAGTTTGGAAGCTACTTTCTATGACGCAAACAGGCACAAATGCAGCATGAACGAGTTAAATAGATTTGGTTCTCCTGCACCATTATAGGGTGGCATCACATCCCGAAAAAAGAAGTCATTATATCTCAGGAATTTAACAACACTTTCAATGGCACAAATGGAGCACTAACAATTGCATTGTGTTTCACTGTGCTGTCTGTGGGGAGGTCTAGAATGTGATCTGTTTTCTGATGAATATTTATACACTGTTACATCCTAGTGTGTGTGTCTTTTGCACCCACCTTTGTTATCGAGCTTCCTAGTCCCACACCAGAAACCACCTGCTTCCAAAATAATTATCCTTGATGTTACACCCCTTTACCCCTAGACACTTGGGGTCGTAAAATACACAATTACTAATATACTGTATGTGATTAAAAATCAATAATCACCTTTAGAACGATGAGTACTGTAGCATTATGCCACTATGAGTCAAGTAATCGGCAGACTTTCGAGACGTCTCTGTCAGGTGCTTGGGCATTCTAACATTAGAATTATTCAGACTTGTAAAGGTAGCTGATTAGACAATACATACAGGATGCTCTACACCAGTGGATGTTTGTTTTCTGACCAGGATGAGGAGTGATATGCCTGCCTATTTTTTGGAATCTCATTTACTAGCAAAAGAAAATGCAATTAATGAAGCAATTCTTTCATTCAAATTATTCATAAGGGAAAGAAATTGTAAAGGAAATTAATAGGGAATTAATGGGGATATGGCCTATTGGCTTATTTTTCTCTATAACTAAAAACAGAGGGGAATAAAACACTGCCAAAAGATAAAACATAAAAAGATAACAGCTCTTCGGCTGCTGGTGATTTTTCAGCGCCCCTGCAGCTTGCACACGTCTCTGAGCTTGTAGTGCTCATACCTGGGCTATCTGGAACATGGGTATAATCTAGGACCCCTTGCTGAAAACCCTAAATAGAAACAAGTCAGGAAAAGGGAACGTTTGCAGTTCTGCCATTTCTGAAAAACGAGTCAAAGACACCCAATTCTGTAGCCATGTAAGTGCTTACTCACGATAAGAAATGAAAAGACTGCAGTCGTGTTGTTTCTGAAAAACAAGTAGAAGGACTAAAAACATCCAATTTCCATAGCCATGAAATTATATATAAATATAAAGTATTTCATTTGCGTTACTATTACATGACTGTGTAGGCAAATGGGAATGGATACCCCTTTTCAGGAGACTGGGTAAAGAATCCCTCAGCCCCTCTCATTCAGCACCTGAATGACTTTCCATTCTTACCTTTCCCTTAAACAAATGTTTTCTTTAATAATCTGCAGCTGCCGGCAGTCTGCGCATTTTATGTCAGAATTACAAGGACGTTGTTAACAAAAGAAGAATTTTAATCGCAAACTTTTTAAAGATGCAAGGTCATCGGTGCTTTGAGTCACTGTAGAATGTACACAAATAAGATTACAAGTGTTACAATTACAATGGTGTTTTAGATTATCACGGTGTTATATAAAAGGTGTATAAAAACAATCCTTTAACTGTTAAACAATTCTGGAAAATGATAGACCAAAAATGTATAAGTGGTTACTCTTAAATAGGTATAAAGACAAATATTTCCAGATTGTTGATTAATATTATAATTTATAGTTTATTAAATATATAATCTTCCTTAGAAATTCCAACATTTTACAATTACTGTAACATTTGAACCCAAACTATCATTTTAATGAATATGGTGTCATTTCTGAAGGTGCGAACACTGTAAATTGGATTTACAGGTATTAATCTTGACCAGATTGTCTTTATTCTGAACTCTTTCCTTTAGCCTTATTGAAATTTAGGTTTAGTTGGTTTATATTTATAACGGAACAAGTAAAGGTTTATTCTACACTGAAAAGAAAAGATGTGACATCCAAAGATGGCTCCACAGCCACAATTTCGTGCTTCTTTTCTTCTCATTTCAGTGTGGAATAAACCTTTACTTTTTCCTTTGCAGCCTATATATGCTGACACAGCTACAGTACCTACTCAAACTACTATATTTATAATGTACTGTACTTTTTCAACTCTGAACTCTACCCTGAGGTACAGTAAATATTGTATGTTAACAGCCAACAGTCATTGACAACATTGGGAAATGGACTCAGCATTGCACACTCAAATCAAGGTGATGACTTCACATGAATAAAAATAGACCTTTAAGGTCTGGCTAAAGTGATGTAAACAGTTTATGGCCCTGTTCTTTTAAAATGCTGTGCATTTAGGTACATTGTTTCATTGAGAACATCAATAAGGAGCACAAAGCTTTATTATTGCCTCCAAGCACAATTTTTCTGTCCCTGATCAATGATCGAGTGGTGATGTAAAGATAATTATTTTGCAAACCCCTTCATTCCTTGCAAAAAAAAACCTCTAAGCTTACTGAAAAACAGCTAATTCAGTTATTTCTAATGTGAAGACCTCAAAGCAATTGTCTATTACAGGTCATGTACTGTAAAAGTAAGCTAATTGTTCAGTATAAAGAGATGAGTGGACACACGGGTCAGGACTGTGGAAGAAAGATCGAGTTCACTTTCCTTTAATGAATTTACTAATGTCTCTGAACAGATTACTAACACAGGGGTCTCCGATCCTGGTTTTGGAGAACCATGATCCAGAACATTTTAAAGATTATTTTAAATTACAATCTACAATTTCTAAAGTCAAGGAACACTTGTAAATAATATGCCAATTGGAGTATTTTGAGGAAATTCTAGGACATTGGGACTGAGCTTTTATCTTACATTTAATCTTCTAAACTAAATCTCCAAACTCACCTGCTTGATTTATTTTAACGAAATTGTTTCAGGTCTTAAGAAATTGATCACTCATTGGTTACCCTTACAAATACACTAGGCTAGGGCTCTCTGGGTCCAGGGCTGGAGACCCTTTGTATGACATCATGTTTCACATGGAAGGTTTAATGCATGAATGGTAAGGCAGTATAGAAAAGGTGAAAAATGATTAATTGTTTACCTTTATTTTAATCATGCTGATTCTGCTTCAGCAGCATGGTGACAGAGTGCTTAACACTACTGTCTCCCAGCGCTATGGCCCTAGGTTCAGTTCCAGATCTGGGGTGCTATCTGAGTGGAGTTTGTATATTCTCCCTGTATTCACATGGGTTTTCTCCCGAAGTCCAAAGGCCTACTGGTACCTGTATGTTATTAGCTTCTGGGAAAAAGTGGCCCTAGGTGTGAGAGTGAGAGTGTGCATGTGTTTGTTTGTGTCTGTCCTGCAACGGACCTGTGTTCCATGCAGGGTGTATCCTGACCTGCCCCCATTGCTTGCTGGGTCAGGCTTCAGCTTCCCCACGATCCTGTCTTGGAGGAAGTGGATAGAAAATGGATGGGTAAATGATAGGTCATATAATCAAGACGTGCACCAATGCTAGCCTCTTTGCCACTGTGTTGCTCATGATTTATTGTGGGGTTTTTTTCTGACATTTTGGCTGTATTTCCAATTCCTGTCCATACAGAACATACAGTAGAACGTCTGAGAAGAATGCAAGCAGAGTTGGAAAGCACAAAAAATAAGGCATCTGAGGCAGCATCTCAGACTGGTGAAGATGCAGCCATGCCAGTTTTTCAGAAGGTGCTTAGAAACTTCCTTCAGCCATTTCAGAAAAGCACAGCTGAATTTAATTGCCTGTAGTTTCTCTAGGCTGAACACTGTCCTTGTGTTTAATGGCCTCTAGCCAGTTTTGGAATCAATATATGGTAATTTCTTCATATATTAAATCTCAAAATAATGTAAAAAAAAAATCACAGATAATGCCCATCTATCACCTTTTACACAACCTTGAAAAGTCCTGAGTGCGACTTCTCTCTCAGTGTTTGTGCTTTAGTCGAAATGAGTAAAAATTCAGTTTGCTGTGAAGCGGATTAAAAAATAACACAGAAAAAATTCAAACGTTTTAGGTAGCAACCGCTGTGAATTCTAAGATTTGGCCAGGCTGAGACAAGAATTTTTTTTAGCCTGAAGCATGTCTGAACAAAAGCCGTTGGAGAGAAAGCGGCTCAGCCACTGTCAGATCAAAAAAGAGGAAGGAAGGCTTTTGACAGTTTTACGGCTGGAATATAAAAAACAACGATGATGCCGCAAGCGATATGACTGCTCCCTTATCAAAGCAGTCCTGCAGTGATCCCTTGAGCTCAGTTCTCCCACATTTCTATAAACCAATGCATCCAGCATCTAGTGCAAATAATAACCTTTAGTATGATGTGTCCCAAACTAATGACATCTGTCACAGCAAGACATTTAAAAGCACAGTAGCTGGTACTGAATAAATGATATACAATACTGCCAAAAAGTATGGTTGCTAAAGAAATGTTAAATACCACATACAAGATCTGAGTTTTCCCATGTTATCAAATCCCATATTGCATTTTGAATATGTCATCTGGCACACACTTTTAAACTGCTTATAAATAAGCAAGTGTTTCAAGACCTGCAGTAACACTCTAAGCCATACCAGTCCAAGCATTCTTGAAAGGTCACTGCAGAGAAATATAAAATGTATTTAAAAGACCAGTTTTATCACACGTAAATCCAGGTTTCTGCACCATGTGCGATTAAGAACGTGTGGGGATATACTGTACCTACCAGAAGAAGCCCTTTGGCTCATCTTGTCTTTTTGGTTGCTAGTAGTTAATTGATCTACAGAGATATCATGCAGTAGCTTGTTTCAAACAGAGTCTGTTTGGCTTATCTTGGTTGCTAGTAGCTCAATGACCCGAAGATCTCATGCAGTAGCTTGTTTCATGTTACCACCATCACATTTTACACAACATGCTACCACCATGCTTTTATATATGTGAGGTACCCTTTTAAGTGCTTACTTTTCTCAATCTTAAATGGACCTCTACTTAGATCCCACCGGTGTCTTAGGTTTTGTGTTTTCAAAGTCCACTGGGTAAACCGTCCTTTGAGGATTCTGAATAAGCACCTCCTACAGATGCACCTTGATTTCTAAAGTCTTACCATGTTGTCATCTCTGCATTCCCCCTGCTCATGCCTGCATACTGTACCTCACAGTGGACGGACGTCTATGTAGGATGAAGTGTCTAGAGCGAATAGGCATTAGCAATATAGTCCAGGAATAGTAGATTACAAAAACAAATGGTGCTCCAAAACGTTCATTCTTTTTAAATAGGTCTTGAAAATGAATTATTTTGCCTCCATTCAGGCCTATAAAATTGTGTTCAAGTTGTATGACAATGACCAATTATCAAAGACAGACGTCAAAGACAATACAGAATACAAATGAAAAAAGAATACAAACATTCCAAATTCCGTTTGTGTGGGATACCTCCAGAATACCATCTCTGATAAACACTGATCATGGACTGGAGGCATGGGATTCTGCATTGTAATTAATTTTCCTTTCTTTTTAATTTTCATGGCCTTAAAGATTTCTAGTACAGCAGGTGTAATTGATTCTTAACAGTCCCATTTAAATGAGTTCTGGTTTTGCCTAATTTAACAGTTTAAACACTACAGCAGTAGAATTAGAGTGCATCAGAAAGGCAATCTTTAGTACTGTTTTACAGTTTTGTTAGAAATAATGAGGATATAAAATAAACCATTTCTTTGAGCTTTCCATTTAGATCCATTGTAAAATGTATATTTTACACTTATATTACGTGATGGTAATCTAGGAATCTATTTCATTCTTATGAACGCCTGCTATTACATGAGAAAACATTTTACCATGGCTATGGGGAAAGTCATTGAGCTGATATGAATGTGATTATGGAGATAAACAGATAAGGGTAGAAAATAGCCCAATGCTTTTTCATAGGAGGCAAATAAGAAATCAGAGTGAGCATTGGATCATTCACTTTGAAAACAGGACCACAAGTACTTCTCCAGAAAAGGGTCGAGACAGCATTTTAATCAATAACATGAGATCAGTTATTAACCATGGCCAGTCTAAATGCCAGTTATCCTCCTTTGTCTTTTAACTCCTTGACCGTTATGTGAACCGAACTTTGCTGTTTTGCATCTTAGGCTTGCTTTTGACAGATGTTTTCTTTATTTTTCTCTTTCTGAGAGAGACTCAAAAAAGAATACGGGATACATACTGTACAGAAGCTGTAGCCCATCATTCTATCTAGGATTGCATTCAGGGTTACATTAAGCAATCACTTTTTTGCATCCCAGATCCCACTCGACAGTAAACCTAGCCAAGAAAAGATGTACAGTATCTATTGGGGTGTCATTTACTGTAGCTGGACAAAGGTAGATGTCAGTAAGGCTACATGTAATGACATGTGATGTCAGTTTGAAACAAAAAACAGAAATGCAAATACTGTAACTGTTGTAAATATCAGAAGAATGGTCCAGTGTCCTTTTCATTTTTAGCTGTGTTTTTTGTAGATGGTTCTAAAGATGAGGTTTGCAAGAATTATCTACAGTACATCACCACAAGGAGCATCTATTTTCCTTCTATAGTGTTCTTCCAAAAGGGCATTTGAGCTTAATTGTTAGTGACACTGAAATTATGTATATGAAATATTATCTGCTGGGTTCCGCATAAGTGGTTTTGCATAGTAATCCCACAACAACAGTGTACCCAGTACTGGGTTTGGTTACTGGTAGAGCTTACTACTTTCTAAATAATCTTTATGTCAACTCAAGACGTCCAAGACATAAGAACTCATATACTGTATGGATATATTTTTTTACTTGTTTTAATTTTGTTCTACAATTTGTTAATACTTTCTGACTAATAATGATTCTGGGTGTTTCATTGGACTGATAACTTCTTTGACAAATTGCTTCCACCACAGGCATTATCATAAAATCATGGTAGTTCAGCTTACATTGTTAGATATATACCTTTTAATACTGGGGGAAGTTATAAATATAATTATAAATATAATACAATTGATTTAGATTTGAGAATGATTTATATCAGCTATTTTTTCTTACTCTTTAATCTAAATCTCTTTACATATACTTTCATTATTATTACTTTCTATGATCATTAATGCTTTAAACCTAATATTTTGTTGCTTTGTGTTCAGAAACATTTAACTTCTGATTAGTTATATTGAACTTAGTATGTAAGGGTTTGGTTGGTAGAATTTGAATCATGCCACATATGACATAATTTGGAACTTGAAACTCTAAAAAGTGACAATCTTGCTGAACAGAGCCAGTAAAACAAAAAAGAGAGAGACAGAGACAGAGAAATGCAGTAACACAGAAAGATGTTTCAGGGCCTTAAACTGCGTGGCCCGAGGTGCTCTTAAATCCCTGATGTTCTACAGAAAAAACAGATTAATATCAGCATTCACCTGTACATAAGGGACATGCCAAATGTTATCTTCTGTAACCTCTCCTATACAGCATTTTATTTAATCTGCATTATTATGTAAAATAAATGCTATATTCTCATTTGTAATTCTCTAATCAGGACATGCAGAAAATAAATTATCATTGAAAATTGGCAACAAAGTCCTAACGAATCATTTAATTTTAATAATTCTATCTTAAATCCCTTCTCTAACATTACTCCAAATAAGCACTATTTAATGTTTGATCATTGATTATAAGAAACCTGCTTTTATTGGACTAATATCATCCCACTCATTACAATGATAGTGATTCCTGGTTCTCAAAACAGAGGATTGTCAGTTGAAAGGTGCTTAGATTAGGGGTTATTTCATATATGTTTTTTTAAATATGCCTTTGAAAGATTTCTTCCTTTGCTTATTTAAGAGGGACTTTCAAAGAGTCCTGCTCAGGTCAAATACTTATTGTAGTTCATTATGGAAAACTGTATATACATGCTTATGATTTATGTATGTAGCACCATCTACATCCTAAATTGTCAAACAATGTTACTGAAGCTCATACCTTGGATTTTTTTATTTATCAGTTAAGATCATATCATCATATCAGTTACCAAAAAAACAAGCTAGATGACCAAAATGGCTTCTCATTTGTAAATTTTGCACATTGTGCTCTTTCCAAGGTTATTGAGTTACAGTTTAAAGATTAACCTACAGGTATGTGTGATCGTTACATTTTTGTAATAGGAAAGATAAACTGGCAAGCTAACTCATGGGCACAATGTTAGGAAATAGAGGCTGTCATTTTTGCACAGTAATCCAAAGATGTAGGACTTTTTAATTTCTGGAAAACATTTGACAAAAAATCCCAGGTTTTGATGACAGCTTGGTTGCCACCAATCCAGAATAGTTCAGAAAAAAATGCTGGAGTAAGAATAATATCTTATCACCAACTCAAAGTTGCAGAATTTGCAAAGATTTCGCCAGTCAATTTTTCTTATACCCACACAATTTTGATTAGCCACATTGCTTTTATCTTTAAAGAGTAAGGCATTTGAGTACAAAGAATAATAAAAAAGTCAATCTTCATGTTTAAACCTCAAAGATGGCAGACACCCTTGTCCTGAATTTGCTGAATTTCCTTTTAGTTTTTCCATTTGTTGCTATGGTCTGTCCCTACTGTGTGAACGCATTCTAAACTACCCATCAAAATTAATAAAATGTTTAACCCATGTGTGTCATACCCACAATGGGAAACAGACATTTACTGTACATTACATAGAAATTTCCATTAACCAAGAGTCTGTCAAATTCGCCTTCTGCTACCATTTAAGTAGAAATTAGTACCAAGCAAACACAGTGCTGGTTATACAGTAGCGTCATATGTGTCATATGTGTCAGTTTAAACTGTATGAGTCAGTCAAAAAAGAATCTGCTAGCCTTTCAATATAGTGCACTTATAATCTGCCGGACTGAACAAGTCTTTTGTCACAGGGAACTGGCCTCAAGGATAATTGAAATTCCTGTCTCACTGCCACAGGAGTCGAAGCCAGAACATCAAACATTCATAGGATTGCTGGCTTTGTCTGCTCATTCCCTGCATACTGCCCCCATCCATCTGTATTTCCATGAGTCTCTCCTCATTTAATGTCCACTTCCCAAGTACATATACAGTATACACTGTAAAAAGTCACTTAGGCTTTCTTCCTTTTATTGCAGGCAATATTATCTTCAAACCTAAACATCACCACCAGAACGAAAAAGAAAAAAAAAACTCTGGATCAAGATTCAGACATGAACTACAGAGAAGGCATTGTTTATTGGGCGTCATACAACCAGAAGTTGTTTATTTTGTCAAATTACAAAATCAATTCTCATCCTCATCTTGTTTTTTTTTCTGCCGTCCCCCCTGCTGTAGTTCTAGTGTACTAAACATTTACATTCGAGAAAATAACTCCTCTACTGCATCATCTCTATTACTAAAGTAATTTACCCTTAACTAGGGTAATTTTGAGAAGCCATTAACATGCACAGCATGTGTTTGGATTGTGTAAAGAAACCAGAAAGCTCACATGGACAAGGCGGGAACTCCGTATGGCTAAATGTCACACCACAGCGCCATCCGATTTATATTTGGCTAAAAATATTTTCTCATCCTTTGATAAAAAGGTGGACCTTGGATGAGTTTATATTCCAATGTTTGATTTATTATTCTGAATAGAGTATTCGAAACATCTCTGAATCTTTTTGAGTTTTGAGGCAGATGTGACTATCCAATAAAATCAAGTCTAGTTAATTGTGATCTTGTAATTATTTTTCAAAACTGCATATCCAAAAATTACTTAGACAAAAGGGTGCTGCACAATCAGTATCTCAAGATGGCTTCCTGGTATATAGATTCACTTGACAAGGGAATCAATTGTGGACTACCTCAGGGATCCTGAGAATGATTACTTTGCTGACGTTAAAGCTCTTAACCACTCTGTGGACAATCCAGCCTCTTCTTTAGCTATTGGAGGATATGAGTGCAGCTATTCCAGTATCCTTGGACATGGATATCCTTCAGACCAAACAGTATATACAGGACTAAGACAATCAGAGGAGAATCTGACCCATTAAAAAAATTATCTGTCCAAATTGGAGAACAGAAATCACCCATCAAAAAGTCCACTGATTTTCTGATGCCACAGGATATTTGAGCACTCCAGTGGACAGAAACGAATGAGAAGAGATTAGGTAGACCTTATGCAGTACCAAACTCTTTAAACTGCTTCTCTATACTGGCTGACAGCTTATCCTTCAAGCAGCTCAAAAACTAGGACCAACATCTCAGTTTGACCGTTACATTGTTCTTTCCAGATCCTGCTTTCACTGGATGATGAAGAAAGGGTTTTATTCTAGTGTTGAAATATCTAGCCGGACCAGAAGAATTTCCCCACTCTATCTGGTTATGCTGAAACTCACACAAAGAGTAATGAGTAAGAGCAATGGCAATCTTACATTCTTTGCTTTACTGTTAGTAAGTGTTACTGTTACTAATCTATATCTCCAACTGTACTCTTTTTTGTTTATAATCCCGTAATTGAACTGTGTACTTGGAGTTCAACTGATTCAGTTAAGTCCTTGCGGGAAGAGATGAGTGTTTTTTTCATTTCCTGGTGAATCATCTGAGATATTCAGATAAGTTGAAGCAAATAAAATTAAGAAAAGGACTATTGCTATCACAAACATTAGGAAAAATACCTCATAATCTGTGAATGCAACATTAATATGTTCCTATAATTGAATTTAAATCAAGGATATCCACTGTACAGTAATTTAGGAAAAGCAGTGGTCATTATATAGATCCCTGAGAAACCACAGCATTTACCCCTTGTCTGTGCCCTCCATTTCCTGACCCTTAACTTATTCTTAAATTCAAACACATTAATGTTTCATTAATTTGAAGGTCATTTGTGTTTTGAGCATTTAAGCAAGACCAGTGTTTTCTAAAACCATGCTGACTACCCTTTAAATCTTATGGCGATAAAAACAACACTACAGTTTACTTCAAATTGCTTCCCTATTCTTGCAAGCAACAGAAATAAGACGTATTGTTCCATAATTACTTGGCCCACTTTAGTCACCCCTTTAATGGATGGGGACTACATTAGCAATTCCAGCTATTTCAGTCAATGTGTCTTATACTTGTCTCAAGGGACTGCTGGAAACGTTTTCTCAAAGGTCTATGAAGATCACCTCTCTTTTCCTTACATACAATTGGTAGAATATTTATCTTAAGTGCTTCTAGTACCTGTAACACTTCTGCCTCTTGTATATTAATATTTTATTTAGGATTGCTGAGCCTTTGGCATGTCTGGTCTTCCCTTAGATTAACACATTAAATGTTCCTTTTCACATGGATAATATGTTTGATGTTATCCAACAAAAATGCTTCTTTTTCTTCTAGTTGTCACTGTTGCGTTTTCACTTACATACAGTATGTCAAGTGCCCAAAGGTGGAGGTTGCACTTCAAAGCTACGTTCTTTAATCTCTTTAAGCTATAATAATTGTTATAATGGCATTGCTCATTTTTGTGCACTGCATAAAACAAAAGTTACCTGTAGCAGAGGAAAGGAAATATTGATGTAAATGGTCCTAGCAGCACTTCTGAAGGCTGTCAGGTGATGTTTATACTTGATAGTACTGAGCTGTACTCATCATTAGTCTACGTGCCCAGGGTATATATTTCAGAGGTTCACAGTATTCCTTTGTTATGGAGAAAGACTTGTATCATCATATCTAGACAGGATTTGAATATATAAGATGCTTTCCAATTGAGAAATTAGGGAATTTTATTTTAGTTTTTTTCCCCACGTTCTGTAGGCTTAGAACTTTCTCATATTGTCATTTTCTGCTGCAAAACTTTACCTGTACAGATACACTTCAAGTCTTAATATCTGCCAAGGTTTTATACACGTTTGACTTTTTTCTTAACAAATAATAAATTGTGCCAGAGACCAGAATTTTAAATTCCAAAAAGAAGCCTTTCAAAATCATCTCTGAGAGACTGGAAATATTTTAGAGATAAACAACACTCAGAAAGTGTGGACTTAAATTGTGCAAGCATTCGAGTGTGCAGCATTATAAAAAGGGTATTGGGATTCCCTTTCTTGACTCCACGTTGGTTACTGTACATGTCACAGTCAAAATTATTTCTGTTATTTCTGCTTTCAAGCTAATTCTTTTCCATTGGCTGAATGTATGTCACAGAGAATTTTATAAAATAACTTTTTCATTCTCTGCTTGAAGTCTGATGAAATTGAACGTCATCTTGTCTGTCCCTGCACAAAAGTAGTGACAGAACGTGTTCATTCTTGTTGAGTAGGCTCTACTCAAAATGGGCAAAGCAAACTAAATTAGGAAAACTTGGCAATACTGCTCTCTTTTTATTTTAAAGTTTTGTACTATTGAATACATTTCATTTGGTCAAAAACAAGGAACATGACGTGTTCATTCACATTAAACGGGGTTGATTCAAAGTAGACAAAGTAAACTAAATAAACTTGGCAATACTTCAAAGCTTTGTACTAATAAATTTGACTTTCCACAGGTAAACGAGTATTCATCAGGCAAAATGAGGTGTCAAAATAGTAGTTTTATGTCACAACTTCATACCTCGATATGAAAGTAGTCTAATGCAAGTTTGTTTTTACATACAATATAATGAGGTTTAAAACTGTAAAAAAGTTAGATTTTACTAAAACATGACTATGCAATTCTCCATGGATACTTCACTTTGCTGTGGTAGAACAGGAAACGTTCCTTCAGTGAAGTATGCGCTGATGCAGAGTTCAGAGAAGGGCGTATAGAAGACTCATTGGGGGCACTCGTGTGTACCCATGTGAAACTCAAATTAGAAATGGGACACCCTAAGCCCTTGCAGGCCCATCGGGAACATGCGTATGAAGGGCACAAGATCACCTCGTGCATAATGGGACATGGGCTAATTGAGAATTTCGTTGGAAGAAAGACCAGAAGACACTACACTTTTCTAAGAAGGCTTGACTTTGAGACTCCCAGTGTAAAACTTCACTAGTTATTTGAAATTAACTTAGTCTTAGTCCTGAATTAGTCCAGAAGTCCTGTTACACAAGGCAACTCTATTTCAAACATGCTTAGTGCTCTAGACAATGTTTCCCAAGATGTGCCCTGGAAATGTATTGTATAGTGACCACTAGTAATTTACTGAAGTTACTGTATTAAGTGAGGCTCAGGAGGGATAACCAGTCAGTCATGAAATTTGAACACAAACACCTACCTTCAGATTAATCTCAAGAATCTCTCCTCCACCCCATCTCTACCATGCACCATGCACAGAAATAAATGTAGCACAAACAACACTAATAAATAATGTATAAATATTTACGGAAGGTGCAATGGCCTGATCTGGAGAGCAGCCTGTAGTTTTCTCGGTAGGTTACAATCTCTCACGGATTCAAGTAGCACTATGCACAAGCAAATCTCAGGGTATTTTTAAGAACCTTTTTAAGATCACTGTAAATTTGAACTTTAAAAGAGCATAATTATTTTACAAAAGAAGTCTATAAAAGTACAAGTGCCTCCTAACTCTTCTTCTATTTTAGAAGATAGATTCTTCTATTTCTATTTATCTTCTGTATTTAAAATGTCCAGCCCCTTGGCTTAAAATAGTTTAATATACAGTATTAACAAATACATTTTTCAATACTTAAATTATGAACAACTTTAAATTCAGTGTAGGGTGACTCTCACGTTGAAGGTACAGTAAATATTGTACTGTATTGAACTGAACTTCTATTCTTCATGAATGTGCACTTTCCATCTGTGGACATGTTTTCAATTACCTACAGTATGTAAATGATTTACTGCTGTTTTGAAGTCCAAATGAGTATATTGGCTGAAATGCTAAAAAACAGAACCCCCTGTTATTTTCAGTGTTGCAAGCTTTGGGTGCATTCTGAGAAACCTGTCCCAGTTAATGTCAAAGCATCTTAAGTTTAAAAAAAAGTTAAGGAAAAAAAATAATCAAGTGCATAGAAGCATGCAGGCTTCATCTAATTTGGGGGAAAACCAACAAGGCTGTCCTTTCATTCAAAGTCCAGTAAATATAGTTTAAAGGCAAGGTATTCAACCAACAAATAAATACTGTAAATCCTCATAACACTGGAAAATTAATAATTTTTAAGGTTTCAAAATGTCTTTCTTGAATGTGTACAGTGTGTGTTGTTAAGCTAATCCTACCGACCAGGTGTTTGACAAAAGAATGGCTTCATGTGAAACTGCGAATCTGCCTGTTTTGGGCACAGGCAGGATTCCCTCAACCCTTTCCCTCCAGTTCTAAATAAAACCATGAATTCATGAGATCGACTGACAAATAAAGTCTGGGTCTTTATTCTATACAATCCAACAATCTCCATGACAATGTGCCATATGGCTTTCATTCTGCCAGTCTGATGCAAACCAAATGTTTCCACAAGCATCACTACAGTAAGTGTAAACTTTTTTTGTTTAAATAGTTGAAGACTACTTTTTTGATTTTGGCTCTAGAAGCAGTTATTGCATTTTACACTTCACATGTTTTTATTTCCTCTCTGTGTGAATTTACCTTGGTTCTCTGGCTATTGCCATATATTTGAGATGTTCACGAAGCCTTCCCAAACATGTTGCCTTGGAAAAAGTCAGCTACAATTGCCAGGAAGTGCTGTGGGAAAATTATTATTGCTGAAATTTTGCTAAAGTAACTTGCAAAACTGGTGTGGTTAGCAATGTCATTTAATTTGTACCAGATTCTAAGGCCATTTAGGAGCCCTCTTATATGTGAAGACTGGATTTCTTTTCTATCAACATTTTTGCGTGTGACCTATTTGGCCATTTTTAACCACTTATTTACAAGTAATGAGATCTCAATATGTTATTTATAAACACTGAATAAGGTTTTATAACAGTTATTTACTTCCACATGTGCCGTTTTAACAGATGATTGAATATTAAGAAAGGATTTGCATTTTTCCCATTCTGAAAAGTAGATTAATGACCAAAGTAAGGGCTTTCTGTTCTCTTGTTAATCATAAATACTGTGTTCCCTGAATTTAATCCATTGATTTCCTAGATTCTCAACTCAAAGCCTTTCAAAAACACCGTTTTTAGATTTTTACGTAAGTCATGTCATTGCCCCCAAAACCATCTTTTCTAATAGTATGCAAGGAGATTGGTGATCTCCAAAAACTGGTGATTTAGGGCTCATCTGTCCCAATGTTAATCTCCAGCAGAAGGTTTCCAACAGAGGTAGAATTAATGAAAGCTATAAGTCATTTCAGCCTCATGCTAATGGATGACCATTCCCTACAACATTTATGGCAAAGATCAGGCTATTTAAAATAGCTAATTCAAGACCATCAAAGAACTTCAAAGTAACGATACAGCAATGAAAACATGACCCCCAGATTCTGTCTACACAACAAGGCCCCAATCCCCTTCAGATCTCACCCAGATAGAGACATTTTTTAAATCACGCATTGGAAAACAAGGCTTTGTTTTATCTCTATTGCTAACTCTCTAATGTTCAGTACACAGAAGTGTTGGTACATGGTTTTATCCTGCATGTTTTAGCCCACCTCATGACCTCGCTTTCCCATGATTTTACTCCCTTACCACTCTGTATTCTGCTGTTATCCAGTATACCACCACATTTGTAACTTGATTGTTTCCAGAAAGTAAAATAAAAAACATTTTCATGTTTTGCTTTGATGAAAAATACCAAAAAACAGAGTTTGTCACACATGCATCTTCAATAGGACAGAAAGATGTTAGCATTACTGCGTCACAGACCTGGGATCTTGGTTTCAATACTGGACCAGGGGTGCTATCTCTGCATGACTTTCCTTCCACAGCCTAAAACCATACTGGTAAGTTGGTGTTCGTTGTTCCTACAGTATTTTGCTAGGGGTGTGAATACATTTGGAGATCTCTGTATATGTTGATCTGGGATTCTCTGGAATGAAAAATCCTTAACGAATGCAAAGAATCCTGCATAACGTGTATATTAGGTTTACATTTGGCATCATCTTTTGGTTACTTTTAGGATTTGAAGACATTTTGGTGAATGTTTTTGTTTTCCCAGAGGCTGTAATTTTTTTAAAAATATTGACACTAAAAGCTATGTAACTACACGTATTCCCTTTAATTTTCCACATTTAGCCATTAGCCATTTACTATATATAATACATATACTGTATGTAAACTGTTTCAAGAATAACCGAATGAGCACAAATATTTATTATTCTATTTACAGCACAGCAAATAGACACAGTCTCCAAAACCAATTGAAATTTACTAAAATTATTTGGATGTCTAGCCTTGCTATTGCTATGCAGTAGGATTCCTGGAGAAAAAGAAAGGATTTCAGCTTATATAAAACGTCTTATTTTATATTAACAAACCTAATTTATTCCATATGCTACAGTCAATGTCTAATATCAATCCTCTTGGGAAAGATGAAATGTAATACAGCAGTACTTACCCAAAAGCTATCATGTTTTATTTAAAAAACTTTTGTGGGGATAATTCTGTGTGTTAGTGGTATGTTATTAATTAATAAAGTTCTTCAATGAATAATCCATTTGGTTAATTGTATGTTATTTGTTTTAAGACCCAAAGGAGTTCTGTGGTCTCTATAAAAATAAAATGTTTATTCTTTTGGTTGTCAATACTTCATGTATCAATATTTATTCAAGAATCTCATCTGTAGTTTTAGATTCTTGCAACTGAGACCTATTGAACTTGTTACTTCTTATTTGTGATAGAAGCATTGCATCTGACTTGTAGAATACTAGATTTCAAGGGATTTATGTGTAGTCTGGTAAATGATCTTGCTATCGCATCTACTTACAGTAACTGAGAAGACACAAAAACTTTGCTACAGAATAAACTTGTGTGGGATATGGTGTCTGTAATCTTTAAAAAATGGAGGAAGAATAATTCTGCTGTAGGTGCTTGGTACAAATTATAGAGAACATATTGAAAGGTGGCTTTCCTAAATCTAAGTAGAATAAGAGAAAGAGTCAGAAGAGTAAATGTTTTTGTTCAAAATAGCCCATCTTTTGGGATATGTAAATCTTGTAAAAATGAATGAGTACATTTGCTTTCCATCATGTCACAATGGCATGTGTATTCTATAAATGCATCTAAACTGAACCCTTCAGTGTATGCTGAGAATGGAAATCGAAACAGAACTTGGTTCTAGAAAATGTGGAGACCAGACAGTCTTAATAATCTTGATTTTACCCAAAAACAGAGACAGAGTAGTGAATCAATATATATAAAATGCAAGTAGTACCAGCCATTGAGGTCCCCACAAACATGCAAGTTACTACATTTTATTACCATAAATTATATTAAACCATAAACATGATAATTATAGGATGATGGTGTTCAGTGCAGTAACCATGTCCATAGAAGAAGCTAAGATAATTTTTTATGAGACCTTGTCTTTAAACATTTAAGAAAGTGGAGTTGCAGGAGACAAAAACCCTTCACAGATCCTCAGGTTGACCCCCAGAGCTATAAAATCTGACAATTGATGTTGGAGTTTTCCCCAAGGTCTTTAAAGCATACAAAATTCAGCTCAAGATATGAACAGTGCACAAATACTCAATTTGCTGACAATTGTCAAGCGGCCAGAGTGAAGAACAAAAATGCCAAGATGGTTCAGCAAGAACTATTCCCAAGACTTATGGGCTTTCCAACTTAGATTCCACAATGGCAAGAACTAACCTACTGTATCTCTGCCAACAGGGCTTATAGCATTTGTGCAGTTGAATAAAACAAATTAACAACATTTGGACAAATGTCTTTCCAGCAGTTTTTCTCCCACATTACAGCACTGTGAAGAACAGAATGTGTCGTTCTGAAAAGAGACAGTCACCTTTTCTATTAAATCCTAGAATGGGCACAACAGCCTGAGAGAATAGCTTGAAAATGCCAAACTTCAGCCAGTTTAGTCAAAGGTGTGTGAACGTAAGACTTCTTTACCAAACTGGGTTTTTAAATTCTAGTTTTTAATGCCAAGTCCTTCTTTTGAATTGCAAAGGAGAGCTACCCTTCACAAGAATAGCTGTTCTTAGACCTGAACTGATATCAGTGAAAGCAAAAGGACACGTCCTTAGTGTCAAACCGAATCTGCCTACGACCATAAACATGTGGCCAATTGTAAAATCTGAAGAAAACCAAAGAGCATAGGGTTTTCAGTTCAGTTTTTAATCCCTCATTTTGACTGAAAACTAAATAAGAGCAGTAGAGTCACTCTGAATTTTTATACTACAGCTAATCAAGGATAGCCTTTATCTATAACTGGATTAGGAGCATTTGAATTGTTCCAGCTGCCTGTTATCGGAGTCTGACAGACTCCCATTTCCATCCTCCAGACTTAGGAAATGGACTGGAAATGCCAGAATGTATAAAGTACACGTTTAAATGGGAAAGCCCGAATTCCCTAATGACATTTTTAGGAATAAACTGTAGAAAATAAGCCTTGTGGCAGAGGGATGAGGAACCTGTGTTTTTGTGTTGATTCCATATGTTTGACATTCATCTCATGGTAAAATTAAGACAACCACAACAAAATATCAGAAATCTGGATATTCTTATCTGTACATTAATACTTGTTTGAGGATAGATTTGATAAAGAATCGGTCATTTTTTTTTTGAAGAAATTGTTTTTTCAAACCTGAAGATCTCTAAAAAACTACTGCTGTATATTCACTGGATACAGCTGTGCAGTTTAGGGTCACCACTGTGAATGGGAATGGGAATGGAGTGTACATGGACCTGAGGCAGGACGCCACACCACTGGTTTCAGCCTCACAGCTATAAGCTCAGGGTTTTCTCTTGCACGGCTCCTGTTCCTAAAGACATGCTGTCACGATTGACTGGTATTCCCAGATTTCTTCAGTGCATTGGCTTGACGTCAGGGGCGTCGTCTCTTCTTTGCACCCTGTGCTTCTGGGATAAGCTTGCTGTAATCCTGACTAGCAGTGAGCAGTTCTCTGATAATGTATGGATGAATAATGAACTGCTGTACCCTTTCAGTCGAAAGGAGTTTGAGATGTTTTTAAAAAAAAAAAACACACTTATTTTCACAATTTCTTTGCCAATTATTTCATCCACAATCAAATCCACATTAAATAGTCACAGTCCACACAATGAAATATCACAAACATGTAATACATGATTGTCTAATGTAGACATTACTTATGGCAGTGATAAATATAGAACAATGCAAGGTACAGAATGATTACCTTTAACCATGAAGCTGATCAGCTATGGTGCCTTCCTGATCTTCACTGAGGGATAATATAACCCAACAGTACATCCTGTGGAAGGCGGAGTTACTCACTGGACCAATCAAATAAGCTCAGGTGGCATTCCATTCACACAGGACACTAATCAGGAAATCAAGCCAGGTGTGTCCAATTGTCATTCACAGGATAGGGCCTGGCCAAAGGCTTGGCTTCCACAGCCACACACAGGACGTATAGTTCATCCTCCTTGATGTCAGGATGTACAGGCTACAGGTTTTCAGGCTGCAGTGAGAACCAGCTGTGATTAAGAACTGGCACTCGTGCCGTGTTACCAGACAGCTGTGACTGGGATTCCCTTAGTGACAGCACACAGCTGGCAGGGTGGCACCAGAGTAGTGCTGGTATTAGTCAGCAAGGGCTCTCTTGACTTCCTGTCATAGACTCTTGTGACTGGCTGGATGCCTGCAGGCTTGAAGTAATGAAGGCGTAGGCTTGAAGAGCAGTGCCTGCACTACGTTTCCCATCAGGAAGCATGGAGCTTACAGTATGTCAAGTGACAAGGGGCTCTGCAGGATGGCTTATAAGAAGAACCCACGGCTTGTATTATTTCTGCCAAGTGGACACAGATTAAAAGCTACTGTGCCAAACCTTAAAACAGTTGGCTATTCTAAATGATATAATGTAATGAAAAGGTGTTTCTGAAATTCAAAAAGAAAAGGAAATTTCAAGATGAGAGCACTACAGAATTCCTAGTTCCTACTGGATTATAATTAACTTTAACACACAATCCTGACTGACTGCCCCTGCTACAGGAGACTTAAAATGAAATTGGGAATCAATTAACTTAAGCCAATGAATAAAACGTTCTTAAATATCTAATAAAATCATACAAGGGATAGATAAATGAAAAAAGCTTTATCTCTTTTTACTTCTTATAGGACATACTATATTAAAACACATTCAAAAGACCACTGTTTGGTACAGTATGTAGTAAGGTGTTTGCTTTCTACAATATAATCTTACCATGATTTATCAAACTGTTTTAAACAAGTTTTATCATGTTTTTATAATGCTAGCTGGAAACATTACATTCTTTTTGGAAATACAGAATGATTACATTCTCATAGCTTCACTTTTATACAAATGCAAATTTTCATTCAGCTATATCTGTGTATTGCTACGCAACAAAGCAATCTGTCTCTGGCATTTGAAGTCATTCAAGACTTTCAGATGCAGAAGAAAAAATATAAAGTTGAATAAATCAGTTAGGTTTTGAAATCAAAGGCCTTGAGCATTTGTCTTGAAACATTTCTTCTCCAGTGAAGGGGAAGACTCCTCATTGTGTTAAACAAACAAAATAATACACACTTAACCCAAGGCTGTGAGTTCTAGGCAATTTATTTCATCCCTTTTCTAGATTGTGAAAATATATCAATTCTTCAATGCAATCCTTGCTTTAATTGGATGATTTATATCACTGTTTAGCTTCCTGCTCTAAAATTCCTTTTTCTACTGATTTGTTCTGAAGGACAACAAATACTGATTCCTGTCCTCTATGTTGTTGGAATCAGTCCAGAAAAGAGCAACCAGATACATTACATGCCTTAAAGGAATGTTGCACTCTGACAGGCTAAAATAACTGAATGTTTTAAGTCTTAAACAGAGATGACTACAAGGGTTCATCTAATCAAAATCCTCAAAGGTATTGAAAAAGGTGACCCTATTGGACTTCTTCAAAATCAGCAGTGAAACAAACTAGATAAAAATGTAAACTACACAGAAGTGCTTTTATAATCGAGAACAAGAGGGTTCTTAACAAAGATGCTGTCAAAGTCAATACCCTGGCTTCTTTTAAGAAACAGCTGGGTGGATCCTCAGATCAATTATCTACTATCAAACAGACTGAAAGAGCAGAATGGCTCATTCATAACCTGTATGTTCGTATGTTGCTATTCCAGCGTCTGAAAATCAGTTCTCACTCATTTTAATTGGAAGGCCACACAAGGGGGAGACATAGATGTGACAGGTAAAGATCAGCAGCCTATGGTGAGGCATTACATATTTAAACTGCTGCTGGCTTTGAAAAATCTTATCAAGTACAATTGGAGGAATAGAAGTTACAGAAACATTTTGATTAATCGAAGCAGATGGGCCAGCAGATGATGCTCAAAATACAATATGAAATTTCATGGATAACTTTTTAGAGAAAAACATAATATACAGTAAAATGTCTGATGTAGTGCCAGGGAGTTTTTGTAACCATAGTATTGTTGGGTATAGAGAAGATTTCCTAGGCTTGTCATATAGCCTGAAAGTCATACAGAAGCAAGCAGACAGATACAGTATGTGCTCCAGGGATTTCTTTTTTAAATACATTTTAATACTGCATCAAAGAATAATCCCTTGAGTGTGTACAGTTGTACTGTAACCCAGTAGCCTATTTTGACAATATCTGGGAACATGAATGCGAGCAGAATTTCTACTGCAGGCCTGTAGTGTCTTAAGATGACATTCACCGGGATCAGGGGAAATGTGTTACCAGGTAAATATTGAAAGTACCACTCGTTCTCTGAAAAAGACTTGATCGGATAAAGCCAAGTAGAAATCAAACATATAGACTCCATCTCAATGAACAGTTCTCAGTGTAAGGTTTCCCTTTGAAGTTTAGAAAATACTTCGGGTTTCAGGGTGAAAAGTTACAAGCAGCTATATTTATGCAGAACCACTGCTGGGAGATGGAAACAGAACAAGAGACCCTGCTCTTGTGAAAACAAAAGCTTTTATCCCTCTGCTCGAGAGAACATTTTGGAATCTATAAAAAAAGGCAGACAGTCCTGTGCTTAGAAAGAAAGTAAATAACAAAAAACAACATGTCACGTTGCGTTACTACCTTAAAGAGCTGACAAAAATCTCATTAATCTCTTTTCATAAGGGAGGCCTGTCACAGCAGTTCATGTAAACTCACATTCCATTTCACCACCACTCTCCAGTGATTTGAGAAGAGAGTTAACTCCTTGTTCCAAACAGGAGTTATCACTAGGATTAAAAAAATATTTGGATACACGAAAGAACATTGTTGGATATATATCAGAACACAAAGGTGTGTGTGTGTGTCACTCGGCATTGACAGACAGTAGCCTGTAGGTAGAATCAAGAGATGAATAAACAATCCCCCCACATAAATATTAAAACTACTAAACATAAGATCTTACAGTGGGAGCTGCAGCCACTTTGATTGAAGTGAATAACTTGCTTTTATGGCTATTTGAAATCTAAGGATTTACAATAACTAGCAAATGGATATCTGGACACAAAAAAGCACCAGACAAGTTTAAGTTTCCCCAGGCTCTCCTGTTGTTTCAGCTTTGATTATGTGCTACATTAAATTCTCAAAGCTGAAACAGGTCAAAATATGACAGATGTATCATGCATTTTTCAGCAATGACCATAGTGCTATAATTACTGACTTTGTTTTTCCTTCAATTTTTTTAGGTATTATTTCACAAGGCAGTTTTGCTGGGAATGTAAAAGCTAGTGAACGACAAAAAAAAAATCAGCAAAATTCAGAGCACATAGAATAAAACTTAGAATGTAACGGGGAGTAATATTAGCTGAATATATGGATACCTTAAAGGATTATGACAATTTTATAACAACTGGTACCAGATTAAATTTCACTAATGTTACTCAGGTGTGATCATATTTCAATCATATTGTCTCCCATATTACCAAAATGAAAGCAGTCGGCATGCTTACTATAAAGCATAGAAGACAGCAATCAACTACTGCATTGAGTGCCAGAAACAAATCCAGCACCATTAGGCATAGAATAACCAGAAAAGGCAGGTGCAGTACATTGTTATGTAAATTGTTGAACTTCATACTCTTATAAAAATGAGGGGTTTAAAGGTTGGGTTGCCTGCCAACTGTAAAACACATACTGTACACTCACCTACCCCTCCTTTTCCCCTACATGTCCATTGATTTGATAATGAGTGGCTTGGCGTTTACTGCTATAAGAAGATGCCATGTTCCCCTGTTCTCTTGGATTCATTTATAATTCAGTTGTGGTGACATTTCAGTAAAGACTCATTCTCTCTGTAAATCATCTGAAAGAGATAGAGTTGGCATTCTTTGTAAAGGGCAGTGGGTGCTGGATCTGTGACCATTTAATACCTGAAGCCTGAATTATTTGTTGAATAAGAGACACAAGTCATTGTTGTTCTTCAGCTCCATTTCAAAGCCACTAGAGCTGGATGCAAAGCCTTAGGTGACACTGTAGATTGTCTCAAAATTGTTTGCCATTTGTCAGTATTAAAAAAAAAGACACTTGACCTTGACTGACCTGCAATTCTAATAGCAACATTCCTCTTTCACCCTCGGGAGGATTTGATTCACTACTGCGCTTCTCTCGGTGATGTAATCTGGTTTTACGGGAAGAAGGGCAACCCAACATTGGGCTCTGAGCACTGGTCTCTTTTTTTTTGCTGTGCCTTGGAAATCTGCATGAAATGCTGCAAGGACTTAAATTTTCAGCAGTCCATTAGTCAGAGAAAGTGGTATGGGCATGGCTTCTGGTCAAACTTCCATTAAAAACAACCTGCAGGACGTCAGATACACAGCTCAGAGAATAGGGGATTGGATCGAGGTAATTTTCTAGATCTGGACAAAAAGTACTGTAGTTCTAATCCCGATACCTCTTAAATTATAATCAACCCACACTGAGCATTCAACTTTTATACATCTTTTCTATTAACCAGTGCTCAGCCCATACACATGCATTACCTTGGCTGCCAACTGCCTGTACTTCTCTTTTAAGTTACATATTTTCTTATATTCTGTTTGGATTCTTTAGTTAGGAAAGCTAATACGTCCTTTTCTAAATCCACTTTTACTTTGCTCTAGAATTGTTTTACAAAACAGATGCTTCTCTATTTCTCATTTTCATTTACACAAACTTATTTATAATGGAAGTACTGTACCTTTCTAATAATAGAAGCTCTATATTCAGTTTTGTATTATGTTTGTTGTGAAATTGGCAGAAAACCACCAGGTCCTAGAAATTTATCTTAAAAGCTTCTGACACTGGTAACAGGTATATGCCAATACTATTTAAAATAGTATTTCCTTACCCAAAGGTATATTGTCAGTTTCTTCCAAAGCAAACACTTGAGAGATGGTTAACATAATGAATACATTTCCTAGTTCATCTTTTTCCAGAAAGGTTGCTAAATAAGTTTGGAATCAGCTAGATTCTTAACTGAATAATACTGTACATGTGTTCTATTGCGGTTGTTAATCATTACTGCACTACATGGCCTACAGTAATTACACCAAGATCCTTAATGCAATTAGACAAAGAAGTTTCCTTTTTTCTCCAAACTCAAATGAAAGTTTGCTCTGAAGCCTCTTGTTTAACAACGACCAGCCCTTCATTTAATATCTTCCAGAATATTAACAATCTGAAATTCAGAAAAGGGTATATTTATTATTCAGATCAATCTAAACAAGTACCATCTGGTATACATTATAAACTTAGAACATCGACACACAAATGCATTTTTTTATTTAGTAAAAAGCAGCAAAAGTTGGGGAAAACAACGAGACTCCGAGGGTCCTTGGAATGTTTAGCTTTAGACATGTAGTGAAGTTTTACAAGGTATTGGAAAAGCATCAACAGAACATCTGAAGTGGATTTTCTTTTGTAAAAACACAGCAAGTGGATTTCATTGGATGTTCCATTTACATCAGAAGTTCATGATGGTTCTAACTGCTTCCCTTTTAAGAAACAGTGACTTTTACACAAGAATTAAGTTTATTCACTATTAACGGAGATCTGCCAGAATGATTCCCAAGGCACGATTAAGATCGTAACCAGGAAGCTGTTCGTGTTCTGCTGGAGAGGAGAAAAAAAGTTCATTTAAAAGGGTGTCTTTGAATTTCATGTTATTGAACCCTATTGATCTTATTGGGGCTAGAATTGTAGCTACTGTAACAACTGTAGTATTATTTATGACTTTATCCTTTGTTATTTTAAGGCAGGCATATATGCCAATCACGAGCTGAGTTATTGCTGTATATGTAACTTTTTTAAAATGTGTAGCTAGCATGATGTTTTTGAGATTCAAAGTTCAGCTCATTTCAACTTAAAAGGCACGGTATTTCAGAGTTTGATTAATCTTGAGTGGGTACTGCGTGCTTCAAATTGCACTAATGTTAATGTATTTTATGAGATATTCAATTTGATTTCTGCCTATGATGATTAGGACCTGGTCCTGTTTAACGTTAAAGAAATATGATTCATGTGTAAGTTATAATTTTAATTAGGTTTAATAGTTTGAATACTTGTTTTAATGAAATGCCTGATAATGACTCTTGTGGATGAAACAGAAGTTACTTTAAAAGTCACAAGATGTTGTACACATCCTAAACAAATCAATTATGGACTAATATTCAGGCACAAAAATAAAGTTTAAATCGCACTGGTGATTCCAACATTGGTTTTGACAGCCTTGTAAATAATTGATCAGACAAGACATCTAGCAACAACAAAAGGGTCTCTCCCTCAACCAGGCTCCTCAGTGCAATGCATCCATTCAAAAAGTTAAGAACAGTAATCATTCTGCTCTTGTTTTGAAATGGCAGCTCCAGTCACTGCTAAGGACAAAAATAAGAACATACACATTATGCGCACATGGTATTTGCATTCAAATTTCAAGTTCATTCATAAAACTTCTTACTGCTCACAATTTTTTTAACAAGAATATTTTGGGGCTGATGTTACTGGCACTACACCTCATATCCATCCCATCACACTTTGGGGGAAAAAAAAAAACGACTTCATTGTCTAAATCTGAAACTAGATTGGATCCTTAAATATTAACTGTAAGCAGGTACAGAAAGACTGCAGAAGAAGGGCACGTCTGTAGTAGAGGTTGCAAGTGCTGCCCTCTTCTGGCTAAAGGGAATATCAGACCTTTTCCCCATCTTGGAACAGTTCAGCAGGAGCGCTTCACTCACTTGATACTCAGAATTTAGTTTGCTCAATTAGACTGCTCTTTAACAGTTGAAAGTTTCCAGTTTAAAACACCGCAGACTAAAGATTTTTAATACCATAATGCTGGAACAGAATGCAAGTGATCATACTATACCACAGAAAAAGCTTTCCAACCAGGGAGGGGGACGAAGGGTCTGTTGGTCATCCTTGTGAATTGCATTCTCTTTTCCCCTTATTGTTTTTTTAGCTAGAAAACCTTTAATACATTAAGATTTCCTATTGTAGAGCTAAAATTTTGTGAACCAGGGGAGCTGAAACTCAGATCCCAGAAGTCAGCTAGGCCATCTGTTTTTTTGTTCCAACTTGAATTCTGAATTAACCTAATGAATCTAATTTCAGTTCTATAGCAATATAGTCAGACATTTCTCCTGAAGTGCAGAACTTAAAAACATGAAATTCATCAAAGAATATGCACCTTTTTTACAGGCCTGGAAAGTGGAATGACAGTTATCCAATTGATAAAGCTATAAGCAGAAGAAAAATTAAACCGAAGCCCCCAAGGAGCAGACTTTCTCCTTAAGTTGGCTACTTATCTCCAACCTAAAGTAGCTGATCAGTTAAAAACAGAAGGCCTTCTTAATAATTGCTTACACTTATATAGCACTTTTCCAGACACTCCACTCAAAGCACTTTACAGGTAATGGGGACTCCCTTCCGCTACCACCAGTGTGCAGCCCCACCCGGAGTCTGGAGACTTCACAATAATTATTTCACATTAAATGTGATATACCAACATATTCCAAAGGATTCAAGTATCAGATACATAAATAATGGATGGGACTACATTTATTTTAAATTGCTAAACACTGACAGTGAATATATAGCCACAGAAATAATTGAAAGAATATAATACAAAGCTCATAGATTCTGTAACTTAATCCATGTATTCTGGTATCTACCTGGTGTCTAAACTACACCAAACATTTAATGTCCTGAAAAATTTAAGTAACCCTTCTGCAAGAGACTATATACTCCCCCCCCCCCCTTTTTAGAGTGTGGGGAATAGGAGACCCCTGCTGTTTGGAAATATATTAACAGACTTGCAAAGGGATGAAACAATGGGGGGGGGAAGTTCAAGATTGCATGCATGAACACATTTCATGAATACCCAATCAAACAAAGTACAGATCTTTACAGCAAGAGAACTTTGTTTAAAGCACATACACTATAATTACAGTACAGGCAACATACCAGTAAGATAGATACTACAATCACAGGACGATTTGGTGCAGATAAACATCAGCAAATCCATGTCACAGTACTCTTGTTGCCTGGAAGACAGACTCTGTAATGCAAGTTTCTCAGCCATGGGGTCTACAGTCTCTCCTCATTAGAGCAGTTGCAATGAAGAAGCAAGGACACATTGGGAAGATAAGGGAGAGCTCCTGCCAGGTCAGCGATAGGTGCAAGACAAAAGAACAAAAGATCAAATTTCTGCTTTGTTTGTCCTCATTAACCAACCTTCTTACAATGGGGCTGGTAGAGAGCTCTAATTGCACATTGTGGGGAAGACCAGCTAGTCTGGAGCCTGTGCTCTCCTCCCATCAAGCAGGTCTGTCAGAGATCCTGGCACAACATGACCAGTTACTGACTGAGCAGAGATGTCAAAGAGGAATCCAAAACAACTCACTCTAAGCTTTTGTTTTACCCACTTTGTAAGGGCAGCAGAGGAAATGGTAAAGGTGGCAAAGACCCAGGGAATCCTCAGAGAGGTGAATGAGCCAGTGCTCTGGGAGCAGAGGACAGAGGTGAAAAAGTTAGTGGCCAAGGTCAGTAAGCAAGCCAAGCAGTCTGCAGGATGCTGTGCTGTGCGCTTCCTCGGAAGTGTGGGGTTTGTCAATGAAACAGTGAGGAGGCGTTACTCACTTGAGACCCCAATAACAACCCCACTCAGCTTTGACAGTAGTGCTAAAAGGAAAGTTAAAGATTGCAGTGCCATCAGGTTCTGGGATGGTACAGGAAGAGGAGTACTTGTCAAGAATTCTGGTAGCGATGATCCCATCTTTCCAGAGGAGATCAATTGTCACCTCTCCAGCTCAAATCACCATGATAGTTTACTCATCACAGATGTGTAAAAAGCTAAAACACAGCAGGTCTCCCAATGCTGGACTGGAATGCAGAGTTTTTCCTTCTAAAATTAACAAATCATTATCACACATACTGGTTACATTTCAGGGACCAAACCTGAATTTGGGGGGGGGGGGGGGGGGGGGATTTAAAATTGGTACAGGTTTCATACTATACCACATAGAAATTCTACTCCACCATTTAAAATAAAATGTAAAAATATGCCTTAAAAATAAAACAGATTGTCCCATTAAGATCTCATCTTGTTGGAAAAAAGACAGCATTCCCCCCAGGACAGGAGAGCCACTGCTTTAGAGTAGGAATACTCAACAGGAAATCTTACCACTCCACAATTACAAAACTTAAAACCAGCTTTAATTCACCTCAAAGCCAGCAGAATACTGCAGTGGAGAAAACTGCTCAAGTGCTCCTTTTTTTTTTATATTCTTTTAATCTCAGAACATGACTTACTTAAAATAATTAAGTGGATCAGAAATCAGAAAAAAAAAAGTGACAAACCCTACCATCATCTACTGTATAGCTGTCCAAGGAGTCTGCATGCACAAAACCACACAATAGCTAAATGAAACAAAGTCACAGACTATATTTGTGTTCTGTGTTTTAGAAAAAAACTTAAATAAATCAAAGAGAGCTTCAGTGCACAGCCTTTAAATACCAAACAAATCCTAATTAAGTCCATTGAAAGAATGTGTAGAAACACCCCTCACCACTAATCTCATCAATTGCTTATTAACCACTGTGGGCCTAGTTACAAAGATTCGAGGCGCTATAGCAGCCTCTAGTGCAAGTCAGCTGTAATTACAGCCCTTTTTTAAGACGCTCTGTCACACTGTGCTCTTGAGTAGGTGCCAATTAAGAACTGCTTCCCTGAAAGTGGTAGGAACTCAGCACTCAAGAAACAGGTGCCTGTCCTCGGGTTAGAACTACAGTATGAGTCAAAAGCACACGAGAGCCTCAGAAATGTTACAAAAGAACAGAGGCCATGGTGGCTTATTTGGTAGTAAGTAGCTAACTGATGTTCCAGCTATTTTCTGAAAGAAGCCAGGGTGTTGGCTTCTACAACATGGCTAGGCAGCTTGTTCTATACTCCCACACCCCTTTGGGTAAAGTGTCTGCTATTCTTGGCTTTCGCACTTCTGCACAGTTTCCACAAGCGTCCTCTGGTTCGTGTTTTCTCTAGATGTAATGCGGCTTGGTAGAGGTGAAAAGGATCCGATGCAGATGCAGGAGTCCTTGGGAGGTGAGTGAGCGAACAGAGCAAAACCAGGAGCTGAGTTGTAGTCCGAAGGCGTAAGGTAGGTCGAGATCCGGTAAAGGCACTGGTGGCGACCAATCCAGAACGCAAGACAGATTCGTGGTCGAAACGAGAGTGGCAGGGACAAATCCGAAAATAGTCACAGGTAGCAAACAATCCAAGGGGTGAGACGAGATCCAAAGGCAAAAGGCAAAAGGTAAAAGGTAAAAGGCAAAAGGCAAAAGGCAAAAGGCAAAAGGCAAAAGGCAAAAGGCAAAAGGCAAAAGGCAAAAGGCAAAAGGCAAAAGGCAAAAGGCAAAAGGCAAAAGGCAAAAGGCAAAAGGCAAAAGGCAAAAGGCAAAAGGCAAAAGGCAAAAGGCAAAAGGTAAAAGGTAAAAGGTAAAAGGTAAAAGGTAAAAGGTAAAAGGTAAAAGGTAAAAGGTAAAGAAACGCTAGGTAGAGCAACAAGAAGTGAACTCAATACCGAGCAGTGATATGCGGGTAAGGGAGGCTTAAATAATGCAGCCTGCCGCACGGTAAGGCGTCTGATGAGAAATTAACACGTGTGGCTGCGTTTGTAATTATCACCCTGCTGCTGGAACTGATTAGTCCTCTTGGGGGCTGGTCTGGGCAGGTTAGTGGTCGTGACACTAGAATTCTGCTGGTTTGACTTTGTTGGTGCCCTTGATGACAGAACAAAAGAAATGAGAAAAAGCAGTAAAACTGTCTGTTCTTTTTAAGTTTTAATCGAATGTTTATTGTCCTTGATGACTGGTGTTGGTCTACAGAACGTATATACTGTAGGATTTGGACTGAAAAGTCACAACTATGATTAGGTTTCTTTAAACTCTAAAGCAATTATTAAAATGGTAATAAACAATTTGTGTCAGTTATAAATGGATTCTACTGTTCCTTTCCTCTGTCCTTACTCTAGTAAGACCAGTAAAGGACAAATGAGGGTGATGGGCTGAAAAATGAATATATCACACTTAAGGATTTGCAATGCTGCCAGTAGTAAAGAGAAAAAGGATTGCACAGATCAAAAACATTTTGTGGTCTTCTTCGTTTTCTTAGTATGACATGTAAAACAAAACATACTTTGAGACACATTTTATGGGTTTAGTCTTTGCAGGCAATTTCGTTTTCTTCTTTGGCATTTTGTTGAGTTGACTTAGTGGGGATTCCGAAGGATTAAAGCCATTTTTTGACAAGGTAAAACACATTTCAACACATTTCACATTTCAAGGCTTTGACAATCAGAATAAAAAATGCTTTATGATTGGATGGCATGGTGGGACATTGGTTAGCATTGCTACCTTTCAGTGCTAAGGCCCTGGGTTCAACTCCTGGAGTATCATATGTGTGGAGTTTGGATGTTCTCCCAGTGTTTCTAAGAGTGTGCACTTGTTTCCTCCCACAGTCCATAGACATACTGGTACTGTAGGTTACTTGGCTTCTGGCAAAAGTGGCCCTGGTTTGTCTGTGTGTACACTGCAAATGAACTTTTGCTTGGCTCTGGCTCCACTGTGTTGGATTACGCGGTTATTTCAGAGCATAGTTTCTTTTGTCTGCAGAGTATTGAACCAGAGTATTGTTTTATCACGTCTTGATGTTCTTCTGATGGCTTAGTGGAAAGTGGATTTTCTCCCCTCAATTAACACAGGGCTATTGAGCATTGGATATTCAGACTTTGATAAACTTTATTTTAGTTGCTGAAGGGCGATTCAGGAATAAACAGTGTTGTTTCGGCCTTTCGGAAAAAGAAATTGATTAAGACCTATACAATATTCCAATTCTACCTACACAATTTTTTGGAATGAATGTTTGCAAAAAGGTTGTATAGACAAAATAATCTTTTTCATAGTTTGATTTTTGTTAATATCTTAAAAATTGGCAGCACAACATAATTGTGAATTCCATGGTACAATAGACCCTATTATGAATTCTTCTGGGATTTTAATTCATCCTTGTATTTCTGCATATGAACCACATGGGGACAGTATTAACAACAGAACTGAACATGAGCTGCATTTATCGAGCTCTGTGAATCTGTAAGCGCTGTGTGATGCAACATGCCACGTGTAAATCTAAATAGCACCACAATGTACTTAATAGAAATTGCTCAATAAATTCATTTCATATGAGAAACCAATGATGTAGGATATAGTTTGGATTTACACAGTACTTAACTCCATTCGAACGTCATTAGCTGTTTACAGACTAAAAAAGCTTTTTCCATCATGACATATTCACTAAGCATTTTTGACTATAAACTTCAGTGTTAAGAAATAAAAACATGTTTAGAGAGCCCTAAAGAAATATAATCAGTATCCTGTAAAATGTGACACATCAATCATTCATTGTGCTTTCTTGTTAGGAACTAAAAGTATGAAACTTGCATCATAGTACTGTAAATGTGTAATTAATTGGACCTGAGTGTCATGTGATAAAACAGCAAACTTCTCTCCTACTAAAAGGCTTTTTAAAGAAAAACTAAACCCGTGTAACACGGGCTGTTCGTTTTTTCCAGTGGGGTTGTATTTATTCACACATTCTACTCTGAAACTCAGTAAAGGCCATGTGATTAATCACAAGATTAATCTGCAGTTACCTGCAGTTTTTTTTAATCAATAACTTCACACAGAACTCCAAGTGTAAAATTACAAATTTAGGAGGATTTTTAAAATAATCAAAAGTTAAATGAAACATATTCCTGTGTTTTGCCATAATAATGGTTTGTAATCATATGTTGTAGAGTTGTATCACTACCAAAGGCAGAACATGGAATAAGTGGCATTGTGAATCACTCAGTGGTGCCTGGCACTGAAAAGTGGTGGACCCTCACTTAAGAGACTTCTCATTTTCCCATTCCTGTCAATGTTATTGTGCCAGACAGGTCCCTGACCTTACATTAAACTTCTTTGCAACATCACCATCAGGTGAGCAGAGCTGAAACTGGAATTCAAATGGAGGAAATCCGTCCACAGGGCTTGACAGCAGGCAGAGTTTATCAGGGGATGATTCAGGAAGAGAGTCTCAAGATGGAATCAGAGGGTTTGGTGCATCTTCAAAACAAGCAGACTGTTTGTTCAACCGGAGTCAATGTCTGAGCAGAATGGACGCAATTCGGCTTCAAGCAGTGGAATAACTAGCATCCTGTGCACGCAGCATTGGCACAGATTTCACACATATCAGGCTGGGTGGCCACTTTGGCTGGAAAACAAACAAGAAACATGTTAGCATTATGTAAACTGCATTTTCTGCATGCTTTTTAAAATAAAGTTTGGAGTCTGTTTTGTAGTGTGTGCAGTAAGTAAGCAAATTTTCAGTGGTCTTAAATGACCTGCATGGAGCTATTCCAAAAGAATCTTGTATTTATTTTTTAGTCTTTCTTAAAAAATCGATGAACAACAACATATTACTGCTTAACATAGAGCAGCTACTGATTGTCCAGTCACACATTTATTTCAAGACCTGTTAAGAGAATCTTCATATAAACATGAAGTGTAAGTTCTTATTTGAGTATGGTGCCTTTGAAGTTGTGGATTCAAGGCTATGCCATATCACCTAGACCGAATACCTGATAAGACTAAGGTTACTTAACATCCATTTTGTTGCTCAGTGACATTAATAAAATGTGTTAAATATTGACATCTTCTGTTTGTAATGTGATTCCTAGAATTATTTTATTGATTGTTCATTGACCTGTAATCCTCATTCATTTTTATTTTTATTTCTTTATTATTATTATTTCAACTGCTTGCTGTCTGTTTTATTACCTTGGGTGACATACTTTTTGTTCTTATTGTTTTCCAGGTGAAAGGAGAAAAATATCACACACAGTATACAGTACTGTATATAATAAGAGTCTTTTCTTGCCAAACAGCATAGACTCTTACAGTACCTCACATAAGAAACCCATGAATGAAAAGAAGACATTTTTTTCAGGCTTTTAATAGGCTAAGTGACTACTATTATGCAGTTATATTATTATACTATTATACTGAAATTATGCTACATTTAAAAACTAAAAGTGAGAAAGTTACATTTGAGTTGTGAAAATTACAGGATAAGCATGAGGTGTTTTTTTTTAATTTAAGAGGACTAGATAAGCAGTTCAGCCTGCACAATGATCTAAAGAGCACAATTCTGCACATTTACAATCAAACTGAAAAGCTGACAGTGCAGAACTGTTTCTTGGGAAACAATGCACATTGCTATGGTAATCAATGCAGGACACAGGTACAGTGTGTATGAAACTGTGTCATTGAGGCAGAGCCCTAGATTCCTAAGATGATCTCTTGGCCAAATGGAGGTCTTTCCCTTCTCTTTTTGCAAGATGCGTGCTAGGTGGGTGTTAGTGCAACACTAACCCAGTCGACTGAAAATCATGCTTGCCCCTTGAGCCTGACACACATGTTGGAACTCCTCAAGCAAGACAGGGTTGGAGCAGATGGCCGTGATGCTCGTTTGTGCCAAGCGGGGGTTTGTCAGACTATCATCACTCATGAAGTCCCTCAGCTTCATCACTGACTCCAGGGAGAAGCTGAAATCCCCATCCTAGAAAGTCAAAGCAGCAAATGAATGGATTTTTCTGCAGCTTGTTGAAAATATATAAGTAATGGCGCTTGTTGGAGTTGAAAAGGTTGGAAGATCATGGATGGAAGTCATATTGGATTAAATGTTTAAGGACATAAACATTAGAAGCTTCTTCCATTATTTCATGACTATGCATTACAACGGAAGCTTGCAATCAAATTAGCATATTAACAAGGTGTGCATTAACCACAATAATGTGATATGAAATGAAACACTGGAATCCACATTTGTATCTGTGATAAGTAATTGTATTACATAGGGGTTTAAATGTTCAGGTCGGTTCTATTGAAGAATATGGTCTATAATACAGGGGATACAGGTTGTCCTGGTAGACCATACATGTTATTTTTAAAGCAAAATAGCAGAATAGTAAAAAAATAAATAAAACTATACAGTCACATCTAAATTTGCAGAAATGAATACATGCCACACAATATAGTCAATTCTATTTTTAATTAACGCCTTTCATAAAATGCAACATTCATTATTCAGTGTTAACATTCCCTTTATGGCTTTATTCATAAATCTCTTAAGATATAAATAAATCAGTACCCAAGTACACAATGTATAAAACTGCAGAATAATTAAAAGCATTTATTTTATGGATCTGACTTACTGTATGCTTTTCACAGATGTGATTGAGATTCCGTGTACAGTATGCCCTGCATTTGAAAGGAACAGGAGATGGGAGAATTCTTGTCCTTTTATTGTTTTGTATTTGAATGAACGGATGAGGATGAATTTATTCAATAGCATCTGAAAGCGTTTCCATTCTGCCACCCACATGGGTACTACTGTAGGTTAGCACATTACATACAGTGAAGGACAAATTGTCAACCCCTTGCTTCAGATGATTATACGTTAGAAGTAAATGCAATTTCAATTACCTATTGGTATGGCAGTGTGATATCCTACAATGTTGTTTTTTTCAATACCCTTTCATTTCTATTCATCTTCTTCTGATACAGAGCATGGTTGTTTTGCAACACTGGTATCACAAATCTATACCAGATTTGAAGTGAGAGCAGCACAGAATGGCTCACCTTCCACTGGCATGTGAAGTGTTGAGCCATTTACCAAATTCAGGGCACTACATTGCCTAGAGGAGAACCTGAAACAATTTGAGATGTGAATGTGATTTGCAGACAATCCTACAGACTCACTGGTACTCATCCAGCTCCACGAGTCATTGTTGTGTAGCAGGCCGAGAAATCACATTGTATTGTGAGGGCAACTGTGTTCACTGCTTAGAGAATCCTTGTCATAGCCTGCTAATGACATACTGTACAGTAGCCCAGACAGGCATTGATGGTGTCTGGACATCAGTCTTAGGCAGTTGCTTTATTTGCTTTTTTTAGGCACAGTTATGTTGATTAGTACAAAAGTATGAGGCTAATGTCATAGAATGGACTCTAACAGTGAAGTTCTGTTGCTTCAGGGGTTAGTTTTCATGGGAGGAATTTTCAGTTAAGTTATGATCGGTTTGGAATTGTGGAGCTCTTCTGCATGTCACAGTTATAACCTTCTTTAGCTGGTTTATTTCCTTTTTGCACACAAATGACAAGAAGCTGACAAGGTATTTTTTCTGTTTACCATTTCAAAGGCAGCAATTTAAGCAATAAACAGTAACGAGGATTCCATGACTTTTTAGGCCACACAATCACAGTACCTATCTCCATTTATTATGCAAGTAAAACCTTACACTATTAATTTTCGCCAGCCTGCCTGGAATAGAATCTATCTTTCTGAAAAACAAAAATGAACTGTGGTATATAACTTGGCACCTTTTCCTCAATTACCTCAGCGAAGCTTCCGGATAATTAATAAAATCCATGCCTTTCAGCACTGAAGAGTCACATGTTAGTTGCAGCATGATAAATTTACATTAAATTCTTCTTGAAATGCAAAGCCATTTTAATTGCAATATTAATCTTAACATGCTTTAATACTGATGGAATCTCACTTCAAGGAAGCAGATGTTTCTGCAGAACCAAAATTGAAACAAAACAGTCTAGAATGGTCAAATAGGCTCCTTCATTGTAACTTTTCTTTTGTTCTTTGACCTAGAGATGAGCAATAAAAATAATAACAAACTTTATTTTATTTAGCGCCTTTAAAGGTGGATTCTCAAAGCGCTTTACAGGATGTTTAGATGGAGCCCCTACAAATTTTGGCTTTCTTTTAAATTATTGGATTGTTGTCAATCTTGTTACCCCAAGACTACAAAGTTACTAGTGGAAATTAAATAAAGAGCATCTTAATTCAAACACTTGTCTGATAGCATTTGTTTATTGTACCTATTTTAAATCCCTTACACTTAAAAGAGCAAAACTTTACCTCCCTGAGGGATATAACAATACTTTAAATAGTTTAAATGTCACGAAAGTAGGGCTGGCACCTTTCATGTATTCTAAAGAACCATTCCATGCTGAATTGAAAATGTAGTGCCTTGTTTGAAATTGATACTGAAAGTATTTTTTTTCTCTTATTTTGCTCCAAAGGCTTTCATAGCAGATTTTGAAAGTCTGTTTAATTCGTTATCACCAGTGCTGGACAAGTTAAGCAAATCCATAAAAATGGATTCCGAGTTTTACTCTCTGCGCATGCTCCAAGACAGTCAAGATCAAACAGATATTTGATCAGCACTGTGTGCAGTGTATTTTCCATGCCTTGTGCTTTGCAGAGGTTATTAAGGGCATGTTAAATATATGACATGTCAGATTTAAGATGAGGGAATAACATATTCTGGTCATGCAGCAACAGGATTAATAAACCTCCTTGAAGGCATGACAAAGTCAATCCACTTGTAAAACAAATTGGTTTAACACAAACAATATTTTAATCTTTGCATGCAACCAAGTGCTAAAAATCTTTTCTAGTATGAAGTTACATTACTTTACTTCAAGATAGTGGCAATTGCAGTAGTTTTCTCCCAGGAGTGAAACCCATCTCAGTTTCAGTCCCATCAATTAAGATAACATATGAAAAGCATGATTGAATTACACAGATTTGATGTTTTTAATGCAAAAGTCTTAGAGTAAACATTGTACTGATTCACCTTCAAAACAGATTTTAATGAAGAAGCAAAATCAAGCTGAATCCAATTGTATAATTACTGAAGATTAATCAGTAGGTGAAATAGTAATTATTTATTCTCTCTTTGTTGAACCAAATAAAAGATGCTTAGCATATATAAACTTGAAAAATAGTTATGTGTGTTAAGACAAAATTACACCTCTTTTTCATACGTGTTAGGAAACAGGTAAATACAGTACCTGAATCAGCTTTTAGTGAAATGATTAAACATTGACTTACCACAACCTTCACACTTAGGGAGGTGCACATCACACTGGCAAGGAGGATGAAAACTAAAAACATTCTAATTTTCCAGATTAGATGCAAGCAGTGTCCAGAAGTTCAACAAGCAGCCCAATTTAAGATCTGGATTGTGCAAATCCTTGTCTTAAATGCTCTTGGGCAGTTTACTAAGTAACCTATTAAATGTCCAGGATTGGATAGCGCCTTACTTGCTATAGAGCAGCAGAGAAACAATGGCCTACAGGACATCTTGCCCTTTTAATATCTGTGTTTAAGCCCCCCTAACTTGTCTTGCAGCTGTTTCATTGCAGCAAGACATCTTGTTCAAGTCTGAGGTACAGTAAAGTTTAGTTTTCTTTTGGGTACATTACCTGCCTGCTTATTGCAAACCCCAGGGTTTACTGCATGTAAACTACTACTGTATATAGTAATCTATAGAAAAGCACTGTAGTAAGCAAAAGTAGTAAGCAAGGTCAAAGAGACACATTGCGTAAACCTGGTTCTACATCGGAAAATCCCCAAGGTGTGTTATCTATAACAGAATCTCTGCAAAGATTACTTTCACTGCCTTACTTGGTGTGGAACACTGTTTCCAGTGTGGCCAGTCAAAAATCAAGAAGCTATGACCTGCAAAAAAAATGATTTAATACAGTCACTGATTTTGTTCAATCAAATAGGTAGTAGTTTATATACCATGTAATTCATGGTATTTTACAAAACTCTTATCTTGCAGAAATACAGTCTTTGCATTTATCACAGTGACTGAGGTTTCAACATAGTTGACTTACATTATATACAGCAGTACCTTCCTCTTTAAAATCTTCTTGATATTTCTACTTTAAGAAATTCGAAGCCAATATGTAGTGTGTGCGTGTTTGTGTCCGTGTGTGCCCTGCGATGGATTGGCGTACTGTCCAAGGAGTATCCTGCCTTGCACCCATTGCTTGTTGGGATAGGCTGACTCATGACCCTGTATTGGCTACAATGGTTAGAAGAATGAATGGATGGGCACCACACATAATAAAAAGGTTTTTTGTGATACAAGTGATACACTTCAATAAGAAGATTCACATTCCGAACCAACACTCACAACAAACCGTGTCATTTGAAGTATTATTGAATACTTGTTTCAAAACAACCAATTTCATAGATCTGCACCAATATATTAATGAATCTCAATATATCAGCAATATGTACTGTAATTGCTGATCATGTTTACTGTAATTTGTGGCAATGCAACACATACTGTATGATGTAAAGTGACCCAAACACCACATACATTTGGAAAACAGTTGAAATACTGTATCTCAAGACCTTTTCTGACGTTTAAACATGTTTTAATAAAATTGTTACTGTTTCAAGCATTACTGTTAGCTTCAAATACTGAACTTTGGAAATTTCAATATTAAGGATTGTTTAAACCATGGAAGTTCTTAGCCAAACGTCAAGACTTGTTATTAATCCCTCAAGCTCAACAGTACCGTTGCTGTTAAATACATTGTTATATCTGCTTGCGCAGAAATTTGCCCTAGCAATATTCCGCACCAACATTGGTTTTGATAAGCTAGAAAATGTAAACATCTTGATTTACATGTGTGTCGACTTCTGTCACTGTAGGTATTATATGAAACTCACTTTGAGCAGCTGTAGTCTTTGCGTGCAGTGAACGGATAAAAGTTAAAAGAATGACCTATTTTGTGTTATGTATGACAGTCTAACAGTTGATAGAACTGGTGGTGGTATTGCATAATGTACAATGTATCTCCTTTATCAATGCACTGTCTATAATATCTTTCAATAATACTGTATGAGTCAGTGGTGTAAACAATTAACAGAAATCTTATACTTGATACATAGGATTTATGAACGATCGTTAAACCTTTGTAAAGAATCTTAAAACATTTTTTTCTACTTAAAACCCTACCACAGGGAATGCTGTATTTAAATTGTGCTCATTTATTATTCCTCTTAATGCTATGATTCATTTTTCCACTTCCAATAAAGATAGTTCCCTAGTAGGGATGTGCCTTGTTTTAAGAGGTTATTTAGAATTTATGGAGAAGGTGTAGGTGACTCTGCTGGAACACATAGTAAAGCCTGTGACGTTATTTGCTCAGGAGTAGCCCTTATCCATGGTACCCTAAAACATAAACATTTTATATAGTTTATACAGTTTATATAAAATTGCAATTACCATAAAATAAAAGTTACTCAATGACAGGGTGAACTAACAGACAACTCCTCAAGGTTGCATAGCATCAGCTCATATAAAAATAATCCCTTTTTTTCTGTCAACAGGTTCTAAGCAGTAACTGAAGTCAACCCTGTGCTGAGATGCAGATTTGCCCTCATTCAAGTGTGTTACCTGAGATACAATCAATTGCACTTAAGCAGAAGAAAAAACACTTGACATCTATTAAGAGCTGTGTAGTCAGAAATAAGGGAGAAAATATTTAATTGACATGTTGAGACCTTCTAAACAACTGTATGCTGATGTTGTTTGAAATTTCATAATTTAGATCCCAAGAATGGAGATCAAGTATGTGCATCATTTAACACTGGCAACGCACAGCAATACCTCATAACCAAGTCGGAGAGCTGCTTTTCTACACTAGTTGTCTGCTTTCCCTTTATAGAAGCATGGTGTCTACACCCCATACAATCAATCTTCATGAACGGAAAGGAGAAAAGAAAACCAGTTCCAGAGCTGAGCAAAACAGACACACCTCAATCCAATCCAAAAATAAATTAATCAAATTTACATTCACAATCAAAAGGTTACTAAAACGTTTTCTGCTAGTTCTACAGCTTACACCTGGAGGCTTCAGTTAATCCTGGTACCAGCATGACCACCTTTTAGCCTGGTCTTGTCATACATCAGAAGCTTTTCAAGGTTAGGCCTAGTCTTGGGATAGGAGATCTGTAAGGATAACTGTATTGTTACTGTAGGTGGTGCTGGTGAACTACTGTAGCAGGTGGCACTGGGGGACAGTAGGTGCTTTCCTTCAGATGAGATGATAAGCTGAAATCCTGACCACTTGGACATCAAATGGCATGTTTTAAAAGAGTAGGGCTGTTAACCCTAATGTCCTGGATCAATTCAACTCCCTTCTTGTAAAATCTGAACGAAAGTTCCCTCTTAGTGTAAACATCGGTGGCTGGTGATGTTTCATATGCAAAGTGCTTTGTGGCCCAATATAATTGAAAGGAATTAATTAATCTTACAGCACTATTCTGTCGTCTCCTCTAAAGATCCAGCTTCTCAAGTTTCCAGACAATTCTGCATAATACTAAAGAACAAATAAAATAAACACAGGGGGGAAACACACATACTTCCAAACACTACAACTAAATTTTCACCACCAAAACTTTCCTTTCACTTCCTTTATCAGGTCCTGCATAATGTGACAACCAACAACCTCACATGCAAGAAGAGCTCTAATCAACCACCCATCCATGCTTTCCTAACATTTTCTAACCACTCCTTCTAATTCAGGGGAGAACTGGAGCCTGTCTTGGCAAGCACTGGGTGCGAAGCAAGGTGAACCCAGGACAGGGGGTCAGTCCATTGCACTGCACACTGACAGACAAGCACACACTCACATCAGAGCCAATTCCCCTCCAGAAGCCAGTTCTTCTACTTGTATGTTTTTGGACTGTGGGAGGAAACTGGAGCACCTGGAGGAAACCCAGATGAACATGGGAAGAAAATATAAAACACCATATGGATAGCACCCCAGATCTGGAATTGAACCCAGGACCCCAGCACTGCAAGATAGAAATGCCACTGTACCACTGTGCTGCCATAACTTCTCTACAATAAAATTTACCCAAAGCCCAACAGATCTTTTTCTACTCTGTATTTCAGGAAGGTTCACCTTATTCTGCTCGTCACATTGGTGACATAAAACGAATCAAATTGACAAAAATGAACAATAAGACTACTACACTATAGCGCAATGCAAGTGCACTGTGAAGCAACAACATTGTAAAATACTATCTTACTTGTACAGATAACATGGCCACAGAGCAGTAATATACAGTAAACACCCTGTTGGCATGTGTTCCATGTTTACAGTGAATGAGTGCAACAAACAAAAATCACGTTACTAGTTTGAGAACACAAACACTGATGCAGCTTAGTTTAAGAGTTAATGTAACTGAGAGCTGAGAAGTCACAGTTACTGTCTATGCCAGTGAGTCTTCAGCAGGCACCACAAAAAATGCGGTTTGGAACTTTCTGATTTAGGAAGCAGCTCTGATTTCTGTAGGTAATTCCTTCAACCACTGAGGTGGTAGAAGAATGAACAGGCTCAGGAATGCAAAGAGGGAGGAGTAACAAAACTCTGATGAGAGAACACCAACAGAGAGAGGGAGTGTTATATATATATATAATTTTTTTACAAAAGTGCATAATATTGAATTTTACATTTTTTTGTTTAAGGAAAATAATACAGGTACTTTGTGTGTGCACAATTTGCAATGGGAAATTACATCCTTTAGATGTAAGAGTTTCATTATTGGTAATATTTCACATCTGCAGCACGTGTTCCTTTTTTATATAGAAGATGAGCCCATACATCGAACTTCCTGTATCAAAATATATTCTACCATTCAGGAAATGCGTAATGTTGAAACAGATGCTCATTCACCTTCCCATGCAAAGAGGCCAAATGTACTGTAATCGCTTAACACAATTGATTAAACCCAAAATCAAAAATAAATTTATATCTAAAAAATGAACCTGCCCTTACAATGTCTTGAAAAAATCTGAAAGCCCATTAAGGAAGAACAGGATATTTTTTATTTACAGTGCATTTCAGTGAATAACAAAACAAAGATTAGGACCCTATCCATACTTCCTTTCAGACGAGGCTGAAAAATAGTTGTTATTGAAGGGAGTCTAATGTCATTCATTATCGTTAGAACTGACAGAAACATTATAATCTAACCAATGGTTTTGATTTTATTATTTGAATCCTATAAAACAAGCACTTGAAATATGCCTTTATATTGATTTGATTTTAATAGACTGTAGGATTATATAGCAGGGACTGTTAAAATGGAAATGTATGATAACTCTGAATGCTACTGTATATACTGTATCCTCTGCTTGACACAGTCAGTAAAGTAGCATGCCTCTCAGTAAAGCAGTTTATTTTGTCTATTCAAATGAGCAGCTTTGTGCTTCTCTTCTTATCCTGACATTCTGTCATCAATACAAAGTACACAAATCTGATTAAAGTCTTTTACAGGCAAAGATGTCCCCTGCAGCCACAGGATTGGAGTGCAATCAGTTCTAATCATTGGTATATGTCCCTGAAAAGCATTACAACCTTTAGTCTGATTGGCTGTCCTCCTCCTGCCTTGAGAGATCTGAAAATGCATTGAGAAATTTCAAGGCTTATTCTTGAATCATACCCAACAAATCCACACACTATTAAAGGCAACATGATTTCAGACAACAGTAAATCACCTTTCAACCATCAAGACACATCAACATGTTATTGCACTAGTTCAGGTGGGTAGCTGCGTCAGCATGCGTAGGCTGCAAAGGAACAAGTAATAGGTTTATTCCATGCTGAAAAAAAGAAGAAAGAAAACACAACGTTTCGGCCTTGGGGCCTTCTTCAGGTGTGTGCACACCTGAAGAAGGCCTCACAGCCGAAACGTTGTGTTTTCTTTCTTCTTTTTTCGTCTTTTTTTCAGCATGGAATAAACCTATTACATGTTATTGCACCGCTTCTTCTTCTGCAGTGAGAATTGCAATTTGTAGTCAATATATCCTCGCATACAAATTTTTACCTGCTTTGTCCAATACAGGGTCACAGGAAAGCTTGAACCTATCATGGCAAGCAAGGGTTGCAAGGCCGGATACTCTTTGGATGGGATGCTAGTCCATCACAATTTTGCCAGAGCCCAATTAACATACCAACCTAGTACCCCTACACTGCAAGGTAAAGTAGCAATGCTAACCAATGTGCCACAGTACCATCCATAGCCAACACAATATAACCATTTTAAAAATCTCAAAATATATGATGTGAGTGGAAGAGTGATAAGCTCACACAGTCTTCGGTATCAGTATAGCTCTAGATTGTCATTTTCATCACTACTGTAGCTTGTTAGAGGCCCAAAAGATAGAGCTCACTCATGTTACAGTATATCTTTAAATGTTCTCTGTTGTCATGCCATTAGAATAATACAGTACTCCAGCTTGTTAGAAAGCTGTCACAACTTAATCTTTAAAAGAACTGAATTTAGATATTTCATTTTAGATTTTGGGGTCATCATTTCATTTTATTTCCATCAGTACTGTGGGAAGTCTATCTACGGCCAATATTATATTACTATAATATCTTATACACCAATATAATAGTTATATATGGAACACCTGAGTAAATCTGTTCTCGAGTTATAGTGTTGTAAATTACGGTGCCTAATTTATAATGCAGACATATTCTGACTATGAAATAAAGAGAGAAAACACATGGCATGTGGAATTGCCTGTGTTCACAACTACAACACTCTGTTGAAATAGCTTTTGCAATACTTTTGAAAATGTCAATATAAAATGTGTTGTATCCTGACATGCTACATTTCGTAATGTAATGTTTGTTTTATCACATAACTTTGTAAGAATAAGATTTCAAATAAAACGTGTTTAAATATTATTTAATTGATGTGGTAAAAGTACAAAATGCATAATACCAAAACGTGCAATTCTATAAAAAATATTATGCAACTCTGTTAAATAAGTACAAAAAAAAACATACAAGGCACAGCAGTTACTGTAACTTAAAGAAAAATACAGTATTATAGACATTTTCTCATTTCCAGAATTGTTTTTTTTCCAGAAAACAATACAGAAGTAAAGACATAAGACTTGGCAGTACAGACACAGGCTACATCATTATATCAGTTTTAAACAACTGCTTAAGATGCTTTTCTTCATACCGAAAGAAAACATCTAATAGTGGTATGAAAAGAGCGGTATAAAAGTAGTTTAAATTTTGTAACTGGAGATAGGTTGCTTTATGCAACGTTCTATTCAGAGAATACAACTGATCACATCATGTAATAAAGTAAAAAAAAACAATGGAAGTACTCAAATAATGGAAGAGCTTATTAACCCAGCTTGAATTAATTCATTTTTCAATGTTACTAGCTGTTCTGTGTGAATGGTGCATAGAATATTTTTATCACATTGGCCAAGTGCCTCATTATGCAGCGGAACTTGTAGAGTTCTTAATATATTTAAACCATATAAACACAAATCAGTCACATTATCGATAATGATGATAATTACATTTGCATGTATACACACGTATACACAGGACAGTCTATCATTTACAGGTTTCTTTAACAGCCAGTGCAAGCAGCAAAGGCGCAGATCTCGCAGATGTCATGATCAACGGATGCTGAAAAATGAGAAACAGAAGGAAACACACCAAGAAAATTAATATCATTTAACTGTCCCCTTCTACTTCCTGTCCAGATAACAAAACAGCAGCTAAGGGAACCAGTCAACATTTACAAGTTTCAAAAAGGCTCAATAAAATGGAAGCATTCAGTTCTTTCCACCCATATTAAGAGGCGAGAATGATGTGGAAATACCTCAAAATAAAACATACATGTTTCAGTATTGAACCAAACTGATCACGGTTTTGAAAAGATCAAAATCTGTTATGCTAAGGTGTTTCTAACTACTGGATATGAACACAAACAGGATTAGCTGAAACATGAAACATTTGCACTTTAAACCTCATATTTACTGCAGAATGCCAGACAAACAGGGACAGGCTTTCCATTAATATGTCCAAGGATTTCAACTTGCTAACTCTTAATACTTTTTGAATGAGATGTAATTATTATATTGCCTGATTTATGAAGTAAACCCTGTTTAGCTCTGATAAGATATAATAAAAGCAAGCAATGAACTCGCTTTGACCTCAATTATTGTATGTAATCATTTTCTGGACATGTTGCTGAGAATTTAGGCATATTTGCCCGACTTGATATTTTGAGAATAAGAATTTCTTGCAAGTGTATAGTGCATATGATACTATGGTATGTAGGAGAGGATTCATGGTATGTAACTCCAATCCACTGCACATCACTGAACTGAGAAATTCCTTATTCTTATGATCAGTATCATGTGGTTTTTAATGACTATGTAGTCAGCACCTTCAGATACAGTATGTCTTATCTGAAGAAACATGCAGTGCATTGTTTCACATTACCTTGCTGAATGGAAAAGTGTCCCCTACTGGACACCTCTTACACAGCAATCCAATTTTTCCTTAGAGGTGTCTCATTGTAATACTGTCAAGCACCAGCCTTGACTCTGATGAGATCAGGCTACATAGAGATAATGTTGCAAGGTGGGTTCTACGGAGACATTGACTCTAAAGAAGCCTCCATGAAATTATGTTTTATATTTAATCAAAAGTGTTTGTAAGCACGATCTCTGTAAATGTATATTTTTGTTTGGAGAAAAAGATAAATACCGAGATACAATAAGGCACAAAGCATTCTTACAGATTCGCACACTACTGTATGTTGAAAGTTTAATATGAAAAGATACGTAATTCCATTTGTTTCACTTTGAGTTACAGCCTACAGAGCTGAAACAGGAAATGTGATGCTCATTCAGTTTGTTAGACGTCAATTTGATTTGCTTATTTTAGTTGGGCATGTTTTGTCATTCTTTGGAACTGTAAATATTTGGTTTTAAAAATTTGAAAGATACCTCGAAGAAAGCACATTATAATTTATGAATTGTGTCTTGTGTTTTTTTTTATTCTAATTATTGAAATTAATTATTGACTTTATTGGGTTAATAATTTACTGATTTTTGAGCTATTTGTAGCCAGGGGAGAAGGCAGTTTAGTTAGTTCTTTAGATTCACTTTTGCTTGACAAAACACAGGTCCTACAGGAGCTTATTCTGGGACTGCTAGAATACAGTGAATGCCCAGACTAATCGATGAGTTCCTTCTGACACTTACCAAGTCTGAAGAAGGCCATGCCTGCACCTGGTTGGTGACACAAAGGCTGGAACTCCATAGGCAATGCTGGATTGTCACAGACAGCAACAGAGCTGGTCTTAGCCAAGCGAAGGCTTCTCCCAGCACTGCTGTCCATAAGGCTTTTCAGAGTCTTCACAGACTCCAAAGAAAAGGTGAAATTTCCTTCCTAGGAGAAGAGAAGGAGCACAATGGACTTTTCAAAACAGTACAGTTTTGCCAGTATTTGTGACAGAGGTACAGTAGGTTTGAAAATAGCAAACACCCACCACCACACCTTGCTGTTCTCCCATATCACACAGTACTTTATCGAGTCTGCGTATGTTCTAAGGTGGTGGCTGGTAGGTGGTGGCAAACTGCATGGCGGTCAATGATGAAAATGCAAATACCACTTTTACAATGTAATCTAACTTGCTCACGAGAAAACCGTTCAGCAATAAGCTTAAAACAAATTATTACATTTTGGGTTTTATGTGAACTTCACCTGATTAACCCTAAACCCGTTATTACTGAAGCAATAAACAGGTAGGATGATATTTAAAGAGAGCACATAATGTACTTGTTTGGTAGAATACTTCTTCTTCTTCTTCTTCTTCTTTTTCACAGCCTTAGTCCCAGACTGTCCTGGGGTCAGCTGATGTTTGGTAGAATACAAACAGAGGAAATCTAAAAGACATCCATTTGAACTTTATGGAGTTAGGTCTTCACAATGATTAAGTGCACTTTTCCCCCACAAAACACATTTGACCATAGTGATGGGAATACTGAGTTTGCTAAGAGTATAATTACATTTATTGTATCATGATACCTTTTGCACATAGCATTTCTGCACTTACTAGCCCAACATTTATGTACTACAGTTTGCAAACTCACATATTACTCAAACAACCTCATTCTATTAAACGAAATACTTGTTGAATGATTGTTTTAATAAAGACTCTTGGTAATCTTGTAATGTCAAAAGGAAGATGATCAAATATACTGCCTTAAGTTACAGTAAGTCAAACTGCCATCATATACAGTAGCCCTTGAAGAGTCCTCTGAAGTACACAGTATTTAAAAATATAGTGTTTCCGGAGCTCTTAATAATTTAATGTGTTATTTAAATATGGATATTTATCAATAAACAACAATTTTAAACATGAAAAAATGAATGTGAAGAAAGATGCTTACTTTCACCCAGACAGCATCTGAAAGCACGCTAAATACAACAAGACAGAGGACGACTGCAGACACACTCTTCATGTTGTTCAATGGCATTTTCTTTCTCGTTACTTCAGTCGCTCTTCTTGTGAACGTCTTTGATGGAAGTTAGGTTCGATGTCTCTGCCCACTGCCAACTTGCTCTCCGCTTTTAAAGATTGACAGGGGCTTAGTCAGTAGTCATGTGAGCTAACGATTTGCCACGTAGTTATGGATGAAGGATTTCTCCTGGTTAATGTACAACTAAGGTATTACAGTTTTATGATGTCATAAAGGGGGAATTCATACATTTTCATTGATCTCATCAACACTAGGTTTCATTTTTTCCTTCAGATGCAGCCCCCTGCTGAGCCAGATATGGAACCCAGTGGAAGTTAATTAATGATCTTGTATAGACAATAACTCAGGAAGCCAACTGCAAAGTCTTGGTAGTGACCTGTGATTTGGTTTGTCACGACCTTCAAAATACGTTTATTCAATCTTACTTTTTCTCTAGAAATTACACATTAAGCTTGTGCCCACATTAAGCTTGTGCCCTAGGCTAATACAGTATAAGGCTGAGATTTTACCCCTGTGTTCCAAGACCATTGCAAGCAAGTGCTCTCAGGAATGTTTTTGCCACAGCTGTATATATATATTGTTGTGTTCTTTAAAACTGTATTATTTGAACACGTTACCAAGTCAAACAAACAATTTTTCATGCCTTTGCATTGCAGAAACAGGATATCTGAATGCATTTATTTCTTTTAATGTGGATTACGCAGGCAGCCAACAGCACAAATACTGTAAATTTGACAAATGTTCTGTATTCAGTCTCATTCACATTTGCAGACTATTAAAACAAAGCTCCCTATACATGATCATTTCATTGTTTGAAGTAAAATTCTTGCATCGTGTATTCTTTGAGAAATAAAATCTTGCTGCCAAGCCTTCCTTCCTTAGTACTATAGGCTAATATCCTCATAACTTTTATTAATGGCAATTAATCTTTATCAAAGAGGTTTATAATTGACCTTTGTGTCATAAAAGTTCTAACAGATGATGAGTAGCAGGTGGATCATGCACTATAAAAATTGTTTACATATCATGAAAAGTTAAACTAGCAATGAGCAATAAATTTAAAAGCATAGGTCAGACTGTTTTTGTTCTGTCCATTATATCATATTATGTTGTTCATATCCATCATGATTATATATCGTTTGATTTGACTGGAAAACAAAGTATTCTAACACTGGGAAAGAAGTATCGGATGTGACTGACTATAAATAATGTGTTGCGCACATCTAAGAGTTGGTAGGGTGCTAGACTTTCTTTCACACTTCAAAATGTATCAGAGCTGCAGTTCCAAGCTTCACTAACACAATCTCTGATCAACTCAGGGTGGCAGGGCATTTAAAGAACAGGTTCTAGGCTTGTCTATTTCCAGGGATGTGTCGCTCTTCTGGTCAGAAAATTAGAACTCAAACCATTCAACACCTGCATTAATGACCTCTACGAAGGGAGAGAGAATCTGAAAACACAGCCTTGAATGCACAATTAACTCAAAGCATGGAAGTTCAACATTTGAAGTGTGTTGCTCCAAGCTTAAGGGCAGCTCAGACCTAAACTCCCCAGACAGCAGCACACAGTGAACCAAGTGCCACTGGGGTTTTGTGGGCTTCAGCTCCACAGGCCTACTACAAAAAAAAAGCCCTTCTAGGATGTTCCACGTATTCACATCGAAGAATGACTCCAATAGGAGGGTGAGAGTTGTGTGTGCGTGGTTCCTCACCTCTCCCCACAAGGTACAGGGGTCATAGAGGTAAGCTGAGTTCATAAATAATTGGTGATTCCATACAGGATGACTATAAAGGAAAGATAAAAATAAAAGAGCTGATGCAGGTAGCAAATGTGTAGATATGTGCTTTAGGTACCATTACCTCTGGTGAGAAGCTTTGAAATATTGAAAAATATATAAAAGACAAAGTTTTACCCCTGGCTTAAGACTCATGACATAACTCTACAGACCTGTAGTTGACCTACCAGCATTTGTCCTTGGTTCCTTGATTCATTATTAATTTGTGGTGTAAAGATCTTTGAACTGTAACTAACACATGAGATACTTCTCACACTCCTTAACTCAGCTGCCCACATTGCTGTCATTTTTCATTTTTTCATGCTTGACCTCCATTTCTGCAATTCAGAATTCTTTTTTCTCAAATATTTTTTTTGTCAACAGACTAAAGGAATTGCAAAACCATACCACAACAAATGAAAGGGGAACTGAAGCAAAAGAGAAAGGAGGAAATAAGAGTGATTAAATGGATAATGTTATTTACAAAAAAATCACTGGTTCAGGCTGACATTGTTTGTGCTAGCAGAATGAGAAAGAGAAGGAAGTACTGTATCTCAGTCTCCACCCTAGTGTCTCAAAATAGATGTATTGGTTGCCGTTAGGGATCTGCTATTACATTCCTTCCTTAAGAAATCTTTTAATCATTTTTGTATTTTATAGCAAAGTGTTTTTTTTTTCAATTTCAACAATGTTTTGAAAAACATAAAAGATGGCTTTTATCATGGTCAATCTACCTGTATTTCAATTTCAGAGAGAGCCCCTTGAATGGGAAAGCACTTGAAAACGTCCTGTTGCAATAGTGGCCATTGTAATACAATCAACCACTCAGGAGAGAACAGACACCTTGATTGGAGCACAGTATAGGGGTAATTATATAGGAACTCAGACCTTACACAACCATGCTGGTAATGACGTGTGGCCAACATGGCCACATTGTATAGACACTGGAACAGAAGAGATACTGTATAGACTTCTAAGAGTTACTGAATGCTGAAACTATATGCAGTATAAGACAGTTGTGAGAGGAATCCATTACACCCATCTTACTCATTTGTATACTAGGAGCTTACTGATCTGCTGATCTCATGTAGCCATTTTTTAATGGTTCTTTGAGAATTGGCTTCAGCATCACAGCTTGGCAGATTCTTCCAGACATCCATGCCTTTTATTCTGAGTCCTAAATATACTCCCTCATAAATTTCAGTTCTGTCGTCAAAGTTTTGTTTCTCTGGTTAACATAATCCATTCAGCAGAATCTGTCAAGACCTTTAAGGATTGTGTGCACTAGTATCACGTCTGTTACTATTCAAAACTCAAGAGATTCAATTCATGACCTAAATTTAATTAATTTGCACTATGTTTGACATTACCTTTAGTCTTGGAATTATTCATATATAACACTTATCACTTATATATAACCAATCACTTATTTGTAGCATTGTTATAATTTGTAATGCACTTTCTGCATACAAATGCAGTGCATACTGTACATTGTAAACAATAGCATTTAAGTCTAAAATGCATTATTTTTACTATAGCAATTTTTACTAAAGCATTTATGTTTTGCATTTATTTATCTGGCAGATCCTTTTATCCAAAGCAACTTACAATCATGTCTGGTTAAGACTGAATGGGTGTATAAAACATGAATATTAAACCACAGAACATAGTAAGCGCAGTTTCATTTAAAGGCTAGAGTGTTGCACAGCGCTTCCAAACAGACAGGCAGTAGTCATATAATAGTCAGTGAGGATCAATCTCAGACTTCCTGGGTCAGGTGTATCCTGCCGAGGTGAGTGTTCAGCTTCTTGCAGGGGATGGACAGGGAGCCTGTAGTTCTGACTGTGGCAAGGAGGTCATTCCATCACTGGGAGGCCAGTGCAGACAACAGCCTGTATTCACAGGCCTGATGAAACAGATCTCAGTTGGGAATATACGGTAAGGTCTGACAGTGGTCAGGAGGTATGCTGGCGTAGCACCTTGGAAGCCCTGTAGATTTTACCAAGGTTTTGAACCTGATGCAGACCGCAGCCTGAAGGCAATGCAGAGAGACAAGGGAAACATGAATGGTTTAAGGAGGCTGAAGACTAGGCAGGCTGGAGCATTGTGCATGAGCTGGAGTGGTCTGCTGGTACATGCAGGGAGATGTGACAGAAGGGAACTACAGTGGTCCAGCTCTGAGATGACTTAAGCCTGGATGAGTAGGTGAGTTGAGCAGGTAGTCAGTATGTGCAGATGTTTCAGATTGTGGACAGGAGGACACCCACAGGAGTGAGTCATAGATGTACAGTACTACCTGTATGTAAACACGGAGTTGTTGTCAGTGCTAAATAACAACGTTCTTGGCACTTGTGGTGGAGTTTTTTATGGCTGTACTTTGGACAGGGTTATAGTGGGTTCACAATTAAGTGAAGGCTTGGCCAGGATGTGGTAGCTACCTTTTTCTCATAGAACCTGGGTGATACGGAGAAAATATTCTAGCAGGGATATCAATACAGAGTTTGTTGTTTTTGGATTTTGTTGCAATATGTATGATAATACCACTTCTTAAACTGCCAGTAAAATGAAGCTGACTGCAGAGGGCTCATCTTGATAGCAGTAGCACAGCATGTTAAACTGCTACAGAAAAGCTGACATGTCCTGTAGGGAAACAGAAGTAGCTGAGAACAGCTTTTGGCATAAGGCCAGTAACAGCACGCTGTCCCACATTAAATGTTGTTATAGCAACCATCAAAGGTGAATAAAAAAAATAAACCTGTATACACATCTTCAATGACTGTATCCCTTCTCTTTTGAAATGAAAATGCTGTGACACTCACCAACTGCATCAAATCATTATTATAGGTTTGTTATAGCTTTTCAAATGTTTATATTTTTAAATAATGTTGGAATTTTTTTGAAGATAAGATTGAAATCCAACATTGTATGGGTATTCCAAGGATTTTTATGTCCTTTTATTAACCTCTGATTTGGCCTTAAAGAAGCAGGCTTTAATTGGATTTATGGGAATTTAATTGAATGAAGCAGACCCCCATATTATGTATATTTTGATATAATATAGCAAATGTGGTCAAGGTATAAGATATGCAGAGACTTAGAGCCCTACAAAATAGCAGATTATACTTTTCCATGAATCGTACGGCCTTTTACATAGTGTAGTATGTACAGTATAGGGATAATCTAGTTGTCTGATTTCCGCAAAGTGAGTTGGCTAGAATGTTTCTAACAATATTTTCTTTAATTTTCTTTGATTGCTCTGTTTTAATGATGCACATTCCCTACCTCTGAGTACTGGGTTAGCCTGTGTTGTGTTGATAGTTGGTCTCCAGAATGTAAGGCTCTAATTTAATCACGCATCCTCCTCACAGCTTAAATAACAGTTACTACTTTAATTTGTCTACCGGTGAGCGGGTGAGCATCCTGGTCTACAACCTCCAAAGCTTTTCCCTTTATCTCCCAGCACCACCACTGCCATGTGAAGCAGCTGATTTCCCTTAATATCCTGATATCCTTCTGAAAATATCAATATTGTCTTGATTCTACCAGTCTGTTGAGCTGAGTGAGGTATCAACTAGGGTTTAATTAATGAACTGGATTGAAAATTTCTGGGCCAGTCTTCTCATTTGCTGTCTTACAAGTTGCCATACTGCATTTCAGTAGGTGGCATCAGCAATTATGTCACCAGAATGATGTAAATAAGGGCGGAGGAGCACATAAATATGATGTTATCTGATAACCTTATAATTACTTAATTGGAGACTATGGTACCATTTTTGAGGCATCTCCAGCCAAAGCTCAATGCTCTCACTGAGACACTGAATAACAAAGAGCGTGTTTATGAGGCTGATATTGATATTGGAGTGTTCTGCCCTGGTAGCAGTCTGTCAAAGCCTCTCTCTGCACTTAGCTCTTGTCCCCTTATTCGCAAGCTCCCTTCCCTTCCCCCTGTACCCTCTACTAAAGGGGAACCCAACCGTCTTGCGATCTCTTTCACTCCACCCTGTGCTGCAGAGCGAGTAGCTGTTTCTTCTCTCCACTCTCCACATCCTCCTCTCTGTGACTAGCACACCCGTTGTAACTCAAAAGGGTAATACACTCTGTGAGCTGCCGCTACCGTCTCCTGCCTCTCTTTGTGTACCGCCGACTCTGCAAGGGGAACTAAGGAGGGATTGCTGCAATATTCACCTTTAGTCCTCATAATATTTCTGTGGTCATTTCAGTTTCAACTCATGGAAATTATTTTCTTGTTTCCTGTGTTCAAACAGAAAATAACTTTTGATTAATTCCATGTTGCGCCTGTATGGCTCATTAGCCAAGAGCCCCATTCCCGTTCATTTTATACTTAAAAGCCTTGTTTGGAATCTAGGAAATTTAAATTTAAATGAGTTACAATTACATAATTCTCACTTCCTATAATAGACAGACAGTATTTTAACAGATTTGGGATTCTACAATTATTATTGTATATTATTAATTAATAATAATAACAACAACATTTCCACATGCCAGGAAAGGCATTGGTGGTTACAAAATGGAAGGATTATCTTATTTCCATATACATATAAATTATGGTATCAGGTATTTGGCATCACATACAGTGACAACATACCCCATGTGAATACATTCTGAAACTCCTTGTTTTGTGAACAGAAACTTCACATTTATGTTTAGATTATGTATTTAAAGACCAATAAAAATGTATGAGCAAATAAAGATGACATAAGTATGCTACACATTACTTCTGAAAGCATATTAAAGCCTTCTGTATATAAAGACTTTTAGTTCCTGCATACAAATACAGTATATAAACAGCTACAGTAAATATTGTAAATAACCCTTATCTTTTCTGAGGGTTACTTCAGATGTACAGGCAAAACAAAAAAACAAAATCTGTGCAAGTTTACATTAGACACATAGAGCATCTATATGGAAAAACATGTTTGTTTTCCATTCACACTGGCACTAGAAGGCATTTATGTCAGAGGAAGTGAAAGCTAAACATCAGAATTGATTCAAATCAATCTAATTGTTCCTTGCAGCTCTATTTCTATCAGATCAACAATGAAAAACATTCAATTTTGTTGTCACAGTAACTTGTTTGTTATCTGTTGTGTTCTCTATGTACAACAAACAATAATAAAGACAAAACACAATCACTGACAGCACTGTAAAGTGGCACTGTTACAGATTTAGAATGATTCAACACGAGTCTGAATTTACCTCAAGAGGATGACTTTTATGGATGTAATTGTCAATGCAGATTAGGACAGCTCAGACTAAGCTAGTTTTGAACTAATCAATATCAATGCCTAATTAAATCAATTATAGAAATCCCTTAAAAACTGCATACCTTAGATTTCCAATAACTGGCATGCTTTTTATAAGTGGACATGATGTCCTATTCATTTTTGTTTTATCAGCCAATAAAGGTATTTCTATAATATTCTCAAGATGCTTATTACAGAAGCGATAATTTGCTGAATGTTCCCATTTTTTTGCAGCAAATTAAGAGTGTTAAAATACCAGGTGTACTTGCTGCTGAAAGAGGAGTACTGCTGAGCTCTGGTAACGTGTTTTCTGGTTTGGCAACCTCTAATTGCTCTCTGTGCTGCTGTGAGCCGATCATGTTCTGGAAGACACTGCTGGAGATCTCCTGCCAAGCACCATTTACACCCTTCATGTTGTCTGCTTGCCTCTAGGCACACTGTTTTGAGGATTATTTTACCCAGTGATTCAGAACTATTGGGTATTAAAATCGTGACAGGCTTATTAAATAAACATACACACTATATGAAATAAAAAGATATACAGCACATGAAACACGTGAAACAGAAATCTATATATACTGTACAGTACACACTATAGATTTGTTAATACACTGAATTGTTTTCTTAAGTACACTGCGAAAGATCCCCCTTTTAGATAGTGTGGCAAGGGTTCTCCACATGAACCGTAACTATCTTTAGAACAGGAGTGGCAAAAACCTCTTTCAGTTGATTCCGGTTGGCCAGCCACGCACATTAACCGTCTTCTTATTTACCGGTGTCCCGACCCAGAAAAAGACCAAGGCTGCTACCAGTTTTATCCTGCTATAAGTCCTCTCTGAATTGTAGTGCTTAACAAAGCCCTTATATCTGAATTGTCTCTATGCATACTCACCTACTGCACTAAACTGTGAGGGTCCATGAAAAGACAGTCTCTGACTGTCCTAGGAACAGCTTTTGTAGGGAGCTAAAGTCACCAGGTGCAGCCAATTTAGTGATTTCCCATGAGAATCCAAAGAATATGATTCCCCTAAATGAGATGATGCTGCCCCTGAGGTGTTTCCAACCGCTGCTTTGCTGCAAACACCATGCAGTACCAATACTTTTTGCACAGGTTTTAAGTTAACTTATTGTAACCTTTGAATATTACAGCTGATGAACCTTGTTCATCATAGTGATGTTTATGTCCAAGGTAAAAGCTGGAGGTCTGGTGAACCTAGTTTTATCAAGGGCTATGGGTGGATCATTTTCATCATATTTATTCATTCTGCACCTTTATCCAGGACAACAAACATGTACATTATGTTCAAGCACATGGGATAATCATGCAGCTACAATAAGATACAAATAGTTTGATGGATGAAGCAGAGTTGACAGTGAAAGAGGGAATGTGGGGGAGAGGGAGTTCGTTATTACTTCATTTCCAGTTTCATTTGCGTTTCAAGCAATACCACATAAAACACCTCCACTACACCTTAGAGAGTATATTCACTCTTTCTAAGATTCTCTTTGGTCATCTACAGTATAAGTTCTGCACCTCCAGGTACATTTCCCATGACAGCTTGAGCCCTTCGTGGGAAAATCTCTGTAAAACATTCATTCAACAGTGCCTGAATATTCACATCGTCCTGTTGTTTTGAGAAGCTCTCCAAAACAGTTCAGGCTGCAGTGATGGTTTGTTTCCAGAGCTGTCATGTCCTATGACGTCAGGAAAGGGTAACGTGATCCCAGGAGGAATGTAGGCAATAGAAAACAGGATCAGCTTCCTTTGTCTGTACTGAGCAATACGAACATGACAAATTTCACAGGGCTGTTAAACTTTTAACAGCAGTTAAAGTCTAAACCAGACATTTTATGTATCCGCTTTACAGACACTTTTAGAGGCTGCATTAAACAAATGACATTCTCTATGACGTCATGAGAGACAGCACAAGGTGTGACCAGTGAAGGAACACTGTAGGTAAATAGTTACAGCAGTAGTTGTTAGGCTTACACATGGTGTAACATCTGCATTAATACACTCTAAAAGCTTAGGTTTCTTCCTGTTAATAGCAAACCATTTCTTAGAGCCATTCCATGGAATGCAGACATCTGTTTTATGTGATTGAAAAAAATATCACTAATTCCATGTTTTTTTACTACATTACACGTTTATGCACTTATAAGACACAATACACAAAACTGGTAGGGAAGTCTTTTCTTAAAAGATGCTTCATAATCCAACTCGTTTTTCCGCATCTGAATTCTGATCCAAATCCAGTCTGAATTTGAACCTATGCTGCCACTCAGTCAAACATGTACTGTACATTGTTAGGTTTAAAAACAAATTTAGGATGCAACCTAAGGAAATCAAATTATTAAAAGATTAAATTTATCAAACCCAAATAAGGTAATGTTTAAGGTAGGATGTTTATTTGGTTCTTAAGTATGCAATTGAAATACTATGAAGGAAATTCATGACTTATTTGACCTGCACCATCACATCATTAGAACCATACCTAGCACCATTCAATAATAAATAACAGCCAAAGATCATCACAGAAAGGCTTTTAAAAGTTGCCTCAAATTGCCACACTTGGCATGTTTGAACTTGCTTTTCCTATCCACCTTGTACCTCTTTATTTAGCTTTGTCTGACAGACGAAATGGCAATTGTTCTGTCTCCTTGTCCAGAGACTTGCTCCTGGTCAGGCAAGTTAAGCTTTTAAGTGTCTTCTGTTTGTACTTTTCTAACAAAACCCTTTTAACACTATTTTACCTTCCATTGTGATTTGTCCATGGGCTCAGGCCTTGTGAGCTAATTGAAGAGAGATTGGCCTGTCACAAGAACTATCTATACTTGGTGTTGGGGAAAAAAAACTTAAAATGTGAATTCCCTGGTTCATGTAGTATACCTGTACAATGGCAGTTTTATGCTACTTTAGTTTCATGAAATACTTTGCTTTCTTAACATCTACATCATTGTAACAGAAGAATGAGATTTCCTAGTAGGGCAAATGGGTGATAGATCCATATAGCACTGTAGATCTTTCTGCACCCTGCTACCAGTTAAGAGAGTCCTTCCACTCCGTGTTATTCTAGTGGGACAGTGATATGATAAAAGCACTACAGAGCTGTTTGATCATTTTGTAGGATAAAGCAGCATTCATCTTTAAAAAGAAGACTTTAATCCACCAAATGAAAAGCAGGATACATGTCTCTGAAATTGTCCTGTTGGGAAAATGCATTCTTTGTAAGCAGCATTTCATTTGATTATTTCTCCTTATACTATATCAAATTTCTTAGCCTTTGGTCTCATCTTTCAGTTTACCCTCACACTTGAACTAACCCCTGAGATCTTAATACCAGTGAATCCCTTTATATACGATGCCATGCCTAGGCTAACTAACATCCATGTGAGAATGTACAGTAATTCTCACGGTTTACCAATTAACCAATTAATTATTTAATTCGCCACACATGAGTCTATTTACATGTAATAGAAGACTGAATTACTTCTAGTAGCAGGTCAGATGAAACTAATATATCTCTATTGCTGGCCTGCTACAATTTTGCATATCAAATGTTTGCTGAAAAGACAAAAGTATGGTTGCCTGAATTAAAAAGAAGCTTAATTATGGTGTATTACTTTAGGTTTGAATTTATCTTTACTGTAAGGTCTTAAAATACAACAAAAAGGTCTATGAGATTATATAATAACTGTTGTAATATAGGTGGATAAAAACCTTGAAACTAGGGTTACAGCATTTCGTAAACTAAGAAATATCATAAAGTTATATACAAGGTGTTAATAAGTAACTGTTGGCTACAGTAGAAATTTCAACATAGTATGCTTTATGCAGAGTTAGGGAATGCTTCTTTTAAAATTTATCACAGTTAAATTAACTTGTTATGGGTTTGACTTTTTACAGTAAATTAGCAAGAAGTTGGATGAAAATTAAAAAGGCATCATTCCCCTAAATCTATATACAGCGTGTATTGTTTCAGTATAAACTGTTGCAACAATTAGGGCTATCCCTAATGCAGTGGGGGTATTGTGCAATGTTTAACTGTGCCAGACATCATTATTACTATGTTAAAACACCTAACATTTCCCATAATTACTGTTACAAATCTATATCTTTTATGACTGTGATGCACGTTATTGCAGTAGTGTAGTCCAAAGGTTTTTGACAAAATAATGTATTGTCAAGAAAGTGTTCGTTTTTATTAATGAGTCCATTGCTGGTGTTTCCAAATGCGATATGTGTCATGTTTCAAGCATCAATGTTCTTATTTTTTTTTTAAATGTTCAAGATGTTGATTATTTTTGCAATGTAAAGATACACATGAGCACAAAACAGTATATTTAACATTTTAAAAGCATTTATAATGAGAAACTATATTACTTTACCAGATTGTTATTATTTTTCCTACTTAACTGTATTTATTATTCTAATACTGGTATATTTTTTGTCTTTATTTTATAAGACGGGGATGAATTCATGCCACTGAAAAAACTGGGAGACAAAATCAGAGAAATAAATAATAATCTGAGAAGACTTCAGGTGATGTACAGTACTGTAGGAGCTCATATGATAACTTGCTAAAGGACTTTCCTCAGTTAGCCTCCCTTATCAAGCTGCAGCATGTAGATAAAATGGAAAGAGATTTGTGAAAAGACAGTGGCCCTTCTTGTCTTCTGTACTGCTGATCATGTGACAGGAAACTAAAGCTGCTGTTTCATGAGACATTTAAGCTTATTTTCTATTTTATGATGCCACCTCCACTTCTCCCTGTAATCTAATCTCTCGTTATCTTTATCAGAGAAATTAAAGAGACTGTACAAACTACCAGCCTAGCACCAGAGAATTATGACTGTGTTTATAGCCCATGCAGTAATTCATTATCTGATGATAGTGTCGTGAAGATTACTAGATTGTTCTCTGATGATGATGAAATTTTCCAGTGATGTGACACAAAACAGAACTGTCAGTGCCAGGGGTCTATTGTCTAGAGAAATAATCTTCAGGGATGGGGCTCTTTAAGTGTGGTTTTAAGCACCATTGTTGTTGTGTTTCAGGAACAGCTGTAAGGCAAATCAATTGAGATTATATGTCGTTAACTGATATTCCTTTGCTTTTACACAACAGCAACTTAACCTCCAGGTCTTTATATTCAAACCAAACATTTAAGGAGGTTTTTAAATTTAATTTACATGCTTTCTCCACTTGAGGAGTTGTGCAGCATGTATATGACAAGACTATGTAAAACCTTTATTGTTCTAAATTTATAACTATAAAGAAACAAATCTCTTCTCTTCTCTTCATATACTACATGTTCCAAATGTTGAGCAAATATGCTCAAGTCTGCCAAGTAGTGCACCTACTACTGTGTATGTCACATTCTCATCTCACAAGAAAGTAATTTTCATATAACCAGCAGGGGGACATGTGTTACCCTGCTAGGATGTTGTCACATCAGGATGAGCCTGCAGGCTGAGTAGCAAGTGAGGTCCCGTGTCTTGATCAGTGGAGTGGAGACTTGCAGTGACTAGACACTCCTGCTGACAAGATCACACTTGGACATTCCTATCAGTCTTGGTGATGACACAGTTCTCCAAATCACAGATTATCACTGACAGACTGCATCTGGCTGAAACCATTTTTCAGGTTAGAGCCTGCTAGTTGTGAATACTTAGGATGGTGTGTGACAGTGGACAGTGTATCCTATGGTAGATACAGTACAAACAGTAAATAGAATGATAGGTTTTATGCGATACTCAATATACAATACAGTACATAACCATTCCAATAAGCTCTAAGGAGTGTCATGAGTAACCTTTTAAACAAAACTGGAACTGCCTCAAAGAGGAAGAATTTTAATTTTAGTGACAATAATATAGATGGTCCAATGTTTACTGCCTTAAATCTATTTGAACCCCTATATATACAGGGTATATATCTATTGCAAATTTGTCTCAGTGAGCCTGAGACCAGCCTGTGCTTTTTTCTGCAGAAGGCTAATTTTAAATTTGCTAGGCACTTCTGTTTATTCATGTTGACATGATGAGGGGCAAAGACTGATATAACTTCTTGCTTCTTCCATAGTTTGGTTCTTACTCCTCAGCATCAATTTGGGCAGTAGTCTAACACTGTCTGACCCTCCTTGACCCACTTCCAGAAATATACCCCTAAACCCCTAAACTGCTGTGGTTATTTTCCACCTATTACTCTGGTACTGGCAAAGGTATGCTCTGAGGTTATTTGGAAGTTTTCATTAATCTCTTTACTCATCTGAAGAGATATTTGAATGTAACAGTTACTGTAGCTCATTGAGAGCTTCAATTTATAGAAGGTCATTGGCCATTTGCCCTGTAGAAGAAAACATAACCACCAGAATTCCTGGTACTGCTGTGCCACTATTCAGCAAGGGACTAAGCACAATAGGAATTCTGGCTGTGCAGAACAAAGAGTTTAGACTTTTTTGTTTTCCTTGTTTTCCTACAGCTGATGCTACCAGTCAGAATGTAGGATAAGCAGTTAAAGCAGAAGGAAAGTAAAAAAACACAATGTATTTTTACTGCGGATTTTTCAAGGACAGCTTTATATAAAACAGAATCTCTTTTTGTTCATTGTGCTTTCAGTTTATGTCAAGAAACTGGTCACCTGACAGCTGTGGAACTGTTGCTATGTTTTATTCCACTTCTGCCAGATTTATACTAAGCCTTTCAATCATAAAGATAGCATGAGTTGACTTTCTCACGTATCCTGTTCATAAACTAGTTTCAGTGACAATTTAACAGTTTTGCTACTCTACGTACTGTAAAAGGTGAAGTTTTCCTCAACAGTGAGCTGGTGTTTACACAGTCTATTTTGTTTCATAAAACAGCACTGTGAAAGTTAAGATAATTGCACTTAAGTGCAGGAGCCCTCTAGTGGAGAATTTCCACATGGTCACTGTGCTGTTTTATACAGTAGATTGTCGTCTTAATTGTTGAGACTCGGCAAGATTATCTCAGTGGTTGTATTTCTTCCACCGCAGATGTTAGTTCATCATGAGGTGTGAGATGTACTGTATCTATTGTCTAAGCATTCTTCACTCAGGCTAGCTCTACTACATCAGCTCAGCTGATCAGCATGGGCTTCAGGTGAAGAAAAATATTTATATTTTTTAAATACTCACCAAAGGAGACTTACATGCAAAGGATACCTTGGACATTTTTTTTAAAGAATACAGAATGCCCTCTGCCCCCTTTTAAAGAACCTCCAATCATGCATTGTGGAAACACATTACATAATCTTCTAAGTCTCCCACAAATGTTAACAGAATTCCAAGCTGTACCAAAACAACTATCTTGATTGATCTTTGAAGTATCATCCAGGACCCTTTCGGATAGCAGCAATATATTTCGAGAACAGCTGTATTAACTAAGTGCAGGCACTGAGACACCTTCTGGAATACCAAATATTATACCTTCTGGTATAATATTACATATAATATTACACCTTCTGGAATACCAATATTATAAAGTCAGGAATACCAAATATATTTTAGCTGTATCTGTTAAAATGCAAGTAGATCTACTGCCAAATGCAGGATTTTCAAAAGTTTCATCACTTTCTTTTAAACTTGTACTTTTAGACAACATTCCCATTTAGGGCAGTGCAGTGTATACTGTAGAGCCATACTGTATGTGCAAGAAAAAAAATGTGAAGAGACCATTGAAATACCACTTGTCCTAAATCTAATTTCTGTCCTAAAACACAGCCATGCCATCAAATATTGTCTACGTTTTCTAGGCATCCTAACCCTAACCCTAGCTGGGGGTTTGAGTAGGGTGGGGTTAGGGTTCAGTTTTTCACCAAGGAACTAATACAACCTTCCACTCATTTGTGCGGAAAATATAATTCAGTACATCAAAGTATTAGGTTGAAAAGACTAAGCAACCGTGCCAAAACAAGAACATTTATCAACAATGGCACAATTTTATTTTTTGATATTGAGTGGTGCTCTCAATTAGCATGGTTTCCGTGTTAAATATTGTACCTTTTCTCTACGAAAACTTTAGCCAGTGTTTGACCCGAGTGACCAATTAAGGTGGAATCTTGGGTTCATTTCACCTATAATTGGCAGGGAGTATTGCTTTTAGTTTGGTCTCTCTTTGGACAGTCTGAGATGGAAAGGTAAAATAAAAGCAATCAAAGACAAATTTTCTTTAGAAAAGAAAGAAAAAATGTGTCTATGTTGTAGGATGACCTCCAACTCTCTAGGTCTCCTGCTTTTCTTGATTGTCATTGTGGCTGTTCTGGGAAATAGAGCTTCTCCAAAGCCTCCTACAATCCGTTTAATGGAGTGACAACATGAGAATATATACAGAAGAATATACTTTATTTATAATTATATAGTTTTTTTACTGTCCATTTAATATGGTCTATAGGGGATCACAGCACATAACAGCGGAGAATGTCAGTGATGTCAACCCTTGACCAAGCCTTGAAAGTCATAAGCAGGATACGATAGTACGTTCTTGACTCTGGCACCACTTTCTTCAAGGTTTCAAGAACTGGAGTGACCCGAGTGCCAGCACTAAATGATCCCAGATGCTGAGTTTGGGACAGACAGTACTGCAATTGTTTCGGTGTCATTTTGGAACTCCCAGCAACATGGAACATTTCAATAATCCGCTTTTGAAGAGAGAAAGACATGAACTAGCCAATTTGTACGAGGCTGTACTGTATGTAGTGGGACAATATTCTTATGATGGAAAAAGGACATCTGAATGATATTACAAATCTGATATTCAAAAGTAAGACTAGGGCCAAAGACGACTCCATGATTTTTTATTGTAAAACAGGACTCATTAGGAATGACTACTGTCCCATTAATAGCAGATAGATATTGCAGAAGAGGTAAGACAGCTGTAAATTAAAAGATGACAATTGATGTTTTCTATGATCTATACAGTACAGTAGATAACTTGTTTTGAGCTCCCAAGCACTGATTATGATTAAGTCCAAGACTTCAATCTTGTGAAGTGAAACATTAGATTCTTACTCTTTAGCATACAGTAGGTAAGGTAAATATTGTAAAATTAAAAAAAAATCCCCATTTTATAAATATTTGCAACTTGAATATATCATAAGTGAGCTTTTCATTTTTTTCAGCATTTACTTTAAACAAAAAGCACAGCTGAATGCTTAGTCTACACCTTTGGCCTTTCTTGCTGGAAGAAAGATTTCCGGGCAAATATCAATGAGATGTAAAATGCATAATTTATTTGTCCCTGATTCTTCTAGATAATGAAAGAAAGTCCTCCCTGCTTCAATGCAACACAGTCCATCAGCTCATTTAAAGCTTACAAGAAAATATTGTGATAGTTATGCAAAGACGTGAATATTTCATGGAGAGCATGTTTCATAATACAGTATATTTCTTGACAATTTAAACCATCAGGATGTACAGTAACAATCAAGCTGTTTTAATAACAAGATCGATGATACATAAGAAGTAAGGAAACAATAGTAGGGTCAGTAAACGTTGAAGCTTACCATTAAAAAACGAATACTTCTCTTGCAGATAAATTTAATTTTATTATACAGTGTTGGATTAGAATAAGCAACTAAATTTGAAGGTATATAGAGTTATTCTAACTCTATACCTTTGAAATGCTTTTAAAGAATCTGACCCATATAGATTCAGAGTGTCTTGATTTCTCTAGCTTTAGTCCCTAAGCCTGAATACTCTTTTTGACATTATAGTGCTACTGTACCTTTCACCCTAATCTGCCTCTTCTGTCTCTCTCGAACAGTGTGTACCTATTAATATTTCATTCATCTACACATTTTATCAGTAATACTGTCATAGGAGATCAAGGAATGATAACACTTCATAAGAAAACATTCTGTGAAGCATTCCTATTGAAATAACACATGTCAGGAGGTAAAGTGCAAACCCACACAGACCCAGACAATCTCACAGTTTGACATTACTGTACAGTATGTGTTATGTTGTACCCACACTTGAAACATGTTATCATTCTCATCTAAAAAACGTCTAAAAAATAAAAAATACTCAAATCCATTTGTTTGAAACAGAAATGTGTCTTGCTTGTACTGTTATGCATGCACATTCACATATAATTGACTCTTACAGTTTTTGTTTAGTGCTAAACGATATTTTTTATACTCTTTAGCATTATGAACACAGGACATTCATAATCCTGGTCACCGCTGGCCTGGTATCTAGAAAATGGAATTTTAAAACCATCTGTGTCATTTCCAGTGAGAGCTGAACTGTTTTCTTTGCAAAAAAAGCACACTTTCATCAATCCATTTTCAATCTGTCCTAGTGAGAGTCACACCTAAAAAAAAGCATGTCATAATTTTATTGAAAAATTAGGGATTTCAAATAGTCAACACTGCAAAACTAGTTTCTCCATTGAATACCCAATCTTTGAAGCACACTGTGCGCCTTGTAACACAAAGGTTGCAGATATGAATCAAGGCCGTGTCATTCTACAATATCTGTTCTTAGCACATTCAGAGAGGAAGCAGTCACTGTGACTATACAATGTAACCTTCCCTTTGCGAAGATGACACCTTACAATATTACACTCCTGTTCATCTGAACCTTAAAATAATGCAACGCCCTACCAAAATATTAGAGAATGGTATTCTTTACAGGAGTGACCCCTCCCACCTACAAAAGCAGGACTGGCCATCATAATTCCTGAAGACTGTAAATTAGTATCAGACCTATTCATCAGTGTTTCCAATCTGTCAAAGTAAGCTTTTGTAAATTAATTAACCAGAAATGTGAGTGTTGGTACATGTATCCTTGATACTAATGGCTAACAGTAACATCAGATCTGGTTTGTGTGTTGGTTCATACAGTCTCCAGGGCTTACAGACATTGACAACTAACCAACAGGAGTAGCTACAGTACCTCATCTCACGCAGAGCTCTGTCAGGTGGTGCTGATTGAGCCCCGTATCTCCATGGACTGTTACAAACAGTGAATCAATCCTGCAGTTTATTTTCAGATATACTGTAATCACAGGAAGGGCTGGTATTATTTTAATAGTATAATCTAGTACACTGGGTCAACAGATTATATTGTATTCTCAGTTCAGAAAAGAAGACCCACTAGCAATATTTTTAGAAATTCTACAATCTAATTGTATTTCTGAGAAATATTTGACAGATTTTTAGTATTGCTAATAGTACTAAATTGTGGTACTAAACTGTTAAATGATAGCTTAATCACATTAAATAGGAAGTAATGTATTTCAGGAAAGATTTCCACCTTGCACTGCAACAGTAATCTTTGTGATTGCCGGGAAGATCCAGAAATAAACCAGAACACAGTTTAAATAGTAGTAGGAGCCAGGTTTGTGTGTCACTTAAATCTCGGTTTAATATGAATAATGCCACTTCATATTAAACCGAGATTTAAATTATGTTATTAGTCACTAGCATTCTGTATGAGGATTTAACTGTATTGATTGTCCTTATGACTTTATGTTAGCCATCTATTGAAATAATTGCTCATTGATTGGGTTACCAAGAGAACCACAGAAGTAAAGCAACAAGCTTATATAAATTATATTGATTGGGTTTCCAAGTGAACCACAGCAGGAAGCAACATGCTTATTTAAACACATGAAGCACTACAGCAATCATACCAGGTCACAAAGAATAACAGCACCCAATAAGAAAATGCATTTAGGAATGTTTATTGAGGAGTCAGGCATAAGGCACTTTGGCTTTACCCACTTCGTTGAGGACCAAATACCTGGCCATAGAAGGAGAATGTTTATGACCCCAATACACACAGAAATACTTACCAAGAGGCAGCTGCAACGTTGGTGATGGGGTAAGGGAGGGATACAGAGAGACTAATGCGAGCAAGAAAGAAAGGCTTACAATGGTATTCACATTTATTGGGAGGGGGTGACATCATGGAGGGTTGACCTGGTTGCTGCCATCTCTCCTGAACTTTTCTCAAAATTCCATTAACGTAGGTCATTTGTTTTTCAGGAAGGACATTCCTTTTTACTAACCCCAAATTACTTTTCACCTACAGTATGTGATCATGCTATTCATGCTATTCCCCATAATGCTCGGACTTAAGAAAACTAGACCTACGTCAGTATGAAATTGAGAGACACCTCCTACTTGTGATAGGATAAGACCCGAGAGTGATGGGTTTCATCTCAGCTTTACAGTTCATTTCACATTCATGTTCACCAATACATACAAATATCTATAAAAGTATATATCTATTATCATTCCAAAATGGTCAAAACTGTGCACTGTGAAGCAATAACATTCAGTGCATTTTGAACTATATTTTTATGCTTAGTGACTGTTCACACCAGAGGGCACTACATCCACTGGATATTATTTTCTTGTTCCAATGTTTTTACTTAACCCTATGGTTCCATTTGTATGCATATAAAATTCTGAAGGTTCACAATACACAATGTTCACAATACAGTTTTCTGATTAATGTAGACCAAATAACTCAAGAAGCACCCTGTACACAGAATTTTCTCCTCATTTAAAAAATCCATGATTCAAGATTCAAGATTTCATGGTCATTTATACTGACATGAAGAGGTGAATAAAATCAATATAACCCCTACACCTACCTACAAGGTGATCATGCATACTGTATTAAGCATCGATATGTGGAAATAATCTAAATTTGGTAACATTATGTAATTAATCATTAGTAGCAACCAGTTTCAACCAGGTTATTTATTTTACCAGGCAAGGTATTCGAGAACAAATTCTTACAATGATAGCTTAGATACTCATGAACACAGCAGGAAGTTTACTGAAGGAATAAACATAAAGTACCTACAGAGCTCATACAGAGATTGCAAGTTCAGGAATGAATGAAGGTCAGCCTCTTTAAAAAATACTACTGGAATGTGATTCCCTTTTCTCTTTTAAAATGTATTTTATTTAAGACCTTTATGATAATGGGGAACAGGAGAATTAGAATTCCAATGTGTTTTGAGTCATTGTTACTCTTTCTATTAATTGGCAAGTTGTACTGATGTCAAAAATGCAGTTACAGTATACTGTCTGTCCAAAACACAATCTATAATGTCAAAGGCGAAAAAAAAAATAAACTAAATTGTTAAGTCTATATTAGAAAAAAAAACAACAACTTTCTTCAAGTCTGGAAAAAAATAAGAAGGGGTTTTCTTGCAGTGAAGAAGATAGTTGTATGTGTTTGTCTTTCTTACCTTCCTTGTGTAATCTGAGTCTAAGAACTGCAGGTCTGTTATTTGCAAAAAATATGCGTAAAAAACACTTTGGGTTATATCCAAATGGTTCCCATCAGTAGAGCTACAGTGTATTATTTATTTTAGAAATTAGGCAAACTATACAAGGAATAAAGCTACAGTATATTTACATTCAGAAATATTTTTCTCTATATTTAAACTCTGTATTTATTTAAGGTTACTGTGTCTTACCGACCTCTCTTCTACTACACTGAACAGAGCAGAAGGAGTTTACAACAATATATGATTTGTGGTGGATGTCTTGTGTAAGCAGCTTCCAGGAAATTAAGGTTTATATTGAGCTGAAAGCTTTTATATGATGTCTTACTTTTACGAAAAAAAAAATAATACTGTAGATCTTTGGTTCAGTGCCAGTATGATGTGTGAAGCATTTTAGTAGAGCTGATTTATGTCAGACCTAATATTAGATTGTCTCATGAGGGATGCCCTGTTTATCTTTTACAGTATGTCACCTGTTATTCAGTATGTTTTAGTTATTTTAAATTGTAATATTCTGTCAGGTGATTCTGTTTTGCTTCATTGTATTCTGTAAATGTAGCTCAAAATTTTTTAAAGTATCACCACACTTTTTAATTTAAATTTTTTGTGGAATGTATGGGATGAATAAAGATCTATTAATATATCTCAAATTATATCTCAAATAGGTTATTATAGAACCTATAACCTATAGAACCTATGACCATGAATGAGATTGACCAATTTTAAGGGTCTCTCTTGATTTTCCATTATTCTCAGTGCATTCACTTTACAAAAGCTTCATATTTAGCTTCATGTGTTCTCACAACTTACTGTATCTGAGATAATAATAATAATAATAATTGCTTACACTTATATAGCGCTTTTCTGGACACTCCACTCAAAGCGCTTTACAGGTAATGGGGATCCCCTCCACCACCACCAGTGTGCAGCCCCACCTGGATGATGCGATGGCAGCCATAGTGCGCCAGAACGCTCCCCACACATCAGCTATCAGTGGGGAGGAGAGCAGAGTAATGTAGCCAATTCATAGAGGGGGATTATTAGGAGGCCATGATTAGTAAGGGCCAATTGGAAATTTGGCCAGGACACCGGGGTTACACCCCTACTCTTTTCGAGAAGCGCCCTGGGATTTTTAATGACCACAGAGAGTCAGGACCTCGGTTTTACGTCTCATCCGAAGGACGGCGCCTGTTTACAGTATAGTGTCCCCATCACTATACTGGGGCATTAGGACCCACATGGACTGCAGGGTGAGCACCCCCTGCTGGCCCCACTAACACCTCTTCCAGCAGCAACCTTAGTTTTTCCCAGGAGGTCTCCCATCCAGGTACTGACCAGGCTCACACCTGCTGAGCTTCAGTGGGTTGCCAGTTGTGAGATGTGCAAATACTGCCCCTTTGGCTGAAGGAAAAACACCAGACATCAACTTGTGGCATACTGTACATGGTTATGCCCATCTAACTATGGAGTTATTACCATAAACTTTTTTTTAGCTAACACAAAAAACATTTTCTACTGTTAAAGCTTTTATTCAATTTAATTTTTTTAGAACTGTTGCATGTGTATTTAAGTTTGTGCAGTGCTCTAAATTGCTTGACTATGGAGGGCATTATACAAAAATAAACTCAAATCATTTCGTAGAATAATCTGTTCTTGAAGAAGTTATTTGGGCTGATTGGTAATTGAAGAGTACAGTACAATCACATTTCTAATTAGTTGTGCTTGTAACCTGACTTGGTAACTGTCCATAATGTTGTGACAGGAGCATTCTAATTTTAATGTACTGTTTCTATGGTTACTCCACATAGTTAATAATCTCTTCATGTCCACTGAGTTTTATTAAAAAAAAAACAAGGTCTAAAGAACCTCAATTCTCATGGCATATACAGTACAGTATATACTGCAAGTTCACAAATATTTCATTCTTTTTGTCAACATTAAAAAATCACAAACCTTTTCTCATGAAATCCAGTATTGAAATGCAAATTGCACTTAAATTCAAAGTGCATGTTAAGATTTTGCAGCATATCTAGCTGACTTTGCACATTGCTGTCCTTATTGAGCTCAATTAAACTAAATCTGCACAAGACTGTGTGATTCTCTGATGAAGAATTTCCCACAACAATGATAAAAATAAAGTATAGCTATGTGTGAGAAATCCAAAATAAAAGGATATTATTTTAGTTCAATTTGATTGTTCCAAATAAACGTTTACATATGTTACTTCCCATATTTTGGAATTGAATCCAAATGGTGTCAGAAATAGTCTGGAACTGTATATTAAATCTAACCTGAATACCTGTTTACATTTTGCCGTTCATATATAAATTGTGTTTACTGTAAAAAGCACTTGGCACCAAACTACGATGTGTGCTACATTAGAAAAAACTGCACTTAAAATGTATTTGTCCTTCTTCAGTAAATTCCGTTAAAGAAACTAGTCCTGCAATCCTATCCCTTCGATTATCACAAGTAATAGTGGCTGAGACAGCATAAAATACAATGTTTGTTTAACAGCTTTAATACTAGCTATGTGTTTTCATTGGCATTACATAAAATACCTATTGTTTCAGTATATTTACTATGGATGTGTGCACACTTAATGGGTTATTATGCTTCATTAGATACATTAAAACTGTTGTCGTACCCTGAATCCTACAATAAATCTTTTGTTGCACACCGGATCCTGTTTTTAAAAGAGTTTTCGGAAAAGTATCTGATAAACAAATCAGATGTGAAATTTAAGCAATATACAGTATGGTTATACTGCCAGCCTATGACAAGGGTACTCAGAACTAGATATAAAGTCTGTAATTATACTGTACATCAACTCATTTTCAATTACAGTACCTTGAGTAATTAGATACAGCTGAACAAGTCTGATGATAGTGCAGTGATTGATTTTCCCATTATTACAACAAGAAACCTGCCAAGTTTTCTCAATGCCATTATCTTATGGCTTTGTGTGTGATATTGCTGTATATAAGAAACAGTCAGAAGTTTCTGAAAATTGGTGAGGACAGACTCACCCTCTGTGATTCTGGGGTAGGATCTGGGTTGCCAAGACCCCTAAACAGGAATAAGTAGCTTTTTAATAATGGGCAGATGGAGCTTTGTAGTTAAGTTTTTATGACATATGTCTAAACTAAAGAGAGTAATATACAGTAGGTTTCAACAGATGAGATATTTATGTGGTATGTTAATGCCACATAAATGATTGTACCTTGGACAGTCTTTGGCTGATGACAGTCATCCAGGACAGGACATCATAAACAGACCTCAAAACTGGATATAGGTGAAGACTAAAATAGATGGTAGCAAATAACTCAAAAAGGAGTGAGCCATTTAAAAATGAGGCCTTAATTTAGGGGTCTGTGGCTAATAATTCTAACATTTTTAACAGCAGTATAATTAAAACTTGTCATGTTACTAATTAATGTAACAGGAGCATTAATGGCTTCTTACAACTAACAATTGAGATCAGTTCTTTGCTGCCATGCCCTTCAAAACATTAAAAGATGACATTTGCCGATATACAGTATCTTCTCATTTTGCAGTTAATATTTAATAGTAACAAGGTGGATTTTAATGGGTGTCCTTTAAATAGGTTTTTGGAACTAGAAGAAGGTTCAGCAGCCTTCTTCTGCTTTTCAGCATGAACTTAACTTCCACTTATTTCTTAAATAGACCTCCTTATAAATCTTAGTTAATAAATGAGTTTTAGACAAGGGCAGCAGTCTTTGTTTAATCTCACTTATTCCCTGAAAATGTGTGGCAGAAATTCAAACAGAATGCCTTTATTTTTATTCCACAAACTCTGTTTGGCCAATGTTTGAAAGAAATCCTAAGGTTTTTGGCCACGTCATTTTAGCCCCATAGGGGCCCATTCAACAAAGGCTTTTTCACACTTTATGTGTATTCAAAACTGGTTTACATTAACCCCAAAAGGAGATGAAAGTTGGTCAATGCCTTCTAGTTTAAAGCTTTTCAAGCAAGGCCACAATGCTATATAGTAGACAGTGTGGCTGTGTTTTGAAACTGGTAAAGCACATGACATTTATATACTGTAGTAGTTGTTGCAGTTAATAAATGGTCTTGTAGATTCTTAGAATAGATCTGTTTACAGTCACAGTGATAACACATATTGTATATATCTGTATATATCTATGATGAACCCAAGGACAGACACTGGTACACTTTCTGTTTGGACAGGATATTTCTTAATAATGAAATGTTCCAGCTTTCGTGTCAAGTGGTGTTTGTACATACACACTCAATTCTATATGCACATAGGTCACTCCTACTCAATATCTTACTGCCAGATCCCTGCTCAATAAATTGATCTGTACTCATTCAATTGCAAGACTATATTGCTGAGCGGAGTTGATACAGATGAAGAATGAAATGTTCATTAATGAGTCTTTATAGAGAGTGTAGGGATAAGAATTGGCTGTTTGGGCATTTCTAATTATTATCCAGGGCCATGGTGCTGTCAAAAATATAAGGAATTACTCTTTGGTCATGTCTGATGTTCAGTGCAATCAAGCTAAACAAAGTAAAGAAAGGATTCTTTTAGAATGTCTTATTAGGATGCAGGTAGCACTGGTGAACACATATACCTCAATAAAAAGACTTTATTGAACCTTGACTCCTATTGTTGCTTGCATTGACATTCCATCCTTTTCCCCCTTATTGTAGTGAATAGAGTCTTACAGGTGCTTGTTCTTACATTTCATGATGTGGAACGTCTCCTATGTATGTATTTACTGTTTATATTATTCTACAGTATATTTCCTAGATACAGTATAGACCAGTACATCCTTTTACAGACTAAATTCATTCCTAGAAACCGTTTTGTATATCAAAAAATAGTAAAAAGAAAAACCTATTTCCATTATTTCTTATGGGGAAAAATTATAATCCATTCTAGACTTCAAAAATGTAACCCCTACTTTTACCCTTTTCATGAATAAAAGACAAAAGAAACAATAATAACTAGCATTCATACAGAAACACTGCTTACCTATGAAAAGTAAGAGCGCACATATAGCGAACATTCAGGACAAGCTGTAACATTTACTGTAGATGCTATACATTTTATGGGACTCTGGAATGATTTAACTAGGTTGATTTCCATAATACAGATGTGCCTAGATTGATCCTGGACTTAATATTAATCAGCTCATCTGCAGCCAGAAATCCCCAAGTGGCAGTGTACAATTGTCTGAGCTCTACCAATTTCTCTTTGGATTGATCAGGATTATCCTGGCTTGTTGGTGCTCTTGAGATCTGCCAGGTGTCTGTAAGATTTCAGTGACACACGAGTGAGAGATCACTAGATAATGCTTACTCTCCTATAAGATCAATATGTAAGTGTGTCAAAGGACAAATATCTAGTGGATGTGGGTATGTCAGAGGACTGCAGACCTCCAAATGATCTGTGTGCACTACAAAAGGTTTGTAGCAGCAACCCAGTGATTAGCAATGGCCAATTCCTGATGTTTAAATGTGAGGAAAATCTGCCAAGCTTTGTTGTCATTCTAAGCAAAAATATCAAGAAAGAACCTACTGTAACAATTGTAACAAAAACAAAATGCAACTGAACTACGTGTAACTTACTGAAGGATGGGTTCTGCCTGATGGTTTTACCATACGTCCAAATTCTAATTTTACTAAAGCACCTGAAACACAAGAGAGCTAATAAGAGTGGCTAGTGAAATGCTGTAGGTATTAACATAACTACATAACAGTATAATGATGTGACTGAGGACATTGTAAAATACCTATTGCCAATGAATAACATTTGGCTGCTTGGATTCCTTCTTTTTAATTGAGAGTAGCAGCATTAAAGAAGATAAAATAGGTAAACTGTAAATTGTTGAAGTTGATCAAGTATGGTTGCTTCTTGAAGTGGATGTAATATGTAGTACTGTATCAGATCCCCCTGGATGGTAGCCAAGCATGGAGGAAATCTGACAGATTCTCCTCCATTTTAACCTAATTTAGGTAGCATCCGGACTGTATTTGTTGTTTTTAAACCATGTTTTGACCTTACCTCAGTCTTCAACTGCATGCCTACTTAACTATACTTTCATATAGAGTAGCAGTGGAAATAACCTCAACCTGGTCAATTCCGTTTGCCTGGACTTGTACCTTACCCATTTTTGTACTTACTGGCAAGCAGACATGACAGCGACCAAGACTGCAATTACTGTGTGAGCCTCCCCCTCTCCAAGTAACCTTAAACGTCTATATCTAGGAGCCCCCTCCTTCCAGCTATTTTCTATATTGGGAGCAGTTAACCTTCCACTACTATGAGTGTCTTACCAGGAGACTGAGCTTCCCCTCAAGTTCCTGACATGTCTTGCTCAACTGGAGTGGACATCACCTCACCTCAAGCCGCCTTTCTTTCACTCAGACATCCCTGTTACATTGATCAATCCATCCAGGACTTTGCTCTTTCCTCCCCCTTCTGGTGTTACGATGTTTCTCATGCCTCATCTCCTTCTCACTGTCCCTCTGGCTGTGAGGATCTAATCTGTTCAGCCCTCACTGACATACCTGCTAGTGAGGACCCACTCATTGTGCATCTCACTGCTAGACTCAGTCTCTCATTGTCCCCATGACAGTGCAGGTCTAGCTTCCCACAGAGTCTTCCCGTGTCTTCCCTGAGTCATCCAGCTTCTGACCGTGAGACTCTGTCTCTGATTGTCCCCGTGACAGTGAGGTCTAGCTCCCTGTAAGCCGACTTCAAGAGCCTCCCCCTGAGATTCTATTACTTGCTGCCACATTTAACCTTATATAGGGAGTCTGGCTTCACATTAGTGAAGCTAGTTCTCTATGAACCTCTAAACAACTTATGTAAATTAAACAACTTGCCGCCCCCCCCCAGGGATAATAAAGACTTTCTCTCGTATGCGATCTTAACTTATTCCTGCGTGTATCTGGGGTGTCTCACCAACACGGTCTGGTGGCTTAACCCCTTAACTGATACTTCAGATCTACTTGCCCTCTTATACTGTACAGCAGGTACCAAGGATTAGTTCACTTCTGTTTATTTGTCATATGCATAAGTGCAAAGAAATGCTTAATTGCATATACTGTATGCACCGAAAAAATACATTAAGGGTAAACCAAAAGATAACTATCTTTTTTTAATGTGTGTGTAATGCTCTTAGATTTGGGACCTAATCTTTGTGTGCATTGTGGGATTATTCTTGCACATATTGTGAACCTGAATGCTCTTGAAGGCAAATTTAATTTCAATGAAGGGCAATTTTAATAATTTCAATTATTTGCTTTATAGTGCCCTCTGGACCATGTTTCTAAAACCACACCAATCCTAGGTAAATACCTGAAACAGGTGGTAGGCCTTCTCACTTCATTCTCAATGGCATAATATCTATAATCTTCATTAGTCTGTTATTTAATTTCACATCTGATACATATCACACTATATGGGCTTTTATTTTGTTGATATTTCTGCTTTATCCATATCTAACTCTGTTTGTCTTTGAGTGTAAAAAGAGCATCTGACTTTCTTTTGCCTTCATTCTGACAGCTTTAGCCTCTTTCAGAACCAATTAAGTACTTAAAGATTTTGGCAAAGCTACTTTATGAACAGAACTACTGCGAACATATTAAAAACAAATAAAATACTCAAACTGTTGTGTAGCATGGTGTGCTCTTTCATTACAAAGTTAAGTTTCATTAGAAACACCTATTGTAAATGACAATTTTGTTCTATTTTAATTTGTTTTCATAATCTCACATCTGCATATTCCCATCTGTTTGCAGATTCTCACATCTAGGATAACTAACTGTACAATACATATGAAATTCATGTTAGAGAAGTACTGCATAGTACCTATTGTGTACATAAATAGTTAATAAAATGACAATGTGTCTAGCACAAGTTGGAAGTGCTATCCAAGTGCTAAATTAGGCAAAATAAAATAGTAAGATTTAAAACAGTACAGTGAAGATACTAAGCAGTAAGAAAGGCATCCTGATGGGAAGTATCAATTGTTTACCAGTGAATAAGAGCAATAATTCAATCTCATTCTCAGTCAAAACATTCTTTAGTATGTTCATCTTTATTTTGAACTGAAATTAAGAATATATTGTGTCGCCATGGTTAACTTGCATAAGGGATGTTGTTCTATCGCTGAATAAGAACTGTGTTTGCACAAAATACCCTGGAGTAATAAAAAACTAAAAATGAAACAGCACTTGCCATGCCTGAGTGGCATGTTTTGAAAGCATTTTCATATTTATCTATGGAATAATTCCAGAGTTCGTACTTTGCTTTTCTCATTTGCTTTCTCACCCTGTTTTGTGAAGGCTGGAACTAAGGAAGAGCAATCTCCCGCAATCACAGATGTCGTGAAGTGACACACATTACACATCCCTTTGTGAGCAGAACCCCGTTCTGAGTTCAGAGCAAGAGAGGGAAAGAGTGTCCTCTTCTGACACTGCTGGGGATGTATTCAAAGGAGTGAAACTGAGCTCAAACAAAGGTATTGTTTGGCGTTTTAGCATCTTGCCTGCCCTCTCTAACTTCACTTGAGTTGGAGCTTTCTGAGGGAAATTACTAGAGTAACAGTGCGCTCTGTATGCTTGTAAGTGTTTTTTTTTTCCCACTCTTCTCTGCCTTCACAAAGAAAGCTGCCTGCTCTGTCAGTCATGCTGTTTGCTGTGAATGTGGAAGCTGTTTGCTGGCTGGATGGGATGAGCTAATGTTGCGATGGCATTTCCACAAGAATGGGACTCGAAGGTCCCACAGACCTGTTTTTGGAGAATACCTGACCCGGAATCCATCTAGTGTGGGGGACACAAGTAAGAGCAGAAATGTTTTCTTTGTTTTTTTCTTTATTTTATACATTTTTACTAAATTGTAGAAATGCAGAAAACTGCAGTAAGACCTATACAACTAAATATAGATAAATGGATAATGTGGACAGTAGATACTGTATTGTATGTGGACAAAGAGGTACTATAATGAGTGATGGTGGACTTTAGTGAATTCTAAAGTTCTTTTGAATAATTTTGTTTTATCCATAATTTAGAAATCTTTAATCTTAATCTCTCTTGCTTTGCTTGTATTATTATGGAAAATATACTCTAATTACATTTTATTAATTTTTATAAGCTGTATGATACTTGGTATTTGCAGAGTAAATGGAGAAAAAAGGGATATTATACTATAAAAATACTAAATATGCTTTTGGCTGCTTTGTTCTCTCATTTTAAAAGTCAATCTGGAAAATCAAAAAGAAAACTCAAGGATTTTTCTGTAACTCTTAACTCTCAAAAGTTGCCACTGAGTGACATTTATTTTATTACTGAATTGCTCTTTAACTTCAGTGCATGGGTACCTGTAGTATTTCACTCTTGTGCAAGAGGGTATGAGTACGTTTACACATGAAAAGACTATGTGGTAGATCCGAGAGTTGAACAGCAACAAACTAAAAGTATTTTAATTGCATTTAATGTAAAAAATGATCCCTGTGCTTTACAGTTTGATTCACTGTAAGATAAATCAAAAAGATTGTATCATGGTACTGTTTGAAACACTCTCAAATTTAGATTTGTGGAAAGTTATGAGAGTTAACTATGGCTAAAATGATTAAGATAAAAGGTTTGTATGAAATCTTAAGAGCACATCAACAGAATCTTACATTTTTCTTGTCAATCCATTTAATGAAGTATGGCTGTTACTCTGTACAGTACATTAAACAACATTTGTCAATATACTGTATGACAAATTTAGTTTGCCTCACGAAAACAAATGCTTTGTTTTCAGCTAATGTATTTCAAACAGAAATAAAATAAAACTGTTGTAGACTTTTTTTAGCTTTCTAGAAAAATCCCTGTAAATGTAATCCTGTAAATTAGTGGAGTTCACACACAGATTACAGTTTATCCACTGATCTGTCGTCAGGCACTAACCTTCAAAAACAAACCTCAATAAAGGCATTTTAAAAAATACTATTTAAAAATGGTGTAACAGCATTGATAATAGACTAAAATGATGCAGTCTCTGAATGTTAATTTTTTTTGTGCAGGTCATTTAAAAATAACATTTCATTTTCACCAGACAGCTCTAATTAAAATAACATGTTAATTTACAAATGCTCACTGCTCCAATTAGCATAGCTGTGTGCTATTGGACATGCTGTGAATTGAGTGCCTAAATTAATCACACTTTTCAACACTTCACAGTGAATCGCCTTCCTGTCTCCATCTCAAGCTTAAGAATACATGTGTTTTGGGCTTTTCTGCAGTTTTCTTTCCATGGTTATTTGCATTATGCACAGCAACAGAAACCCTACTGCTCTAATTAGATAGGACAAGAAACTACAGCTATACACCTCTTGAGCCTCAGCAAGACTTTGCTGGAGATTATTACCAGCTTGCCACACACAGTGTCACAGAGCTTGGCTTTTCTGTATCAACTTCACTAGGTGTCTTTTTGCAGGAGGCAGAGACCTACTAGACTGGGTGCTTCCAAAATCACCACATTTCCTTTGCCACGCTACATTAATGATCACCTTAAGCTGGGTATTCACAAGCTGTTAGCACTACTGCTAGCAATATTTGCCAATTGAAAAACGCAACTGAAATTCTTAAGCACAGTAAAATTACTTGAAATGCAAAGTTGCAGAGAGAATGTTTAAAGACTGCAACATTGAGTTATTGAATACAGTCTGTATTACAAACCTTATTAAATATCTATCCCAGTTTGAGTTAGATCAATGAAGACTAAATGGAAAATTCTTCAGATTGGCTTCTTTTCTCAGTTAAGAAGTATCTTGAATTTGCAATTAATCCTGACAGACAATTCATTTACTTTAATTGCAGATGCTGACTATTCTTAGCACAGATCGCCACTTTCTATGACCCTAAATATAAAACGCAGATTGTATGTCTTATCCACCCACACGATCTTTAGTATATTAAGCACGCAATGTGGAATCTAAGACATACGGCATAGTTGGGAGCACATTAGATGAACTATTCCTTTAAGACAATTGGATTTCCTTGATGAGGAACAGCAAAAAAGGTGCCAAATTGTAGTCAAAGTTTTCCCAGTCTCAGAGGGGCACTGTTGCTTGCCAGAGGGAATAATGACTGCATGATAATTTCAATGTAATTATCATCAAGGCTGTGCAAAACAATAATTAATGGGCAGATGTCACAGTTTTTATTTGATTGCCTTGTGTAAGTGTATTACGCGTAATAATGTAAGGTGATTATTTGCATTTGATTTCAATATCACATACTGTTCTTAAGTTCCTTTATGCTACTTCCAGGTGACTCAGATGCTTTAACACAGTTACACCTTTCAAGCCATCCATTTCCTCCAGTTAGATCTGTGAGAGAGCTGCAATTCATGTCTGTCAATTCACAAACTGTCATCACCACTGTTACAACCCTAAGTGTCTAGGGGTAAAGGGGTGTAACATTTAGGATGGTTTTGGATGCAGGTGGGTTTCTGGTGAGGGACTAAGGAAGCATGACAACAAGTTGTGGTGCAAAAGGGATTTATTTTAAAGTGAATTAGTGACTGGTACAGTACGTACATACTGTAGGACACAATAACAAACAGTGGGGAAGTAGGGGGGTAGTACGAGAAGGTAGCAGACCTGTGGGTGTCAAAGACACAAAGTTGTTTTAAATGAGCCAGACGAAGAGAGAGGCGGGAAAGGAGAGTTGAGAAGGGACAACGCAGAGATGAGGAGGATTGTGGGTAAGAAGAAGATTGGATGATAGATTGAAATGAGGAATTTCTGGAAGAGCAAAGTTGTTTTATGCAGCTCTGTCTAATGTCAGCTGAAGAGAAGCTGTCTTTTAGTTATTACACTTTGTATTCAGTAGAAGTACAAAGTGAGTGATCTGATGCATAATCTGTTTCAAAACTAATGTGTCACAGCTAAAAGGGGCAGAAGCAAGTTAAACAAAGACCACCAGCTGGGAACGTTCCTCAGTTTCTTTGAACCCAAGAGAGCAGTTTAATGGGACTGAATCATTATTTAAAGGTTTTAAGGAGGACTTGTTGCTTACAATTACAGACACCTGGCAGATCTGCATAGACAGACCTAATTTCTCTAAACAACCCTACATAAAGGATGACCTTTAGAGACTGTGGAAACTGCATTTCAGTTTTGATTAAAACAAAATCTGTAACACTGCTTACTGTTTGTGTAATTTATATAAGACAGGAGCCCAAATATTTTTAGAGATTTCCATCCTTTTCCATGTGATTCCTATATGAAATTACATTTACAGTAATTTACAGAAGGATATTTTAACTGTTTTACCTTGGGATTCCCATAAATAAATTATAATTCAAATTTTCAATGAAATTCTAAGGAGCTCAAGTTTTATTAGTTAATAATTTCTTAGAGAATAACAAAACAATGTCCCCTCCACCTCCAAAATCGTCTTAGCAAAGTCATTTTTGAATTGAAGAAAAATAATTTAATAAAATAATACAATAAAAGAAGTACTTAACTAGTGCCTACTAACAGAAAACTTAAACTGTTTACTGTTGGATTGTACTGTACTGTTTGTCACTTACTGTACAAGGTACACACAGTTAAAACATGCAATCTTAATTGTAAAAGTGAGTGAAAAGGAAACAATTTCTCTGGTAGATGTTTTTGTATAGGTTGTTCAAACAACAAGGTCCATAAAGGTAAAATTTTGGAAAATGATTTACAGGAAAGGTAATATTGGAAAATTAATGTAGATGACAAACTGAGAAACTGTCACACAGATTTCATTAAAAGTTCAAAGTCACATATTTGAGAACAAAATGTCTTATGAAAATATTTATATTATGTGAATGAACTGAACACACTTGAAGTAAACAAAGAAATGTGGTATTCTGTATCATATTTTCCACATTTCCACATTTTAAGTCTATTGCATGCTACTTTTTTCACCTGCACATTTACCATAAACACAACTAAGAGTGCTCCTGTGGTTTTAATAAGGTCACATTATTAGGCACTGACCACCACTGAGCTGAAGATTGTTGAATCTTAAGAAAATACAATATTCCTGGTGTTCAGCAGTTTGGTGATAGAGCTGGGAGAGGTTTAGGGCACTCATTGATGCTATCTTTGCAGGAAAACAGATCTGTTTATTCAAAAGGGTGAGGCAAAGGATAGGGAGAGGACAATTTGACAGGTTTATCATAAAATTCCAAATTGAGACTGAGGAAATGAAAGGATAAAAAGTAAGTAATATCCACTATTAACATGGAATTAAACCATTCAGGAGTAACATATTGTTCCTTTCAGCTCTTTTACTGACAGGAAGAGTTTACTTTTGAATTATAGTGAATTTAGACCATTCATACATCAAGGAACCAGAATTGTTACACATAGATTATTTTATGTGTGTCCAGCCCAAAAATCTACAATCTTATTTCAAATATAGTTCTGTATGTTAAACAATAAATTGATCATGTGCAAGGAAACCTAAAAATGAAGAGTATTTGGAAAACTGGTGTAGCGGCGAGGCTTAATAATAAGGCAGAATTAAGTGTTTCTGAGCTTTCCCAAATTAGCCCTCATTTCTCTGTTCATCTCTGTGGTGCAGCCACAGAGAAACTATTCATGCAGGCTGATTTAGGGTTCCTTTGATAAGGACAGCTCCCAAAGGGGGATGCACTTAGCTAAGCCTGGCTATCATGATCAATGGTCATCCATTGGCGCCTATCTGTCTAGGGAGTGCCAGATGGACATCTGGACTGCATTCCTAAGTGTCAGGAGTAAGTGACTCATATCTCACCTTGATCAACCAATCAGGGACTGGTAGGGCCGAGTAACCCACGTGGGACTCTGATGCCCATGGAACTTTCAGCCAATCAACGAGCTGAAGTTCCTCCAGGTAAAAACAGGCAACACAGAGAGCCTGAGAGATTCAGAAGGGAAGATTCAGTGAGATTCAGTGGACAATTCAAAAGGGAATTCAAAGGAGAATTCCAGGGCAGGACGGCCCAGGAGCAGAAGGCTCCCAAGGGCAGGACATTCTCGCAGCGCGCCTCCTGACCATCCTGAGACTCAGCCCGGACAACCACGGAACGGCCAGTGTGTCCGAGTGCCAGAACTTTCCTTTGTTCTAAGAGTCTAGAGCGGAGGTTGCCAGAGAGTAACTAGAGGATCCACCCGAGGTTAGCACCAGCAGCAAGCCTCGTGAACAGGTCGGAACTGTGGACAGCTGAATCACTATTCAGAATAGCTCTTCATCAGGAACGAACCGGTCCTCTTCCTGACTTGCTGGGACCCACAGTCATCTTTTCTCCTGTGCACAAACTTTGCTAACTAGCCGGTCAGTGAGCATCAGCAGCGCACCGTCGCAAGCCGCACAGCACAGCCTGGCACCGAGCCAGAGAGCGCGGATTGGACAGCAACAAGCCTGCAACTGTTTCTTTGTCCCCGCAGGAGATCTGAATCCCCAGAGATTGGATGAGTATTCAACTTCAATGCATTACAGCTCGAGAATTCAATTGTTATCCCAACCAGTTGATATCAATTTAATTCCTAAGAGTTATGTACTTGTTTTGAGTATCGAATGTAGAAGTTATAACCAAGTTCATTTATGAAACGGTCTTAATGAATGATATACTGAACGTATGTCCTCTTGATATATGTAACTCTTTGTAACTGACTGAATATATACCTTTTGTATTCTGATAACCCTCTCGATAAGATCTGTTAGGTTTATATGCATATTCTATGTATTAATAAATGTATCCTCGTGTATTAGCACCTGTGTGTGTGCGTTGTTTGAGTTATGTCGCATGGTTGGACTCTAAAGCCATCAAAAGAATCAACTTTGTGATTTACTGCTACAATTAATAATTGTCTCAGTAAATGCCCAAACCCTACAGAACTGGTGCCTTCAGAGAGCCACTACATTTAATTTTGCTATGGCTATGATTACATATTTGGCGTCCCTGAACGGCTATGAAACATAACACTGGATTGGTCTTACAAGTGTTAAGCTGTGCTGTTTGCATATATGGCTGTTTGCTTAATGATAGTGATGAAAGCCTTTATGAAAATTTTCAACAAAAATATCTCAGAGCTGTATTCTTTATGACGTCTGTCAATGCACCTTTGTTGAAAGGAGGTACATTTGACCTTTGAGAGTGTCTAGGAGCCAAAAAGGTTAAAAAAGAAAGAAAGTGTGTGTACACACAGTTGAAGGTATTGTTTTTTTAGCTTGTATTTCTTTACAAGGACATACTGTAATTCTTTATTTATTTCAAACGTAAATTACAATCTTAAGGAGTTTCATTTACATTTCCCCTTCATCCATGAAAAGAATTTACAATTTAAAATAAATATGATTAAATTTATATAATATAAAATTTCATATTTCTTTCAAAGTCAGACTTCCAAAACATAAATATAATCTTATAACAACAATCAAAAATGTAAATGGTTGATAAGTGAGGGTAATGTTGTTCCAATTTTATAAAGCTCTAGAACACTTTATTTTCTTATCTTACACAGCATATCTCTACAGAAAAGTTAAAAAATATAAATACAATTATATAGCAGGTGCTGAATGGCTGCATCTGTATTTTAAAACATGGAGTATACACTTGAATAACAGGATCTACGAAAGTAAGTGTTATACAGATACTTACAACTGAACCTGAATAAGATGATAAACTACAGTACTGTATATACAGTATACAGTATATTATTCTATACTAATGTAACATTTTAAACATGAACTGAAAGATTGGAATTAGAGTTTTCAATACATACAGGTGTACATTATGGTTCCAGAGGATTACATTAAGATACTCTGTACAGGTAATTGAATTACCTGCATTCCCTCAAGAGATTTGGAAATTATTGAAGAAGCCATATGAAAATGTTGTAATCATTTTGAAGTTTAAATTACTAGATCAGAATATGAAATTGAAGCACCATCAGAATTTAATTATTTAATCTAACTTGATTACAAAATTTATACATTAATACATGTAGAGATACTGCTACTGTATATACAGTTTAGAAGGTGCCCTGTATTCATGACTAAAGATGGCATTATCATCATATTTATTGTATATGGTATCCTACACCTCAAAAGCACCCCACAAGAATAAAACTGATAATTTAACACACATTAAATAATTAAATAATCATATCTTATATTATAATGTTACTGTGGATTGTCAACAATACATAACCTCTATGCAATAAGAAACAGTAAAAAGAAATCGAACAGTAAAAGACAAAGTACAAAAGTGAGCTTTCAAAGGAGATTTAACATGACTAGCCTTTAACATTCCCTAGCCTGGCTGCAAAACTGGAGACTGCACCCAGGTCACCAAAATACCACATTTTGGTTTTCACTGGACATAACAGGCTAGTGTCTGGGGATCGAAAACTGTTTCATTAAATGTGTGGTGAAAGGAGAGCACAATGTCATTAGGCGACAGGGCCTTAAACCAGAATTTAAACCAGGTGTTAAAACTGGTGTAATAAGGTCACAGGATTTGATCATTTTCAGTAATTATGAACATACTGTACTGTACAGTATATCAATATATTACAACTTGTTTATTGTTGAAATATTTATTGATTACATGTTTATAGCAGAGAATATAATACAAAAGCATGCATTACCTCTGCATTCATTTTGGAAAGCCAAATGAGTTGATGAAAGGTGGTTTTGGAGGTGAAGAAATCACAGTACACCTTAGTAATCTTGCAAATAAACTCTCAAAAGACAGAATGTTGTCAGTGGTAACACCAAACATTATTTACATTCATGCTAGACTGGATCTTATTTCCATTAATAAAAAAGGCCCAAATTGTCAAATTTGTTTAGCTGATATGGAGAACCAATCAGCATTACTTTAGTCTTATCAGCACAGTGCAGTATATGATGCAGGACATGAACAAAATCACCTCATAATACATCTTAGAAAAGAATATTAAACTTAAGCTTTATGGTGTACACTATACATCCATGTTTGAAAATCCTTGATCATTAATTCACTCTGCTGGCGAAGTGACCTTTCTGTGTAAAGAAGTTCAACATGTACTGTATGTCTGAACAGCCAAGGACAGGGGCTCTAGGACATGATCAATAGGAGTAGCTGAATCCATGTTGGTTTTTAAATAAAATCTGTTGAGTGGGTCCTTTAAACAAGTGCCCTGAAAGATGTTTAACAAGAACATCGCATAGTGAAGTGCTCCTGGCACACTAACTCCAAATAGAAATCTATTAATACTAAACTAGAAGCACCTTTATTACAGCTTCTTTGTTTTGCATTTTCTGAGTAGAACATGAAAGTTGAATGGAAGAGCTGTATATTCGGAAGTGGTTTATATCGAATAAATGGAAACACAATAAATGTTTTTGCAATGGAAAAATATATCACTCAGAAAATCAACATGAGAAATGAGGTCTTGTTTTCACGTTTGAATTCAGGAGCCTCTTTTCTATTCAGGTTTATGTTCAAATATGAATGGATCGTGTGTGAGCATGTTAGTTTGAGCCTTTGATCCCCAAGAAAAGTAATGTTCCTCACAAAAGTATTTGAATTGTCTTGCTAGACAGACCCATACCTATTAATTATAGGGAATATTCAGTGACAATATCTAGATAAAAATATTCAATGAGCTTTGTCTCACTATATACAGGATTACCATCTTTTATGGAAATCTACAGAATCATAAAATTGGAAGATACCTATTCTCGGGTCTGTGAATTGAAAACATATAGTACACCCTGAACACATCATTAATGGATGTTAGGTTTACTCTACAGTGCTTTTTAAATCAGACCATTCAGTTGAGGCAAAAACCAGACTTCTACTGTGAGCTCCTTTAAGGATCATGGCTTGGGCCGTTAGTTTTTTGGAGGTTCCACCTGGAATTTGTACTCATTCATTCAGTTGTCGCAAATGGAGCACATGGGACAGGGTGTTTACATTCAGACTTTTATGGATTTAAAGCCACATTATGGGAATAATCCTACAAGACTTTTATTTGTATTGCTTACTTCGCTTTTCTCCATCAGCCACTCAACCATCAGTAATGGTTACTCTCTACCAGGTGATGTACCATGTCCTCGTCACATTACCAGGCTGACCTCAGCGTTCCAAATCCTTCCTGGTCTGTGCAGTCTCTTCCACAGTCTCTTCATACTATTACAGTCTTTTCCATCAAACCCTAGATCTGTGTTCCTTTGAGGACTTGCACACTGTATATCCAAACCTTGTGCTTCACAAGCTCCATCATTGAAGAATTCTGTCTCTGTTTTAGGGAGTTCCTTTAACCTCTTTTGGGGTCCTGTTAGCCTTATCCTCATGGGGCTTGCTGCCATTCTTTCAGTCAGGTATGCAACATATGCAACTCTCAGTGGCTTGTCTGGAGCATTATGTGAGAGCAATTTATTATTTGAGAGCCATTGTTTGCATGTAGTTCAGCAGGGGAGAAATCGGCTTGGCTGTTATCTTGCTGTTTTCTTCTAGAACTTCCAGTAGGTAACTTTAGTCACACATGCCAAAATGTGTGCGAATGTCAGACACAGACCCCACATTGATGTGCAAGATCCCACACACATTTGAGGCCTTGTCCTTGGTGTAGAACAATGTCACCTCCTCTTCTTTCTGTTCATGGACACATCTGAACAATGCAGCAGAAAGACGGCGGACTAGGAAGTGTTCAGTATATGCACTTAACAGCTCAGTTGTGTGCCCTGTCTGTAATTGGGAATACATGTGAAAAAACTGTTAATTCAAAGTGCTATAACAGGCTTTATCTAGATTTATTCCAGCCTCACTGAGCAACAGCAGCCCTTGTGATTTGACTGCTAAGATTTGTTTTAATTTGTTCCTTATAATTTGCTCTTCATTTCTGAGGAAAGCATAATTGTCATCCATGTTCGCAAAAAGTATTCATCCATGCTGGTTAAAGACTTATACCGCTATACTGCACAACAGTGAAATAAAAGCCAGTAGTAAGAATTGGTGTTTCCAGATTGGTAGGGTTGGGGACATGAAAAAGGATAATTATAGATGATTCCAATTTTCAGAAAAAGCTGGCAATTGAAAAAAATAAATGTGCTTCACCAATATCGGTATCCAAAACTTGCTCTAAAACATAAAATTGTTAAGATAATTGTTTGGACACATGATGTAAATGAATTTAAAAAAAATTAAAATGAGCTTGGTTTTTGATAACTAATCACCGGATTCAAGATGCCTTTTTCTTTACATCTTTGTGGATCGATTTTAATATTTAGTAAATTTTGTAATTCTGTCCAAATAAACTTTGTAAATAGTGTACATTTCAGGACACCTTATAATTTAACAAGCATTCCTCCTAAACTGCAATTGTAATTCCCTCCTTGTAAAATCAGCATGTGAACCAAAGGACAACTTAGCAACATTTCTGGTTCAGAAGGGCTGTTGGTGCCACGCGTAGATTAGGGCAGTTTTCTTTTGTAGTTGTATTTGAAGTGCGTATTTTTCATTCCGGGTTGTCATACTGTGACCTTTAGTCCCCTGTCATTTTTGCCAAGTGCAAAGATAAGTTCATTTTGACGATAGGCTCTTCGGGCCTTGGTGTGTAATCATCATCATTTGTGGTTTTTTTAATGCTCTGGTATTTCGTTTACTTTCATCATCGTCTCCAGGAAAACGTGTTCTGAATCAATAAGTATTTTTCTGCCCAGGCTTAAGTTCATTCTGTGCCTCACAAAAAAGGGAACTTTGTCATTTGCATTCCTCTGAAGAATAACAGCTGATTAGAACAAAACTACATCTTCAAGTTCATGCTATAAACATGGTATTCACAAACACAAAAGTAGGGCTTCATCTGTCTGTTATTTTTAGATTGCGGAGAGAATATAATGAACCGTAAAGTGCTGTCATCATCTTATTTTAATTAATTTGGGACACTCAGAATACTTCTGTTACTTGATTACCAAATGTAAAATCCAACTGTAGTTTTGTGGGACATGTTTGTTTCATTCCTTTTTTTCCATGGCCATATACCAGTACCATCAGTGACTCAAACTAACTTGAAAAAGGGTTATACGTAGAGTTATAGGTTTCCTATTGTGATGATATTTGTATATTTAAGAACTGAAAGAACAGCCTTGATAAAATTATTTATTGAAGATGTTCACAGTGCTATCGAGATGTAATCAATTCCAAGGGGGGGGGCAGGGTATTTTCAAAGGGTCAAGAATGTTAGAAGACCAAGGGAACAGAAGTGCCACGCCCATGCTGGGAAAATGCAGTATGACATGGACACCAGTGGATCAGAAGTGTGCGCACAAATGACAGGCAGCCACCTCACTGAACCCAAAAAGGATTACGAGCAAGGCAAGTGCCAGGGAAAATCCAGGCAGACAGGGGAGCAGAATCAGACGGGCTACAGGAAGGACTCAGGCAGACAGGAAACAGGAAGAAAGCAGGGAGGACTCCACTGCGAATGGTTGACTGGTGGTTCATTAGTGACACAATGCTGGAATACCCAGAAGAAGCTAATCAGGACTTAAATAACACAGACCACCTGATGCAATGTGACTTCTCCTTGCGTTTAGGTGCTGCTCATATCCTGCTGTCTCCCTGGCATTTGGTGCAAGCTGGTAGGAAGATGGAGGCATGGCTCATGGCCACTACAAGTGCAACACGCCCCACCACTTTTCTGCAAGACAGATAACAAAACTGCTCATGTGCAATACAGCATCTTGCAGCACTTGTTTCCATTAAGAGTCATCTCGATGGTGACTGCTACTGTAGCTGTAAAGTAAGAGTTTTGTGGAAACGTAAGCATAAAAAGTTAGCATACAAAACTGTACTGACATTTAATTTGACAGATGAAAATCATTTGAGGAAGATCAAGTAATTAATATCCTTAAACTTAACTTCCTATTGGCAGCTAATCCATGTATTTTCTTTGAGGGGGATTGAGTCTCCATCACAGATTGCTCTAAATATCTGCCACAAATTGTTGATGTTTCTGTCAAAAAGTATGTCATTTGCCACCTTGTAAAAGTCAACCTACAACTACCATCTTTCTTAAGTGTCTAATTTTATCAAAACATCTGTTTTGGGAGTTTGGGTATGACATACTGTACACGATGTGAGCATATCATCATAAGCTGACAGAAACTGTAGAACTGACCTACTTTTTACATCAGGAACCACATCTGGCTAATTCTATGTTTTTATATGAAATGACTTTCTAGGGCATCTGAAAAGTAATTACAGCTATTGAAGAGTTCGTCCATTCAACAATTCATTTGCAAATTTTGAAAATGTCTGTCTGGTAAATGTGCAAAAATGGAAACTCTTTTCAATTAAAAGTGTTTAGCATAATAAAGGTTTTTTTTCCCTGCAGAAACAGGAGAAGAATATTATGAAATGATCAGGTCTTCATTTATTCAGAAGCACCGTTGGCAGTGCTACCCACTGTATGTTGAAACAGTGATTTACAACAAAGGTCTGAAGAAATTTTTTATATGAAAATATTACAATAAGAAATCTGATTAGAATATTTCCAATTTGAAGGAAGAAACCAATCAAGATGTCATATAGACTGAATCGTTGTAGTATTTAATGGTCAACAAATTTAGAGTATGAGATTCTTCTTCTCTAAGGAGAATAAATGTATGGAATATGTTGGTGCTACTGTAGCTCTTTGTTTTTGGAATCTTTCCAGGTTCTTAGCAAATGGATGTTAACAGCAAAGTGTGTGGTCACAGTGTTTACTGTTTTTGCGCTTGTCGTCTTTCAGGTTATACATTCTTGGATTTGTAATTGTTTGCATTATTGTGGAGAGCCAAGCTTTAAAAAGCAAGACTGTTCCTGAATTGCCACAGTGTAAAATATTGGGAATCATTGTCAGAAAGAATAATTTCCAAATGAGGGTTCGAAATGTAGAAGGCAAAATTTGAGAGTTGGTTATTTCTTTTTCAAAAATAATAATTTTATTTCTCCTTTTTACAGATTACGTTGAAGGTGATTATTTTTGAAGGCTGCAAATTTTTACAAGAATGATATTGTTGAAGCTCACTTTGGATCAGATGCTACTGATGCATCAATATAGCTTTGAAAACATAACTTAATAAATTGCATCAACTGGTGAAAAAATAAAGCCGCCCCTTCCTGAAATAAAAGAAACTTCTGTTCTCCAATAACAGCACCTTGCACTTGTCACAATGTCACACTATAGATTAGAGGACTTGTTCCAGAACTACTCAGAACTCAGTGGTATTTCCGGTAACACCACCATTCTCAATTCAACTCTGAATGACACTGGGCCTCACCAGCACTTTGCAATTGAAGAAATTCTCCTGAATGTTCTTGGTCCTAAAAGATCTTCCTTCTTCCTCCCTGTTTCCCTCACCTACCTCCTAATCTTCATAACAGGAGTGGCAGGCAACCTTCTTACCTGCACAGTGATAGCCAAGCACCAGAAAATGAGAACTCCCACCAATCTCTATCTGTTCAGCTTGGCTATATCTGATCTCCTGGTTCTGCTCTTTGGAATGCCTCTGGAGATATACGACATGTGGCAGAATTATCCTTTCCCTTTAGGTGAAGGAGGGTGTTACTTCAAAACTTTCCTTTTTGAGACGGTCTGCTTTGCCTCAGTGCTCAATGTGACCGCTCTCAGTGTGGAGAGATATATTGCAGTCGTTCACCCACTCAAGACCAAGTACGTCATGACAAACACCCATGCCAGGAGAGTCATCACTACTGTTTGGGTGGTTTCCTTAATCTGTGCTATCCCCAATACCTCTCTCCATGGGATTTACTACCTCTACCTCCCTAACAAGGAGAAGATACCAGAGTCAGCCATGTGCAGCCTGCTGAAACCCACATGGATCTACAATCTTGTGATTCAGATCACCACTGTTTTCTTCTACTTCATCCCCATGACCATAATTAGTGTTCTCTACTTGATCATAGGCTGCCATCTTAACCGTGAGAAAAAGTTCCCAATTGGCAAGTTGGGGAAGAATTGTAGCACTAAAACCAGCTGGAAGATTCACTTAGAGAGTGGGAGACGCAGGCAGATCACCAAAATGTTGGGTAAGTAGGTTTTGCGCTACTACTGTATATCTTGCCACTGAATGCATCAAATGCCTTTTGCTGAAATGTATTCTTGACAGTATTAACCTGTTCAGTTGTTCTGATCCTTTAAAAAACAGCTTTCACATACGCGTGTTCATTACTAAACATGCTCCATAACCTCCTTCCTTAGGTGTAATTATAGTATATCTTCGGCACATATTATCTAGTGTTGTGTCATGGTGTCTGAAACCAAGTTATGAAAACCTGTTGTAATCAATTAAAGAGACTAGTAGTATACCTTGCAAATAAAGGTGATCTTCATTACTGTATAATCGAATTATTATAAGATTCAATTTTATTTCACAATGGCACATGATCCATGCACAATATTGTATTTATTGTCCAGGATTTCTGTTTACAGTATGTCGGAAAATCTCACTTTAGGTTCTACTTTAATGGCTAGAAATTAATATCATGTTTGACTTTTTGGCTGATCAAATACATTCTATCAAATGAGCTCATTCAGGCAGGCTTATTCTATTCTAGATATTTTGAGCAACTATCTTTCATATCTGGAATAACCATTTAAGATAAGCCAGGGATTTACGAGGTAATGGTTGACCTCCTGGTAATTTATTATTGTGTGTGTCTTTCTTGCACAGCTGTAGTGGTAGTGGTGTTTGCTATCTGCTGGGCTCCCTTTCACACGGACCGTCTGCTCTGGAGTTTCATCACGCAGTGGACAGATGTCATGCACACTGTCTTCCAGTATGTGCATGTCATTTCAGGGGTCTTCTTCTACTTGAGTGCCGCTGTCAACCCTATCATCTACAACCTGCTCTCCACCCGCTTCAGGGAACGCTTCAGGGAACTAGTGTGCAGCAACCAAGGCAGCACAGCCTCTCACAACAGCTCCCCGGCCTTTTCCAAGATCCTCAAGAGCACGTCTCTTATTTACCATGTCCCAGTGAAGCAAGAGGTGCCCAAGTACCTGCAGCCTTCCATGATTTCCCACCTGAGCTGGGAACATGAGGATGAAACCACATATATGTAAAGCTGCAGAAAAATGCTCTCTGTGTTTTTTTTTATGTTTCAAGCCCACCGCTGGGTAAAGAAAAATAAAACTGCTTACTGTTTCTTTCCAGAGGATCCAAAAATGGACCTGAGGACTCGAGTGGAATCTCCCAAAAAGTATAGATCTCTGGGCCAAAAGAGAAATTTCAGGGACCCTCCCCACTAAGATTATATCATAATATTTGTCATGCTATGTTTCAAGAAGGACAGACAGTCTTGTGATTCTTCAAAAGAAGACTTGCATGGTGCACGTGGACCATTTAGTAAGGTAAAAAAATATATTTTTGCTCTCCAAAACCACAGCAAAGGTTTTTCCTGTGTTCCAGTATTGGATCAAGTTAGGTCAACATAAGAAATCTTCATGCGCCAAAAAAGTCTTTCCTTAGTCCTTGTAACTATGGCATGTGAACCTTTAGCTCAAGGTATTTTTGAAAATGAATTCCACTGGAATATTCCCCATGGGAAATGCCTGTCAAAATATATGTTTTTGATTATTAGTGACACTGCTATGTCAATTATCTTCTGAGCACTAGTTACAATCTGTTCTAGACTGCTGCATTCAGAAGAAAACAACACGAGTGTTATAAAAGCGAGGAAAAAACTAGAAGAAAAGGATATACATACGAAATATAAAAAAATCCTTGCACATTATTTAGACTACTTAACCATTCTTTAAATAGTTTCATCTCACAAGACTCAAATGCGGCACTGGACTCTTACTATAATGCCTACTGCCTGCTAGATCCAGCCAATTTATATTTGTTTCTGTATGATGCTTATCAGTCATCTCAGAGATGGAATCAAACACTACTCTTTTGCAAAACCTGATTATTAAAGCATTTGTGGCACATGGCTTTTCACTCTTAAAGACTGTCCTGTCACTGTCCCTCTGGAGTCGTCACTATGTCATTGGCGAAAGTACTAAAAGCATTCTACTGTAGTTTGTTTTTAAATGTTCTGAGGTCTGACCCTTTATTTTTTCGTTTCTGTTAGTTTCAATACTATCGCAATTTTTCTGATGGGCTGCTAGTTCCAACACAGGATACAAATACAAGCTCTTAGGAAAATTTGCTTTGTTGACAGTGAAATTAGGGTGTAAGTCCTTTAAACCACCAGAAAACACTGGACAGCAGTGACAATATCAAAATGAAATGCTATATACTGTATTGTTTTTTCTTATGTGTGCAAATGTGTACTTACATGTTACTGTATATTTGGGTACATGTTTTTTATTTGTGTGTTTAGAAATGTTTTATTTGAAAATCTAATGATTTTTGCTGAATCAATGTATGCCACTGTGATGATGAGTTTCTGAGATAGCTTTTTAGCTTTCACTTGCCAGTAGTTTATATTTTATTCTTTATCTGGAGTATTTGTAATTTGCTTTCTTTTTACAAAACACCTTGGGAATGCTAATCTTATGTCCACTGATATGAACAAACAAAAAACACACAGTGCATATCTGCTTATTGCTGTTATAATGTTGAGAATTTATGCATTTTAGGATAACTTCTTGTAAAATATTCTGCATAACCACCAGACCTCCTACATGGAGAACAGACACAATTGCTGCTTTATTTATCGAGTTGAAATCTGTATGTTGAAAACACTCTCACTGCCTTCTTCTGGTTCCCTAGAACTGGAAAGGTTCACCTAAACTGAGGCCCATATTAAACTACAACTTCAGCCCACCAGACAGTGATAAATATTAAATCTAATGCCTGATGGAAGCCTTTAATACAAACAAAAGTTGCTGCTTTTACAATTTTATGAATTGTGGGTGAGTCCAGATGTTGATTTCAAACTCAGCCTTATTTGTTTACAGATAAACATTACTGTGACTTTAGTTTTGCAGTATTACAGTGTAGATGTTTATTACATGGTGGCTGAGTGCCATTGTGATATACAGTAGTTCTATATTTTTCAAACCTGTTTCTGGAATATACTGTATGTCTGCTAAATAGTCCGTTAGAAACATAGCTACTGTATGTGGGGCTATTACTTTTGTGATCATTGTAACTCAGTCCAATGGTCTGGTTAGAACTGAATGCACAATGAACTTTTAAACGAGTCCAAAGTTATTTAGAAGGAGTGCAGTTAATATATATCTGACCATAGTTCTCAGAATCTGAATGTACCCTTTATTGATGACAGCTCATTTATTGGTGTTATCAAGTGTTGTGATTGTACTATATGTACACATCTGTAAGAAGTTATAAATAAATTACATTCTTTACAAAGTCTGATGATTGAACAGGAAAATGCAAATGCAGTACACATTCTTGATTTGGATATCTTTGCACAGTGCAAACTATGTAATGCAAACCACTCAGCAAAGCCTTACAGGTTACAGGTTTTAGTGGAATTTATCATACAACTGTTACTAGAAGCATAACAATAACAAATATACTTGAAATTAGAAGACAGGCTCACTATATTTTAGAAATCTTTTTAATATATACAGTAGTTGTTATTCTCATTAACTTATTACATTATTTTTGTTTTCTGAAAATTGTAAAAAAAAACAAGTGTTTTATACTTTCATGAATTAAAGAAATGAATACATTTAGAAGAAATATGTTTATCGCTTATTCATACAGCTTTAGTTTTCTGGAATATTGTACAGGTTTTCAAGTAAATCACTATGTATCCTTGGATTTTCATCATATCTGTAAATGAGTTTTATTTTTCATATTGAACTTTGAAAAACTATAATTTCTTTAGATGGATACCATGTAACGGACATCAGACAACACATATTGTATATATTGCATTGCTTCTTGTAATAATATTATACTATACCAATTGAACTGCAAAGGTAACACTTAAACCAAAAAAATAAAGTATTTCTATGGATCTGAAGTAATTTTAGACCACATATGTTTATCCAGTAGGTTGTGTAATATCCTTTAATCAGGTTAGAAAACTTTTTTTAGATTTTTATTTTAGAACTTTGATTCACATTTACCCTAGACAATAAAAAACAGAAATATTACTTGAGAAAAAAATGGAATAAACATTTACATTATTTTTCATGTTTTTTTTTCATCTGGGATCAAGGTTAAATTAATAATAGTTTATAAAAACAGAATGTAAGATTACTATCTTCCTAAATCCACAAGTCACCAGTAAAAAGGATCTGTTTATGCATTTACAATTCACCGCAATTTGTATTTTTAATAAGAAACAAAATAGTCTGTGTTACAACCATGACTCTCCTATAATCTTGCCACAACCCACTGAGGCAGTTCCAGTAAAAACCCCCATGGCTGACAGAAATAATTTACAGAAACAGCATGGTGCATGATTAGTATGATTTTCCAGGGAGTTTTAAGGTCTGAGCTTTAAAAAGACATTTCCTTCAGGCTGGAGGTTTCCCCTAATGGAACTGTGGTCCTGAAACAATTCTTCATTTGTGTGCAGTTCCATAGCCTCCTTCATGCTGTGCATGTTCAATTCCTGGCTTCCGAATCCACCAGTGCTTTGTTTCTGAATCTGAATGTCTCCTAACTTCTCCAGTTCATTCAGCACCTTCCATATATTTCCAAATCGGAATTTCAGGGCAAATGTAAACAGGTCATTTGCAACATCAACAGGAAAGCATTAACCAGTTATCAAAATGGTACATATGGATAGTACGGTATCTTTAATGTTAAGCAGGATTAAAATAAAAAATGGTCCAAACTTCAATGTTCCTCCCCAAATAGTGTCGATCGTACGTAGGACTGAAGTCTCTGTTCTAGACAGACCTGTACCTACAATTGAATCTCATTTTACTTATGGCCAGAAAACCTTCCTATAGCATATTTCAATAATGAAGGGAAATGTACAGGAAACAGAACAGAAGTGCCCCATTAAAATTTATTTCACAACTCAATTGTCAAATGTGGTATAAAAGCATAAATGGAAATTTGCAGAATGGAAAATGATGTGCTGATCACTCCACTTTCAAATAAATGGAAATGCTTGCCATAAAAGGTCGAATGTTTCCAAGGGTAATGCTAACACAGAGGAAGTATTTACATGCACACTGATTTTTTTTTTTACTTCCCAGGGATGTGATAGCATAAAGCTTGCTGACCTTCCTCAGTTTTGTGCATCTACTACTAGATCACCATGGCTGAAGGGTTACTTCAACAGCTAATGCTAATCATGCTGTTTGATATAAAATGTGGACAGTTTGTTAAATGAATGAATAATTCCAGTGCCATCTTATCTAAATTACCAGGCAGATAGGAGGAAAGATGTTGGCACTCAGACAAGAAGCTTATTTACATAGGCGTGTAGGTGATTTGAATGCAAATCCTTTCTTGCATCAGAAATGGAGAGTGTCCCTTGTAGACTACAGACAGGTGCTTTTAGGTTAAGCCTTTGTCACACTACAGGACTCGACTTCTAGTCAGAGAGCTTATCAAATTTAACAACTGCAATTGCTGAATCTTGCTGCCTTTTCTGTTCTAGAGGGTGTCAAATTATACAACTAGGAACCGCAGGGGGTGACTAATTACACAATTCCTTCACGACTTTTCATCACGGTTCCAAATCTCGTGTTACGCCGCGAAAGTACCGTGAGGTCACCTCATTTTGGCAGCCAGTCAATGTGGAGCTCACCGGAATAAGAGGAGGAGCACCGCACGAAAGTACAACAAATATGAAATGACAAACACGAAACATCTAACAGACATCTGTGCTGGCTCCAAAGTTCGATGAGCCTCTCCTCCATTTGCACAGTCCAAAACACTCACTTTCTTTCTTTCTTTGCAGCTGCATTGTATGCATTGTACTTCTGGTTGAGCGCTCATTGGATGTTTACTGTCGCAGACACAAGAGCCCACCCCTACGACCAGTTTGAGTTTCTCATAGCGAGTCCCAGAGAGTGGTAGGGGCCGTAAAGAGCACTATGACTGAGTCGCTGGGGGTGTCACACTACACAACTGACGGTAACGGGCGCGCACTGCGACTCTCTACAACTCGCTGTGATTTTCTTACAATTATGTAAAGGACGACTACTACTGAAAATCCTAGGAAAAGTCGTATTATGTGTCACTGGCATTAGGAAGAGCCCTGTGTAGCGATCAAGGCCAAAGGGAAAAGCTTAGCCGAATATTAAATTGTGGAGGACTTAAAAAACTGTAGCAATTGCCTAAATATTTAATGTCCACTCTCAGCTCCCTTTCCCCCAAGAGATTTAATTTCCTTCTCATTTTTTGTTTATGTCAGGTTAATATTTTGATAACTTTCTACCTAATCGCCATGTGTAAAAATAGCACTGCATTTCTTTTATCTCAGCTGATGCGAGGTGGAAACAGAAGCCTACTTTGCAGCCCCTTATTCACAAGACTGAATCTTAAAGAGTGTTCATGACGCACAACTCACTTTTAATGAGGGTTGGGATATGTACTGTGTGAAAACAGTCAGAAGAGAAAAAAGTTTGCTTTCACAGCACTATAAATAACGCTTCTTATCAAGTCTAGGCACTCAACAAGAATGCTAAAACCTTATGCTATTGCTGAAAGCCCATATATTTTGTCTGTATGTTGTTTGCATGCAAGTACACTACTGTATGTGTGGGATGCGGGTAAGTTATATCCCTATGGACACTACCTTTGAATTTTACAAAACCTCAGAACTCAGAAGATGTTTTTTAACATCTTTGGCAACGGTGTTCCAACGAATTTTCTCAATATGGTATTACATACATTTCACATCAATCTAGATGAGAATGAGATCATGCTCTGGTGCCTTTCGTGTTAGTTTTTAATTCTGAAAACAGAAATTTTGAGGCTCTCAGCCCTGCGTCTTTCAATGTACATTGAGCCACCTTGAAAAAAATAATATTTATAACAAATGGAGCTCTGTATAAACAGTGGTATTTATTTTGAATTCATTCTGCTCTTTGAAGGTGAAGAGAACATCTATAAATAAAATCTGAGGACTTGCTTGTATAAATGCAATAAAACTAAGTGGCCTGTAGGGTTTATAGTTTTGGTTGGATGTAAAATGAGTTGGTTGTCTTGACGCAGTCACACATTGACATTAAACATACAGTACCTCACAATTCTCTCAATTCAATATTAATGTACTCTCAGAGGTAAGAATGTGGCACATTAGCTAGAAGGTGTTAGGAAGCAAACATTCCTACATTTTGGTACTGTTGGAGATTTGTGTCCAGTAACTGCTGCCCAGATGAAAGACACAAAACCTACATGCAAGGTAAGCTGTTTTTCCACCTTCATGAGCAGTAACACAATACTTTCAAAAACTGTAGGTGAGCCAGTAGAAAACAATATAGCTCATGATGTCTAACTATACTGCCATAGCCAGGTGTTTATATGTAAAAAAGTATTTGTATCCCCTGAAGATCATGCCTTTGTTCAAACTTCTTATTCCCAGTCTTTAGCACTGTATTAAACAAAGATGTCTTGTTAGGTGAGCAACTGGAATCAAATGTCAAAATATGAAACTGAGAATTTTAAACATTGCACTTTTGTGGTCTTCCACAAGTTTATTATTTTGTCACTGTAAATATAGTTTTCCTTTCAAGACGGCATAATCTTTTAGAGCCAATGGAAATATATACCACTTCTTGTTATTCATATCTCATGACGATCCTTGGCTACTAAGTAGGTACTTTTTCAAAATTTTATTCAGAAGAATTTAGGATGTGAATGTAGGTCTTCGAGGAATCCGGACCACATTGTATGTGTTGAGTCCTGGTGCATCGAAGCCCGGAGACTGACCCTTCTTGTCGAAAGGATAAAAGTTAAAGAGCTGCCCATCTTGAGCTTCCAGTGAAACAGAGGCAGTGCTGACTCGTAAGACACAGGGGTATTCTTTCTCAAAGATAACCTGGAAGACCCTGTCCTCCAGGTAGTTGAGCTTAATTGTCCTATACCGTTCAGGGATCAGATCCTCTATATGTGGACCAAACTGCTGCATGATTAGGACCCCATCTGATCCAGTTTTAATCTCATAGAAGGTGATGTTGCTGTAGGTATAGAAACCAACATAAGGGGCAGGATTGGGTGGAGGTGCCAGAATGCGTCTGGCTTCTCGGAAAGCTGTCTCCATGGCTGGGATTATATAGCTGTAAGTCTTAGCTACCAAGTCTTCCTCTTGTGGCCTGCTTCCAGCCATGAGCAAAACCAAGCCCATCTTTAGCCGTGGCACCAAGGAGAAGGTAGCTGAGTAACCATCCAGATCTCCATCCTTCCGTAATACCTCGTAGCCAAGCTGCTCATTCACCTCCCAGGGAGTACCTGTCCAGTTGGCGAAGTAGTCCTTGTCACAGCGAAAGAGGGGCGTCATCATAACCTTCAGAGTGTCAGGCTCCAGGATCTTGCGGTGATAGGCCCCCAGAAACACCATGGCCAACTTGGCTAGGTCAGCTGCCGTGGAATACATCTGCCCAGAGGGACGGTACCAGCCCAGGTCATAGAGAGGTGCTGGCTGTCCATTACTGTAGAAGCCCACAGCCATCTGGTTTTGAATGGCGGGAGTGATATCAAACCCTGTGTCCTCCATCCCCAGCCGGTCCAGGATGCTGTCAGAGATCCAGCGTTGGTAGTCTGTGCCCACCACCTTATCCGCCAAGACATGAGCCAGAAGGGAGAAGGCGAGGTTACTGTAATGGCATCTTGGGGAGAAGAGAGAAGAAAGAGAGAAGAAAGATCAATTAGGAAATGTTACATGACTTGGGATTCTGTCAAATCAGCAGAGTTTTTTGCGTGAGTATGAAGTCCTTCTATATCTATCAAAGGATGAAAATTTTATCGGAATTGGATTCAAGATAAATCAATTAAAATTATTGAATACGTTGAGCACCAAAAGAAACATATCACTCTATTCAAACATATGTGGTTGTAGAAAAATGAAGTATATGGATATTGGTTACATGTTTTACATGTCCATTGTGATTAAATGATCATGATTGACTTTGACAAACTTGAGTGACTCTGACTCATATATAAGCACTTAATCAGCTCTGTAGTGAAAGATTTGATTGCGCACAGGTAGTGAAGTGATTTAACCTGTTGAATGTCAAGCTCGTCGAAAAATAAAAAAATAATAAGTATGCCTTATTTGTCAAGTGAACAGCACTTTTGTGCATTCAGCATTTTGGAGGCTAGATAACATAACTGCACTTCCAGCTATATTAGGGCTGGTCCTGGCAAAACCTAGCAAAACTTTAATGCCAAACACAGTTCTTCCCAATCTGGTCAGACATGAGACCTCAGTGGGAAGTTTTACAAATACAAATCTCAGTTTTTTGTATCAAAGCCAGATAAAATATATGAATTATACAGTAATTAGTTATCATGTTAAAAAGAAAGTTATATAAGTAAATAAACAAAAAGTATATACGGGTGTAGAACTGGAATTTGCAGTTACAGTTAAGTAGTTAATTCCTCAAGAGGGAATATGTTTAAATCTATGTGAAAAAGGTGATAAATCCAGAGGTGGACCATGACCATATGTACTAAAATTGCATGAACTTTGTATTTATAGTCCAAATATTACAGAAAAATGTTATGCTATTGAGTTGTGAAGTCAACAGATTCAGAATCAGGTGACAGTTACCAACAAAACAGGTGGTTTATTGTGCTGCAAAAAATACACTGAATTTCAATTTATTGAAAAGAGCTTTTAGCTTTTATTGAAAGCTATTTTTTTTATGTCCCTTCACATAATGGGTAAATGTAAAATGTATAGAGAAGGTCTTTATGAGACAGGCCTATATGGTTAGTCTATTCTGAAATCAGCCTGTTTATAGGAGAATGTCGTGAATATTATTTTACAGTTAATGCATGATTAACAAATCTCCTTTTAAACCTCTGGGTTTAAAAGGTTGAAATGGTTGATATGCAGCAATCAAGACACATGCCATGTCAATGGGATCTCACAGGATCCGAGGGTCAGCTGCATTTTCTTGGATCCAGAATCTAGATTTCTGGTTACAGCATGCTTGGAAGCTTTATTGGAAATCAACTGATTCCGTAGGCTTTTCCCTTTTAGCCTTACCTGGTACCTGGGTCAGCGACTAACACGTCATCTTGCAAGAGATTGATAGCAGCCTGTGTCTTTCCTTTCCACAGCAGGTTTGTCGCCCTCAACCGTCTGGGCAACCCTGTGGGTTAAAGTACACACACCCAAGGACACTTAATCCCGGTTACACCCTCTTTACGCAACTATAGCACTGTGTGACTATTCTTCATATCCACAGATATAACAAAAAATGCAGAGGAAAAGGAAGACCTTGAGGCTGTCTCAGATTTCCTTTTTTCCAAATGTCAGCTGTTACTTGTTCTCTGTGCTTAATGGGACCTCACTGATCTTTCCTGTATGTTATCGTTGACAAGGCATCAGTTCTGTGCTTGCTTGTGTCACCACCTCATATTTGCCAAGCAATTAATCCTGTGCTGAGCCTGGGCCTATGGATCAACCAAAACCTTCAGTAACAACCACTGCCTGTCTCTCTCAAGCTCTGAATGCACATATCTTACTGTAAATGCTGCAGATTGCAGTCTTCCCACTAACTCGCTTTAATCCTTGTGCTGGATCTGACCTCAGGACGGATACAGATAATGGACTAAGTGCTAGTTGCTGTCAAGACTCCCCATTTGTCACGGTAAAGAGTTTGCATTGAGATTTGTCACTGGGATATGGTATGTCTCTCCTTTCCCTACAGGTCTGTGATTTTGCACTGTCATTAATTGCTGGGGATTCAGTTGGACCCCAAAAAAGGACTCAAACATTGATTTAAACAAATGTAAAAAATAAAAGAATGCTGTTAATTCAGAAGAAGTGAGCTGAAGATGGAAAACAAACAGTCCAATTTATGACATATGGTACTGTATATAACCCATTAAATTGTGACTTAATAGTACCTGTCCTTCTCTGTTTTATTAGGCTGCTTTACCAGATATGGGACTTTCTTCAAGGAAATATATATATACATAAATAAGGAAAATATACAACATATACATAAAATATACAAATGTAGAAATTAATGTGCTTAAATACAGAAAGAAAGCCTTAAATTAGTACTGTAGATACTTGAACCTTTGTTAGCAAAATATTCGCATTTTTTTCCAATCGATTACATTGAAGCCAAACAAAAAAGATATATGTACTGTACTTATAAAGCATATACAGCAATTATATATTGAAATAAACTTTAGAATTTTGGTTTTAAGAGCAATATTTATGTCAATATTTGTGTCAGATACAGTGAAGTGAAAACATTTTAGAAACTATTTTATTTACGATTTGTTTTTTGTATACTGTATTTAGAGAGACTTTTAGGATGTTTCTTTATAGTTCCCATCTGCAGAGATAAATTCTATTCCTGTATTACGTGTTACCTTGTTAACTGCGTAAATAATGTGTCAAAGTAATGCTGTGATTAATTAAGAAACAGATGTGATTAATGGAAAAGTCCAGAAATAAGGAAATTACCTCAATATGCTTTTTTTATAAAAAGGCTTCCTTTTTATAAACTGTAATATTTTAACAGAGCTAGAATTTAACTGGAGTTGCTCAAATTTGTTACAATTAATGATTTTATTTCTTGAAGTCTAGATGCTGTTTAAAATACCTTAGGAAACTACTGAATTCAACAAAAATAATGTTCAGAACTACAGGACTTAAAATTATATTAAGTTTTTTGTAATTGTGCACATATTGCAACAGAACACATAGTAAAGTAGAACGACAAAGGCCAGCATTCAAACTGTATAATTTATTCATAGTTGTGATTGAGTATGAGGATGTAGTTTTTATGAAACCTTCTTCATCATGCACTGTCATGCCTAAAGTCAGATTTTTCAATGTCCTCTTTCTTACCTTTTGAGTTTTGAAATAACTAATATGAGTTAGAATCAAAAACTAAGTCATCGCTTGAATTTGTCCATTTTAACCTACTGTACCAGTACTGTATGTCTTTTGAATGTGGGAGAAAACCCATGTGTCACCATTGCAAACCCCTTCTCTTAAGGGCGCTCCAGCCCTTCCTTGTTTGTTATTCATTACCCGCACCTGCTCCCTGTTCCAGCCCCTTTTCTGTTCCCCCTTAAAAGCCAGATGCTGACGCCAATCCGGGCTCTGCATTGGTTCCCGCATCATGCGAGCCCGGGACCTGGATGTGCCTGGCTCCGTTATGGTTTTAGTTTCTGTTTCTTGTTCCCGTTCCCGTGCCCTCTGCCAGTCCCGACTCGGTTCTGGTTTTTAATCGTCTGTCTCGGATGGATTGTCTGGCCTTGGACTTTTGCCCTGTTTATGGAATTCTCTTTGGATTTGGACTCATCCCTGGATTGTTTGCCTCGGTCACATCTCCCCCGACCACCAGCACTCCTTGGACACGCCCCCCTGTTTTTATTCCCGTATCCTGCATGCTTTTTTTCCCAGTGTTTAGGGTCCGGAAAGAACGCTTCGTGACACCATGCGAATGTGAAGGAGAACATATACTTTAAACTTCACGCAGATAGCACCCCAGGTCCGAAATCGAACCCATGGCCCCAACAGCATGAGGCAGCAATGCTAACCACAGTACCACTGTACTGCCCACTTGAGGGAACATTCCCTGGTAATTACCGGAGAGCTGGCTTGCCATCCTGCGTAGCGTAACTGAGGAGGTTCTGATCTGCACTTCACCACTGTCCAGAAAAATCAGCCCATCAGTGATATACTTAAGCTCTGAGTCTCGGGATTTCCCCAGGGGGTTCTTAATAGTAAAATTCTCCACGTATTTTTCCAGAGGGTCATCCAGGGAGCCCACTTTGCCTTCCTCCCAGAGACGGTAGAGCATCAGCGTAGGGAAAATCTTTGAGAGACTGGCGACCCTGTAGCACACACAACACAGATATGTGAGTCACAGAGACAAATTCATTAACATGAAAGAGACCTCCACTCATCTGCAGAATTCCTTTGTGAAGAAGTCTCTTTACCCACAAAACAATTCCAAAACTTTCAATATGCTTAATTCCTGTGTGCTGCTATTCCTAATGAACTGTACTTCCCCTGAAGGGAACATTTACCACTTAAATAGTCTGTCAACAAGGACTTCACACTTTTGCCTTTTTGACAAGGACAAGTCTCAGTTATGTGATATTTCATACATACAGCTCACTCCCAGTGCCATAAAATGAACACAATAATAGGCTTAAAAATAAATCATGACTGGCTTATTCATAAGTTCCCCCACATTTAATTAGAAAAATAGCGTGCCTGAAGGCAAAAGAGCAGATGTTTCAGCAAATCAGTGAATTTCCAGGTCTTCCATTAAAGGTTATTAAGTGTTGTGTATGAGTCAGAGGTTGACTAATCAGTGGCTTACATGTAAGGTGGCTGACACACAACATGCTTATGTGTTAAGCTAATGGCGCCTGATCTGCTCCATTTCTTCAAACTCCTTTACCTCGTGGTGTCCCTGGAAAAAGGCTACTACGCCTTCATTAAAAATTATATCTGGCAATGAGTGATGCTGTTTACTCTAATTGTGAGAAAGTGAAATGGCATGTTGAAAATTCAGCTGCCAAAAATAACAGTTGTGTAAATATTGACATTCAATGACATGTCCCTGTCTGGTATACCTGAAAAATATAGTAACAGAAAAAATACATCCATAGATACTTTGCAGCCTGCAAGTAAAGATTAGTAGCCCCAGTTATAGCAATATCTGTAAATCTTCAGTTTTATCTATAATAACAATATCCTGACAAACATTTTTGAACAAGAAACTTTGACTACAGATAGCAAAATGCTATTTCTCATAATCAAAAGTACTTGAGCTGAGGGGGAATATCATTCCCATTGTTAATCGAATCATTTCCCATGGTACAACAGTATTCCCCATTTACAAAGAGAAGTGGTCCCTTGTTAAGAATGTTCTTAAGAGATTGTTCCCCTTAAAACGATTCCCAAATGGATATCATGTATGAAATCCATTACTTGTCTATTAGATCCCATTCCCTCTGCTTGATTTCAATTATTTTTCTCTACTTTCTGCCTTGTCCTTAACATAATAAACGAGACCTTGAGCACTGGTGTGGTACCAACGGCTTTTAGTTTGTTATAATCAGATGACATCACTCATGTTGTACTCAGTCAAGAGGGAAACTCCTTGTCCTCCAGACTGACGAAGCTTCCCCCCATACACCTTCTTATACATTGAACAATTATCAAAAGCATGAATGTGAAAAGTACAAGTTCTTAGTTATTTTAGATCCTAATAAATGTGATTGTGGGACGAATGTGTTCGAGTTTATATGGCATAACTCGCCTAGCTGAGGCAGCCTGACCATAATAATGAGACAGAAGGAACCTTCCCTCACTTTCTCGAGGAATGAGCCAGGGAGCTGCGGCAAGGGTGACAATTGTGTGACGGGAGGCATGCAAGAGAAATCCACAAAGGAAAGTCCAGAAGGCAAGTTGTTTACATATGTTGGAGAGCGCAAGTAGGCAAGATAAGAACCTAACCTTCTTCCTGAGTATCAGTATGAGCTCGAGGACTGAGTATGAAAACTGAAGCAAGTTTACAAAGGAGGTTCGCATCTTGGCAACTTCCAATAATTTACAACATTTGGTTTGCTAATTTGAAGATCCTTAGTCATTGTCTAACAAAAAACAGTAAATCTGCTTTGGCATTATGAAGGAATTGTTAATTAAAAAACCTCCATGCACAGTTGCAAATATGCCTGCACATTAATCTGCATCTTTATGTGGTCATTGGAAATTTTTAAATGTATTCAGATTGCCCATCTCATTAAAAGACTTAAAGCATAGTTCCTGGTCTATAACTGGAACAAATCCAATTATATAAACTCAGTGATACATGACTGTGATTTATATTACAGTTTATGTAAAAGGACACCAAAATTTATTCCTACTTGTTTTGGCAACAGCCACAGTGCATCTACATTAGCATGGGAAGGACTTAAATAAATTAAATTTAAAATGCTAAATGGAAACATCTAATGTTATGCATAACATAGCTTGAACAGACTTATATGGAACTTCAGAATAGAAATAAATTCATAAATGAATGATTGTTTAATTTATTAGGCAGTTGTAATCTCTTCCAAGTTAAACCAGCTACTGAGAACTCATTAAGGTTAAAGAAGGTTAAAATTACACTGAAGGTTGGAGTTTATTACCATTTAAAGCAACATTCTTTTAAGAATAATCAACAGGGAGATTCATTTTCCAGAGACAAAAGCCCTGTTTAAAGAACATAAAAATTGGGGATTTTAAAATATTAACATTTCTGAATAATAAAAAAATCAGATATGCCCCACCGGCACAATAATAATAAAATTCAGAAAGGAACAGTTGTTGTTTTTTCTGCAGCTCAGAATCTCATTATCAGATTCAGCATTAAAGATTAAAGATTAAAGAAGTCTAACTGTAACCTGGATATAACTTTTCACAAAAGGTTTCCAGTCTGAGACTGTGGCTAGCATGCCATTTTACTAAAATTAAATATATATACAGTATAGCTCTACATCTAAGGAAAGCACTTTTCTTAGCTCTCTTAAAATAATGAAACCAGTGCTCCTACTGTATGTGCTATGGTCATCCTCTTTCAATAAAATAAAAATACATTATGTGTACCAGAAATGTAAAGTGTATTTCATGTATATATCTTTTTTGGTTCCAAAGCATACATCCTTTTAACACAATTTGAACTGTTATCATTATTATGCTATTAAATTGGATGCTGTAAATGTGATTTTACTGTGTGATGTTCAGTTTTTCTATGTTCAAAAGGAAAAAAATATAGAGAAAAGCTGAAAATTTAGATCACATCAATACAAGTGAAGCTGTGGGTTATAAAGTGGAATTGTTATTTCAAAAGCTTCAGATAATTCTTTTTTCTCAAGAAGAAACAGAACTCAATTGCCAATTGAACACAATTTAAATCGGCAAATCACACATCCTTAATCAGTTCTGCAATGTCACACTTATCCTGTGTTGGGAAAATAGTTACAAATTATTATGTAAGGGAATATTTAAGTTAAGATGTTGAGGAAAGATTCTTTTAAGGAAGCAATGTATTACATTATGCAAGACTTATACATACACTAAACAGAACACGGTAACTGATTGTTTTTTTTTACAATTTTCACTCAAGTACTTTTTCTCATACAAGTAGCTTGTGATTTTACATCAGCGTTACTTTTTAAAAATTGCTGTCCCCTACAGAGATCTTAACTGTTAGTTCCTTTTACTAACTTCATTCATACTGGTTCAAACCACAATAAAGTCAAGCAAAATCACATCTACAGTAATTGTCTGAGATTGCCTAAGCTAGTATCTAATCAACAGGAAAAAGTCTTAGTGTGTGTTATTGAGAAGTGTTAAGATCACCTGCTGCATTTCATTACTATTGTCTTAAAATTGTCTCATTCTCTTCTAGCTGCTCAGGATAATTAAAATGAATTCAGTACATCAATTCCTCCTTTAACACTTTGAATAAAATAAGATAATTTGCGATTGTTTCTTGAATGAATATGCATCACTAATTGGATTTATAAATATCAGATACATATGCAGACTACAGAATTAATCCTTCTCTCCCTGTACTAATTATACTGACATGCAAGTGAGTGAACCTAGCTCATCATGCATATCATATACCATGTCACTTGGTTTGACAGATACTTGAATATCGTCTATTTTGTCAGATGTCAAAAGATGTCTGCCTAAGAATCCCGTCTGCTTTGTAACTTTTCCTTTGTTCTGACAATAAAAGGCATTGCAGAAATGTGAGCAACAAAACGTGGGGTCGACTCTTTAAACACATGTTGTTTTACATAATTTTGGTAAAATCATCAGTTTGCATTTGCTGAAAAATACTTTAATAGAATAAATGGACCTGAAATCCATCATTGATTCTGTTTTTAGGTAGGAAATTGATTTATCCTTTCCTTACCCACTGTGCTATCTATGATGAAGTCTAAATAAGTCTGTCTTGTAAGGGAACAGTGCACAGTGAAAAGTGAAGTGATCATAGTGAGGACAGAAAATCTTTGCATTTGTCAGTAAGACGACTTCATACCTGTAGATGGTATATTCATTTGGTGGGGGAGAGAAGGGGTCAGAGCCGTTCTTCTTGCCAAAGTTTCCAGTCCACAGTACAGTGTCATTGAAAATGACTATGGCAGATAGAGACGGAAGACTGGTGGAGTGAATACTGTGCCGAAGAAGCATGTCCACCTGTTAGGAGAAAGCTTGCTGTGAATATCGTGAGGCAGGTTTTCACAGTATTGGACTGCAAACACAGCATTTCCCTTTGATTTATCCAGCTTTTGACATGTAATGTACAAGAAAAATAAATGCATCTCCATCAATGTCTCATGGGCTGAAAATCTCTATCAGGGGAGGTCACAGCCTGGAAGTGGCTGGCCATGCGTAACAACCCATGTATCTCACTCTGTCCCTTTAACAAGGCGTAGGCCCCCCGCTGAAGCACCTAACCAACCAGCTTACCTGTTCTGTCACAACCCCCAGCACTTCCCTGCTTTAGGACACCCTGTCAGAACACAAACTGCTCAGTATTGGACATTTTCTCCTGTTGAGCTGCTTTCTCCCTGCGCTTCATCACTATTACTCTTTCTGGCTTTTTTGGACTCTCTTCCCTTCGACCTCAGCTTACTGATTTCATCTCTGGTTTTGTTACTCTTGGCTTTTTGATACCTGGCTTCTTGAGCTCTTTTTGACTATGGTTTGTGGATTTCGTCTCGGACTCCATACACTTGGCTCTCTTTATCGGATACCTGGTTCCTTGGACTCTGTCTGGCCTTTTGACTACGGTTTGTGGATATACTGGTTCCAACCACAATAAAGTCGAGCAAATTCACATCTAATTGAATTAAATTGGATTGGATACCTGGTCTCTCGAACTCTGCCTGGCTTTTGACTTCGGTTTATGGATATTGTCTTTGACTTATACCGTACACTTGGCTCTTTTTGGATACCTGGCTTATTGGAATTCGGCTCCTGGCCTTACTGTTTTGCCCTCTGTATTTTTAGGATCCAATATCTCTGTTTATATTCCACGATTGTAACACCATGTTTCTCAATTGCTTGGACAGAGAGTACCTTTTACAGTGGGCACCACCTTTTAGTGGTATAAAACTCAACATTGCTGGGATTCTGTGGAGCTGAATCAATCTTGGAATACTCACTTTTTGGTTAAGCAGCTTCTGTGGGGCTAAATGATCCAGTTTAATACCTTTGAAATAATGCCCGTGCTTAGCAATATTGTTTTGATATTGAGGTGGAGAAAGAGGTTTCTCAGTCAGGTTTTTTAAATAATTTTGGACATCATTTAGTATTATTATCATACCTAATTTGGAACCGCTAATTGTGCCTTTGTCTCTGCTCACAGCACCAATCCCTGCAGCCACAAAGGAAATGCAGACTCCAGCCTACTGTACCTACTCATTGAACCATTAAACCAATTCAACCACCGAACCCATTGAACCATTCATTTTTTGGTTTGTTAAAGGTCTGCCATCATGTAGAGGAGGCTTAGCTCCCATTGGAGGAGAAGTCATAGGGTTTCACTGTTTCATTGGCTATGGCTGACTTATTCCAGCAGCACTTAACCAGTTGTGTGCCACTGTTGGAGCTTCCAGTCACAGTCAGCTAGTGACATGACCCAGCCTCGAGCTCGTGATATCTGAATCACAGAGCTCAGCCTGCACTTGTAGCATGATTTTTTATTGGTTTCACAAACAGTATTAGACACAACTACCAGTGAATTCCCTGTAGGATTTCACTTTTACTCACTCTTACTCACTAGAAACAGATGGCATAGATTTAATATAGGCATTGGTTTGAGAAACAGAATCCCGAACATTTCCACAGATGGCTGGGCATTTGACCATAATGACCAGTAGTGTACAGTATCTCTTACTCTTAGGAGGAACAATATATTTATCACAAGATGAAGAGCTCTGGAATCCACTTCACAAAATGTTTCAAACTACTTTTTTAATCATCTTTATAGTTATACCCAAACCACTTTATTACTTCTATCAGAAAGTTTTTTTTTTCTTGGCAAGGGTCATGGCAAGATTGTATTGATTGTATGGATTGATTAAGAGAAGAAGGAAATTCGAGCTCTTGTGGTACTATTTGGCTTATTTGTGCAACTCCAGGATAGGTTCTGCCACAGCCACAATGGAGCTCATAAACAAAATGTCATCAAAAAGAGCTCTTGTTAGAAAGCCGATGAAGACAACCTAAGTGATAGAATTTCGTGAACATGGTGCAATCATCTTAAAACCTTGTGGTTACATTGGAAAGTCCAAAAACCTTTGCTTAGTGAGCTTACCTTCTCTAATGCCTCCTTCAGAGAGGGGATGGGGTGCTCAAGAGGAATAGGTTCTGGAAACCGGGGACACATATGTTCCGATTTTTCATTGCCATCCATTACAGCATCTACACAAGGCAGGGGAAGAAGACAGAAGTTCCTTGATGACGCAGTGCATCAAACAGAATTCACAAGATGTGGTCTGTGCCAAGGTAAACAGTCCGATAGATGCAGGGACTTAACAAGTTTCCTGTTGGGCATGAATGAAGCTTTGATTTAACTATGAAAATCATTAAAGACAATGCGGCAAATCCACTGGCACAGTATGTACTTTTACAGGTTTTTCTATTTAAAGGCCTCTTCTCTCAATTCGACCAGCAAAACAAATTCACTTAATGTGTACCCAATCATTACACTGCCTCAGCTCTGATTGTTTCCCCTTGAGCAAAAGGCTTTTTTTTTTTGTTGCTATATGTGGTGAATAAATAGACCAACAGCAGTGAGCCACTAAGAATCTACACACTACAATTTAACAAAAATATTATCTAAGTCAATATGCATGGAAAGAAGGTGAATAAGAAATAAGTCTTGCATTCCAGGTAATAATTCCTATTCAATAAGAACATTTTTTATTAAATTCCCATGTCCCATTACTATTAGTGTGATTCAGTGCTCAGTGCAACTGTATACTATTTTTACAGACCCTATAATTAAATATAGTGTTTGTACTTTCAAACACCTCTCCGTGCCTGATTGCTATAACAATGTTCTGGCACGAAGATGCAAATTTTTATCTTTTTCACTCTTTGCTTCCATGACTCAAGAGTTCCCCCCCAACTCCATCATCTGTTCAGACTTAAAAACCTTCTCCCACTACTTCAAGCTTCACGTAATCTCCAGAGATCACATGTAAATGAGTAATTAAGAACAGATAAGAAGCTCACAGTGCTAAATGTGGAAGGTAGCTCCTGGTTTTAATGGCATGAAAAGACCTCTGCAGAGCCGATAATAGAAATAAGTCACTTTAAGCTAATGTCGGCTCCCCAAAAATGTCAACTGCTGCCGATAGAGAAATCTAGAGCAAGCATGCCCAATTTGTTTGTTGCACTAGATGAAAATGTATTTTATTGCTTCATAACTGTACACCTGTTTAGATAGAAGCCCAAAGTATTTTAAAACTCCTAGGTACAAAGAAAAATGAGCTAAACTGTCTGCCATCAAGACCATCACAAGGAGGAATAAGAAAATAGTCTCCTTTTAGTACTGGTTCATCCTCACTGATTTCAGTCCTGAGCTTTTGACAACTGAGGACTTCAAAGAAGCCCGAAATTGTTAAATCCATTAAAAAATATCAACTAGAAATGGCCCTAGGAAGAGTGTAAATGCAGGTTCAAAATGCAGCTCACAGAAGGAATAACTTACCTGGTTCTACCTTCGGCAGCTGGTATTGCCACAAGAAGCAACCTGTCATGACTATAGATAGCAGCAGAAAAAAGACCATTCCCAGCTGAGTCCATTTCACTTCCATCCTGATGCCTTTGGTGTATCCTTGAACCCCCTCACCAGCATGCTAGGAAACCAACAAAAAATGTTGTCCATGAGCAGGAGAGTCTGAACAACTTCAGAATGTTCTGTACTCACATGGGGAATCATTTCATTGGCCTTAATGCATACCATTTTTTTGCATAAATTGCTTGCAATTCAAAACTTAGTGATGAATTGAAATTATAAGCTAATCCTTCCCAAAAGAGCTCTTTGTGTGACTTACTGAATGACAGGGTGATTCTGTATCACTACGCAAAATACACTTGTTTATTTTTCTTATTATTTAGGTCTGTCCAGCAGAAAATCAAGCACGGGTTTGTTCAGGAAACTTCAACATTTGCATGTTTTGCAGACAGGAAAAATTGAAATTTTAGGTAGCAAAATAGCTACCAGGAACACACTTTGGGGCAAAAGGAAGAAATAGAACAAAAGGGTAAATAACAGAAACTCCAATAACCAAATCAGCATATAAACTGATTCAAAGTTTCTGTTTTTGGGCCTTTGTAACTTGTTTTGTCAGAACTATGTTGTAACAATGGTCAAAATTTTCAGCTTTCTCATTTCTTCAGAATCTCATTTGTGGTTTGTTCTTTCTGGAATCACCCGCCCTCAAACCTGCCCCAGTATTTAAGCCGGGCACTCTCGCTACTCCCGGCTCTGCATTGGAAGACGGATGCCTGGAGGCCCGCCTACCACCAAGTCGCCCTACTCCCGCGGCTTGAGGTCATAGGCCTCCTATTGGCATCCTGACCCTGCTGAGTCTGGGGCTCAGAGCGCCTGGCCTCGTCATCCTGTTTTTATTTCCCTGTCCCTGTACCGGATCCGGTTTTTGAACTGTGTCTAGTTTATGTTGTGGATGTATCTACCGGATTTGGACCTTGGACTTCGCCCCGGATTTCCCCTTGGACTCCCTTGGACTTGTTTGCCATGGCCACGCCCTCCAAGCACCAGTTCACTGTCGTCACGCCCCCCTGTTCGTCAACCTGCCCTGATCCTCGTCATCTCCTCCCCGTTGTCCTTTTCCACTTCCGGATAATACCGTCTGCATAGGGTCCTGAACTATGCATCGTAACACTTTTCTTCTCTTTTCAGCATGGAATAAACCTTTACTTGTTCCTTTGCAACAAAATGCAAGACATAGATATATGAAAACAAAAAATGTAATATATATACAGAGTATATGTCAAGTGTAGTTGTCAGATGCACACTACATGTCGAAGAATAACTGTTCTTTGAAATGCTGAAAAATTATTTTGAAGTTACTTGATTAACAGTGTCAGGTTGTGTGCCAGACTTTTAGCCTCTGTCACAGTCAGTTAGAAATATGACCCAGGTTGAACCCAGGATGATAAAGCTCGACCTTTGTTTGGCCAAAGAATCTTCACCACTTCAGCCAGTGGACAATCTCAAATGGTTGAGATTTTGAGTAGCACAAGTTAAGTAACACAGGTAAAAAGTCATGTGACCGGGAACCAGGTGATTATAGTGAGTTCCACCTTTTTGTTTGTTTTTATAAAGATGAACTGGAATAATGATTTTTTTGTGCTCTTGCAATACCCAATATCCTGCAACTGTTCATTTTGAAGATTAATAGGGCCATCAAAGTGACGTGCAGTATAGTTAGTGTGTAGTACACTGCACATTATATCTCATTAAATCATATTACAATGCACTGTATGAGAGGCTTTTTTAAATGTTTTAAGATGTTGGATTGTCTGCATTAATAGTCAGTGTATCTAAGGTGTTGTTGCATAACATTAAACTTCCTTCTGGTAGGAACATACAATTTAAATATAATTACACAGGAAAAACACAGCAAAAAAGGCACTGATATACAGTAGCATTGTATATACCAACAGTATATAGTTATACCAACAATATTCTGGATATCTTCCTGGTGTTTTTGGATAGAGTCTTAAAGAACTGTGTCAACTTTTTAAGGTTATGTTAGACTTTATGTTAGACTTTCAATCTGGGTGAGATATCGCTCTAGCAAACATTCAGAAATAAAAACCGATACTGTATGAGTCTGTTCTTCCTATCTTATTTTCTTTTGCCTTTCTCTGAACAATCAACACAGTTCTTTTAGAAGTCGAAATATGGACAAAATGTATCCGCAAAGCACATTTTACTCCTTGTAAGCTGTCAGGCAGACAATTCTAAGTTCAGACACTCGTAGAAATGTTTCCCTTTTCAGAGATAGCAGCTGTGACATCAGCTATTGGAGAAGTAATCTACAGTGGAATAATGGGAAAGAAAAGAGTTGAAGCCTTATCCTTATATCATTGAATATTGAAATGCTTTATACAATGTAAATATATTATTCAAAACAATTAGTCAGAAGTGACTAGCTTATTTCTTTTAAGGATTGTGTGACTTTTTTAACCTTTTTGACATTCATAATTGAAGTTTACATTTAAGTTATATTTATATGTCTAGTTTTATATGTGGAGAGATTATTGTAAAATATTTAGTTTAGTGCATGTCAGAATAATGTTAAAAAATTCTGTTAACCGCTCCAAAGAATTCTACTGTAAAGAATATTACATTAACACACTAATTTCTACTAATGTAGACTTTACAAGCAATTATAGTGTGATAGTGTATTATCAGTCTAAAATAACTCAAAAATAATTTAAAACAGATATTATGAACCAGCAACCTCAGAATTATACTGACTATGAAAAATAATCTTGCTTAATTATTTAAGAAATGGAAATCATCATAGACTTTGTTGGCTACACAGTGAAGAAGGAACATATTGTAATGATGATAAAGAGCATTGATTGTCCATTTTATATTAAGGAAATATAATCTAGATGTAGAAAGCATCATTGAATGAAATGATTCCAAAGACACAGTGAAATTCCATACTTTGAATGAGTAATTTTCAGCTAAAATAGAAAAAAGTGAACTGAGAAGTTTTTTAAGTGCAGATAATGAGCTGTACAAAATATTGTTAATAAAATAAAACGTTTAGACACATACTCTATTTATGTTTAAAAATTGGCACTTCAATTGTCAAACTGGAGACTGGAGGAAGAGTCATTACCCCTTTTTTTTCAAGTTGAGGAAAAAAATGCCTCTCTGCTGGTTCAGTTCAGTCCAAGCTTCATAATTCAAAGAGAACTAGAAAATTCTACTTTTAATAAAGGTCACTTACCAAATACTAGTTTTCTGAAAAAAAAAAACTTCCAAATGAACTCAAGTTAGGTCCAATGTAATGCATCCAAATTAAAATCCCAAAATCCAAAAAACTGAGTTTTTGCTGTAAGGGAGGGGGTCTGACAGCACTAGGTGCTGGTGTATGCTCAGCACAGCTTGGACATAGTTTACGGTCTCCATTCCTTCACTGATTGTGGTATAATCCTACCGATAACCCCTCTACCAACAGTTCAATTTCCTCGCTCTCCTCACTGTTGCCCCCAACGTCATAATCTAAGGATTTACTTCACTAAAGCCCGACAGAGCAGGGAAAACTAATCTCTAATCCTTCTAAATGAATTCATTTTAGACCATTTCTTCCACCAGGACCTACTCTACCAAAATGAAAACATGGCAGTTCTGTGAGACATTTGAAAATCTCACCTCAGTTATTCCAGCATAGTAACAGGCAGCTGGAGTTACCTTACCTTACAAGAAACATTAAACAGATGCTGACTATTTGATCATTAAAGGAGTTAACCCAGATGTCCTGGTTAAATTCACCCCGCCTAATTGAATTGGTAAAGCAATTTCACACATTTAATTCTACAATTATTGTAATTTTCAATAAACAAATACCTGTAAATCATTTAATCATTTACTTTTACAGGAGCACACTCAAGGCAGTTATAATCAAGTGTGAATGATCAGTCCTTTTGCACAGCCCTGCATTTTTACTGTACAAGGACTACAAAAACAGTTTCTGCACACATACCACAATAAAGGTCTCTCTCAGTACTGTCATAAAGACAGTACGTGGCTAAATGGGTGCAGTATCATAGTCCAAAATAACATTAGTTGAATAGTTTAACACCATAGTAAATAGCTTAGCACGTACCATGGCATATCGTCATCCCACAGTACAACAGAGATTATCAGACTTTTTGCCTGCTGATAAATAGCACCAGCTTTAGACCTCTTTTAAAATATCACACATAACACCTGTTGCAAGAAAGCAGTGATCAAAGATTTGCTCTAACAAGCAATCATTTTTATATAGTAGAAAGATCGAAATTTTGTAAATGGAATATATACTGTAAGTACAGTACCCACATGGTCACATTAACAACATTTTTAAATTTAACTATTTTGTGCATTATCTCCAGAGTAAATTGTTCCCCTAATTTGTTATGTGCACTAAAAACTTATCAAGTTATTTAAAACGTATCAGGTAATCAGACAAACTGCAATAAAATCACCTCTCCCCCCCACACACACTACCCCACAAGCAAAACAAACTGTGTTGCATATTTGACGTTTTAATGCTAATATTGTTGTATGTAGCCAAGGTACCTACTGAGGATTAAATCATTTAAAATTTATTTTTAAAAACGCATAAGGTTTATAAAAAGGAGGCCAATCAGGTAATCTATCTCATCAGGTAGCTAGCAGCTAATGGATTTGAGGATACCATCCAGTCATTTCCTATAAGAAGTTAAGAGTATTGCCTTTCCTGCGCACTACCTCATTCACACCACGGTCTAGGTCTGTCTTCTACAGACTGTCAGAACAGCAGTCAGATTGTGCTGAGCTTGATCACAAGGACAATGCACAGCACATAAAAGCAGTTTAGAAAACAGAACACCATTTTAATTAAGATTTGACCGTGCAACTTTGATCACATTGACAGATTTAGTTATAGGTGTGTGAGCCTGGTGTCATTTTTTGCATGTTCCTATGGTTGTTGACACAGAAAGACAACTCCTGCCAGTTCCCTGCCTTTTCTTTATCAGTGTGTGTCTCATGCTGGACACCACAAAGACCAGTGCCGCAGAGCTGGGGCTTAGACTGGGATTATAATTGAGAGTTAAAGGCAATACAAACGGGCCGAGGGTGGTGGTATTACCTCTATAAATAACCTGTGATACGATTACTCTGGAGGCCAACAACAATTTGCTTGAAAGCATTAAGTCAAAAAGAAAAAAAATGTACAGTAACAACTGCACACCTTTTATGTCTTTAAACAGGAAAGTCTTTCCCGGGTTTCCCTTATTCACACTTATTTCACATATTCTGTTTGATTTTCTTCTAAATCTGATTGTCTGTCCTTGTACTATGAATCAATTTTATCCACGGCAAATGTGCCTGTGCTACAGTATTTCATTTACGTAGATGTACAGTAGCTCTTTGACTGCATCATGATTCCTTAAAGCACTTAAACCTGAACCATCACAGATCAAGGGGCTCCAGCCTCTGTTCCACCTGAGCTCTCAGTGACTTCAATAAAATACGTATTAGATAAAAGGAATACATATTGAAACCACCATCTTTCTAAAAGGTCAATGTTGTGACTGATATTATCATCAACTTAACTTCCGCTTTCTGTAAACACAGCATACGTAGGGTCAACATTTGGTATATTAAAAAAAATGACAAAAAGTCAGGGCAACAAAATCATAACCTTAAAGGTTACACTTAAAGGACATGATATTAAACAGGAGCCCATTTAAAAGCTCCTGGTTACTGTCATAAAGCAACTTAAAAGCAAAACTGAGCAGAGTCTTAATCTTCATTATGTAACAGCTGGACACATGCTTTTTACTTCTGATTTTGTGGTCAATTTAATAAAAAAATCTAAAAGATAAACAGGAATTCTGCAACATAATCAACACTATGACATACTGTAGCACTGTAATAGGACATGTGAATGAGGCAATGACCCATTGAACTTTTAATTTATAAATGTTTAATTCATTGTGTAGTTATTTAGAAAAGTGTTTGATTTAAAAAAGCATCAATTCACATTTTTATTTAAAATATCCTTTGAAAGTAACTTTATGGAATGTAACTTTTATTCCATGTCCTTTTATTCTGTCTCTGTTTTTTTTTTCCTACCATTTTCTATGGAAGCACATTACTGGCATGAGGAAAAAACATATTGCTTGGTAATCTCTTAATTCCTAGAAAATTGTCTTTATTATGAGAGTTATTAAGCAATGGTAAATAATTGTGAAATTACAACATACAAATGATCACCTGAGTGTATGAACAGTCTATCACATTGTGCAGTGATAGCACCTCCCTGTACAAGCCACCAGGAGCTCAGCTGGAATGTTCTAAGTGTTCGTGAAGATGTCTAGTACTGCAGACAGACCCGTTGTATGTATATTGTATGAGAAGTATTGTATGACAAATGTGTATCATGTGATTATCACATACAGTATGCAAGTATGTACCTATTAATTTGTTAATTACTTAATAGTAAGTAATTATGAGAAACACGTGATTTTTTTTACCCTTGATGGCAGCAATGCACTTCCAGAATTTTGCAATCTTCTGATGGTTGTTATTACAAAACCTTTTTAGGGACAAAAACCCCATAAACTCTTAAGTAAAAACACCTAACTGGAAACTGTTGAAGACATTAGCCTTTATTTTCTAAATGGCTTTATTGGTTTTCAGTTAAATACTCTGTAAATATTGTGTCTGCATGTAACAGATGTGACTATCTCTTTCTGGTGTATTTTTATCGTTCTGTAAGGAAAGAGCAACGGTTTGCTGTTCAGTACACAAGCCATCAAAAGCATTTTCCAATAAAAAAGAAATTGTCAGCGATCAGATGGAACATTGCATTTTTACCTGATGTTGTACACCATCGAGTGATGTCTGTTTGACCACTTTGCTTCCAAACGCCCCCATGAAAACAGTAGGTAGGCCCCCTAACAATAAGACAAAATGTTTGTTTTTAGTGACACTTGACATTTGTTGTCATCAATCCAATCCAAGCCAACAGTTGTTGTCATAGATTAGGAAATATTGAGCTCGGTGAATTTAACATTTCAAACTGGCTTATTCGCAGTTCGGTCTGGCTGACTGGGGTCTTGGAAGGAACAAGAGCAGAGAGGAACCAAACGGACCTGCAGGTTTTTAAGATCAGTGTTCAAATTAGTGTGCAACAGCTTGAGACGAACCCAGCTAGTGAGTGGGCCTCTCCCTGCCTCCTGCCCAAGTTCCCACTACCCAGCATCCGCAGCTCAGCATGGTCTCATTTTTGTATTGTAACGAACGTTCCCAGTTCTGTGTTGGTGGTTTGGTACTTAATTACATTAGTAATTAAATTATTGTATAAGGGGGGCTATTTATTTTCTATTCACCATGCATACTATATACTGTACCACATTGCACAATATACATCTGTATAGGGGTGGACTTAGTTATACTGTATGTTATTCTGGCTATTTGCAACGGTTCTCTGCCAACAAACACGCACAAATGTCGAGAGTCAAGACCCTACTGTACTTTGTATGGTACTGTGAGTCTTGTGGTAGTTTATATCAACAGAAGAGGTTGCTTTTCCCACAGCTGTCTTTTTTAACTATTGTTTGTCTTTTGTATCTAAAATAAATGTCAAGAGACAACCAGGAACAAGGCTTTACTGTCCAAGCTTTGCCTAAGCAGAGTTTAGTTACACTTAACAGACGGTGTAATTAAGCAATAAAAGAATGACGACTATCGGTTTTATTTATGGTCTATCAGTCGTTACCTGTTTGTCATGTAGTAATCTGTTATTTTCATTGTAAAGCCTCTTTTTGTCCATATATGGCAATATTGCCTAGATGCAGAAGGAGATGGTTCCAAAAGGCCCACTCAGAACGTAACAGTAATCAGTCAGTAAGCAGAATGTAAAAAAGCTGAAATTGGAGACAAAGGTATTGGGCTCTCTCTAAGGGATTATTCTCAGTGTTGGGTTGAATAAATCAGTGTTATCTGAACTCTTAAAACATATGATTGATAGCTATACATAGATTTTGAAGGTACAGTACATTCATTATGTAACTTAAATTTCTTTAGTGATAAAAGCTGCTTTTCAGTAATCAAGTCACATTCATACTAAGGGTTATATAGACCACAGTGGTGGCTTAGGATTTGTTTTCCCAGTCTCCTTTATCTAATTCAATATTGTGACATTTATAAGTCTATGCCAACTTGATGCCGTTATAAACCTTTAATGCAGTCTGTCCTTTCATTCCTATTATCTCGAGCTATGGAGTCACTTGGTAATCACCTTGGTGGGTGAAACAAATAAACAAATTGAAAACCAAATACAGAGTGCTTAGTCAGTTAAGCCCTTGTATCTTTTTTCTAAAATACATATTTCTAGTTGCAAGGACACATTCAATTAAACTTTTATCTTGCCTTAACCAATAGCCCTAAAACACAAGTTATTAAAATCTAAAAATAACCCATCATCTCTATGAACATTTTCCAAATACTGTAGGTTTTTACTTAATAAAAATGCCGCAAGGCTATTTCTTTCGTCACTTAGAATGGTAGGAATAGGGGAATGGAAAACAGAATCAGTGCCAAAGAATTTTCAAAAATCATGGATTAGACAGACATCAGGCACGTGAAATTGATATTTTCTGCATAAAATGTTATCCACAGCGTAAACAATATACTTATTGCATTAAGTAATTTTGAGTTCTCTGAATCTATGCACAAGAGGGATTTGGATCTTTACTGTATGTTCTACTGTGTGATAATGCAAGGGAAGCAATAAATAAATTATTAACAATTTTAAACAAAAAAATGATACAAAATAATTAAATATAACAAATTATAAACTAGGGTAAATCCAAAGGGAAATCTTACTCAAGAGATGTAAAGTTTAAACCTTGCAATGCACTATTAGAATATGTTCATTTTAGGTCGATAGTTTTTGGATATACTGTATAATGTATAAATTGATATACTGTAAATAAGGTAATAGAAAAATATGATATACTTCTTCACAGATACAAGAACAGCACGTACAGTATTACCATTTTCTATGACAGGAGATATTAAGTAACACAAAACCTGTGGAATATTATCTTAAAGATCATGCATTGTATTTTGTAGCAGTGGCAAATTGTTACATTATGCAATATTTTCATAAAGGTTTTATATCGAATTGTGCTTTTTGTCTTTGCCATTTTCTCTTTGTTTATACAGGTTGTGTCAATGGACTGATGTAAAATGTTCTGAGACTAATAAATAATACAAGAGACTTGTGCCAATTACTTGGATGTGAACAGTTTCAAAGGAGTAACTTCTGCTTGACATTTGGGACTGTCAGCCTTTAGAACTGTTTACCAGTGAAAGACTGGTCTAAACAATCTGAAATATTTGACTTGATTATTCGATCGACAGGCTCTGTTGTTTACTTTCTAAAGTCTATTCAACTCAGTATCTTCGGTGCCACAATCAGATAGACGACTTACTTTTGATTGAGTGTTGGGTTTTCCTTGCTAAGAAAAAAATACATTCGTGAAAAGCCTGTCCATTGTCTTCAAGGTTATACTACTAGAATTTTATTTTTTCTGGTGACTTTCTTGGCTGGAAACGCTCAATAAACAGAATGGATTGCTGGAATAGGGGCCTGATTACCCAGTTCAATCTACTTTTAAAGAGTTCCTGTTGAGCTGAGTGCACTCACTGCTCAATAAATAAAAGGGTAATCATAAGAGCAGTGGAGATGAACAAAACCTGAAAATGAAAAAAAAAAAAGAAGACGAGTGATCAGTCAACCCAAGGCCAGATGTGTTCAGAGAAGTCCATTCTGATTTGAATCAGCAATTATTTTGTGCTCTATAAGGACAGGAGAAATGTACAGTCAAGCAAGACAATTATTTAAATATTAAAGGAAAACATCAGGGGGCTCCTTTCGCATTACATATTTTTATTCACGTATTGCCTGCTTGGCTGGAAGAATTAGGAAACAAAGAACAAGTTGCAGAAAAGATTGTTTCCCGAATTACCATAAACAAACCTTATTTTAAAGGCTGCATATTTACTGTACAAGATTATAATTCCTTTTATTACAGTGTTTTTGTAACCCTAAAAAGCCCTTTTCAATTATGAAACGTATTAATGTATTATCTATGTATTAAGATTGTTGATACTATACACTGTAGTACCAGAGCAGATGGAATCAGGATTCCACCACATTGTGTTTTCCCATTTTATACTTCAATACGTCAATACGCATATTTTGCTGCATTAATTTTGTGAGCCTTTTTCTTTCTGTTTGACATTTGGACATTTCCATATTCTATCGGAAACAAGGAATTAATTAAAACTGCATAACTGTGGGGGATATTCATTACTCATTCAAAGGCCAGTGGGCCAAGTGTTTTTTTTTATTACAGTTGAAATTTTCAGGTAAATGAAATGGAGGCTGTGTGTTTGACTCTTGGCAGAAATATTCTTCACCTCAGAGCTACAGTACATACCAAAGACCTAACAAAAGAAACTGTTGGCATTTCTTGCATTTGTTGTCTTCATTGTGTGTTCCTTACACAAGCAAGGCTAATACAACTGAAATTACAGGAAAAGGTCACAATAGCATAATCATTAGAGCTGACTGTTTACGTGATTCTGAATGATGCCTACCACTTTGTATTGAGGCTATGCAAGAATGGAGAGTGTTAAGATTTTTTAAACAAGAGTAAAAAGCCAATGAAAATAACGTATAGTGATTACATTTGTCTTCTTACATATAGATCAATGTGATGTTGGCTACATAGTACCCTTGCAAAAGTATTCAGACCATTCTTATGGTTCCCCATTAATGTATACACATTATTTTAAACTTAATACTTCATTCAAAACCTGAATGCACAGTTTGAAGACATATATGAGTAACATACATTACAGTTAATGTCAGATAAAAACTAAAGAGAACAACTGAAAAACAGTATGTTGTATTAAGACCAGTAAAAACAATAGCTAATAGAAGTACCTTTGGTAATTACAGACAAGTCTTTTTGGCTATGTTCAAGTTGTCACAATTTGCTTGGCGATTACTTATGGACTTAATTAATGTCAGCACTTTACTGGGTCAGTCAAGGACTTTCACATTCTTATTTTCAAGCCACTCCTGTCTAACATTGGCCTTGGGCTTTTGGTCATTTGAAAAGAGATGAAAGGTGATTTTTTTTGTCTTTAGCAGACTGGAGCAGCTTTTTCTCTAAGATGTGACTGTACTTGTCTCCCCCCATTTTCCCTCAGCTGTGAGGGTCATGCCACATGTTTGCAGTATCACGTTGTTGCAAACCCCATGTAGAGTCGGGGATGGGTTTTTCATTTCTATATAGGCCCTTAGTGCAGAGAGTCTGGACTATTTATTGATAACCCATAGACTTTTTCTCCCATCACAGGCATTGAACTCTTTCGAAGTTGCCATTGGCCTCACAGGGGCCAGTAATAAATGTGAATTGCTCCCTCAGAGTGTCATGATTGTAATTTTTAAGGCAACAACATGTGAAAGCTGTGCAAAGGTCTGAATGCTCTTGCAAGACACAGTAGGTGAATCCCTCCAGGACCCTGTCCTCCGTCTGCTCATGGCCTGAGAAGAATTAACAAAGGAGGGTGATCTACAGCCCTGTGTTCAGTGGGGGAATCTCATTAAAAACAAATAGTTCATGAACTAATGTTCGTGAAGTTAATGACATGTTATGCCTTCCATTTACATTTGTAAGCACTTTACCTGCATGAGTTATTTCTGATTACTGTAATTATTTAGAGAGCAAATCAGCTAGGGCCTATTATTTTAGAAGCAATTGAATTTTATTTTATTATTTTAATTTAAAGCAATATTATGAAATCTGTATGTAAGTCCATAATTAGTGGTAATTATGTCTTATACTGTTAAGTTGTATTTGCCTCATTTGATGTGGTTAATGCTGAATATACTGTGGCTTTGTTCTTTTTTTGACTCGAGGATCTGCAGCGTTCTCTGTGTACTCTCTGAAGTAATGGCACATCAGAAGAAACTGGAGAAATGGCTCGCTAAATTTGTTGTTTTGAATCGTCAATGGGTGGCGTGTGGGTTAGCTTTAAAGGTCTTTCTACCAATAATCTTATAGATAAACAAATACCTGTATTCACAATAATCGACAAAGCTAGACTTACAGCATGGACATCGGAGAAAGTGTATTAAAGAATTCTAGTATGCAGAAAGATACAGTACTGGCGCATCATGTATTTCCGACTCTTCAAAAATGTCATTGCACGTTCACACCAGAATCCCTACACTGATAATAGTTAACAATGCATCCTGTCATTCATACTATATGGCTCTTGAATAATAGTTCAGTAGTTCAGCCCAATGTTAGGATACTAGACGTACAGTAGATAAGAAACATTAAACACTCCAGCAGGATTGGGTAGAGGACGTGGGTCCAGGATTTCCTTTCCTCCCAAACATTATTTGGTGCATGGGGTGCTGAGATGCAGACTTTTCATGATACCATTTTTCATCAGCTTTTTGCTTTCATGAAAAATAGATTCATGAGCGTAACAGTTGTTACCCAGCCCCTCCACAGAAGGGTGTGGTCATGCCTACTCCCATTGTTCTCCAGCAGGGCGTGTCGCAGTTTCGGTGGCATGTGGCATCACCTTCGCTCTGCCTTGATCACCGTGGAGACAGTTGATGCAGGGCATTTAAACCCTATTCAGCCTCTCCTTGGCAATCCGGCGACTTCATCTCACTGTTGCAGTTCAGGTGGGTAGCTGCGTCAGAATGCGTAGGCTGCAAAGGAACGAGTAATAGGTTTATTTCATGCTGAAAAGAGAAGAAAGAAAACAAAGTCACAGCCAAAATGTTGTGTTTTCTTTATTCTTTTTTCAGCATGGAATAAACCTATTACTTGTTCATCTCACTGTGTCACTTTTCCAGCTTCCTCCAAAAGACCAAGTAAGGTCTACACTGTTGGTGAGGCCTCCTGGCAGGAAGTCCTCCAGGGAAGTGGTTGAGAGGACAGAGCCAATTTCCCAGGCAGCCCTGGACCATCTGCTTGGGTCGGATCCACATTTTAGTCCCCTCTCAGCAATCGGAGTGCCTGGCTTTAGTGAAATCTTTCACTTAAGCCAGGTGCCGTGCTTCACAATCTCCATGGCAATCAAGGCTGAGCGAATACATAGCCTCTACAAAGTTTGAAATTGAGACACACCCCACTGGAGAACAGCGAGGATGGGCATGACCACACCCCTCTGTGGAAGGGCGGGGCAAACGTATAGTAATATCAGTTTTGCATACTAAACATAATAAAAATCATCTTGTACAGCAACACCTCCACCAGCACCAACAACAAAATGTAAAACATGTACAACCAAAGAGGAAATTTCTACTCTACATTACATAAAGATGTAAAATTGTAGTGCATAAATTGTTTAAATAACACTGGTAATGCCCTGCATGTCCATTAGCATGTCCTTATTTATTGCAGATCAGATTTTAGACAATAATCTTTCATTTAGTCTTCTCAGTGAAATCAGAGACTTAGATTGTGTAATGATTATCCAATGGTTGTAGGGTTAGGGTTAGGGTTGGTGTTGTAATTTGATTGGATTTGGATCTCATCTGATCCACTGTTAAATTGATAATACATTAAATAAATAAGCAACATGGAAAGTATAATACAGTACATGGTATAATATTTTAGGTTTCAGAATACATATTATTTTAATATAATATTGAATGTTTTCTCATCTCTCATCCACATCAGCAAATCCTGTAAACAGGTAATAGTGCAATTTCAGCATGTATTATCTGTATTACCTGAATATGCACTATTGAGGAAATCAAAATGAGGAACATTTGTCTGGAGTTAGATGTAAAATACTAGTTTTACTATTCGCTTTAGTAATTTACATTTCTCGAAAACGTATCAAACAGTACACTATACCATCATGTGTCTCATCAGTTTTACTGTATATAACAATATTTTCTTCAAATTGTTCTATTAATATAGAAACAATAATGCACCTATGTCTTAATATGCAGTTGTTCTAAAATATAGAGTATAATGAGCCTTTGCAATATGAATTACATGCTATATTTAAGCTATATACAGTACTGTAGATTGCGGTAATGATTTCAGGTAATGTCATCTAATAATGGCATTTGATTTCCTGTGGTTATAAGATTCATCTTCATGTTAAAAGGATTTATGAGAATTTGCAAATCATTAAAATTAAATCCTAAAAAATAATTAAAATGTTCAAGCAATATTGTTGTATAATGCATAAAATACCCAAAATGTTATTGCCTGCAGTAGACTGGAGTACTGTTTGTCCCTCTTGTGCAAATACTGTAGCTCTGCATAATGCAGTCCCTAATTTCACATTAATTAAAAGTCTGTGATGTACAGTGAATCATTGATTGATGCTATACACTTAATACAGGTATTATCAAAGCATGAAAACATTTTGAATTCTTCTCACTTATACATGCAGTATTTTACATTTACCACATTAGCTTTGAGAAAAATGTTTTGATATTTAAAACACTCTTGAAGTATAAAATCAGGTGAGTATTGTGATTTTTCCCCCTATTTTAACACCATTTGCAATGCAAAACACTCAATCAAAAAATCTACAAAATGCAAGGAAGAATCTCTATGGCTCTGTTAATGGAGCAAACCTGAATCTAAACTCCTGATATCTACCAGCTGATGCCACAGAACATACACTTTCTCAAAATCAAGGACATTTTTCAAAACCCCAGGTGACACCACTTAAAATCAGAACACCCAGTACCACTATCCACAATGCTAAGTACAAAGACTCAAGTTTTCTTTGACTCATCATTACTTACCAACTGTTCTTTCTGAGCTATGGAGTATCCTCTGCTTTGTCTTTCCCTGTACAGTTTTGACTGTGGTTGCCTGACAGATGTTAATATTGTACAAGCAGTTCAATCCCACTTGTACCAAGCCCAAAATACAGGATTATCTTCTGGAACCATCGGTGACATCTGTCTAGGCAGAAAAATAATGACAAATGCAGGCGAATCTGCTAGATCTACCTCTCGGGGCTTAGTTTTAAATGCAGAAAACCATAAAGAAAGCTGTGAGGTGCTGAAATTTGACTCAGGTGATTTTGATAAACAATGGTGAAATACCATAAGCTAACTAAAAGCTTTGATTTTTTGAGTAATATTACTTTTATTATACTGTACCTACTGGATTTGGGATCGGTAATTGTGTCTTTGTGTCACAGTAACAACCCTTGTACCCATACAGGGAGAATGAGAATGTGTAGCTCTTCTCCACCATTCTTTCTTCCAATTGGACTATTAATCTTGTAAATTTTGACATTCAAGAAGCTTTGTACCATAGTGCAGGGGGTTCAATACAAATTAGAGGAGAGGTACAGTACAGTATGTGCTTCATCATGTCACTATAAGCCTGCAGCTTCTCAGGAGGTTGCAGTGGTTGCTGTTTCATTGAATGCCGAAAGATTCAAGCCTGAATAAGCCTAAACAATTGTGCATTTCTGCTTAAAGAATCGTTCACACAGATAACTAATGGTACAGGATCATAGAGCTCATCTTGCACTCACTGAAGCACGTTTACTGGTTAAGCCTTCTGGGGCTCAAAGGGTAACTTCCCAAATTTCATATTATTTACTACTGTTTTACGAGAGAAAAGATTCCACCTTTACGCCATTTAATATCTATGAGAGGTGTACATGACAAAACTACTCCCAACTCTTGGTGGTATCCACGCATGTGCTCAGTTTGTGCTCTTCTGTGCCACTGAAAGTAAAATTTGTGATGCTTTCGTTCCTGACATATCGCGTCTTATTTTTCGGCATGTGATGTCACTCAGCTGCTCTGCAATGATGGAGAAGAACTGAACCAGTCAAATTCATTAGTGCTCTGTTAGTGCCAGGTCAAAGTAACGCCCAAGCTGTTTTTTTCCCCCTGAGATATAGCATCTTATTCTTTGGGTAATCAGGATTCTTTCTACAAGGAAGTTTACAGTCAATAGCACGTACTTGCAACTTGCTTTCTCAATCTGTCCGTGGAGCGTGGATATTTTGTATTCGAATGCCAGTATTTAATGCATGCTTGTGTGAACAGTAAAATTAAATCTGTAGACTTAAATACACTAAATGCAAGAAGAGTGATAGTGCTAAAGGAAGCAGTACAGCAAAAAATGAAATTAGGCAAATCCATATGCCACTTAAAAATGTGGGATACTGAGAACACTCTGGTAGAAATGTGACAGTGTGATCCACTTCTATCGGCACATACAGTATATTATGTAATGGGACTGTAGATCAGAGCCTGACAACTTGGCAGGATCTTTGCATTGATTCTGACATGGGATATTGACTGAGTCGCGAAAGTAGCACTAACAGGACACAAAATGTATTTGATGGTCGACTTTCATATTTTCCACACATCCTGGAATTAAATGAAGAACTTCAAACTGAGAGGTGTCACTGCTTTCTATCCGCCTTCCAACATGTTCTTGGTCACCACATCACAAATTGCAAAAGACCCAATTTCACTGGGGAGAAATATGATGACAAAGGCATTCATATCTGTGATTCTGCATTCTACACATTCTACACTGGAAAAAAAAATAAAGGACTGTGACCTAAACATGTTATGTGAAAAACACACATTTTGTGACAACAATTAATTAAGAGTTTAAAGAAAGAAACCAAAAGAAACAAGCATGTTGTAATATGAAACTTTCTGAGAAAAATACAAGTAAAATATGACATGGGATAAAAAAAATGTACAGTATATTCTGCATTGTATTACATGATAGAATAGTTATTGCCTTTATTTCTCAAATATTATCCTTAAATATCCTTAAGCCACATACAGCAATTTAGATATTCTTGAAGCAAAGAATATACACTTTGCCTTTACAGCTTAATCATTATTGTTATACCTTCTGTTTTTAATTAAATTATTTTTTGTAGCAAAATATTTTTCTTGTTTTTGTCCTTGAGCTTGTAAAGTAGCCAAATGTACAGGATATTTCTGACAGTAAAGTCTTTTTTCATTTTCACGGCAAAGCACAGAGTGGATAACCCTTGAAAACAAGATGGCAACTGTGTGTGTGCATTTGGTGTTTCTTTATTGTATTTATTTCTAGAAACTGGAAGAGACCAATTACAATCCATGCAGTGCATCATGCTTGTGGGGGATTAAAAAGGGCAAAACTATGCTCTGCGCGTTGTCTGGGTCTGGGAGTCCTGCTGAGAGGTAGATCACATTTTATTGAATTACAAATTAAGTATACACTTCTTTAGGTGAATACACATTTGTTCCAGTCTTAATTTTTCTGGATATCTTGGGTTCATGTGGTGTAATAAAGTGTCATGGGTCATGACGGAAAGTTCAAGGTACTTTTGTACTTTTTCTTCGCTAAACTGCAAAACTCCATGTGACAAACAATAGCAATAGTTTTCAAACCAGTCAGGAGAAACTATAAAACATTTAGCAGAATAAGTACTAAATAAACCTGAAATAATCTAATGTAGGTCCCCCCAGCAACATTGGACTGTGAGGCTGCAATAAACTCCAGAATCTTCCTCACTCAATCCTCACTTCAACTGTAAAACTTACTTACTTGCCTGTCACGGGTTTTCCTCATACTCTCTGGGAAATGGGCTGTCAGAGTATAATGGCTTTGCTACCCAAATAAAGGAAGGATTAGGATTTAAAATGCTTTCAGCAAAAACCATCAAATATAAGTTTTATTTTGTGTACTGATAATATGGTATTCATAGTTTAAAGATTGTATTGGTTTTGGACTTTTCATTTCTTGGTGATTTGAGTGAGTTTTTTTTCCCCATGTACTGTACTAATGAGTTAAGGTATAGCCTTCCCCAGGTACAGTATAATCAAGCTCTCATTCTTTGTAGGAGTGACCTTATGTTGCTTAAGAAGGATTCTTCTCTTGTACTAATGGGATTATCAAAAATAGGTTTTGTTTGTCATTGGTCTAAACAAAAACTATGAATAACCTGTTATCTATCTTTACACCCCATTCATGAGGTGAGTGTGGCTGCATCTCTCACTAGGACAGGTGATTATGACTGGATGGAGGTGACAGAGGTGGGAATCAGACTCAGGTTCAAGTTTTGAAATGTAGAGCTAAGAGGAATTTATTTTTATGCAGTATGTGTGTTTCGTTGATTCTTTTGGCTGGCTCTTTTAGTCAAGCCTGTTTACAGAAGTTACAGCTGCTACTTACCTTTAACACCAAATGTTTGTACAGATTTACCAAGCTGGGATTGTTGGGCAGTCTGTGTAAGGTACCTTACTCAAGCGTATGGCAGTAGCATTCCACCTGGTATTTAAAACCACAGCCTTGTGTTTCAGGAGTCCAGAGGTCCAATCACTGCCTTACTCTGCAAATAGTACAGTACATTAGCAAAAATAAAAACGGATAGTCTGGATTTTATTCAATAGCTTTTAAAGGTGATAAAGCTTAATGATTGAACCGGATTCCCTTCTTTCTTTAAAGATCAATACAAATTTTAATTCCTTTTACTGTCAAGTGACTTCAATTCAGTATAGGGATATTTATAAGCAGGACCTGGAACAACCTGCTGTTGGGCATAATGCAAAATTCGGAAGATATTCCTAAAACGGAAATGAGTGACCCATGTTTAAAAGGTTAAGCAACATGTGAAATCACAAAAGATTCATATTAAAGTGACTGTTAAATTCGGTACACCAAACAACCTGTGAAGTATGGTAGTTACAGTAACCTATGTCGTAGTTTAGAGGTGAATTACTCTACAGCACATTTCAGAAATAATAGAGTATAGTATGATAATTCTACTGGCAAATGCTGATTCCAGATAAGAGAGCTGGTGTTTTACCTGCAGCGCTGTTTGGAGAGCAGGGAAAGATGGACCAGAATGCTGGGACTGGGTCCTGTAACATCTCATAATAAAGCTGGAAACGCTGAGTGGTAACAGAGGAAGGAGTGGTCTGAAAAAATAAAGGGGAAGGGTGTCTGTGCAAATAGGACACAAAGGAACTTTAATGGTTCTGCAAATAATGAAGAAAAAAACCTGGACCAGACCCTGTTTTATAATGTGCTTAGAGATTAGTAAGGAATTAAAGAGGACAGACTGGATACAATCAGAAACTAAAGCCAGCGTGTCAGTTAAGGATACTATATGGTCGGAGCTTTGTGAGGAAGCAATTTTAATTAAAGCAGCTGGGATCTTGGAGGTTTGCAGGGAAGGGATTGCACACAGGGACTCCTTTGTGTGGAGCCAGGATGAAAGCCAAGATTTGGGGGATTTAGAGATTTCTCAAGTTCACTGTTAATTTGTTTCTAATTAGCCATCCAGGTTAAATGCCTTAAGACTTTCTCTGGAAAAAAAATCTGCCCAGACACCTACAGTATATGAGCTACAATGAAAGAGGTTATTTTGTGAGAGGCTTAAGAGTATTTCAGATTCCTGGGGAGAGACCTGAGAGTGCAGAGCCAATGTGTTGATAACTAGCCTGCTCTAAATTAAACAGCGTTGTGTATATTATTTGTAAATGGAAGAAAAGAAACAATTTTTGGATGTGGAGCCTTCTTCAGGTGTAAAGAGTCCAAAGAAGGCTCCACAGCCGAAACATCTCTTCTCTTTTCAGCATGGAATAGATCTTTACTTTTTGCAGCCTACGCATGCTGATGCAGCTACCTACTGTACTTGAATTATTTGTAAATGTTTAATTTTGCCAACTTTAGTTTTTTACATAAAATATTTTTCTTGCCTGAGCATGAGATGAAATTATTTAGATTTTGATTTTACCTGACATATCAAATACTGTCGATTCTATACAACATTGAATATGGTGATATGTCAGTTTATACCTTACAAACGTTCTCCACAAAGGATGACTAATGGAAGCATTTGACTAAGTGCAGAATACGAGTTTGTTTTGCAAAAAGAAATCCCAGGAAATCTGTTCATGACTTCTTAATGGAAGTTGCTGCTGGAAGAGGTGTTAGTGGGGCCAGCAGGGGGCGCTCACCCTGTGGTCCATGTGGGTCCTAATGCCCCAGTATAGTGATGGGGACACTATACTGTAAACAGGCGCTGTCCTTCGGATGAGATGTAAAACCGAGGTCCTGACTCTCTGTGGTCATTAAAAATCCCAGGGCGCTTCTCGAAAAGAGTAGGGGTGTAACCCCGGTGTCCTGGCCAAATTTCCAATTGGCCCTTACCAATCATGGACTCCTAATAATCCCCTTCTATGAATTGGCTACATTACTCTGCTCTCCTCCCCACTGATAGCTGATGTGTGGTGAGCGTTCTGGCGCACTATGGCTGCCGTCGCATCATCCAGGTGGATGCTGCACATTGGTGGTGGTGGAGGGGAGTCCCCATTACCTGTAAAGTGCTTTGAGTGGAGTGTCCAGAAAAGCGCTATATAAGTGTAAGCAATTATTATTATTATTATTATTATTATTATTATTATTATTATTATTATTATTATTATTATTAATGACCACCACATAGAGTATGCATTTTAAAGAATAAGACCACAATTATTAAATGGCATCACAGTAAATGGTTTGTCCTAAAACAAGATAGTGCCAGTGTATGACTGAAGTCTGTGGTTTTTCGAGCCTCTAGAATTCTTAGAACCAATTGCTTTCATATCCATACATCTTAAAATGTAGAAATGTCATAATAGTTAAATATATCATTCTTCAGAACTCTATGGCCTATAGTAATTCCAAAATCTATTTTATTGAAGAGAAGATATGAGTCCACACAGTGGTAGAGCTGTCACCATGTTAGCCAAGCTTCATGACACAATTTAAGCACAAAACATTATCTGGTGGCATTCTCAATTACATCACCACTGGAAAGATCAGGAGGATTCCCTGCTGGGATTAAAACCACCTGAATGAAAAGTCAGCAACAGATCTAGTCAACAACTATGAAGGGAAGGGGCGGACCTGAAGGGCAGCCTTAAAAGCAACAGATAAACGGACATTAAGAATGGGATGTACATAATCTTTAATTTAGGATATCCAAAATCTGAATTCACAGTTACATAAGTAGTTTGTTGGATGTGTGCTTCTTGCTTGATGCCTGTCTGATCCATGGCCAACTTGATCTGTGATCTCTGCATTTATGAAAAATTAAACATTAAAAGTTTGTTTGGGAACAAATCTACTGTAATTAGCTTAGAAACATAGTTTGGCTGCTCCATGCTGGAGTATTTAGTTGGGTTTATTTAACTTGGAATTGCACATTCTATTTAACACTGACGGCTCAATGAAATTATAGGCCTCTGACACCATTCATCATAAAAGATGCTGTACGCTTAGAGGCTGCAAAACCCCCAAGATTTAATTTTGTTGCCCGGTGGGGCCGCTGGAACTTAGTGGGTGCAAATGGATCCATAGTTTCAGTAGGAGATGAGTGAGGTCCCCTCTTATAAAGGAACTGTAAAAGTGAATTAATTTATCACTAACAATAATATTGCGAGTTACTGACACTACTCTGCAACTAGTACAGCTTTATCGTAATGCCCTAAAAACATGAAAGGAGGTGGATGTTCCGGTGTAACAATGTTGACAGTGTGGCCACGCCAACATCTGGACTTGGATGTTAGAATAGATAGGGAGTGAGCAAGGGAGAGAGTTGCAAGAGAAAATGAGGGAACTGACAAGGTTGTGGATACTATGAAGAGGGTACTGTAGGTTGTTGAAAAGTATGAAAGGATATTTGCAGATGTTAATCTTCAAGCCTGTGGTACTGTAATTGGGCTGGGTATTATATAACTTAATGAATGCATGTGGCTGCTATAGAAGCATATTTAATAAGAATATGAACATTGCAGATGAGATAAGGCCAGCTGGTTCATATGCTGTAGCTTGTTTGCTATATACTGTAGGTGATTAATCATAAGATCAAATAGGTAATTGCTAGCAGTTAATGAATCCATTTTTTTTCTTGAAAAAAGACTGGCTATAGGTTTTCTGTTAGTTTTGATATGTATTTGATTGCATTTATTCTTAAATTTGATAATTGCATAATTGAGAACTTGTATTGTTTGATGTATTTGAAATGGATATTAAACCTGAACAAAACTCCATGTTCCATTTCGTGAACTGATCCCTTCCTCTTACTCTCTATGATTCTCATACTGTATGTTGCTCCTGCAATGTAATTCAATTGTATTGTTTAGTTTTCATAAACTAGGCAAAGCCAATTCTTCAACAAAGAATGCTGCAGAAAGCACGTGTATTTTACATCTGAAATCTAGTAAGACTTTGTTCACTAAAAAGTGCCTCATTTTTCCCTACAGCAAATATTTAAACTGATTTAATAAAATGTAGGACCTAGTTTTTCTTTTCTTTACAACACAGCATGCCAGAATAATTGTTGGGGCATATTTTGGAAAAGTTGGAAACAATGAGATACAGCGAAAATATTTTTGTTGGAAATAGATTCTCATAAGAAATATTTTTGATGTCTTGAAATTTGTTTTCACTAAATTCCTAAGGGTATGAAAATGAAACTAGAAGCAGTAAAGATTTTGTTGATATTAAATCGTCAAATCGCATGGAAGCCCTGTCCTGATATAAATAGTGCATAGATTTTCTTTCTTCCAAGCTGGCATTAAAAACAGATTGTCAAGATAAAGGTAATACTGTCACTTTTATCAAATGTTTTCTATTTCTTTCTGGTAGACTTTAAACTCATGTGCTGTGTTGATTGATGACAAAAGAACATTTTTGCCTTGATATTGATAGATTTAGCTCCTTGCAATCAGATTTGAAATTCACCTCCAGTGCTTGACGGTAAGGATATTCTTGACAGGGAGATGATCAGTGCTGGATAAAACTTGGAATTTAGAGCATGAATTTTGTCTTACAAAATTGTTTTCTGAAACCCCTATGTTGGATGTGGTGTTTTTCACTCTACCATGATACACATTTCACATTTTTTTCATAGTTGTAATTGGCTTCACAGTGGATTCCCTCACCACTGTTTCCTCCTTGTCCAGCTGCACAACCTGGAGGGAAGACCCAATCTATGCAGTGTTTATGTGATATAATGATTTATTAGACTGTGCTTACAAGACAATCCAGGTAATTGGAATTTTTGTACCCTTCTCCTGATCTGTGCAAGATATTGATCTGTGATCAATAACTTAATCCCTGCCTTGCTTTGAAAAGATCCTCCCTTCATGATTTGAGATGTTGAGAAATTGAATTCCTGACCACAGAACCTCCCAGAGACAGGAGACTTCTATTCTGAATTCATGAGAACCGCTATTAATGCAAACAAAGGCCACTCTACTAACTCTGTGGTTTATTAAAGTGATTTCAGGACTGCAAGCTTAAAAGTGACAATGTGAAGGTTTTGTTAGGGTATGAATACTTTTGCATGCTGCTGTATATTCAAGAATCTTTTCTGCAACTCAAACACTGAGTTCCCATAGTAAACATTGCTGTGCTAAGATCTTAAACAATATACTGTATACAGGTATATGTTATGAACATCAACAATTTACTCTGAGCCTTCACTAGTTTTCTCTGCTCTTATGACAACTTTGACAACTAATCTAGCTTTCCTTTGGGACAGAAGAAACCAAGATTGTCCTTTATCTATAATGTTGCTTGGAACTCTCAAAACAGGTGACTAATCAATGTGAAATAAACATGGGCAGCTGATGAGCTGGTAAAAACACTACTACATTCACCAACAAAATATACCTGATTCACTGTCAAGTGTTTCTCATTAACATTTGTTCTTCTCTACACTTCTGTGAAGACAACAGGCTACTTTCTTTCATGTTTTGCAAAATAGGGTCTTTTCAAAATGAAATGTTAGTACAACAGTGGAGTAAACAGATCACAGACTTGTTTATGCATAAAGAAGGGAATACATTGAGTAAAAATATTTGAGCAAAAGAAAAAAAAACGTTCACAGCAGTGTCTTATATGCTAGATGGGCTCAAATATGAATTTATACATCGAAGCCCATTTTCATGTTGGCCTTTCATGATTTGTGGACCACCGCGATTCTGACTTGTTTTGCAGTAGTACTTGGATGCAGCTCTTTTGTACTGTATGTGTATGAAATAAAATACCGGGCAACAGTCAATAACCGAATTAACCTTTACATTAGCTTTCACTTTCATCCTTTTAATGAGGTGTTTAATTGAAATTGCATTGACAAGCTGACCCCTTGAAATAAACATTATGGGGAAAAAAAACAAATTTCTAAATGGTGACATTTAAGAAAATTGTAATGTTACACTTCCATTCCAGTTATTACTGTTAAAGGTCCTCCATGCCGTGTTCAGTAAACAGTGTCAATTGAAAATTCATGCCTGTACAAAACTCTTAAAAACTATTATCATACAAAGACATTCTGGATTTAGAAATCTGGTATAGATTATATATAGTAGTTGTATAGTTTTCGGCATTGCAACAGTGAGCAGCAAAATGGAGCATAATTGTTACAGGCAAGGGTTAAATATTTATTCAAAGGTCTTTGAATACGTGAATGAAATCAATAATTGGACAGTTTGTACCAAGGTAGTTTTTAAATTTGTGTTTTGCAATATTTACTGTATAATGGAGTTATTATATCAACTTAATCCAAGTTGATATTTGATTTCCAATTGCAAAACTTGTGGGTTGTATGATGTGTAATACACGGTAAGAAAAAATGCAAAGGAATAGTCTCAGCTTATTCTTATCTCAGACTTTACTTCAGCAAAGCACTTGAACTGATATTTGTGGATTTTTATTCTTGATTTCAACAGCATTATTAGAAAAATGGCACCCTCTACTGGAAGAATGTACAAATTCCCCTTATTTTATCATGAGCTCTTTCACTTTTTGCCTTTTATGATTATCATTTTATTGGAAATATTCTGCATCTTCACATGCTATGTTTGACTTGGCGGGGGGGGGGGGGGGGGAGTCATCTGTATTAAATTCCATAATTTGTGAAACTACCATGTTATTGAATGTTATCTTGTTCAGTACTAAGAAAAATATGTATGCTATTCTAGGTGTCGCCACTAGATGATGACTTATGCCTTCATTTAGCAGAACACTTTAACAAAAACTTTCACTCATGCAATATGACAACAGTTCTGAAGGACATCATACCGTAAATGTGGGCATTTAGATACCCTCAGACTCTCAGGTATAGTATACCAATAGTTATACACCACAAATGGTGTCAGGTGCTGAACCCCACTCACAAGAACAATGTCCAAAGCAGAAATGCACAATGTGCATCTTACTGTATCTGAACCACAGGGACTGGGACAAAACACAATTTTTCAGCCTGAACTAAGACCAGATGTATATTTTGGGGTGGCATTAGTAGGTCAAGGACAACAACTGAAAAAAGTAAAACCTCTCAAGTTTTCAGATTTTGTCCAATTAAGTTTCCAAAACTTACCAAAGAAAGCATATAATGATCCAATATGATGCCCAATGATGCACATGTAAGAGAATACCTAAAATTACATGACAGAAAATGTAAGTATATTAACCAGATAAATAACAACAAATAAATGGTCTTACCCTTAGATATAAGAATGTTTGATACCTACAGTATAAACCTAGGTTTAGCTGTGGTGTGATTGTCATTTAAATGCTTTGTAACAACAGAAATGGTTTAATTAATGTTAAACTCATTAATTCGTTCAAGCCTCCAGTTCATTTCTGTTTTTCTGGCATATACAGTACTAAGCCATAAGGACTCATTAAAAGGCAGTCCACCTGCAATCTAGCACAGACAATTCTCTTTTAATGTGGAAAGTCTTGCAAGACATGGCGTAGTACTGAAACTATTAACTGAAATGTGAACAAATATTGAGAATCGGTTTGTACACGGGTTGTATGATCAGTCACTTGACAGTTAGAAGGATTCTGTTGATAAATGTCAGGAGACACTAAATGATCACACAAATTCCATTCAATATAGAATTAACCATTGTATGCCAATGCATTTTTGACTATGGAGAGTATACGGTTCTTAAAGCAGAAGATTGAGCAATTACTTTTTATAGACATGACTTTATTATTCATCCTGACAAGCAGAATGGATCTATTCATCTTAACAATCACTCATCATCCTATTCATATCAATTATAAAGTAATTTGAATTACTTAGCAGTAGAGATTATAAAATACTCACAGATTGGTAGCGACTGAAAGAAAGGCCCTTTCATAACAGTGTAGTGGTTGAAATCTGTTTGATTTCAGTAACATTTCTATCGGATAACTGATGATAAACATGAGAGAAATGAATTACTTTAAATACATATAGGCTGATCTATATGACGGGGAAGACCCCTTTTAAAATAAGGTAAAAAAAAACACAAATATGGAACGATAAGATCATTCCAAATAAGTTGTACTCTGTCAGTCTTGAAAAAATAAAATCCTCCAGAAATAAATGTTTTGTTTTTTTTCCTTTTCCAAGGACGTAATGTAGTTATGGAAAGTCAAAATATTCTAAGATCAATGCTGCAACAATCTGCTCATAGCAATAGAAAGTTATAGTAAAAGAAATGTTTGTTTTTTCTTCCCATCATTCTTACTTCAGTGCCACTTCTAGCTTCAAGCAGTATCTATCAGAGCTGTGCATGCTGTAAGTGTAGACTTGCGTGGCACAGCACCATTGGTGTGGAACAGTGCTGTAAGCTACTGCATAAACAGGAGATGTACATGCATTGCAAACAGTAGCATTTTCCAAAATTGACTCCACAAAGAGCCAAGGATGAACGAGCCATGCTTTGCTTATGGTGTGTCTGATTCCTCAGAGCTAGAGTTGCAATAATAATAATAATAATAACAATAATAATAATAATAATTGCTTACACTTACTGTATATAGCGCTTTTCTGGACACTATACTCAAAGCGCTTTACAGGTAATGGGGACTCCCCTCCACCACCACCAATGTGCAGCATCCACCTGGATGTTGCAATAGAAAGATGTTGCATTGGCAGATCATTGATGGCTAAAAATTGGTAACTACACTAACATTTGTTCTTCACAATGTGATATTACAATGCATCGGCTTGCACTTGGGCATTCTCTTAAACTCATACAGTATATCTGGCCATATCATCAGTTCCTTTATACAACTGGAAAGTACTATGTTATCCATGTATACATCTCTCTGGTTTATTTTTTCCAAGTTTTCTATTATAAATTAGAAAGTTTGTTGCCCTTTATATTATATTATGAAGGCAGTTTTTAGCCAGTACAGTTATAAACTGATCTAGACAGAACTAGAGACGACATTAGACCAAACAAGGCACATTTTGAATGCTCCAGCTGCATTTGCAAATTTGTTTCGGTGATTAATAGCCACGGCAGCCTGTGGCCATTACTAAATTGATACCTTTTTGCGACTCTACTCGACAAAACTCAGATTGCTGCTTTGAGTTTAACTTAAACTTGGTTACAGCCAAGGGAGCTGCAGTGTATGTGCTTTCAATAACAATGGAAGAAATGTCATGTCTTGCAATATAGAGAATAAACCCTGGGGCCTTCGCAGACGGCAAAGCAATTTAACACTGGGCAGGACTTATTTTAATAAAGTTATTCTAACACAGTAATACAGTAGGTACAAATAGATTGTTCAAGCACTATGTGGTTTGTGTCTTATTAGGATTTCTGCAGTCACAGGAATGCTAATCACCACTTATTGACAACTGTGGTGGTCCCAGATTATTCAAACCCTTCACAAGGGGGCAGTGAATTTGTACTTTTCCAATCAAACTGCAAACCCTGATTTTTACTGTGAAAATTACACGACCAAGTCAGTGTTTAGAGTCTTGGCATTTTGATGATAGAATTGCATGAAATTTTATGTTACTCTCAAAAGTGAATGGAACAGAAAATAGAAAATACAATTTGAAGTGGGACAAATTCCAGACAAATACAATCAATACAGGGAATTGGAGAAATAAGGCTCTAATCACAGTGATTGAGCCAACTCCAATCCTGTTTGGAGAGCTTTTTAGAATGAAATAGTTTTTTAAAAAGTTATTTTGTCTAGATGGTTTTAGCTCTACTCATGGAAACGTAAATATCTCTGGACTACAAACCAAAAGTGAATTACTTTTGCTTACTTATTTTAATTTTTTTTAATGGATGCTTTTGTCAAAAAACAACTTAAGTCTAATGTAACTAAAAAAGCAATGTACAGGAGAAGCTAACAGGTTTAGGTCTATTGCTTTGCTCCCTGTGCCAAAAATAAAACAAAAGTACAACAATTCCTCATGCTCACATCTAAGGCTCTACACGGCTTGACACCTAGTCTCCAAACTCTCCTTCATTTGTCTGAAGGCTCCTGTCTGTCCCCCAAGCTTGTCACCCATATGTAGACGGGACCTTCCCTTGCTGTGCCCCAAAGCTCTGGAATTCTATACCCAAGGATATCAGAGTGCCCCTTTAGCTTCTTTAGAAAGTCTTATTAAATCGATGTCTGTCCACCCCTTTGCATCTGTTATTACCTTACAAACCCTTCTGTTTCTTTGTGCTAAGCTTATCTCCTATCTTTGTTATGGTTTTCATTTTTTAACATTTACTTTTCTGTACAACGCCCTGAGAAGTTGCTTTTAAAGGCACTGCATAAAATAGCAGCACAGTTAATAATAAACTATTTTTCAATAATTCTCTAAAGGATGTTTTTTTTTAATTCGGTGTCCACTGAGCTCTCACTGTTGGTCTGCCTCAGTCATTGCTGCTCATCTGAATGGCAGGTGATGACACAGGTTTATGTTCACAGTTGAATATCCAGGCATGTGATACAAAGGACTCATTAACTTCTCTGCGGCCTGGTTGCTGCTTGGCTTCATTTGTCAATTTCAGCTCTGAATTTGGTTGTTGACAAGTAGAGTAAACAAACTGTGACACCCGGGCAGGTGAGAAAGTTGACCCTGCCCAGTGTATGACCATGGGTTTGCAAAGTCAGCTCTCCACAGTGATCAGATTCCATTTCTTATTCATGAGCCACTGTAACAAAAGTGACAGGAGTAGTGCTTGTATCACAGACAACCCAGCTGTTCACTGTCACGTTACCATCTTTACAGCACTGAAAACTTGTATATGTATGGGGAACAAAACAGCACAATGCAGATTAGCAAGACCAGTATTTATAATACTATTCCTACTATCACTAATGGTAACTATTCTCATAGTAAATATGCATGCAACATTCACTCCTCCACAATAGTTGTCTAGAGATACCTTTTTACATGGTGTTAGTCTTTTTTGCTCATGACATAATTTTGTATGTTCCATGTACTGTACATTTTATTATTTGGAATGGTGAGTGCAAAGGAAATGCCAATTTATGTCACAGTATCTGGTATTTCCAGTATGTATTTGTTCATGTGTAAGCATGTGTCAAACTCAGCTCAACCAATCTCGTTTCTTGTTCAAAAACTACAAGATTGAAAATGAAAAATCGTATTTCAATACCTGAAAGAATCTGAAAATTGTTGATCTATAATTACGGTAAGATTTTTTTTTATGTAATTGAGAGTTGTAAACCGATTTTAAAATCACATTTTTTAAAGTCTGTACTGGTTGAAATCTGAGCAACAATTGAGAATTTAAAATATTTTCACTACCACTTCTATTAATTAAGAAGCTGTACCAGTTTGTAAGAAAAGAAGCATTAAAAACAGATTACAGGGTTGAATACACAGGTTATCTAAAGGTTTGAAAAGGCTGTCGAGTATTACGAAGTACTAAGCTTAAATATACTAGCTGAAAAGAAAATTAATTATAAAAATAGCACTGGGAAAAATGCTAACCTCTTAAAATGCTTGTTTGTTTATATTAAACAATTTTGGAAGACTGTATTAAACTTCACATTTAAAATAAACTCAAATTGTATGCATTTTAAAAATATCACAAATCCTCACAATGTTATTTAAAAATATTCCCTTTCAGGTCTGTTAATTTCCCTCTCATGTTTTCACTCTGCTATCTGAAATCTTGTAGCAGTTCAATTGCACGAGCCTGGCAAGTTCCCAAAGCACATTATCAAATTAATCTTCAAAGCGCTGCAGATGAGGTTTCTGTGTTTGTTTGTATTCAAGTGTTATTGCAGTGGGAGGCCTGCTGTAATTCTGTCCATTTGCTGTCAGATAACTATTGATAACTGCTCACTGTGTGCTGTAGACAAGCTGTGCGAAACCTAAAATTGCCCTGGCTTTTCTGCTCTGGGCTATGTTCCACAGCAGGAGCTGCCCTTTCCAAGTCCCATATTGGTGACGCAAATGTTTAATACAGAAATTCTAAAAGCAATCAAACACCTGTCATGTGGTGATGAGCCTAACAGCTCACGCATCCTACGTTTGATTCCGGATTGGGGCACCATCTGCATGGAGTTTGTATCCTCTCCCCACACTTGCATGGGTATTATTTACATGGCTCACACTTTCCAAAGACTGCTGTCCAGGATAATTGGTGTCTCTAAATTGTCCCTGCCCTTGTGATAGACTGTTGTCCCATCTTTTGTATTTGTTACATCTTGATGTAAATATACACTTTGTTGGATAGTCAGCCTACAAATTCAAATTTGTGACCTGTGGATTTTTCTAGTGCAAAATTGTATCTGGACTAAGGACATGTGCTAGAAACTGAAACAGCGACCCACACATGCACCTACTGAGGAAGGAAAAGAACGTGTATATGGTATTTTGAACAGCACTGTCCCCCCGTCAGTGTTTTCTTTCTTAACAAAATGAACTTTACAGATGTTAAGTCTCTGTATCTATTTAAAACATGTACATGCCATTTCCTTCCCATTCCTGTTGATTAATTGGCCTGAGTATGCTGGTACAGGCTGTGGGACATGAACTATCCCAGCCCTGTGGTCCAAGATGAAAACTTTAGGATCTAAATGATCTAAATGAGCCCGGTTTGTTCAGAGAAGAGTTGAAAATTTTATAATTTAGTATATGCAGGAGAAATTGGGGATGGGGCACAGCTTTAGAGGGCAGAAAACATTAAGATTAAAAAGCATGATTATAAATTTTGAGGAGACACTACAATATGGAATTTAGTTTTCCACCCATGCACGTAGTCTATAATCAGAATTAGGCAGCTAATGTCGCACAGTGGGTGGAATCTGGAACAACCTGGACAAACCCATGCAAACCTGGTGAGAATGTGCAAGCTCTACACAACAGGCATCCAAGACTGGAATGAAGCTCCATACTCTGGAGCTGTAATACAGAAGCTGTAACATTCACACCACTATCAGACCTGGATTATGACATTGAGACATTAATTGTACATTTAGAAATGATGGGTATTTAAACGTAGTTCCTCATCTTTTTCTCATCTTAATTCTGCTTAGTTACAGTATTTTTGTTAATCTCTATACGTGACATCCAATTATCCGTAAAGCTAATAGAGCTTTTCTGATCACTTCTTTATGTACTTATTACATATCAATGAATGATTGCCTTGAAGCTATGCAGCTGCAGTGCAAATTTCAGAGGTAGAAAAAACTCACTTGGACCTGTGTGCCCCTGGTCTTTCAAATTGATATGTGTGCCCCTGGGCTTTCAGATTGCTAGCCCAGCCATCCTTCTGCTTAATGAGCAGCATAATATTGACCTGTGATTGTTTTCAAATTTCAAATGTCAATACTATTTTTGAATCCCAGAAGATACTGATTGGCTGAGCCTGTCATATGGAACTTCTTCAGGGATGCAAATGTTGGCTGATTCCGTTTCGTTCTCCTGGGTCGCATTGGGGAAAACCATGTTTCTTTACAAGTAATCGGATAAGATGGATTCCCCACTGGATCAATGTGGAAGCGCTCCAACAACACTATTCTGGACTCCAAGCTGTGAAACTACCCTCTTTCCTCAGACTCACCCTCAACTGGAAGTTAATCTCTTACTTAAATTAGTATTTTATGTTTTCTCTTGTAATGTTTTGTTAACCCTATACCAGTGTTTTTATTTCATGCTCTGTGTTGCATCAATATGAAAGGTGATGTGTAAATATTTTGTGCCTCGGGATAAAAGTATAATGTTGTATAATTCTCGTTTGCCCTAGAAACATAGACAAATACCATCATGGTGTTCATGAAATGTCCTATTTATAGTATATGCAGTGGATTTTTACTGCAATTTTCTGTAAATGTTTAAACTTTAAGTCAAACCTCTTAATCTATTTAGAAGACAGATCTTTGGAGATGTACTGTTCTGAACCAAAATTTGTAACAGATACCCATTTCTTGGGCAGCAGGGATTAACCTGAAAGTCTAATAAATCACACAACCATCTTCAAGCAATGTGCCCTCATTCATCAATTCCCCCTTTCCCCTCTTGCTTAAACTGCACTTTTACTATGGTTTTCAAAAATTGCTCAGTGCCTTCATGATTCTTTAATGTGCTGCTTAATTCAACAAACTTTCTTAACCCTGGAGTGTCTTAAGTTCTTGGTTGCAAAACATGCTGTATGTACTTGTTTGGGATCTTTTGAAGAACCATTGACTGAGTAATAGAACACATTTTTCTCCCATTTTGACCCCCCACCCCAATCCCTTTTCTCAATGATAATCCAAAACCTTCAACTCCTTTAATGTTCTTCCCATATGAATATCACCAAGTATTACTTAAGGGAGTCAAACAGGTTTTCATGATGTCCTCCTCCACACCCCTGCCTCAGGTATTCCTTGGTCCTGCGGGTCCATAGACTTGAAAGCTCTGTGAGCACTGGCTCAAGAAAGGAAAGGCCCCATTTATGCTAAGGAGGAAACATGTGGAGGCTGCCAGTGCAGAACGACCATCTTCTTAGTACCACTAATGCCAGCCAGTCAATATCCACTTCTTGTCATGCCCTCTACATCTAGAGGGCACTCCTTCTCTGTCCTGTTCCTAGTTTCCCTGTGCTTTTCTTGTCCTTCCAGTGTGTTTTTGTGTGGGGCTATATATTTGTCTTCCTTTGCTCCTTGCTCAGCTTTGAGGGTTCGGAAGTCTTAAGACCTGCTTAGCACCAGGTCATCTCTTCCACAGCCTGAGGGCATAGGTTTCTACCTGATATCTGAGCCCGGGCTAACCCCTGTTTTGCCCCTTTTGTTGCAACGCATAGGGTCTCTACTTCTCTCCTGGCCATTCCACAGCTTGCCCTTCCGACATCCGTGACACTTCTTATATTAATACTGCAGATAAATCCCACATTGTGTGAAAAAGGAGGAGCCTATCACTATCGGAAGGCAAAGAGCACATTTGGAGGTGTTAGTGAGACCCAGTAGGAAACATCTCCAAAGTAACAAATGTGCCCTGTGAATAAAGATAAATTGATGACCATGATTGTTATAGAGGTAAATCTCAAATTATTCCAGACAACACAAACCTTTTACTGGATCTTTTTCAGTGTTGCACTATTTTCTATGTTATCTCTAGAAAATTGACCAACTATTTTTAAAATCGAATGACACACTATAAAAATAAAAACTAAAAATCAGTGAACAGAGCACAGTGGGGAAAAATGTGAAGATGAAATAAGCAGTTTATAACCGAAATTGTTTAAAATGACATTTGGCAGGCTTGGGATTTCATTCCCACGTTTACAATATGCTCAATTTGTTTGGTTTCTCAGGGAAAAGAGAACTTATAGAATAATGAACAAATGTGAACAGTCATGGCATGAAATACTTGGTACTGTAGCTTAACCTAAACTGTGTAAATCCAACAAAAATATAAAAGCAGGAATAAATTAGTAGAAAAAAAGGAAATCAGATATGGAAGAGATAAACAAAGAAAAAGAAGAAAAGAGGAAAAAAAAGTAGTGAAAGGACAGAAGAAAAAAGCTACAGTCTTCAAGGTCTTTCATTTGTCTGGGTTGAGCTGCAGGCTCTTGAAGTTTAAAAAGGGCTCCCAGGCAGAATCAAACTTTGCAGTTGAGCTACTTTTAATAACTTCAGAACTGACAGGAGTGGATTACAAATATTTCTGTGCTTCAGACATGTATCTGAAAAAGGTAAAATGCCAAATGGACAGTGTAATAGAGACAGTGTGAAACTCTGTGTTTTGTAAGGCTGACAATGGAAACAGTTTGAAGGCAAGTGCTTGCACGCCTGCCCAAAAATGTTGTAGCTATAGAAGCTCTAAGATTATCTCAAAATATTAGCTCATAACTGTAGGCATGCCATTTGAATTTACACATGCGGCTTCATTCACATTATTTGTGAGAGAAGCACAATAAGTTTAAACATCACTTTAATTTACTAAGAAACTATCTTCAGAAAAGTTCTAGCATGTAACCGAGTGAAAGATGATAACTTGATTTTTCACTTCTGCCGCCCTTAATGACATTGTCTTCTTCGCTATGAGTTCACTCCTTATAAGTTCCTCCAAACGCGCCCGTCTAGTTCCCAGATGACACTGGAAGTGACAGAGTGTTGACAGGCATTGATTTTCCTGTCATCGGCTTCAGCACATCCCAGGCAAAAGAGTGAAAGACTGCTGAATGCTGGGAAAAAAAAAACATTTTCGCAAATGCCAACTGTTCGGTGTTTGTTGGTATTTACTGCAGTCCATCATGCTTTTGACTTTCATCCTGCTGAGGTGTGATCACATCTTGGGACCTGTGGGGTGTGTCACGTTTGTCTTTCCTCTGACTGTCCCTCCAGCCCTTCAGAGCTTCAGAGGAATATATTATCATTTTCTGTCTCCTGTAAAACATCTCATTTTGTTGAAATCAAGATGTGACCTCATCACAACAGCTCTGATGTTTTTTGGTACAGTAATCTAGAACCTGAAAATGATGGTCTGTCTGAGTTTTATCAAGCTATGGAGGTAACCACGAAAAATGAAAACTGAAAAAATTTACCTAAAACTTTTCTCCAAGTTGCACTGGCTGTAATTGTTCCTCATCCAGGAAACTCTGAAATAAAATGAATGTCCCACACTTGCTAATACTGACAAACAAACAGCTGTTATTCTAGAAAGCACTTAACTCAAACCAGTGACATTGGGTGGGGTGTCATGAATCCCTGTCTTTAATAATGTAATAAATGGTAAATCATACACGTTTCTCCTGTTAACATTATTTAGTAATACCTTACTGATTCTGCACTTGCTGGCTTCCAGCACTTGACATTCGAGACAACATGGTGTTCCTGTGCCTCTACCTGTATGTAAGATCTTGGTTAAACAATGATTAAGCTGAAAAATCTAATCCAAAATAGACATCACTTGAATTCGCAATGTTAAACAATCAATTACTGTTTTTATCATTTCAGCTAGCTATGATTTAATACTGAGATACTGCAAAATGTGTACAGTAAATGAACCAGTATCGCTAACTGGTAATTTCTTGACAGAGAATGAAAGCTTTTTTTATATGCTCACACCTGAAGAAGGCTCCACAGCCGAAATGTTGTGTTTTCTTTCTTCTTTTTTTTCAGCCTGGAATAAACTTGTTGCTTGTTGCTTTTTTTATATGCTGATTATGATTCAAATACATTACAAGCTTGTGATTTATTTGCACAGATTTTACTACCAGTACAAATGTAGATATTATGGAATAATTATCCAATCGTAAGCAATTGCATCACCATGTATAGCATGCCTCTCATTGATTCAGTAGGAATGTCACAATCAGAAAGAGTCTGAGCTGTAGTTATCCCAGTTTTTTCATCTTCAGACTTACCCAAGCTTTGGAATACACCCTTAAAAAGATTTACCTTTTACAGTCCATACAGAAGGTGTACACACAGTTGTAGAGTTATTATGGTTTTAATTCCTTTGTACCTTCTGATTTGCTGATAAATTTTGTTCATTTAGCTTTCATTATAATTAGACAGCTAAGTGTTTGTTGTTTGTGATTTGCATACTGTATACTCTTTGTTTAACCAATGCATCATTCATCAGATTTCCAGAGTCTGTTTTTACACAGCTCATTTGTAGATTCTAGATTAATTAATAAGTATATGCAGGCACAGCACACTGCTGAAATCTTATGCAGACACTGGTGACAGACATTGAGCTGGTGCAATGACCCAGACCATTGGAGCAGAAAAGGGTAGCGTTGACTGGACTTTTATTTTCCGTTCTCCAGCAGAGACTCAGAGACCTGGCCTTGTGCACTGTGTGCTCATCTGGGCCCTTGGATCAGAAATCTCATCTATTCACTGGCTGGTATTTTGAAAGGGAAGAGTTCATGTTCTAGATATTAAATTACTCATGAAATATTTGCTTGGCCTGCAGGCTCAGTTGCAGCCTTTTTAGAACACTCCATTTAGCCCCGGAAATGTCTCAGAGAGCAAGCTTGTGTCACCTCTCCTAGCAAGGTCAATTTTTTCAATTTAGAACAGCAGCATTAGAAGGCAAGCCACATTTCAACATGCATTAGCATCAAAGGACATGCTCGACTCGTTCAATGGGGTTTTCCTCCCACCTACCCCCCCAGCTCCCCGTTTTCCTAAACATTTCAAGTAGATTCATGCATCTAATCTGAACATGTGAAGATGCATGGATATTCAATTTGTTATTTTATTATTAATGATGCTCTCCTGATCTCTCTCCCTTCTATGTTTTTGGCATTGCCCAGGATCTGTGTGGAAAGGTGACCTAGAGTTCAGCCTAAACACTGTAGGCAGCACTGTCACAATTGTCCATTGAATGTCAGTGAGCAGGCATCAGCCTATAATTTCCACAGGTGTTCGACATTGTCATGTGGCACAACACACCCTGTAAAGTCTTATTTGTTGTGAAATGCTCTGTAGGATGTCGTCGCAAGCCCTTGGGTGATGTATACTGTAGCACTTCGGCTCTATGAAAGCAGACATATGCTAGTTTGTTGCCTTGTTTAATTCTGTCCTTGTTTTTTGTCCTCCTGCACCTGTGCTCCTTTGCTGCTGGAAAGGCGCGCTTAACAAAAAAAGTGTCTAGCATTTTGCAGTCCTGTTTTCAGATCTATGCTTTCTCTCATTTGTGTTTACTAACCTTCAAAAGAACGGGAATGACTTTCAGAAGCATTTTTCTTCTCTTTCTGCCTTTTCTCGTGACTAAGCAGTCCAAGTAAATTTGAAAACACGGGAGAAATTTTTGTACTGTGGTGAAATCTCCTAAATTGATGTCTGTTTTTCAGAACTTTCTTTTTTTCTGAAATATAATACGTTGTGTGCAGCTGAGATTTAAAACGGCACACTCCAAGTAAAAAACACAGGTGGTTTGAATTAACAGGATAACACATTGATAAACACAATACAGCAGAGAGGTTTCTACGTATAGTATTGGCCAGTGAGGTAGTCAGTAAAGGCGCCCCTAATGAGTGCTCTACATCTGAGACTTTCATAGTTAAATCTCGTGGTGTCATTAGTCCGCTGAGAACAGGAAGCTTCATGAGGAAGCACACAGCTAGCTAAGCACCATCAGTTCGGGGCTTACTAAAGACAACAAGTCCAGCCACTTGTTGGATGCCTCTCAGCATGTGGTGTTCTCAGTGACAGCCAGATCACTCCTCCACATGATGCTGACTGCAGTGGACACTGTGGATATTCTAGAGTGAAACATTTAGGTGCCGTGGTGTCATGTTGGTTAACACTTGGGGCAGCTGTGTAATGTGTGCACGTTCTACCCATGTTCTTTTGCATGCATGTTTCCTCCCACCTCCCATAGACATGAAAGTTGAATTATGGATTTTGAACATGAATTATGGCTGCTCCAAATTACTTCTTTCCCTAAGAGGGATATCAAGAGGATTTCTTACTGGAGGGTTTTTTTCCCAGTGTCACCCGTCATTAGCAACAAGAGATCTATTTAAATATGCACCTGATTGCAAGAGCAGGACAGGAAAGGACCAGATCCCAATTTCAAAGGGAAGAGAAATGAACTGTTGCCCAGCTCCCTTCCTAATTAAAGGGAACCTCACCTCCATGCCAATATGCATCTCCTGCAATTGTGGGTATATTACAAATACATATTATAATATTACAATTACAAAAACAACCATAAAATAGTCATGATATATAACACAGTATGACTTTCAAAACATAATGCCATATGCCAGCAGCCATATCACCCTGCAACTCACAACTGGCAACCCACTGAAGCTAAGCAGGTGTGAGCCTGGTCAGTACCTGGATGGGAGACCTCCTGGGAAAAACTAAGGTTGCTGCTGGAAGAGGCGTTAGGGGGGCCAGCAGGGGGCGCTCACCCTGCGGCTCATGTGGGTCCTAATGCCCCAGTGTAGTGACGGGGACACTATACTGTAAACAGGCGCCGTCCTTCGGATGAGACGTAAAACCGAGGTCCTGACTCTCTGTGGTCATTAAAAATCCCAGGGTGTTTCTCGAAAAGAGTAGGGGTGTAACCCCGGCATCCTGGCCAAATTTCCCCATCGGCTGTTATCAATCATGGCCTCCTAACAATCCCCCTCTGTGAATTGGCTTCATTACTCTGCTCTCCTCCCCACTGATAGCTGATGTGTGCTGAGCGTTCTGGCGCACTATGGCTGCCGTCGCATCATCCAGGTGGATGCTGCACATTGGTGGTGGCGGAGGGGAGTCCCCATTACCTGTAAAGCGCTTTGAGTGGAGTGTCCAGAAAAAGCGCTATATAAGTGTAAGCAATTATTATTATTATTATTATTAATTATAATATTTTGCTTCACTTCTTCTATCTTTGAGTAAAATTATTTTCCCAAAGTATTTTTAAAGCTGAATGAAAATTTTTGCAACCATTATCTTTTCTATACCTGTATTGCCAGATTTGCTTCTTTGAAGTTTTTGCAATGACTAGGTTTTGCTCTCGAGCAAATGAGCTTTTAAAAATCCATTTTTTGTGCATTTATCCTCTTAGCTGCAATGCCTTCAAAAATCTGTTTTGAGTGCCCCGTCAGTGGTGAATTTCAGAAGTGATGCGCCCAAGGTCTTTTGAGTCAGATTTGCCTGTTAGTTTAAGATTGGGGACTGTGAGAGCAAATCAAAATGCTCTCTGCTTTGATGCCACTTCGCTGAAAGTGCTCTTGGCAGAGGCAGTGTGATGTATCAGAGAACATAGAAATTGTCCACCTGAATAAGGTCAGAGTGGTGGGATATTTGATCTACATGTATGCAGACAGGAGCTCTGACTGAGTTACCCAACGGGACAGGTGAAGCTCCATCATCATCAGGGGCAGGTGCTCAAGCAGTGGCTGGTGTCTACGCCACCCCTACAACATTCACACAACCCTCTCGAGTTCATCGCAGCACCGCACACATCCTAAAATTCTTATTTGCCCTTACTGAATATAACTGATTATTATGTGTTTTTCTATTTATTGTAGTACAAGTGTGGACGTACTCCATTCAAGACGTTCATGCTAATTCAGTCTTGAAAGACAAAGATTCCAAAATATTTTTTAAATTGATTGTTCTATTCATAATACTGACCTATCCACACTGAGCTCCTTGGTGCTCCTCCTTGCCTCCAGCCTCGTTCGTGTTCAGAGGCTACACCTGAAGTTCTCATCTTACAGGAGGGTGTGACTTCTCAAATAGAATGTGAAAAAAGTGTCAAAATATGAAAAAAACCTACAGTTTTAATCTGTCTTGGGTTTTCAACTGTTCACAAATTAGACACCACTCAGAGTTTGGTTAATCTAAATGTTGACTTTCTCCAGGCAAGAAATGTTTGTCAGTTTGCAACATTGTCAAAAGTCTGGGTTCACCGTGACCTCTAGTGTTTCCTTAGGTGAATTAGAGATCTGAGATTTTTTTAAATTCTTCTTGTAGCCCTGGATCTCTAGTGATGAAACCAGTTAGATGAATGTCTGAATGTGCTTTGGAGGGTTATATTCCAATGGACATGTGTGTGAAAACAAGCCCTTTCACCAGCTCCCAGCCTTGAGGGAGTTAAGTGCTGGTTTCTAGCTGTTTCAGTTCAACCCCCGTTTGTTTACTGTATCTGCTACAGATATGTGAGCTTCTCTGACCCTAGAGTGGTGCTCTGAAATATTTATATCTGTCGTTTTTAAAGTGTAACTAATCCTTTGAAAGCCTATTCACGTTTTATTCACTGGGGGTGCTGTTATTTCTATCCTATATTATGGAATGTCTTAAAAAAAAGAGATGAGGTGAGAATTCAGTCACCCGTAAAAATTGTCAGTTGGCTCATAAAATATCCAACCTAAGTACTGAATGAAATGAAGGTGGGGATTTTTTTAGCTGCTTTAGAGTTGCGTGCTGTACTGTGTTGTATGCATGGGAAACAAATACCTTAATGGAAAAAAGTAAGAAAGCAAAAATCAAAAATAGAAATATCTTGAGTTAACACTGATTTTGCTTGTTTGGTTAAAGTTATAGGTAGCAACTTTAAATTCTTTATTCTCTTTTTTTCAGATACTGTATTTCATGTTGTCAGGCAAAATTCTTGTGTTTACCAAATTATTTTTTCCTGGTATTAAAGATCTAGAAGAAGTTTACATATGAGAAACCTTTACTTTTTAAAGAGTGAGATAGATCGCAGCTTGCCTGAGGCGGAGTTTAATGGAAATTTGATGATAGCTCATTCTTTTCCTAAGATGAGGTGAAAAGGCAAAATTCCCTACCCATCTTTTTAAGTGCTTAGCCATTCAGCTTTCCAACGAAAATTACATACAGTTCTTAAAAACACTGTTGCCAATTTTAAAGCAAAGACCATTCTACATGTTTTTAGAGAGTCTTCACTACTAGCAGAGTTTAACTTGGATTGGGTTTTTAAAAAATGCTTTGGAACTTTAATGGAAAAGGAGCCTCTTCGGTTGTCATTTGTGCTATATAAGCTCCAGACATCAAAGAAAGGCAGTGTGGCCTACTGTATTTCTCTGAGCAGGGTGTCTGGAACACAATGGAGACTAGTTTGAGGAAGGCTGGAAGGAAAATGTTTTAAGAGTAATTCTTCAACTGACATGGTTCAAGGTGAGTTTTAGACAGGCAGTGAAGCCATGGTGCAAAACTTACATTAATTAAAAGCAGTGTTCTGGATCGGTTTGTTTCTCCTGTTTTTTTAGATATGACCTATTTTTTCTATAGTGCGCAGATTCAGCTAAAGTGATTAAGAATTATCTCCACAGCTCAGAATGTTAAAATACAGCATATAAGAAATAAAAATTGTCAGCCACAAAATATGTATTGTTATGTAAACAGCTGAAATTGATGTAGACTGGTCTTTCTCTTCTGTTTAAATCTATTTTAAGCTGCTTTTTCAGCTGGTATTGGGACAGTGAAATCTTAGATACATTTTAGCTGTTCAAATTTTGCAATGTACTATTGTTCAGTTTACTAAGCTTCCTTTAGAAACACAAATATAAAATTTGTTCATGTAAGTTAAAAACATTAAAAATCATGCTGCTTTGAAAGCCCCAATAAAGAAAAATCCTTGGGAAATTAATGAAAGAAAAGAGGAGCTTCAGATGAGTGAGTTCTGTTTATATAAGCTTCCTGCTATCCCCATTGCTGTTCCATTGGCAACATCTGTGCTGACACATTGGAGTTCATTTTGAGTTATCTGTGAAGAATGAGTAGCTAAACAGTTTGAGCTAACACATTAAGGTCTGTAAAAACAGCCGTTCGTTAATTATGATTTACGAACACATTGGAGTGAAAAAAGGAAATTAATCAGTTATTTTTATGTGTTTTTAATTCATAACAAATAACACAAGATAGCATGATGTTAACTAATTAGAAATTATAGTGTAACAGTGACCTCTGTTTTAAACATAATTTGCTCATATTTATGATAAATTATTCATCTTAGCTCTTCATCTAGATGGAAACTAACGCCTGCTCTAATTTCTGTACAGCTGCAATTGAACACATTAGTTAACACTTACGCCAACTGTTTTATTTGGATTCAATTTGATCTACCACCTTTTTAGCATTAGAAGTACACTTAACTGTTTTTTTTTTACATTTGATTCTATAAATTACATTTTGCTAAGAGCAATCAGATGATGCAGATATGCCGCAATGTAGTCAGAGCTCTGAATCATACATTTTACTTAGAAATTTAAAAAGCCACCTACACGGCACACCCATGTGTTCACATCCTTTCACCATTGCTAAGTAATTTCTGAAACGTTTGGTGAGAATTATATACTGTACAGTACATTTGAGAATGTTATGTGTTCGTACTGTTTACAAGGACTCGACGATACATCTCTAATTTTTGCAATGCTGATAAAATTCTGCAAACATTTCTGGCTTTATTTTCAATTGAAAAATCCCATCTTCCTCAAAACTCTTGTGATATGATTAACAGAATTAAGCGTATAAGCTATAATACATCAGGTTATTTAGAATGTACGTGTTATTGTACAGTATATCTGTTTATAATGGATCAGTATCTACTATTTGTAGCTGCACACCTTACGGTAATGTCAAACATGAGCCTATAATATTTAATGTAGGCTACATTTATTATTTTACATTTGTCTTCAATCAAGATACAAAGGGTGCATATAACAATAGCTCTTACACCTTGGATGGGATCCCATCCCAAGTTCAACTTAGAAATCTCAATTTAACTATCCAGAAAGTAATGATAAGCATCAACGTGACCTTTGTTTTGTTTGCACATGTCAGGATGCAACATCTCAAGGCACTGCACAATGAGACAAAGTGTACACAAACAGAAAACTAAACAGAATTAAAAAGCTAGAGCATAAAAGGGAGTTTTTGAAAAGATTTGAAGTGGCTGACTGACTGGAAAGACCTAAGACAGATTGGGTGAACATTCAACAGCCTCAAAGCAGAAGTCCAAAGAGGGTGAAAGACATGTAGTCCTAAGGGCACAGGGCATGAAAAGTTCACCAATGTGATCGGGAGCTTATAGCTGAGGTGCAATATTCTGAGTGTAGAGTGGATCCAGTGGTTTGTTTTCTGTGTTTGAAAGGTGGGAGAGAGAAGAGGCCGAGAGAGACGATCTCTGTGTTTTGGAGGTAACTATAACCCAAGGTCAGGTTCTTCTCATTTCGATTCTGGTACACTGACAGCACAGCTTTTACATTAGAAGTAAAAGAGTAGTGTTTGATAGAAAAGATTCATTTTTCAATCCAATCAAGCAATTTCGTTTTGTCTGCAATTGATAAGAGCTGAAAGGGAAATGTGCCATGCAGACAAGTTATCATTTATTCAGTATACAAACGATTATTACATGAGGAAAGCAAGGGGAAGTCAAGAGTGAAACATCAGTTAACCTTACGGAGAACAGAGCATTGCCCACTGCGCAATTGTGACAGAACCAGTCCTAACCTCTCATACTGTGACCTATTATAGTGTGGAATCTGTTGAAAGGCTTCAATTGTCTCCCAGTTCTGTCAGCTTCACAATTGCTCTCTCTTTTCTTTGAATAGATAAAACCTTCCTTTGGGTGGGAGATATTTTAGAATTGTTTTCAGATTTTTACTGCAGGTGGGTTTCTGTCACGGGTCCATAAAATAAAAATAAATACTGTTTCTCAGATAAACTGAAAGTAAAGTACTATTATGCTGAAGGCAAGATGACACAGTCATTAGCATCACTGCCTTGCAGCATTGGGGCCCTGTGTTCATTTCTAGAGCTGGGGTGCTATCTTCTTGGAGTTTGTATGCTCTCCGCGTGTTTGTATGGAGTTGAACAGGGTGCTCCAATTTCCTCCCAACACTCCAAAGACATACTGGTAAGTTAGTTGATTTCTGGGAAAATTGATCCTGGTGTGTGTGTCTGTGTGTGCCCTGTGATGGACTGGTGACCTGTTCAGGGTGTACCATGCCTTGCTCCCCTTGCTGGATGGGATTGGCTCTGGCTCCCCTGTGACCCTGTATTGGATAAAGAGCTTAGAAAATGGATGGATGAATGAATATTATGTGAACCATATTGTCACGATTATAGTCCCCCCTCCTTAAGGGTGCTCCAGCCCTTTCACTTTAGACTTAATTCTGTGCACCTGATCCCTTTACCCAGCCCACCTTAAAAGCCAGGCGCTGACGTTCATCCTGGCTCTGCATCTGGTTTCCACACTGTGCGAGTCCGGGACCTGGAAGCGCCTGGTCCCGTTAAGGTTTTAATCTCTGTTCCCGTTCCCTGTCCGCCGGTTCTGACCCGGTTCATGGTTTTAATTCCTTGTTTGGATGGATCACCTGGCTATGGACTTATTCTTATGTTTTTGGATTCCCTCTATGGATTACTTCTGGATTGTTTGCCTCGGCCACACCTTCCCCGTGCACCAGCGCATTTTGGACACGCCCCCCTGTTTTCAGCCCCGTATCCCTGCATGACCTTTTCCTAGTGTTTCCCACTTCTTCGGATTGTGTCGTCCGCATAGGGTCCGGAAAGAACTGTTCGTTACACATATTTTAAATGTTAACACATTCATTTTAGTTATCCCACCTTAACATACTGTACTGTATTCATGGCTTTATGATTGAAGCAGAAGGAGCCAGCAGCATTAATGTTTTGTAAACTAACTGGGTACAACCAATCAAGTGAAGACTGTGGAAGAGAACAATTTCATTTGTCGAATACAACAAAGACAAGCTTGTAAATCTAGGATCTCACTCTAACAGCAAATCTGGAACTTGAAACTAGGACTATCAAAATGATTATGAGAAAGTTAAAGCAGCATGTAACCAGTTTATTTTTACGATATTCATTTGTATTTTGTGTATGAAATGGTCTCTCATCTACAAGCTTGGGAAAATGTTTTCACAGGGGTAAAGACAGAGGAACAGAATACAAACCCAATATAATAATTATAAAAATATGTCAAGTCAAGAGAAGTTGTAATTTTAGTGCCTAAGTTCAGATGAAATGACCCATCTAACAGCAGTAACAGAGTTTGCAAATTTGGACACAGAATGTCTCTCATTAGTCTCATGAGACATGAAAGTGTCTCAAAAATGAGAGCAGGCCCTTTAAGATCGCAGCCATTATGCGCTGAGTTCCTGTGGGAAAGTAAAATGATGGCCTATATATTTTTTTCCAATACAGAATCTAACAACACAGACTTCAAAAACATTTTAACACCTTCAAACATCAGTATACTGTACCTTGCCAAAAGATAATAATCTTTTAAGTTATGAAATTTCTGTCTAGTAGTCCATAAAACACAGCTATCAAAACCACAGTTATCAGACTCAAGACCTGCCCAGGTGGAATCATGATCTTCTCAGCCACCCCTGTATTACACCCAATTTGTGTGGTCCAATGATCATATCATATATTAGCATCTCTCAGAACCACCTCTGTTATTTAGTCTGATTTGCAGTTATGCTTGGCAGTTATATTTAGCAATATTTGCATCAGGTATGATCATTTGGATCACTGGTTAAATTCCAAGATTCTGGAAAGTGGAAAAAGCTTAAAGCGGTAGAGCACATCAGCTTCTGTAGGTAGCCCGTAATGTTTCTAACAATGGGGTTTGGTTTAATATACTGAGCTGCGAGAGTAATGAATTTCAGTTTACATCTTCTATGCAAAAGGAAAGCAAATGTGAAGCAAGTAGGAATGTTGTCCCTAAATCTCTCACTGTCAAAACTTTGAAATTCAAATATGGAGTTTACAGAGTCAGTTCAACAAAGCTATCATTTACACTGTTTATAAGATTGGCAACCACAGCTTTGTAATGATTAAAAATAATACTTTGCAACACTGCCTCGGAAAGCCCTGTTTATTTTGTTTAGAACAAAAGGAATGAATGTGTCCTACTTTAGTAAATATTTTAAAATATACAAATTGGTGTTACTAATCTTGCATCTAAAAAAAACATCTCTTTGTCAAACAGCTTTAATGGCAGAAGTCTACAGGATCTTTCTGGGTCTGGTCTGCGTGATGAATTATTTGTGTGTAGTCTCTTCTTGGTATAATAGGAAGTAAAATGGATACATTGTGAGACCAAATCTAACGAGAAACAAATTACTTAACTGGAGCTGCTCAGCATTACAATTTTATCTAAAACAATTTTTTCCCTTTTTTCACTTTGTTGCGCCTAAATAGTCACAAAAAGTGACTTATCTTCTTTAAATGAATATACAGTGTCCTTTAAAAGCACAATGTTTGCCATTACTTTATCAATGTAAAAGGTAAATCATTCTGACAGTGGCTAAAGTGACTGCTAAAGCATGGTAAAGCCATAACTTTTTTTTTGCCCTCTGTTATTATAATGACATGCTTTTAGAAGGTCAACGATAGTTCCCATTGAGTTAAATGAGGTGGAAACCACATGTTTATACTTTTTACAGTTAAATGGGGCTGCTGTTTTCCCAAGTGTACTTGCTGAATAGAATTGCATCGTGAGCCTTTAGCGTCTCAGAAGAACGCCCATGATCACCAGCCAAGTGTAAATTGTACTTTCATGCATTTTGTAAATCTTTTATTGCACAAGGGAACAGGAGTTTGCTCTTAATGAACTTCACTTCACTTTTGTGTACGCCAGAAATCAAACATGATGCTGCAAATGTGCTAACACTAATAGGCAAAAAAGATCAACACTCTTGTTAAGAATAAGGTCATACATATGGTATGCACATATTACTTTTTTAGCATCAGATATTACTCTTAACTCTTAATATGTGCAGGGACAAATCATTTGATCATAGAGGATGTACAGTATGTTGTTGACCCCTGATATTAAACAGCTTTTTTAAAATTCTGTTTTGTTGTTCTATTTAAATACTGTAGTTTTGTGAATCAAAAAGAGTGGAAAACTACAGTACTATTTTGCAGCTGGTCAGAGCTTATTAATGGCAATGGTTTGATTTACCTCAGCACAGGTGCTGTTATCAGAGTATAATGAGAGTGGGAAAAAGCAGAACAAGTTGACTTCTTTCCCTATTAGAGACCGGATTGTTAGACAGAGGTAGGTTTGGCAAAGTTTTCTAATTAACTACCGGATTGTTAGACAGAGGTACTGTAGGTTTGGCAAAGTTTTCTATTTAACTAAGGATGCATTATAGACGTTCATGTGTTTTTTTTAATAAACAAATTCCTGAGAGGAGATGTCCTGTTGTATAAAGATTGGTTAGTGGATTAGCCACTTAATCGTTCAGATAAGCAGGGAATAGATGGTCTCTGGTAGAAAGAACAGGTTTGGTTTGAAACGCTAGAGTCTTGGGGTCATTATTAAGTAAACTCTGATAATAAGAGAAGTGCTGGCATAATTTTATTAATAACAGCAGTGTGCGCTCTCTCTGAAAAGTTCAGGAATTCGATCTATTTGATTTCCTTTGAAAAGACTCAATTGACCCCCAAATTATGAATTGTAAAGGGGTGACGGTTACTATTAAAATTCTGTACCAACCATTTAATACAAAGGGTCACCAGACCAAAATAATAGCCCTTCTTTACCTTTACCCTAGGTGAAGAACAACATATACATTTTTTGTCATATTCTGTCTGGATTAAGTGTTCAAGGATGAATTTCAAAAGTGGAAAATGGGGATTAAAGTTCTAAGCATATTGAATCTCTAAGATGAAGTTCAGTGCAATAAAAAAATCCCAAACCATTAAGGTGATGTCTCAATAAACATCCACAAAAATGCTGTAATTATAATACAAATAGCTGTGATTTAACAGTATCTGTAATCTGTATTGGATTTAGGAGTTTGAGTGGGGAGCTGTGTCCGTGCATTGGCTGCAAAGGAGCAACATCACACACCTGAAGAAGGCTCTACAGCCGAATTGGTGCTTTTTTCCTCATGGAATAATGATTTAGTTAAAGTGGTGTTTGCTTAATGCGCGATGTGTGACTGTGTTCCTGAAGTGGTTTAGGTTGCTAAATTTATTTAAATTTATTTCCCCCTTTTTCATGACCCAGTTTATAATCTGCTGTTATTTAACCCCAGTCACCGCATGAAAATATCCATATCACATGCACACAAGCAGGTTTTCCTCTTTCCTTCCCATTGCAATTCTGGAATGCAGAGAACTGAATGCGTGTGCCAAACAGAACACACACATTTCTCTGATCATGTTCAGTCCTGGGGGTTTCCTACCTGCAATGCTACATCACCCTGATGAACCGTCAACTGACGAACAGTACAGTAGCACTTCCAGTCTTGGTAATGCTCAGTCAGTCTTGCCATTGAAATCACAGTCTGTCACCTCATTTCCAGTGCCAGTGCAACTGGACCCCGGCTGTGGAGCTCATCCCTAGCTGTGCCAAGAACTTCGCAACTGCATGTGGAAAGATCCAAAGTAGGAATTGGTGCAGCAAGATACAGAGGGCTTATGAGATAGAGTTTGGGTACTTTTTGAGGAAATCAAAAGACATTTGCTGCTGGCAATAAGTGCTGAGTTACAACAACTTCCATTTTGTATTTGGGATTTGGGGACATACCCTGGTTGGATTTTACGTTACTTTTAGGGGAAAGATATCAATGGTGAATTTAACATCAATATCGGTGCTGAAAAAAGACAGTCTTGCTTAAATTAAACCATTAATAAAGTAAATTAAAAATAAAGTTGTGCATTAATACCTGTCCTTAAATAAGACTTAATTCATCCTGAATGAACAGTTTGTCAGTATGCTTTAGGATGAAAATTAAATTCTAATTAAATACAAGCCAATAAACATGAACTTGTGCTGTACATACTGTACATATATATATATAAGCAAATATCATTTTCTAGAGCCAATTTACCAAACAAAAATCAAAACACACTAAAAATAAATAATTTCTGAATCATTTAATTCACCGCTGAAACGGTTTATTTATTTAGCATTTTGTTTTTTTACATTAAAACCATATCCTAAATGTAAGCAATCAGCCATTTTCCAAATCTGTATCCTTACCTGTCGGTTTACAGTGTTCTTTCCCTGTACACACTTTCCTGCCATGTTGATATAGTTCCTATGCTACCAGGCCAGTACATTAAACATAGCAAAGTAGCTTAGATGGTGTAGTAAGCCCAGCTACACATTGTAGCTAGCAGTGAAAATATCTCTTTTTACAGCCCAGTGTGGCTCCAGTGGAATCAGTTACGGTATATGAGTAGTACTTTATAGCCAAGATTTGCACTGCCAGTCTATAAGTTGTAGGACTCTTCTTGCATTGGATTATATTTAAGATGTTCAACCATATGTTGAGCTCTAAACCATTGTATTTGATCTACTGTATATATCAGGGTCTATTCCTAAAATCAATGATTTCCAGTTTCAGTCCTGGTGGCCCAATGACTGTCCTGCTTTTAAAACCAATCATCACCTGGAGCTACAGTAATTCCGAAGTCACAACTATACAATGTCCACCACCAGGTTGTATATTCCTGAAGAATTTCTGATTTTGATCAAAATCTGGACTATTACTGTGCTTTCAGGCAAAGGATAGAAAATCCAGAGATTATCCACAGTCTTCTGCTAATATTCTGCTTAAATATGCAAGCACAAAGTCACAGTCACCTACAGACTATCAGTCCAGCTCTAAAATATTTGTTCTGCATGTCTTTATTGGTTAATAATACTGTGGCGCCATCCCAAGAACTTTCTTGTGCAGTATTGTATGTTACAGGTGTTTTACACATGACTGAGTGACACAAACTACAGTGCTACCTTCTGTGCTTAACCGAAACATGGCACAAACAAAACGATGGACTCCTGTTCAACCAACTAGTTCCTCCTGGATATGGTTTCTTTGACCTTCCGCGTCTTTCAGGCAGAGGCGGGGGCATCATTGTTATTTACAACCTTTTTTACAGTCTAAGTCCTATAGCTATACCTCCTCCCTCTTCTTTTGAGTGTCTTGTTTTAAATGTTTCTATCCCCCAATCTACTATTATTGCCACAGTTTACAGACCACCCAAACCCAGTGGAGTCTTCTTAGGTGAGTTTGCTGATTTTCTCTCATTCTTATCCCTTAAATTTAAAAGGATCCTTATTCTAGGGGACTTTAATATACACATTGATTCAACCTCTTCCAGTCTGGCTAAAGACTTCCTTTCTCTTTTGGGATGCTTTGACCTTGCTCAGTTTGTTTGTACCCCTACACATAACAAAGGACACACCTTAGATCTAATTATTGCAAATGACTCCTTTGTCTCCCACTGCTCCCCCCTTGATCTAGGCCTCTCTGACCACTTAGCCATTCTTTTCAATCTGGAATTACCTGTTTCTAACACTTCCCCCTCACGCTCTGTAAATTTCCGCAACTGGCGATCAATTGATCACCCAAGGTTTGCAAATTCTGTTCTGTCCTCCTTATCCTGTTTCTCTTCCTCTGACCCTCTAGAGGACAAAATACAGTTACTTGACAATGCTCTTTTATCTACCCTCGACACCTTTGCTCCTTTAAAAACTCGAACCATCTCCTTCTCTCGCCCTGCCCCCTGGTACAATGACCATCTGCGTTCCATGAAGGCAGCCTCTCGCAAACTTGAGCGTAGGTGGCGTCTTTCCGGCCTCAATGTACATTATCAGGCCTGGAGAGATTACTTATCTGATTATAAGGTTACTATAGAGTCTGCTAGATCCACCTACTTCTCTCACATCATTGAAAATCACCAAAACAATCCCAGACATCTTTTCTCCACCATCAACAGACTGCTCAAGCCAAACTGCCCCACCACATTACCTGCCTCATCACAACTTTGCAACACATTTTTAGATTTCTTTAGTTCTAAGATTGACAACATCCGGCATCACATTCTCTCCACTACGGATATAATTTCCACACCTCCTCCCTCCTCATCCAACTTCTCTGGTTCCCGTCTCTCCAGCTTCTCTCTTCTTGACTCAGCATCCCTAAACAAACTAGTTACGCGCATGAAACCCACCACATCTATTTTAGATCCCATTCCCACCACTTTATTCCAGTCCTGTTTCTCTTCTCTCTGTCCCATTGTCCTCAATATAATACACGAATCCTTGAGAACCGGCATTGTACCAACGGTCCTCAAAACTGCTGCTATTACCCCAGTGCCAAAGAAGCCTAACATGGCTCTCGACAATCTTAACAACTTTCGCCCCATCTCCAACTTACCCTTTCTCTCTAAAATTCTAGAACGTGCTGTCACACTTCAGTTACATAACCACCTCATGACAAACAACCTTTTCGAACCCCTCCAATCTGGCTTCCGTCAACTTCACAGCACAGAAACCGCCCTAGTCAAAGTCACCAACGATCTCCTAATAGCTTCTGATTCTGGTTCTCTTTCCATACTCATCCTTCTTGATCTCAGTGCTGCCTTTGACACTGTTGACCATAACATCTTGCTTTCTCGTCTCGAGACTGTGTTTGGAGTCTCTGACACTGCCCTCAAATGGTTTAAGTCTTACCTCACTGATCGCTGTCACTTTGTCTCTCTCAATGGGTACAGGTCTGAAATTGGTCTTGTCAAGTCTGGTGTCCCCCAGGGCTCAATACTGGGCCCCTTGCTCTTCAGCATTTACATGTTCCCACTTGGTCAGCTTTTAAGATCACATGGCCTCAGCTTTCATTTTTACGCTGACGATACTCAAATATACATCCATACCAAACCCGACACTGACGTGGCTGTCTCTATTCTATCTAATTGCATCTCTGACATAAAAATTTGGATGACTCAAAACTTCCTTCATCTTAACTGTGACAAGACTGAAGTCATGCTTATTGGTACCCCCCATCAACTTCGTAAAGCCAGTCCTGTAACCCTGTCTGTAGATGGCTCTGTACTAGAACTTCAATCAAAATTGAAAAACCTTGGGGTTATATTCGATTCTGGCTTAACATTCGACCCACATGTACAGCATACTGTCAAAACATCTTTTTTTCACCTTAGAAATATCGCAAGACTACGCCCTATGCTATCATTAACTGTGGCTGAAAAGCTGATCAACATATTTGTATTCTCCCGAATTGACTACTGCAATGCTCTGCTCCCTGGTGTATCTAAATCTACTCTGAACAAGCTGCAGTATGTCCAAAATTCAGCAGCCAGAATCCTGACCAGGTCTAGTACAAGTGTTCACATTACTCCTATCCTGGAGTCCTTGCACTGGCTTCCGGTCAAATTCCGCGTAGACTTTAAAATCCTCATGCTCACCTACAAGGCTTTACATGGCTTGGCACCTCAATACCTGTCTGAACTTTTATCGCCCTACTCCCCACCTCGCAACCTCCGCTCTTCAAATTCTGCCCTCCTTACTGTCCCCCAAGCCCGTCTACATTGTATGGGCGACAGGGCCTTCTCCTGCTATGCCCCCAAGCTCTGGAACTCTTTGCCCAAGGATATTAGAGAGTCACCTTCTCTAAACTCCTTCAAATCCAGACTCAAAACCTTCTTCTTCAGAAAAGCCTTTACTTAACTGGTTCCATTCTTCACCCCTCTGCTCTTCTTAATACCATCTTCCACGGTCTCCTCTATTTTTATTGTTGTATTGTTGTAATTATAATTGTGTCCTGTCTTGTGAAATTTTCTTATTTATTGTTGTAGTCTTCTTATTTATTGTTATTGTCATCCTGTAAAGCGCTTTGAGAAGCCACCTTTAAAGGCGCTATATAAAATAAAGTTTATTATTATTATTATTACAGGGGATATCAATTTACTACACATCTCCTCAAGTCTACCGTAAGACGGATTCAGAGCTAGTAGATCTAGAGACAAGTTACAGTATATTTCCAGAAAACATGTCTTTAGTCTTCAGCTTCTCCCGAGGAAATGTGGTCCTCTTCTAACTTGATAGATACTAAATTTAAACATATGACAAATATCTGATATATTAGCAAAGTCTGTGTATTGACCTCTGGCTGTTTCAGTAATTTGTTGACTTGCTTTTGTCCTTAACAGAAATATAGCAAAGACCTTTGACAAATGGAATGATAATTTAATTGCATTAGAGTACTGTAGATAACATTTTCACTGTTGGCCCCAGCAGTAAACACAGTGGCACTTAGTTAATCTGCTATTCTCTTATGAAGGCCTAGAGACAATATTTGCCTTTTGTTTGAATACAATGAGTATTGTACATCCAGTTTGACTTCAGGTTCTGTAAAATAATGTCACCATACCATGACCAACTTCCATCTTGTTTTGTCTAATTCTAGGGACTAATTTTGAGCTGGTTGAAAATTTAAATGTTGCTTTTGTGTGTATAGAATTTATTAATTGTCTTATTACACATTTAAACAACACACAGATTTCTTTGTTTCAAAATGCACTTACATTTTACTTACTTACATTGCACTTACTTATATCTACAGTATGTATTACTAGATAAGTATGTTGTTTATTGCAAGTAATATCTTCTGGCTCTAATTATCAATAAAATGTAAGTATATATGTTTTTCAATGCACATTTCTTTTTAGAATGAGATATAGATTACTCCACCCCTTAAATCCTGCCAGCGATTAAATTGCTGATTTTCCAATATTTCTTTTAAATATAAGCACATCATTTACCTAACATCCAGACCATGTCATCCTGTGGAGTTTTGGGGCAGCAGTGCACTCAGGCTTGTATAAGGGCAATAACAAAAAAAGTCAAATCTTGAAAACTGATTGTGTAAAATAAGACAATGCAGTACTTCCTACCCCTGCTGTGTGCTCAGATACACTCCAATGACCAGTAATCATATGCAATAGTTTTGTTCAAGACAGTATATTTCCGAGTTCGTCAGAAAACAGAGCAATTATCTTCTTTGCATGTCAGTGCAAGGTATGTATTTTCAGACTGTGAGAGTGCATATCGTAAATACTCAAGTTTCAGTGTCCAGTTTGTGTCAGCAAGACAGAAATTATCCTCACTTCACAACGAATGCCTGCTTTTTCATGTGCCAAAAATCCCTGTTTATTTAATTGTTTTTTTTTGTATTTCTCAAGTCATTAACACTAATAAAGAGTTAAGCCTCAGTGGTGAGAAGTTGGAGAATGAACTGGCTTTCCAGTTTAATTTATGACCAACAAGTCACGACAGATTAGACCTGATTGGATTGTTGGTGCCATATGTGACCTACAATCTGTGCTCTGCTTACATTGGCAGACAGGAGGGTCGCTGATCTCCCTGGGCAAAGGTTTCCATGGGAACGACCTCTGGATCCTCCAGTCTGCTGTTTTGCAGCCCTCACTCATCTTGAGGCTGAATTATCCAGGATTCCTTTATGTCAGTCCCACTTTCTTCTGCTCTATTTCTCCACTCCCTCATTCGTCTTTTCTCTCCCCCCTCCCACCCTCCTCCTTCACTCTTCCTTCTGTAATGTGCTTCCTCTTACCCTTTCAGTGCTTTTCTCTCTATGGTTTGTATTTTTGCTCCTGCAAACCATCACTTCATTTTGTTTGTCATGAAATGATGAACACATTGAAGGAATTACATTAGGCTACACCTGAATAAGTCCCTTAAAGTACATAATATATTCCTTCAGCTAAGTGTTTACCTCAACAATTTTGTTTTATTGATTACCAATTGCACACCAAAACCAAATGGAAATAGGAATAGTTTCCAATCAATTATGTCAAGACCTCTGACATCACCTTGTTCTCCTTCTGAAAATTAGTCTTTGTAATGGATTTTATTGGCTTCTGTGAATGATCTGAGATGCAGTCTTTTTTCTGTCTCCAAGATTCACTTTCCTCAGCTTTCTTTACAGTTTTATTTACTGGAAATTTTTCAAAGCACCTAGGGGAAATAAAACAACATTTAATGTATACAGAACATAGAGCATTGTTTGAGATGTTTGTGTTCTTAATTAACTTGGATGCTTCAATAGTCTACACAAGTCCACAGTTTATGTTCAGGAATTGCCGCAGGGTATAAAATGTTTCTTTATCCTCTTCATTTTCCACATGCGAAGAACACAGCGTGTAGAAAGCAAACGACAGCATCTGCCCCAAGGTTTGTGCATGGGAGTTGAATGTTTTGTGAAAAATTACTTAATTCTAGCAGTGTACCGTGACAGATCTACACAGTCTTTATATGTATTGACATTAAAATCAATTGTTCAGAAAATGAAAAGAGCTGTAATTCAGTGCAATTTCCAGAACAGTTTTTTCAAATACAAAAGAGAGATATAATTATAATTTCACATATATGTTAAAAATCCATCGCAAGCCTTTGCCAATAACCTATTGCTAGACTTAATGAGAAGAAGAGCGAGTTGTGCTAATGACTTAAAAACTAACATAAGCCGAAGACTACGGTCTTCTATATTACCTTAATAGGAATCAACTTCTGTATCTTCATTGAGAAATTACTCCTAAGCCTGGGATCTGTTGATACAAGCCAAGGCCCGAGAAATAAGAGAAAAAAATGATAATATTTCATCTGGGAAATACGGGTTAATGTGTTCGAAACTAAAATCAAAATCTACTGTGTGAGACATGCCATACTGTTAAAATAGTGCTGTTTATTGATGATCTTAGAAATTAACACATGGAGGTTCAGGCTTGGTATTTATTTTCTCTCATTTTGTGTGGTTGGAAAAGGAGATCATCTTTTGAAGTATTTTGACAACTGAAGCAACCAATTACATATGCAACAAATACCTTTTAGCTTGATTACAACTCTAATTTCAGTGGAGACCAAGTGGCTGGACAAATTACTGAGATATAAATTATAAAGGATGACTGGTAGTTTCTGTTGACCCTGCGGTATACAAAGTTGGGGAGTACTGGAGCAGAACCAAGACAGGAGAGATTGAGTTACAGCCTACAATTAGCCACTGACTCCTTAATTACTGAAACGTACTGTATCGGGTATTGAACACTGAAGGCATTAGAGTACATTTAGGGAAAATATTTTTGAGATTTGTGGAGCTATTCCTTTTTGAATCGTCTAGCAGTACTGTATATGCCCACTTTATTTGGCTGTTTTTGTTAAGAACCAAAGGTTCTATCCTTTTTCACAACAGTTTATAGGGCAGACTCACAAGTGAAGAATTTAGAACTATGCCCTCTACCAACAGATCAACATCTGGGATCTACTGGAGAAGGTTAAACTTATTGCCATGGGAAGGTTCATTGAGCCCCAGTTGTAAATAGTTACAGTATGAAATAACAAAAACAGCAAAATACTTCTTTATCCACAACCAAATTGATCATATAAAACAAAAGATGACACCTGTCCTTACTTAGTATTCCAAAACCAATGCATTATTTGTTTATACATTGCTTTGACCCCAGCTGGTGTCGTGGGGCAGACTGCTATTTTGACATAAATAGGTTGACAGAATTAACATTCTGTGTCATTTGCCTACATAATAGATCCTTGAGTAGGTATGTTTAGTTTTTCCCATATCAAACTGCATGTGTGATGTCATTCTTATGGCACCATGTGCATACCTGCAACATGAAATTATGTTTCATTGATTGATTTCTGACAGATTTAAAGCAGTACAATTGCCAGTAGTTACCTTACCCACCCTTGCCTAAGCACATTTCTCCTAAACATTCTGCTGTCTGTTTCTACCACGAAAGCTGCTCATAAGAGCAGTGCAACTATTAAAATGGACAGACTGCTTTCATGTGCTCCAACATGAGCTCTTTGCTAACATGTACCGTAGATGTCAGCTCTGTGTAAGAGCATGCAGTCTTAGAAAGAATTTGCATACAATAAACAATCCAAGAGCCTCCAGTTCTGTTTCACTTACCTTCAGCCACACAAGACAACCACATTCCATTAGAGAATGGAAATTCAAGTCTACCCTTGCTGCAGGGATGGTGTTATACACAGTGAGTCAGCATTCTGAATTCTGGCCAAGGCCTCTGTCACAGTCCGATGGGCCGTGGTGATTTTAAGAGATACTTATGGAATTTGCACACTCCCATTAGAGTAATCAAATATACTGTCACAATTGATGCCAAAATGAGAAAAAGCGTTCATTTTATTTTTAAGGGCTTAGATGCGAGCCTTGAAAAACATCATCGTCTCTGGACGCTTGCGTCCTGCTCCATTATCGTCCTCATCACGACTTGATGAATGTTTTTATGATGAAAAAAAACCCATGTTCTTATGATGAATATATACATAATCTCGAAGGATATGACAACATCATCTCAAACCAATCCCCAAGCAGAGGAAAGCTGTGCCAAATGAAGCAAGCAGATTTAGCATGGAGGCACGTCTCTGAAGAAAATATGGTTCATGAAAAGATTGCCAAGATTGCAGCCTTGATGGGATTCTTATAAAATCGTTTTGGGGGTAATTTGATAATTACGTCAGCTGTAAATGGATTTATAAGATTTTATCAGTGGACTTTAAAGTTCAGATTTTAGATAAGCAAACTTTAACTGTTATTTATGTGAATTCATGTATGTTTCAATTTTGTAGTACATCATTCTCAGAAGTATTAACCTTTTAGTTGCAATAAATAGCTCTGAATGGGTGCTTAGCAAAGTCTTATCTCAAAGCTTCACAAAGTTCTTTTGGTTGGAAGATGTCTAAGTCTTTCACAACCACATTCTTGGCAGAAGCACGGAAGCACTGGATTTGTTTTAATCCCAACATGACAAAGCTCCAATTCTTCAATCCTCCGGGACTCTTTTTCTTTTTTTTCTTCATTAACCGCTACATTAAACAGCATCTCTGACTTGACATTTATTAGTGACACCTCTTCAGATCCAAAGTGTCACCTAAGTTTGCAATTCTCACCTCAGCGCTGCAGCATTCTCTCACAGGGACTGCTTCTGGCACACTTAAAACTGTGTAGTGACGCATTGCCTTCACTCTGGGAGTTTAGACCGTTTCTGAGCTATAGGAGACACTTAAGACAGTTCAGCTTCTCCTCAGGCAAGGAGACAGACCTTTTTTGGGGTTTCTTCCAATTTTTGTCTAATGTAATCCGATTTATGGTGTCTTTGAAATCACATTTTCTTCACATGCATTGGGATTAGAGGATCGAGTATTACTGCCATCTCTCACTACAGACAGGGCTTTAGGATTCCACTTCATTTTAGATAGAAACAGTTTTATCTGTGGCAGCAGAATGGCCTGGTTTGAGTGTAGACTCCACTAGATCAAAGTCAGTTCAAGTAAAGCCCTTTCATGTTTTCCTTTTCCTTCTGATAATATACATTATTGGATATGAGATAATCAAAAACTGTCAGACACTGTTGTATCACATGTGATATAATATATCTTTAAAGAACACGTAGCAGGGCTGTTAAAGCAGTTTCAGTACAACAGTATTCCCATACCAATAATTTTGCTGCCCATTCTCAGATGCTGGAAAGACATTTATTTGTTTCTAAACTCGCTAGATGGTCTTTAGAAAAATAAAAATAAAAATTCTAATAACAATGCTCCAGAAATTGATGTGCCTCATAGTGAGTTCATGTTATTACTTTTCAGTAGTTCAGTCAAATCCTATTAAATAATGTGACATAGAATATATCATTGAAAGTGTAACTCAGTAAGGCAGCATGTTTGTCCGGATGAGGCCGTCCTCCTTTTGCGAGTCCCAAAAGCAATTTTAGGAATCTTATAATGCCGATGCAGATTTCTTCAATAAGGAGCTTGTGCCAGGAGGTTTGGAAATGATCAAAGTTTCAGAGGAATAGTGATCTATGAGGAGATTGGCATTGCAAAGGATATTGCTGAGCAGGTAGGAATCGGTTGCTTTCTGTGGAGCATGGAGAAGTAGAGATTGAAGAGCTGCTTGCTCAATGAGGAATGAAGGCAGTAGCTCCTGACCGTGTTTAGAGTAGGCAAATTTTGGTAGGACCAACTGGTCCCATCATGTTTGAAGCCAGTGAGTGTGAAAGGTTGCAAGAAACATCAGATTCTAGCAAGAGAGAGTTGAGTGTGACAAAGAAGTGCAAAGGCAGTGTTTAACAGGCAAGATATTTGTGAGTACGAGGGCAGAAATGGGCAAACTTAGAAATCTGACTTAAAAAAACACTATATGGCAAAGTAACATATTTGCATTTACAGTTACTCTCCTTATTTGAGAACAGTTAGTTATTGAGTATGAAATGTGTGTATCCTTTAAAAGAGAGATATACTGTAGAGTACATAGTTATTTTGTTGGTTTTTACCCACATACAGTGTGTGCAAATTGCATGTATTATGCTATATATTAATACTGTATGTTCCCAAAAACCTTTCCATTGCTAAAAACTAGGGGAAACATAAGGGAAAACATTTAGGAAAATTAAGAATTTTCTTCCAACCATTATAAGACGAAGACAAAAGACACTGAAATGAGAAATCTTAAAGGATTGATTTCATTTGTGACATCACAGCAAAGATTGCATTTGAATGTTTTACAGCATTATTCATGACTAACCTTGTAATTCAGAGACGTAAGGTCTGGAATTAATGACAAATGAAGCTGATTCCTTCCAGATGTGGAAGATTAATAATCTCATTACCAGAAAGGAAGAACGAAATAAGAAAATGGAGAGAAATAGGTATTTTTGTCCAGATGCCAGAGCTAAGTAATCATGTTTAACAGTAGCAAATAGTAAAGATGTGAGAGGTTCCATCTTAGAGATAGTTCTGAAGGCCTCTTGATTTTGGGTGCTGTGGTAAAAAACTGAAGACTGCATTGCATCATTAGATGGTACTTTTGGAGTAATACAAGCATAACTACACAAGATCAGACATCAACTTAATGTAAGTGCCTCTTGAAGGCTATCCTGAGGTTTAAGGACAGTTAATCCTACTAAAACAAGACTCCTATTTGTTTACTATAATCATCAACTCGTAATACAGGGATTTTAAAGCACTGGTGTGGTAATGATAGAGGGAAGTGGGTTAGGATTAGAGATGCAGTCACATAATTTTTAAGGAATGGAGCAACCCAAACATGAAATAGTCAAACACAAAAATATACTCAAACAGCTATGGCAATGAAACATCCTTGGTAGCTAAATCCTGATTGACATTCCTGTCTGTTGCTGCATGATGGAGGAAACTACAAATAGGGCCCATCGAAAGATGATGGAAAAAGCATTAATCGAACAAAAGCCTCAGCAGTAAAGTTGTAATCCTAAACACCAATAATGCTCATGATGCAGAAAATGAGTGTGCTGCCACTGAATGTCAATTAGCTCTGTCTGAGAGCTGAACATTATCCACTCAATCCCTACAGTTTTTAATCCATTTTTTTCTACAAGCACAGGCGACATACATTTGTATGGATGTGGTGTGGATGTGTCTATTGTCCTTATTGTGAAGGTTTGCATGGCAAACCTTGGAGATTGCAGCCACCCCCCCAGATTTGCTTTCCATTTTTACTGCTGGGTGGTATTCTATAGGTAGAATATCTTCTTCAAGATATGGTGCAACACCATTGCCCACAGAAGGGTCTTGGTCCTACAATCAACAGGTTTAGTACTTTCTTCAATTTAAACAGAAATCAGCACTAAGACTTACAGACAACTGGACGTTCTTTTTTGTGATGTACAGTTCAGTATGTATTGCTTGTGCTTGTGTGAAGTGTCAAAGGTATTACCCAAATCATTTCCCGACCGGAGACTTATTAAATTACATTTCAAGCCATCATTTAACATCCATTAAGAAACAATATATGAACTCTCCATGCATTTGTTTATATTATCTCAAGAGCTCCTGTACCACATTAAGCACTCCTTAAAAATACGTATTTTATACTGTTGCATCAAATGCACATCATCTGTCATCTGTGTCAGTACTAACATGACACGAGAACAAGAGCTTTTGTGCCCTGAACAGGGCCGTTACAGCATTGCAACACATCAATGTTAAAGACAGTATTGTATAACTTGGGTCATTGACCTTAACGCATCATGGCATGACAATTCATGCAAGGCATTCAGAATCACAGCGCTGGCTGGCACCTCTGATACAGCGTCTATACTGTAGGTCTGTCCATGTTTTCTTTGAGGTCAAGGCGACAAGGTTATTTTGAAATAAGGCTGTACGTGCATTAAGCTTTTTGATGCCATAATTACCTAATCAGGAGCTCAGTAAATGACAAACTTTATGAAAAAAAATCTGAAAGAAAAATCAAAATCTTAAAATGCTAATAGTGCCTTGTTCATATAATGTAACAGGCTTGTGGAGAAAATCTATTCAAGTTGGAGGAAACAAGGAAATGGCAATCTTCTGCAGAGATCTGGAGTACAGTTTGTTCAAAACCCATCGGGTATGTTCCACATCATATAAACTTAAAATTCAGAAGCAAGACACATTTGAAAGAATCTTGTAGTAGATCCATGTTCTTCAGTTTCTACAATGTAAACAGGTTTTTATTTTCGAACACTATCAAATTAAAGTCATTGAACAGAAGTAATTCTGGAAGTAGCTTTTCTGCATTGCAAATTAAGTACTTCTTACCATATTCATACCATATTAGATTATAAAAATTAGTGCAACAGTTTGAAATCCTGGCCATCACTAATCCCCCAGACATACATCAGTTTAAACCCAAAACTGAGCCAAAGGTCTTGATTGACAAGCGAGGAAAGTTTTAATTGGAAGTTCTCCAGAGCTTAAGCAGCATAATCAATGTGTGCCCTGAAGGTGATGTGTATTTATTGGGCTTTTTATGTGTAATTTAAGTTTTCTTGAAAAATGTAGTGTCTATACACATAATGTGCTTGAGCATTTTCATATCATATTGTCATTTAGTGAAAACCCAGAGTGCTTAAAAAGATAATATTTTATTTAGGTTCCCATGAAGAATTTTTTTATCTTAAAACGTTTTTTTTTTCTTTAAAGCAGCTAATGTTGGTGAAGGTGCAATGAGAACACAAGTGATTCTTGGGTAAGAGTAAAATACAACATATCTCTTTCTCTCACTGCTTTTATCCAGGTTGCTCTCATTAGAATTGTAAGCAATTTTAAATAACCAACAATACAGGACTTGCCCATTGCAGTTGCTGGCAATAACATTCACTTTATTATTGATCAGAATTGATTCACAACTGCTGGACCAGTGAGGCTTAAGATCTGACAGCCACATTTCAAGCCTTTGTTGTGGTAGTGCAATTACATATACAATTGCTTTGCAGCATTGGATCAGAATAACTTAGCCAGCAAAACCACAGTGAGTGACAAGAAGATTTGTTGTTGTAGCCTTGGAGGTGCATGATGCAGAGCTAAGATCAACCTTTTAAAGGTCTATTGTTTTACCTCTTTGCACCAACTGAGCCCAACTCTAGTTTAGTAAGCCTTTAATATGCACTTAAATAGAAGTGTTGTCTGCGCAAGAGCTTTGTACAGTAAGTGCTCAGGTGATAAAAGAGGATTCTTCTGTCCTTCTCGACCATAAAAATTTTAAAGAGCTTTTTCCCCATTCTTCTCAATAGGGAAAATGTGTATTACTTTCATAGTCAAGAATGTTAGAGGTTGCTTTATAGAAGTGCATCTTGATGAACACTAGAACAGATATTACAAGACCTTGAGCCATTTCTAAAGAAAACACATCAAGGTATTGGGTACCAGCTGATTCATCTGGTAACATCCCAACAGCCTTGAAAAAAGGAACCTGTCTGAAAATCTGACAATCTGATGTTCTATTCGGTTTTTGGTTTTACTTCACCCAAGCCAGCATGGAAGTATGGAGTGTGAAAGTAAGGGGAATTATTTTTTCAGATATATAAGCTGTGTGCTATTATTGGTAAACGTGATGAACAAAACCAAAATCATCAATCTGTGTCTTTGAATATCAGTATCCATTCTTACTTGACGATAGGCAAAACTGATAACAGTCAGATAATTTCTCAATTTTACACCTTAGTGTAAATTCATGTTGTCTTACCTAAATATAACCTTTACATATAACTTTGTTATATTTAACACATGACAAACCATGTTTACATGTCACAAAGTGAGATTGTTACAGGCAAATATTTTTAAAACATTGGGTATTTTACTTAGGTGCAGTATAGAAAGATACAGTACAAGGCAAACCTACAGAATTGCAGTAAAATTTAAACTTAATTTAGGTGCCCTTGCATTTCAGATTTTGTTTCTATATTTACTTTTTATATTGGGGAGTAAATAATGGAGATCTTAATTTTAGGATGGACTATTGACAGTCTTCTGTTTTGCTAGCTTGAAACAAGCATGTCTGTCTTAGTTGCGCAGAGGAAATATTTTACAATAGCCATTGAAGCATTCATTTGATTTATGCTACAGCCACAATGGCAAACAGGTTTATACCTATTGTGATGGTAACTTTTAAGAACACAGCTGATGAATGATTATAGACCTTAAGATGGCATAAAAATTTGAGTAACCAACCATTTGAATGATTTTATAGGTGTTCTGCTCCATGACAGCTGGAGATTTATCACTGTGATAAAAGACAGCCAAGGCCTGGCTTCTAACAGGAGCTGAACTAGCTTGTCTTTTGTTCCTCCAGAAGCTTCATTTGTTATGCCTGCCTCCTCTGGAAATGTCTGCTAGTTCCCACTCAACTCCCAGGACTGAGGGCTTTTGCCTACAAGGTAAATAAACATTCCTGGTGATAATCACTCTTTTTTTAAATGGACCATTATTAAAAGTGATATCCTATTTTGTTAACCGCCTAATTGATAGTAACAGAAAATGCCCAAATGTGTTTTCTCATTTAAGTAGCTTTATTCTAGTGTGCATCATAGTGCTCTGAAATGAAATGCTGTTCTTGAAACCTCTACATTTATATGACTTTTGTCAAATGTGCTCGTTTTAATTTTCCATGAATTTCTAGGTAGTAGTGTAGGAGTTTCCAGAAAAGTGCTATATACTGTAAGTGTAATCTATTATTATTATTATTATTATTATTATTATTATTATTATTATTATTAGAGTAGTGTGAAGTAGAAGTTCTGCACTTCGATGTAGATTCAAATACTATATCCTGCTGCTACATCTCTTGCACAAAGCACTTGAGTCTGATCACTCCTGTACAACCATCTGTGCAAATGGTCACCATAACATACATGGAAAGACATAGTTTAACCTCTAGAGTGTCAGCCAAAATAGAATAGTAATATTTGTCAAAATGTATCTGACTCCCTTTTTGCAAGACACAACAGTGAAAAACATGAATAGGGCAAAAAAGTAAAATGCAGAAAGGTAGAAACACAGCAATATTATAACATACAATGAAAAGAAACTTGGCAGGAAACTGAAGAATGGGACTAAATCAGTCACCAGATTTCAGGTGTGCACAAGAATACCTCCGCTTTCTGGGCCACTGGGAACCCATTCTTGGCAAAGGCTATCTGTGCAGACATGATGGATTACACCTAAATGAGGTGGGCACAAGTCATCTTGGAGCAAGACTCCAAAAAGATATCCAGAAACCTTTAAAGCAGAAAAAACAGGGCAGCAACCAAAGAAAACGGAATGGGAGGTTACATGGGTAGCAAAGGCCAAGGAAGGATTAAAGAGAAAATCAAAGTAAACGATCAGGTAATTAAGTGTGTATACCTAAATGCTAGGAGTATCAGAAACAATTTAGATGAGACAGAAGCTACCACGTTAGCAGATTATTGGAATCAAAGATACAGCTAAACGAAAGTGATGGAGATTAATGGAACAGATAAACACTGCTCCAGAGAGACAGGAAAGATAGAAGAGGGGGAGGTGTATCACTATACAGTATATCAAAGAGTGTTCAAGTTCAGGAACTTAAACTAGAGGAATTAATAGTCTCTGAATCTATATGGGTAAGACTCGCTAAAAACATTCCAACTTGGAATTTGGTATAGACCACCAAATGTAGATGTTAATTATATGATTATATTTCAGGACTGTATACTGAAATGAATAATTTACAGGCAGAAGTAGTAGTTTTTATCGGGAACTGCAGCTTTCTCTAAATCATCTGATCTGCCTGATATTTTTTAAACTGTACAGGTTTAAAAAATAAACTGTGCAGGGTGAGTCCAAAGCATACATTTACAGTGTGCATTCCTTTAAAGCAGACTTTAAAGGAATGAGACATGGTTTAAGATAAGTAAAATAGGACAGATATGAAATCAGTGGAAAGGATGGAAATTGGATGTTTTATAAAGTTTTGCTTGAAGCACAGAATGAATTGATCCCAGAGTAAATCAAAAGATGAAAAACAGTATTCCAAATGGTTCAATTCAATTTGGCAAAAAAAATAGTATATGGAAAAAGAAAGCATGTTATAAAATGATCCATTTAAAGTAAATGTGTACTGTACAAAGAATTGCAAGCACAAGTAAAAATCGATATCAGAAATGTAAAGAGAAAAAAGATGTTTCGAAAAAATCAAAATATTAGACTCAAATACAACTTACCCGCAGCTGAAAAAGAGAATGCAAAGCACATAATGACAGTAAATCAAACAATCTGAAAGTGAAGTAAAAAGAAGTGGCTCTTTTGGAGGTGCTGATGAGAGACGGTGTAGTCTTAATGGTTCGGAGTCGGAACAACTAAGCAATAAGCAACTAAGGGTTAAACAGGTATTTCACAAGGTATTTCTTACAGCAGGTGTTCTGTGTCCCTGACAATAGGAAGGAGGAAAATAGACTGAAAGGACAATTTAAAGGTGTTATTCCACTGAACATGCAGCTCACTAGGTGAGCCACCCAAGAATCTCACTGCTGTGCAAAAATTAATGACGCTTACATAAGGTTAAAAGCAAAATAATGATTAATTTTCAGGCGTAAGAGTTCCAAACCTGATATACTCAACAGGAACATTCTAAATTCTAAAGATGGTGTGCTGACACTGTCTTCCTGCACTGTGGAAACAAACCAGCCCGTTTTTGGCAGTGGTACTAGTCAAAACTATCGCTCATAGCAATTATTTGTTTCTGTTTCTGATACTTTAGGGTGTTTGCAGATTACATTCATTTTCTCCGGAATGGAATGTCAAGGATGACAGCTAGCAATGTTACTGGAGCTTCTATTCCTAGCAGGAATTTCAGCACTGAAGTTCCATCTAGTATCATAGAAGTGTAACAGATTTCTCTCTGCATAGTAGAACCCTTTTTTAGTTGTTCACTTTCTTATGTTGCCCTGTCATTGACTTGTCGTATAAATATACCTGAGCAGGTTGTACATTTGCATAGGGATGTCAGTTATATTTTATTCCCAAGAAAATATTTTGTTTTTTTTAAAGGCAAGTAAATTCCTTATGACCAGTCTGATTTGAATCGCTTATTAGGATTAAAGGTCCTCCTATCATCAAGGGAACAGGACAGGTCATTAACAGGATACTTCTTTTATTGCAAGCAAAGACGTACTGTATCTTCGGTGAAAGCCCCATTCTGTGAGCACTAATGCAACTCACATACAAGAAAAAAACAATCTGGGAAGTGTACTGAAAAGACTAATAGGCTACAGTCTATGGCTTCTTCGCTGGGTAGCCAACAAATAACTATGCACTGCTGGGAATGTGGGTTTTGTGATTAAAGCTGTACAGACTAAACTGAAATTTGTCAATGAGCCCAGTCAGCTTGTTTGGAGAGTTGGCTTACTCACCCTTTCTTTGCACTATGTAAGAATATATTAAGAGACATTCCTTAAATATATTTTTTCTATGTTTTATTGAAGGTTCTCGTAGTTAAATAAAGCCATCCGACCAGTGATTAGCTATGTATCTCCATGAAACAAAGCAAAGAGCATGGACAGTACTGTATATGAAATCCTGGGCTATGCCATATCTTTCTCAGCTTGAGAAACCAGGATGAACAAAAGAGGCACATTCCAGTGATTCACTGATGAGAAGGCAGAATGCAGTCAATCCACAAAAATTACAATTCTCTGAAATACATAAACAATTCTTAAGAAATGACTATTGTGACAATTTTGACCTGGTTTCTTCTATTTAGCTATTTCTAACCATAATTTTTGTCTTGCACATTCTCATTAAAATCAGGACTTTTTTTAATTCCAAAGATTTTTTTTTCTTGTGTGGTCTGAAGCAGAGCCAACTGCACTTCAGAGCTAAGTGTAGGGAAGTTGTTTTTCTACATGTTAACAATGTATAGAATAAGAGCAGATATTAATAAGAGAGAGAGAGTCTCCCTGCACAGTCTTGTCTTTTGGCTTAGGCATCAGAGGCTAATCGCTGTCAGATCACTGGCTACCGCCTATGTGCTTGGGACCTGAAGGGTTAATCCCTATGTTAAGGTTTCTCTGAATTACAGTCATGTAGATTTTCTCAGGCTGAGGTCAGAGATCAGAAACAAACTTGATAAGAAACAGGGCACTTTTTAGTGTCTCTACATTTCAGCAAAAAGTGATATCTCATCTTGATCCACTTAAGGTTAAGGGTGAAATTAATTTAAGCCAGAAGAAAACGTTTTGTTAAATGATAAACTTGTGGAGACTTCACAGTTTGATTCATGGAGCTCTGCCCTAACTCATTCTCTGTAGCACGTATGTTTTCCTACCAATTTCTTCGCTGACAAAACCTCAGTTTGAGTGTGATTATCTTTTATTTAGTTTGTGCATTCATCCAAGGGAAACCTATATTCAAAAGACTTACCAAGCTGTAAAAAATTTACTTAAAATATAACTCCATCTTACAGTAAGTAAACCAATCATGTATACAGCAGTTGCAGTGAGTTCAGGAATGAACTGTAAAAGCTGTAGTGCAGTCTGAATAGAAGGGTCTTGAGGTGGAAATTGGTGCACTGAGGCAGGAGAGTATAATAGTAGTTAGAGCTCTGAACTTGTAATTATTGGGCTTTGGTTTGAAATCCCTACTGGGACACCGGTGACCCACCACTAAGCACGACACTTCACTCACATTACTTCAGGATACGCACTTTGGAGAAAAGCATCAGCCATAATACATGAGCAGGAAATAAGATGGAGAGGACAAGAGGAAGTATAAGGAGAGATACGGTACTGGTGATAACAAGGGAGGAAGCGATAAGGTCATTGCTGGGTAGGTACTGTAAGTACTGGGATTTCAAACAGCTGTAGGTAGAGATCAGTGATCAGGAGGTGAGAAGTGTGGGAGAAACAGTAGTTGCATGGGATAAGTGAGGCAGGGAAAATCATAAGCATTTGAGAGGTTTTGACTCAACTCTACTATTGAGTGATTTGGTGCTTGTGCAACTGTGAGACTGATTTGGCTTTGAGGTACTTTTCTGAGGAAAGGATAGCCTGGCCTTAAGGATGAGGCCTTCAGAACCCCTGCCCAATAATCTGCTGAAAAGATGATACTGTACATTAAAAGAAAGGGTGTGAAATGATTAACACAGAGAGAGGAGTTAGAGGTGTTTTCTACCTATACTTACAGTATACTGTACTTAGCCAGGAGTGGCATGGAATAGACCTGAAACTTGCACTGCAGACATCAATTAAAACTGTCAATTAAAAAATACTTTTGGGAGGACAAGTGGGTCATGTTTTGTGATAGCCCTGGGAGAGCAGTAGTTATGTTTTCTGGGATCTCTGCACAGGTAAAGCATGACCAATTTGAGTGTTTAAATACTGTGCTTCAACTTAACCTCTGCCACAACCTTCCTCCCACAGAGCTCATCTGTAAAGACTCTTCCTTAGATTTACTCTATGCTATTTTTCTAACCTCTGTAAACGTTTTGGGGGATTTTTTTATGTTGGCGCAGATTGTTGCTTAGACCTGCTTGGTTATTTAGCATGTCCAAAAAAGATACGAATAAGATATTGCCCCTCTGGAATCAGTCCAAAGGAGAACATTCTGAGGCATACCCTGACTACTCAGAATTTGATTTTTAAGTCTTGAACAGAGAATGTCAGGTTATCTGATCTGATACCATTACTTTTTTCAAGAAATTACTGAATGAGACTCTCAGGTTGTTTAGCAACTAGTCACCAAACAAGCTAAATAGGCTGAATGTCCTCTTCTCATTTGCAAATGTTATATTCATATGCAAAGAAATATATTGAAGATGCATTGATAGTGTTTATGGCATGAAGTGCATACTGTAACTACCTGCTGTCAGCAGAGTCCTCTGGAGTAGGGCCAGTGAGAAAACAGGTGTTCAAAGTTTTTTTTTTAAGCAGCAGCACCTGGAGAGCTGGAAGAAGCTGTTACATTTTCCAAGTAAACCCAGAATAACAGGATTTAGGTTAAGATCCCAAATGGACTAAAATCCATATGCCACAGGATTGAGTGCCTCTGGACTTGAGCTTTGAGCTTTCACTTCTAGTGTTTTTATCTCAATCTCATGAAAGAAAATGATAGCAGAAAAAAGTCCCCCAACAGAATAATTATGATTAATTGTGTTTTTGGATTGGCCTGGAAATCATTTCCAGCACTGTATAATGTGCTTTTTATTTTATTTCCATTTGCATTTATACTGCTGTGGAATCTTCATATTCATACAAATCACTTAAAAATACATACAAAGTTCTGTGTATTGTAATCTTTGTATAAGATTTTGTGTACGCAATAAAGTACAGAATGGTTCTTTGCAACATCTGGACACATTCCTTGTACACTCTGCCTTGCTTGGCACTCAAGTATTCGTATCTATAAATAAACTCTCAAATAGGAGTCCCTTGGTCTTGTAATGAAGAAAATTGAGATCTTAAAGACAGCTGTTTCATAAGCAGCAAATGAATGATCTTAGAGTGGCCTTTAATTTGAAGAATTTGCATGAGCGTGGCAGATTTTGCTTATTTTAAGTTAACTGTGGTAGAGAGTACAGCACGTTATGTTTAAATGTTCACCAAAATAACAGTGGTGAAAATGTTTTTTTATTATTTTTGTGATGCAGACTGACATTTTACTGTGAAAAAAGGGATTGTTTGTAATGGTGAACCTCGAAAAGGTCTTGTATTATTAAAACCTTTTTTTTGTGCCGTTCAATCATAAAACCTTGCCAAGAGCATTTTTCAATTAACTTTAAAATACTTGTGTCAATTCCAGCTGTCCAACTCTAGATGGCACTAGTAATCTTGAGAATGGCTTCCCCTGGATTTAAGTTTTCTTCACCAGCAAAGAAAGAAGTAATTTACATTTTTATTAACTCCAGCGAAGTTCCTGTGTATTACAGAGGTTTTGATGGAATTATTAAAAATGAATTTTTAGCTTTTAGTAAAGCGGTACAACTCAATAATTCATTACAATTTGCCACTTTAACCAATTTCAGTATTGCATTACACATGAAATCAGTAGATTTCTTTAACCCACCTTTTGAATTATTCACAGCAAATATCTAATATAATATATTTAATTTTAGATTCTATGCATCCTGATATGGATGTGTGAATATACTTATGATGGATTTTAACCAATAATGATTGCTTTAGCTCCTATGATAGAGGCGTTTTAAAAGGTAGTTATCATTTACTTTACTTATAGGTTTAATACATGTAATATAATGCCATGAAAGGAATTATTTTTTTAATGTAGGCATAAACGTGTAACAAAACTGTGGCCTTCTAACATTAAAAGCAATTATCTTTATGCAATATTTACTTTCCGTACTATGTTCATTTTTTGCTAGTGGTTTTGATTAGATGATGGCACATGAGAAAATAGAATTTTAGATAAAATTACTGTAATTTTGGTCAAGTAGAGTCATGCATCAAGAGTGCATCAAGAGGAGGTTCTGTGGCTCAAATCCACCTGGCTAGGAAACCAACAGCCTCACCATATGGACAAGGTGATCTGTCCCCACACACTTCCCTACAGGGGTGGTGAAGATGGGGTTGGTGGAGGATTGCTGAGAAGAGGATTATGGCAAGGAAAAGCTAATGACCTTCATATATGGCATGTGTAGGAGGGACCAGGTGAATTTCAGAACTTCCCATGCTAAATCTATTAATGTCAACAACATTTGATATTATTTATATTATTTTTCTGTGGCCTTATTTGTAATAACAACATGCCTTTGTTTTTTACATCATTATTTACAACATTGGGAATTATTTATAGAAAGTTTTGTTCTGATTTTAACACCTTTTTGCACTTTTGACTTCTCAACACCACAATATTGTGATATAAAGTTTGTGGTCATCTACTGTGTATGATTATTTCATATCAGACAAGTCAGCTACAGATGGATGAGCATATATACAGTATGTATGAGCTGAAATTGACTTTGAGAGTACTGTTCACAATACTGTTGTTTAATGCTCTTCAAGTGTACCATTTACCCCCTCATTTCTTTATTTGAATAGCTAATGAAAAAGCAAACACACACTGGTTAAACACCTTACAATTTATGTTCAAACATGGACAACAGCTTTTTCTGGAAAATAACAAGTAATTCATGTTTTTTCTACAAACTTTAGAACACTTCTAACTGGTCTTCTTCCTGTTGCATTAGTTATGTAATGGATAGATCCATTAACTGGTCTAAAAAACAAACAAGAGCAATTGGAAAACATCTGACTGTACTATAATCAGAAAAACACATCCAAGACAGATCCTTTTACAGCTACTTCTAGTTACCTTTGAGTGTACTTGATCAGCCAATACAACAGTTGTAACTGATTTTATATGCATTTCTAACCTTTTTTGTAGTTAATCATAATGAGTGCTTTAAAATTCAAGTATCGTGCAATCATCAAAAGTTTGACAGTCGCAGACACTAAACCTAAAGAAACATGTAATTATATGTTGAAAGTGTTCTTTAGCAAAAAGGCAGAAAGTGAAACATTATGATTGTGGGGCTGTACAGTAAAAACAAAAACTATATTAATAATGAAGCTCAAGTACTAATGTTCTAGTTTTGGTGTTCTCATGAAATTCAAATTAGAAAAACAAATTGATTTCTTTTATTTTATTAATGAAATCTGAATTCATATCCATGCTTTTTCAAGTAACACTGAGGAATTCTTGCTTTTAAACTGATAGTTTTATTATTAAAACCACAGAAAATATTAAGAGCTCATTGCAGATTCTTTCTGTGTGGACATAAAACACAAATATAAAGCCATAGGGATCTATGATTTTTTAAACGTTACTTCAAAAGTGGTAATACCTTGTCTTGGTCCAGTTTCTTGAAATATATTACTAATTTCTGTAGTATAAATCTTATCATACATTAATTTATTTCATATAAGATCATGTCCAATTGCTGTTAATTACATGGTGCTTTGGTGATGTGGATGTTTTCTCGTAAAAGAATGTTTATCCTATATTGCTAAGCATATCAAGTGTTCATACGATTTATACCGTCTTAGGTGATGGGTGGCATAGACATAAAAATGAATATTTTGAATCAATCTTGTCATCAGCATGCACATAGTTTCCACTTTGATTTTAGTTTTATAATCAGAAAAATTCAAAATGCTATGCTATCTTTGGATTCTTGTGATTTTTCACAATCACCAATATACTTATTGGTGGAAATTGTGCAATTTAAACATAATTTAAAGATGCTCACTCATTCTTTTTACCTCATGATGTACCTACTGTATTCTTCTGTGTGAACTACCATTGCACTAAATATAAAAGAGACCTTTACATTTGTTTATATGCTAATACTTTGTGAACACACATCCTAGTCCCTTTGTTTTATAGGTCATTGTGTCACTTTGTATTCACATAATGTATAAACACTTCAAACAATTTTTTAGGACCACAAACTGTGTTCAAGCAGCCCTGCATTCAGCAACATGTATCTCTGACTGAGATGGAGCACCATAGTTTTTATAAATTCAGAGTTTTCTCCAGTCATAGACAATCAAGTTATAGCAAATCTAAAAATATTTTTAAAACATTTTTAATATGTTTAAAAAATGTTCTGCCTAAAATATATTTATATCTCTTATTGTAGATAAGATGTAGATCCATGGTGTTCCCCTTCAAAATTGAATAAATACCAATATAACAGGAAGAATAAGGGCAGCTCCGATAACTAAAGTAATAATATCCACTTAATATACACTTAAATAATAGTATACACTTAAAACTACACATTACCATAATCTTTTTATAGAAACAAATCACTTTTTTCCACTGGAACGCAAAGTACCAAAGAAAATATATAGATGGAAACCAGACATGTGATTATTAAGTCTTTAACACATTGTGACATTTACAATTGCTATTTTTTATTTTAAGAAAGTCTGGAAGCTCTTGTGATAAAAAAAAAGCAATCCACTAGTCCTGACACATCTTGCATTCTTTAGAGTGCGGAAAATATTTTATTAAATACACCACACACCTTTGCATAAAGCTCAAACTGACACAGTCATAACCAGAGAAACGGATTGCCCCTTGCTACATGGAAGTCCAAAAACAAATCATTAAGAATTTTTTTTTCTGCGAAACAATCTCCTCTCAGATAAGAGCTTCTTTACTGCAAAACACATTTATTTGTGCTAGAGTTTAGCCATGCATGTATGCTTGAATGCAAAACTGTTTACTCTCACAAGATTAGGCTGCAGGAAACTTTCGACTTTTGTTTTCTAATAAAGACATAGTATTGTATTACGTGCCTATGCTTGTACCTTCTCACCACCCAGTTATCCAAAGGAATGGATAATCCCAAAATAACCATCCATTCCCTTGAATTACAAGGGCAGATTCAAGATGGAGTGGCGTGAGAGCAGTTCTTCACAATTAATTGCTAATCACTAGCAGGTTCCAATCAAGCAGTAGTATCTGTTTCATACACACAGGGTATCGTTGATTACAAGGATCTATGTGAAGCACAATCTGTTCTCCACACCCCTGGCAATGTATTTATATCATTTTAGCATACAGTATCAACTGTTAAAGAGACAAAGGGATACTTTGAAAGACTGAAAGACACATTGGTGAGTGTAGACTGCCATGTGATCAAAATGTCCAGTGAAGGATAACTCTTAATACACCTCTTTTGAACATTTATTTTAACGACTCTGGTTGACATTCTTTCCCATATGAGTTTGTTTTTTGTAAAATAACGAAGGTAAAATTCCTGTTACTTTCAGAAAGAAAGCAGGCAGTACAGCTGTGAATTGTCTGAATTAAACGAAATCCTCTTCCCCTCATGAGTGTAGCATACTGGATTCCATATAATAAACAGTCTTATGATGAAGTGAGCAGTCTGAGGCAACATGAAGTTAGTTTTTTTTTCTTTTGTAAGGATTATATCAACTAAATGTTTATCTCCACTTGTTTTGTTATCCAGAAGTATAATACACTACTTCATGTTATTGCATATTGGACTGAAATGCTTCAGAATATCGTGGATACCAACAGGTTTTAATCACCAGTTTTAGTCACTTTATAGAATAATTTAAAATATTTAAGTACAACCTAGGGAGAGTATGAAATATTATAAATATTTGAAATGTGTTTAGAATGCTCTTCCCAATTAATTTTACAGCCTGCAGACTCTTAGCTAAACTTTCTCCCACAGACAATTACTAGTTTGGAACCCAAAATAAAAATATTGCTTTGCACCACTGCTCCTACAGGTTTGAAAAAGCACAAAACAAACAGATTGCTAAAAGAAGCATTGGACCATGATGAACATGATCTAAGTATTAATTCATTGATGGGTGACCAGTTAATGTATCCATTAGTCTAATTAATGTAGTCACAGGGAAAAAAATGGAATTAAAATCAAGATGTTTGTGTATTATTGCTTGGATGTCAGGATGAGATTTTCATGGGGTATTTTGAGTGGCTGCACAGCTGTGTGTTAAGGCCCAGCTGCTTTTCTTGCTAATTGTTAGAAAGTTTGTGAGTAGATGGAGGGGAATTTGCCATTTTCCTTATGGATTCTAAGACAATTCTGGACAAGCCAATGGTTTTGGATTATTATACTGGCATCATGCTGAGCACATGGCTCACCTGTTCTATCGAGAAATGTGCCGCTTTGTTGTGGTGTTCAAATGAAGACAGCATTTTGCACCAGTTTCAAGACCTATAAAAAGGTAACTGAGCGGTAAAAGAAAACCACGCAAAATGACTTGAAGAGGATTACACATCAAAGTTTCACTTTCAAACATCATTAAATACATTCTTGCGTGCGGATCTTTGGTGTTTGAACATGTTCCGATCAGTTCTGTGGTGCCCGTCTGATTTTCTGCCCTGCAATGGGCTCACCATCATTTACTTGTCATTTCCTATTAATCACAGGATCATGACCTATATAATCTCAGGTAGCTATGCAAGCATGCTTTTTTAAAAAAAACCCAACTAACTTCTTAATCAGACTTCCCTATGGAGGTATTCACTCTCAAAAGATACTGTTTTAATGTTATTAACAAAGAGCAATGCTTTTAAAAACTTGAGGAAAAACACTGCACAACAGATTCTAAATTGAATATAATGTAAGATTGGAAGGGTAAACTCAAATGTCCATACAGTAGTTTCCTGGCTCTCTGGCGGTTAAATATAGGTCTTTAAACAATTTCCTAGAATTCATCATGCTAATACCCCTCCACCATCCCCAGAGTTAGGACTCATGTAGCCATCATTTCAGTGGTTCCAAACTCCTCATCCCTGTAGAAAGCTTGGAGCCAAGCACAATAATAAAGGCCCTTTACTGCAATCACTTTATTGGGGTTGGTCTGTACAATCCGAAAGAACGTACTGTATATACAATTACAGTGACAAAAACATATATACAGTATAAAGGAAGAGGTAAAAATGTCAGCCTCGATAACACACTGTGACTTAACACTACGAGTCATTTACTGTACATATGCGAAACCTCCATTTTTAACAAATTAAAAATGGAGAATTAATGAAACAAAAAAAATTAAAGTCAAATGTTTGCAAGGTGTGTCGATGTTTCATGCATCATGATTTTGTATAACCCCTAGTTTCATTCTGCAACAGTAATTTATCATGTGTTGCAAACGTGGTGAAAAATTCCACTTACACATTTTACTGTCAAGTGCGAAACAGGACAGTTCTTGTTTTGTACAATGTACAACTTTCAAGCCTTCCAGTTTACAGTTTTGACCCATAAATACCCTTTTGTATTCTATCAGTTGTATTATTTTTAGCTGGGAAAACAGCATGAAAGTGAATTGAATCTCACCTCTCAAAACATTTTTTCTTGTGTTAACAGATGGAGGCTAATAATGTTTGGTCAAAATTAATCTTGTAGCAATTGCCATGTCACGATACTGTACATTCAAACTTGATTTCTTTTAAAAACAAGATGATGTTGTTCAGCAAAGCTGATAATTAGGCTTGGGATGACTATGTGAAGCTCCTTTAGGCATATCTTATGTACACAGAGTGTAATATAAATACAGCCTGATGACTGATCGACTGATGTATTCAGTTGTTCTTGATACCCATTCATAACCACAATCTGTGAACAGTTCTGTCCCAGCAACACATTCTGGCATAGCTTCTGGTTAACTGTTTCAGATATAAATATTTATAAGCAAAGTAGTCGAATGAAATTCCTGATGGAACAGAATAGGCCTATTCAGGTGTCGTGTAGAATTAATACTTGCATTGTTTAAATAATTCATTATGATTACCTTTTTTTTTGCATAGCTATGACAATATTCTGGAATTCTGCTGAGTTTAACGGTCAGTACATCATTCATTTGTGTTTATGACCGTGAAATGTAGCATGTTAAACTTCTGCAGATTCTTTCTATAAAGGCCTTCTTTCAAAGCAGAGTGGTTTCTTAAGCTGGAAAAAAATGAAAAGTCTTATTGACTAATTTTTAAGTCTCCAGTGTAAACCACACACCATTTATTTTCTGTTAGCAAATGGAAAAGTCACAAAAATGGCAAGAAACGGATTAAGATTAAGAGGAAGGGATTGATTTCCAGTAGTATTCTTGATCGAGTAGCTACTTTGACATCATTGACTATGCTTCTTTTTTTAAGGCAAATGGAAATAAATCTTACAGCCTTGAGTTTTTTTTCCCCCTTGGTCTTCACTGTTGAGAATCTGAATTCTACATGTGAATGTTTGACATTATGCATGACGTATGTTCAGTGTTACGAATATGAGATCCCACATGCACATTGTATACTTTTCACTACGGGTTGAGTTACAATCAAGCACTTTGTATAAACACATTCAAGGCCTTATCCTTAAAATAAAAATATCCTGAGATAAAATTCAAGACTGGGCAAATGCCCGGCAATGATTAATGTAGACAAAGGGCAAGCATGCAGGAACCAAAAATATAAACTATACTGTAAATACAAAATACAACTGAGATAGAACACACTACTTATGAAGAAGACTTACAGTAGGTGTTTTTGTTAACACACTACTTATATCTCCTCGGCTATTAGTGGAAACAATTAAAAAAAGCAAGCAAAATATAGTTAAAAGTGTGGGATTAAATCAAAGGATGTCAAAATTGTATACTGTATTAGCAAGGCATCATTTAAAATATTTTGTGCAATTTTGGTCACCATGTTATAGAGTAGATACTGGTGCTCTGGAATTAGTCCAGATAAGAGCAATCAGATACATTCTGGGACATACAGTACAGGAATGTCCAGCAGTAACAGGGTGACGAAACTAAATATTTCTAATGTTAAACAGAGATGATTACAAGGGATCCTGATACAAATTATTAAAATACTCAAAGGCATTGACAAAGTTTACCCAGTAAATGCACGCAGAATGAGCACTGAAACACGAACCAGGGGACACAAGTGAAAGTTATATTTAAAACCAAGAACTGCAAGCACTGGAAGCTCAAAGAGTAGTGGGAGTACGGAACAAGCTGCCCAGCCATTTTGTTAAAACTGTGACCCTGGGTTCTTTCAAGAAACCACTGGATGAGATCCTTTGGATCTACTTGCTACCATGTTACAATAAGGGCTTGACAGGCCGAAACGTCTCCTCCTGTTTACAACCTTTCTTATACTCTGGAACTGGACGTAAATTCCGTTCATGAGTTAAGGCAGCAAATCTTGTTGCTGTTACAGAAAATTATTACCAGGAGAAGTTCCCCTTAGACTGAAAACCTAAATTTTAAATTCATATATGTCTGAATGTCTGTATAAATATATGCTGTATATATAATTAGTATATTCCAAAGATAAAAAACACATGGTTCTTATAACTGTTCAAGATGAATGCTGACTGATTTTTTTCAAGGATGAAGTGTTTTGATTATTATGAATTAAGGCTGGAGAGGGCCAGCAGCTTTTTTTATGCAATTTTTTCTTGGCAAATCAAATTGACAATAAAAATATACCCCACGTCAGTAATTCAACAATGTTGTCAACAGGTTTTTAATTCGATGTTGAATTGCTGGAAGAATGCCACTGGTCTATATTCATCAGTTCTGCTCACAAATTTCGATGTCTTCCCATGAGTATCCAGGCAATGGCACTATTTGCTTTTTAATTTCCATTTTATTAAAGCGATAGTGCAGCTTACGTCAAATGGACACACAATTGACTTCTTTTTTCTCCGAGTTGGGGGATCTTTAAAAAACAGTTAAAATATTACATGTGTATGTTATAAGTATTGAATTAAACAAAAGGGCTGGAAGAAATTAGCAGTAATTTCCAGGAAATTACCAGCAACATTCTGCCAGTGCAAGCTGTGCATTAAAGCATGATGCATTCCACGTCTGTCACAGCATCTAAACTGCTTGCAGCTTCCACAGCTTCTTTCTTTCTGAATATTTTCAAAAATAATTCCAATTCCAATAGCAGCTGCTGAAAAGACAGAAGTGATGCGTCTTCAATTGCTTTGAACGTTTCCAAAGATCCAACACTGTTTGGCACATTGGGCAACACTGCAAACTCATATAAACCGTGGATTTTTTTGTTTTCATCTCCAAGTGACAAACTCCACCAGGCGTAGTCGGGCACAAACTCTATCAATGTGTATGATGGTTTCGGATATATTGCTTTTGGTAAGATGAAATGTGCAGTGTCCAAATCTGAAAGATCTCTTATTTTCTTTGCTTTTAAAATGAAAAAATTTATTCTGGATATTTTGTGTTTTAAAAAGCTATAAAAGCTAATAAATAATTTTTACCTAAAGCAGGTTCTTTTATGTGCTGAAGTGTAAATATCACCTTAGACATGCTTAATTAATGTGTACTGTGTGGCCGTTTGTGAATGATTAAACACGTTAGATTGTTTGTGAATGATTAAACTCGTTATTTTCTTTTTCTTCAGCTGAAACTGCAGCATAAAACAAAATTGTTACCTGAATAAGTTCCGCTTAATGCATAGTCATGGATTTCTTTCAGGATAAATGAGTCATTATGCTGTGACTAGAGAGCAGCTTTATTTTGCTTTTGTTGTAGGGCACCATTTGCCCCTCTTTTCAAACACACACCATTATTCTTTTTATTTTACACTGACCTTTTTTTTAAAATGATGAATATTTGTAATTAGAAAAAAAAATACAATTTTCATTCCTCTTTCAGATTTCCTCATCAGCACAATCTAAAAAATATATAAATATGACATTTTCATGGTTATTTTGGGAACAAATTCATGTACATTATATACTGTATATGTGTATATGTGTATGAGCCGTTCTGTACCTTATTACAACTTTTGAAGTTATATGAAAATATTTATTATGAAGGATAATACTGTATACTGTACTGTATATGAGCTTACATTGAGAGACATTACATCTTTAATATTCTTTAATCATTTATATACAATTATTATTAAAATGTAAATATGTATATAAACCTCTGGAGTATTTTACATTAAAAAATGAATACGCTTCTGTCTTTTACATAAGACAGCAGACTGACACAGTAAAATTTATGTTTAAGAAAGTTGCCAGTAAAGTATGGGTTTGTGATACACAAAGCCACTTTCTTGTAGTGTTCGCTAATAGTGTTACTGTAGCTAGTCATCCTGTAGTGCAAATTCATTTAATAGCAAAAAACAATGCAGAGCCAAGTTATTGAAAAATAAATGTTTGGGTCTCTTTCAATAATTCAGCAGACACGTACGTACTGTATATTTGTACACCTGGATATTTTGTAAGAAGAACCTACGTGAAGTAAGATGCTCAAATGCAGAACAGCAGTTCCACCCAGGATTTAAACTCGCAACTTCCCAGTTATGAATCTTGAGGCTTAACCATGTCTCCAATCTTGTTTTATGTAATAATAAAATGTGTTTTTAAAGCCTACCTGCTACTTCCACTGCAAGGTCACTGTTACATTTTAAAACTACATATTGTAGTGTTACCATGACCACATTTTGATTAAAAATGTGAATTCTAATTCAGTGGAGGAGTTTCACAGCCGTTGGAGAGGAAGCTGCCTTAATTACGTGTCTGCCATGTAGACTCCGTTAGTGTTAGAGGTCAATAGTTCAAGTGCAGTTAACAGTTACTTTTATAAAACATGAAGGCTTCCATTTTTTCAGTCTGTATGTTCAGCCCAGTTCTGTTTGTGTAAAAGACGTACACAATTCCAACCTACATATATAGATATGAATAGGCATACAGAACTGCGACATTTTTAACTGCCGAATAAGACAAACAGGACTTTGCCTGCAGACCTTATTCTTCAATAATAATGTTATTATACCATTATGTAACTGACGGACTAATCAAGATGTTTTTCACTCTATTGTTGTCCGTACTCCAATAAAGAGAAAACCCTTAAAAGCTGTTTTTTTATTTAAATATTTAGCTTACGTTTTAAGGCTCATCTTTAATGTAAAATATTTTACAGCCACATTTGATTTTAATATAGCCAAAATGCACTATTATTTAAATAAAAATTGATTTCACCAAAAAATCCCCCAAAACATCACAATAGAAAATAAGAATAACAATAGTCATGGATGTAAACAAGTATTTTTTTTTATTTTTGGGGTTACTGTTGAGTAGAATTGTGTCTTAATGATGCTTTGCAGTCCCTGGTTTAAGAAATATGCCTTTCTGAAGTCATAAGTGTTTTATGTAGCAATAAAAATATCTTCTATTGTTTTTAGATTGTAAAACTCCATCAACAAGCACATATTTTATTGCACATATTTAAAATTCAGAAAAATACAGAAAACGATTCTATAAAAGAGTGCAGGATTTAAAAAACTGTGATGCTATGAGAGTAGAAAAAGAAAATCTGTGAGGTGTATATGTAACTGGCTCACAAAATGTTCCAAAATCCAATGTACCCATCTCAATTTAATAAATACTGTATTGTAAATATATTGTTTTCATCCAAAAACAGTTCCTAAATGTACAAATATTTGTTTTTTTCTTGTTATGTTTTTTTCCTTGATAGTTTTGCTTTCATTCATTTTTTCACCTTATTACTCATCTTATTTAAGATCTACAGGTTTGTCTGTAAAACGTTATTGCAATAAGCATAGTAGATAAATACTGTATGTGAGTCATTTTAAGACATCTTGATGAAGTCTAAGCCAAATGATATAAATCTACACAGTGATATTTATAAACAAGAAAGTAAATATAATTTGTTTTGTAATGTGAGGATACTTCTGCATAAGCACTTTCACTCATTGTCCCAAAATATTACCATTATCTTTATAAACAAATACCACTAACTACTACATAGGGTTTTGGAACTATTGCTTTGGGGGCATTATATTACAGTACCTAAGCAACTAATGTTTGCAACTACTGTTGCTTCACACTACATCAAAATCCATTTATAGCATATCTAACTTGTAGATTTAATATTCTATACACAGTACCTGTATTTGTGCAAGTGCACTGTACACGCTATAGACCTTATCTGCATCTGTTGACTCAATGCTTGGCTTTCAGAGCACAAACCTAATTTATTAAAAATCTAATTTACTTTAACGGTTTTTTTTAGAAAGGATTGTTTTAATTACAGACTCCAACGCCTTTTTTTTTCCAGAGGTGAATATAGAAATTTTGAATGGTTTGAAATGCGCAGCACGAATGCAGCTGCCTGCGAAGATAGGAGCTGTTCAATTACACAGCGCATGCAAGTGTTCATCGATGCATCTGGATTGTTTCATTGAAAACTACAACTGCCTTGTTTTATTAACCAGATACCCCACCCCGTCAACTGTAGACGATTTAACACCTTTTTCAAATTTAACAGCATTTTGATGCTAAGCCCTATCACGCAGTTGAAAGGCAGTGCCGTAACAAGAAGAAATGGTTGAACAGATGATTAGGGTTTTCAGTGTGGAGGTTTGAGAAATGTATCCACACTTTTAATTATTCGAAGTGTAAAATAAACACTCTTAATCACTTTTGCATTCACCAAGGTAAATAATGTGACAAGACGTGTTAGATGTTTAACAGCCCTGCTTTTAACATTTCACTGTTAACGCCAAGACTAAAATTATACTGTGATTCTGCTTTTATACGAGTTTAAAATTAATAGAGGGCTCAAAAGTCAGAAATGTGTGACAGCCTGATCAAATGTCAGTGTCTCCCAAGTTTCGGTTCCGTTGGCTATTGTAATTATAAATTATAAATATTATAAATTTTGTTATTATAAATAATAACAAAAAATATAAATATATAAATATATAAATAATAACAAAAATAACATTTGATTCTTATTAATATATAGGCATCACGTTGGTCTATTGGTCTATAACCAGCTGTGCCATACAGTAGGGTAAAGTGATATGGAAAAATAAGTACTCTATATAAATAACAAGCAGAACGGAATTTTTCATTATTAATACGAAAAACATGATATCTATTAATATGCGTGCCTTGGTTTTACAGTATTTTAACAGATATTTCTATTTCGTAATATCGAGTGGTCGGAAAAGTTCTGTAATAAATGCAGGGACAGATGTATTTAATTTTGGATTCTTCCTCTATCATCTGCACCTGTTTATAGCTAAAATGCAGAATTACAGGTCTATCTTGTGATTCATTTTTGAGCTACCAAATTGATATTTGATCTAAGTAGATTAATTTTATGAATATAAAATATACTCTCCTGAAATCTTTCGAGAGAGCAGCAAATTATATAACGAGATTAGAAGACTGTAGGCCTGTAATTCATTATTTAACAATTTAATGGAGAGAATAAGCCTTTCTACACTGTAACAAGATTTAGTTATACGCAATACATCCCAGAAACAATTTAATAAAATATATACATTAGACAAAAGCAAGGTCGTGGCATATCGAAGCCTATTTATAAGTGCGTGATTCCCTGTGGAGTTCCTCAAATATTAACTTTCCCAGCAAGTGAAAGAAACTGTATATAGCGTGTGTATGGTTAGTTTTACAGATGTTCTGTTTTAGTTTAAGTGCTGGCTGACGTCTAGAAAATTCACACGTAATATGCTTATTTATATAACCGATGTAAATAAAACGTCAAGTGTTTATAAAAGACACGAGAAAGACGTGTAAATAGTTACCCATATATGATATAATAGCATTTTAATGTCATTTGCTAACAAAGAACCTAAGGGAAAATATCTGAAAAGGGTTAATGATTACATGTACAGTAGGAAAGCCAGGTGATTTATATTCAGGCTAGCACGAAGCCAGTGCAAACATTTTTTTAGAGCTGTGCCAATTTACATTTTAGGAGACATCCACTGCACTGTGCCATTAACACCGGACATAAATCCCGTGTTTTCCAGCGTTTAAAAATGTTGCACGCAACGCAACCATATTAAAGAAGTCATACCGGACGTTACAAAATCTAAGACTAAGACTTAACTAAGACAACTAAGAGAACGTTAAATAATTAAAACTGCACCTCATACTGCAGAAGTAATGTGCTATTCTACAGCTCATCGTGAAGCGCAATCTCTACCTGAGCGCAATACAGAACACACACAGCATCACATGGAAACACCTATGTGATAACTACATGGTAGACACAAGCAATTCTGGGATCGAGATATCCATCTCAGCTACAAGTGACCTAACGTCGAATATCAAATGAGAAAATAATACATTTGAACCTGGGTGTGAGCTGATTATTGTATTACTAATTGTGCGAAATTAAACAATTAGATAAGTAAATAATTACCCAAGAATCTGGTGTACAAATCCACTTAGTGTTATTTAATTCCTCGTTTTTTTGTTATTCGCGGAGAAAAAGAAATGTATTTCTTACCAACAATAGCAATAAAAGGAAAAAAAATCCATTAACAAATTTGGATATAATGCTATGGCGTTGTAAAATAAAACCCCAAAAATGTTTGACAGGAGTTTTTAAGTTGCCTTATTTCTTTCCATAGTCCCCAAGACTTGCTCTACTCTCAGCAAGTATCTTGCACTGATGAGTTTAAAAAATCAGTTCTTTATCTCCGTGATTGACAGCTGGGAAACGATAACGCGTCCTACAAGGGTGGGGACAGGCTTAGAGTTGATACGAAAGCGCCCTGAAACCCTCCAAATGTTTTTACGCGTTAACGCGAACTTGATTTAACACAGGCGTGTGGTGCGTTCTGCAAATAGCGAGCTCACATTTCACATTTAGGTGTAAAATAACAGATTTTGCGAGCGAGACGATTCCCCCTGTGTCTGCCTTCTTTTGGTTTCACCCAAACTTGGCTTAGATTTTTGCTCTCTTTTCATGGGATCTGGTTCATTCTGTTGGTAGCCAAGGTTTGCGCGTCTCTTGGTTTCTACTGTCAATGGCTTTCCGGACCTATTTTTATTGAATGCCTGGGCTTTTTATATTTTTACACTGAGAAACGTCTCGCAGTAATGGATATCTTATTGGTTTTGTGGATAGTACCCACAGTATGGGCTGTAGAAGGTAAGACCATTTCTTTCCTTTGCCATATATTTTCAGCACGCTGTGGCCAAGGTACAGTATGTGTCTGTAATTAGCGCACGCTAGCAAAACGATGCGGTTCCCGTATCTTCCTGTACAAGGTGTCGTGGCATCAGTCATCACATGAAGATGTTCAGTGTGAGGAGGGTGTTGCGCGAGTACTATGCCTACCTCCCCCATGCACACATTATTACACACGGGTTTTATTTGCAAACTGCAACACTGTCCAGCCAGCTGTTTTGTTGAGCGCATCAGCGCAGGTCCAGACACAATTCTTGTCAAACATAAACTACACCAGTACTACGGTCGTTAAGATGACTTTACCACAGATGGGGAAAAATAAAACCCGACTTCTTCGACAAATAGACGGAAAATTACCGGTTGCTTCAATTAAAACATCTGAACACAAATAAAAAAGACATTTAACCGCAATGATTGCGTTTTCCACGGGATCTCTAGAATATTACACGAAACAATCAAGAAATTACTCGACAATAGATATTGGCAGAGGAAAAATAAATAAAGTGGCAGCTGTGTACCAAGTAAAAGAGTTTTTCAATTCGACTGACGATTTTACATTTATATTGCTTATCTGAACATCTCTACTCTTAACACTGCAACTGGCGTGATGTGAGTCAGCCGGCTTGTCCTGAGTGGTAGTGCAGCGTTTTTGTTTGCACTATATAACACAAATAGTGTTTTAAGTGCCTTCATTTACTTTATGGCTTTCTGTATAAATAAAATGAGAAGAAATATTAGCAAATTCTAGCTGGAGTTACGGAGTTTTGATCTATCATGTTAATTTTTGGAATGGTGTATTGTATCTATGCCTACTTCGGCACCGTATTAATGAATCTGTGTCAGAGCATCCCTCTACTTAATACAAAACACATTCTCTACTCATCTCCTGCGCAGGCCTTCTCCTGGATCCCCATTTATATACAAAGTACGATGTTTGGACTCCTCGCAGGAGCACTGGAGAAGGAATTTGGAATGTGTGAATGTTTTTCATGCGTGTTTACATCTGTGAAATTTCAAGTATAACAATGTATTATCCTGATGTAGAAAATACCCTCTCCTCAATAAAACAATAAACACTGCAATAAACACAAAGGAAAACTTGTAGCTAGCAAACAGCTCTCATTGTTTTAAAAAGGTAGACATTCAAGCTTCGACGCATTTTATTTTATGTTTTTATTTATGTTCTTTTCTGATTTAACTTGGACAGTGTATACTGTAGAAGTGAGCTTCCATCATTGTGATGTACTTATTTGAATGTTTGCTTAACGGAATTAAACAGTGCTAGTGGGTACAATCATAGTGGCATAGGGAGTGTGCGAAGGTGATATTAAAAAGCAAAATAGATTTCACATGATTACATATATATATGCTGATGTTTAAACAGGGATAATGATGACCACAAGCTGGTCACTATACTTTTTAATCTTGATGGAATTGTTCAATAATAAGTTATTTTTGCTATTGGGTATTGCGTTAACTCTGAGAAGGTTAACTAAATCTTCATTACTTAACAGTTTAATAAAATCACCACACCTTGTCTTACTCGGCATGCTTTTAGGCCTACCCATTGGAGAGTTCTGGCTCAAAGTCTCTTATCCAAACATATTTACGCCCTGCTTTGTCTTAAGGATTTGCATTGCCAGTCTTGGTGTGGACGGGGCAAATGGCGCAGAATTTTAGACCTCAAGTGCGCATTTATCAGTAGACCTGTATTTTTCTCCTTTATTTCTTTTCTGCTTTTTTACCTCCTCTGAAAACAGAAGGGTCTCGGGGAGTAGACATACGAAGTGTGTTCCCTTTCTTGTGAGCTACACTGTGTTTGGCATGAACAGTTAGATTAGTGACAAAACATTTTTTTTTTAATGGAGCTCAGCGTACTGTTGCTTGTGGATGAAAATCTTTTAATGGTCTTCACAACTGTTGCTGGAAAATGCAGATAATGATCTCATCTTTATATAACATATTTCTGTCTACCCTGAAGCAAAATTTCCCAACAACATACAATTAACTAGTTGAGTAATTAAAATAGTATATTGTCATCAATACGTGAAATCCCCAATATTCTATACTTGAATTATTACTAAAAGTAACATTGTAAATTAATATAGAATGCACTGTACTCTTTGTATAGTTGTACTCATACTGTATGTACACATTTACAGTATATCCAGTTATTTTCTCTGTTCTGACTTATAGGAAAAATATAGTAAAAAATCAGTGAGAGACTTAATTTCTTTGGCACTGATCTTGTCATAATGAAAAGAAAAAATGTATTACTTTGAATAGCCTTGTACATCTGACAAGACCTCCATATTTTAGGTAATATTGTGGAAAAAAAAAACATTTTCTGCAAAGAGAAGATTGTTTTACTTCAGTCTCACCTCTGATCTTTCTTTCTTTCTCAGTCTACATTGCACCTAATAAATTCAGCAAAAACACTAGAAATATCTGACAGAGGAGCTGAGTTTCATCAGACTTGAACTGCAAAGTGTCAGTGGAAAATGACCATACATGTGCTTTCAGTAAAATGTTTTGTACATCCCTTAAAGATAGGGACGTCAAAGAGCAGTAGATAACTTATAAGGCCATTCTTTCTCGGGACTGTTTGATCCTTTGATCCTCAAATATTTCTGATCACTAGTTGAATGAGGTGCTCTGGCGGATCTTTCTCCAGACAGATAAAAAAGGACACCCGTGACTGTGTAAGAGGCATGTTGGTGGGCTGCATAGCAAGGCTCTGTGCTAGAAATCCGCTTTAACGGCCCCAAGCACAGCTTCTGCAATGTATGGTAAAGGCTTAATTTCTCAATGCTTGTCGGACACGTCAGACATGCTGGGATGGTGTGGTAGCTTTGTGTCGCAGACATTAGCGCCATGCTCCCTCTGCCTGTAAATTCTTTCTCCAAGCAGAATAAGAAAAGTAGACCAGAAACATGAAACTCTTTTAAAATTTCCCTGTACAGAATTCCTGGAAAAGCAAGGAGTGTGCATGAGGATTTTTATCTCTTTGCTATTTTAGGCTGCAAATGTGGACAGACAATGCATTTTATTCATAAGGCTGGAAAAGTTAAGGAGCAGTGCTGATTTGTGTGGAATACGAAGAAGGTCTCTGGTCTTGACTGTTAAAATCCGGAGGTCCTTGCTGTTAACTGAGAGATCTGTAGTATAGGGGCTCTGCAATATATCTGCAGCAGCACTGCTGGAAAGGAGATAAAAGCAGAAATTAGTGATCCTTATCTTTCTTCTTTCACTCTTCCACAGTTGATGCGTTTGAGTAAGATTTAAAATGTTATGCTTTTGATAACTACGAAAGTCATGGTTGTAAACCTTTAAAGGGGTTAAGTGTTGGGGAAAGTATTCAGAGATGAGAGTGGAATAATTTGTTAAATCCATGGCTTTTTGTTTGTGTAACTAATTGCATACGATAACCTCTTACATTTTTTTCCATTTAAGAAGTGCATTCATTTTTTTCTGGGCTGTTGTTCTTGAAACAAAATGTTTATTTGTATCTATTCATTTTGTAGCTTCAGTTACTTGCTTTGTTTTAAGAAAACCTCCTGTCGATGGAAGAACATGTTTGTGCATATTTTTGCAGCCAGAATTCAGATTAAATTTGTTTGAATTCTGGCCACATGCTTCCTGGGCTCGGAGGACAGAAGGGTGGTTTATTCTGAGGATAACTCTGCTTTTTCTTTATCAAGAGGGCACATCATTTTATCAAACTAGAACATGATACTGCTTCTGTTAGCGATTTTTAAAGAGAAAGCAAATGGAAATGGATGTTATTTTATCCATTTCTTTTGAAAGCCACATGGTAGTAATTGGGATATGGGTTCCACATTTACATTCACTCAACAAAAGGTTGCTGGCAGAGCAATAAAATGGAGACTGCTGAAAAAAATATAATTATCCTCTAGAATAAACAGAATGTATTTCAGTTTCTGCAATGTAGGCAATTGCATTACAGTGGAATCTCGCTATCTTTTCTTGAGGCTGTTGCTGTTCAACAGTGACCATCTCCAGTCGAGATAGATTTCTCTGCTATGTGGTGCCACCAAAGGAGATCAAAGCACATATAGTGAGGGCACTTCTCGCCAGGGTTAATGTGCGATATTTTGTCGGACAACATTCGTTAGCTGGCTTGATGAATTTGACAGTGGTAGGCGGCGTTTCTCCCCTCCCCCTCCATATCACCCTAGAGTTTCGTCCAATAAATTTCTAGGAGCTGGGTACGTATGAAAACTCGAGAGTTGAAACAGAGGTCACTGTAACCTAAAAAAACAACCCGGCGAGGGGAAAGAGACAGCGATGGGATGGAACGCTAAGCCGATTGGCGCTGACGTCACCATAGCCCAGAAAGCTGTGTTTGTTTCTCAAGGCGAGAAACTACATTTACTCGACCACTTTACAGTGTTCTGCTTCCCTACCAAGAAAAAAAAAATGGGGAAAATTCAAAAGCTAAGCTGTATTTGTGTCCGTCAGTTCGTAATTTTTCAATTTCCTGTGTTTGTGTACACTTCGGAGAATTGCCATTATTCTCGCCGTAAATTTGATCCAATTTTAGATTAAATGGATCAGCGATCCAGTAGAAAGGAGATTCAGCTCCTAATCTATACTGAGAATATTGTTCGTCTGTCTTATATATGCACAGCCATATTGGTCCTGTACATCTCCAGTAACGTTATGTCATGCCTTAATTTTTAGGTATCTCTTAAGCAAATTGTGATTTTTATTGGATTCCGTGTAATGCAGAAAAAATAAATGCACATCAAGTGGTTTATTCCTGCTTTATTTTGTATGAATAGTAGCTTTTCCAATAGTGAATTTTTTATCCTCTCATTTTATTCTTCACAGATAGTGCAAGGATATTAAGAAACCCAAAATGGTCATCAGATGTGATGACCTTGTTAGTGAAATATGAAATTGGTTCAAAATGCCTTTCCGTTCTACAACAGTAACAAAGGGTAATTTCTCAGTTCTGTTTCCAGAACTTATTCCGTTGTCATTTCTTAGTTCGGACTTCAGTGCTGATGACTGGATGAGAGTGAATACTCTGTTTGGCGATCCAGTTTTTAACATCCCACCAAAAAAGTAGACACAAACCCCGTGTTGGTCAGACCCTGTGATGTAGCAATGAACCGAAGGTTTGCTACATTCCGTTTGGCAAATTAAGAACATACTGTGAAATTTATTACTCCGTAAAATGCGATCGGTTTTCTTAGCAATTGAAAAGAACAAGATTTTATCCTAAAACGGGATATAATTCCTTTAGCGGTCTGGCTTATTTTCAATTACATTTCTATTACCAGTACAACAGCAGATTTTTTAGAAATCAGTTTTATTCATTTTTCATTTTTTGGGATTTTATACATTTGTCTATAAATGTGTACGCTTGAATATACAGTTTTAATTATTAAAATTGTGAACATTGTAGAAATACCAGAATGGATTAAAGATGAACACTTTTATTTAATTTCTTCACAAAGCATTTATGCAGTAAAATAAATGGACATTTTTATTTTGTATTAAAAAGTATGGGATGTTGTCATTTTAGTGTAAAAATAGCAATTTTCCTTTTCTTTCATAATGTGAGATTTTTGTTAATACACCTAAAATGTAAAATAGAGTAAAAATAAAATCGTAGTAGAAAATATAGTGATCTTTATCAAGTATTGGGTTTGACTATTAATGATTTTTATTAATAATTCATTTTTTCCATTTATAATTTCAACCATGTTGTACAGAATTAATTCACATATTCTAATTAATATAAATAATACCAAAAATTGTTCAGATTTTTTCCTTTGAGGCAATACTTGTGGAATTGTATATTTCCCCTCCTATATCCTATATGGTGTTTTATAGTTTGTGAAGGTAAATGTTTAATGCTACAAAAATTCACATTTAGGAATTTTTAATTTCAGGAGCTTAAACCATGGAGCAAGTGAAAAAATTGTATATATAATATGCTGGATAATATTTTTTGCAAATGTAAGATTTATAGTGGATGTAAAGCAGTGTAAACAGTAATTTGTTTGTCTCCAGATTTCCGTCTGCATAGCGATGATCATTATACTCAGCACAGTACTTGAAAACACTGTATGTTTAAAGTAATAAAAGAGTTTGATCATCGTTTCTCATTTGACTACTGAAAAAGTAATTTTGTGACATTTTGCCTTGAAGAATTATGGAGATGTGTAAATACATAATGCTTTTATTTAACATCAGGATTGGCTGAAGTGCAGACATATTATTTGAAATGAATGAATCCAAGCATTTGTGAAGGAGCTTAGACCAATCATTCTTATATCCCCCTTCACTGCTAAATACTAATAAATTACTGTGCTGGTTTAGCTGCAGTCCCTGGCGACGCAAAACTCGTTTGACCTAATTAATGAAATCTCAAAGCACGGTGAGAGACCTTTCATTGTCTCAGAGGGAGTTTTTTTTAAGCCATAGGTAGTTCATTTAGAAACAATAATAAAAAAATATAAGTTTGAAGAGAAAAGACCAAGTATAATCTGGTGTATTTAATTTAGGTGTGTATTTACGAGTGCATTTTATTTTCATAAAATGTTTTTTTTTTTGCAATTTTAAAAATTGTCTTGGAAATATAATTCAAGCTAATCTAAAGTAGAATATTAGTACAGGTAGCAGCAGTTTTACTAGTCTTACTGTAATATAGGGTGTTAAATACTGATGATAGGTATGCAAAAGAATAATTGTGCAGCCAAACTGCATGTGCATAACCTAAAATTAAAATTATTATTAATAGGTTACGTGTGTGTTTAACAATTCAGTTTTTGTTGTATTTGTATAACATAATCTAAAGCACTGTTTTTGTTTATTCCTCCAAACTGGAAGTGTTTCAGTTTTGGGTCAATGTAAAAGTAGACCTGAATGACTGCTGAATGCTATATGCAGTAGGAAGGGCAAAAATGCATAACTTCTTATTTTTTTAGTTTAAAAGGAAGCATCAGTCTAGCAGAATTTAACATATATTATAAATTGCAGCACTTTCTAATTTCTAAGCATTATACAAGATAGTTCAGCTTTAGAATGTAGCATGGATTGTTGATTTAAGTAGTGTAGATTATTGATTTAATTTAATATGCTGCCAAGGCTACATGGATGGTATTTCTCTGTCTGTCCTTCACCTCCGTTGTTACATTTTGTGCAAAGATACCCTTAAAAATGGCTTTATGCTTGTTCATAAAATAGCTATTTGCTTTGTCTTCTTCCTGAGTGACTTGTACTAATCTGCAGTAAATAGGGCAAAATAGGACATCATGCATTGAAAAAAAACTCCTTGTCTCCCATTTCTTCTGCCTTTTTTGCTGTTGTCCACTGCATCCATTTAAAATTGTTCTCCAGGAATTCAAACCCATGGGGATGGTACATTTCATTTACAATCCTCTTGATGTCTTTTGGTTGTGTGTGTGTAGAGACGGGGGTGGAGAGTTGTCATTTAATGCTGTCCTTAGAGAATTTCTTTCCCCGACAGCCTTCACCACATACAAAACACTACACTTATTGAGCTTTCTCCTGCTTTTTGAGCTATTGACAGGTGAAAGTCTGGCTGGGATTGAATACCAGAAGAGGACTCGTTCTCAAATTCTTTGTTCAGACCACATCTTCTCGTATCTTTTTGACTGGCTGTTTCCTATTTAAAATGTTGTCTGGAGTGAATATGTCTTATTTCTGCCTGATTTTATTCATCATACTTAAGTAACAGCACCATAAGTTTTATTTACCGGAATTCTCACACTTTTCTCTAGATTTAAAAATAATGAAGGACCCAATGACAAAAGTCCTTATTGAAATAAGGTGCCCTGTTTCCTGTGTTCAACTGTTTTTCTTTGCAGTTTTCCACTGACTGTGTACTGACTGAACTATTGCCATTTTAAACCAGATGGTGCAGGTGATTTAGTTATGTGCTGGTGCTGCCAGCGGTGTTGAGTTATATGTTTATTAAAGAAAAGTAATGTTCTGTCACTATCTGCACATACTCTTTCACATGATGACTAACCGTTTTCATATGAAAAGAGCACAGTGATGACTACTACACTGCAGTTATGTCTTCACTTAGGGAAAATTAGAAGAAGAGTTGGCTATGAAAGTAAGGGATTCACTAATTCTAAACCACAGAACATTTTTCTAATGTTGATCAGTATGCAGTTCTAGGTTTATGGTGCTGATTTTCTTCAGTTCGCCCTGCTTTAAACATTACATTGGCTTGATTACCAGTGTCTTTGTTTAAAATGAAGCCTATTTCCAGATGTACGCTTCAGACAAACACAAAAAACTGACCTCCTTTTATGGCTTTTGTAATTGTTTATTCAGTATGTATAAGGGAAGTCTTTATTTCACTTTACTATCGGTAAAACAAACGTATTGAATCTTACGCATAGAAAAGCGTATAGAAATGTACAGAAAATTGCTCAAAATAGAGCAGGATTATAAATGTGCAGTGTGTGGCACCTGTGAAAATATAAAGGTGTATTATTTTTTCTCTTCTTTCACAGTTTATAGAATGGAAGCAGATGCAGAATGAAGAGCTCTGCACGCTAACAGCCAGTGTTGCTTTAGGAAGGAATCCATTCTCATTCAAGTTCTAATCCTTAGTGCCCAGCTCCTTATCATTAAAAGTTGCATGCGAAATTTCAATTAGTGCCGGTACCAGTTGTTTTTCGGGATGACGGGAGTCACATTTCAGTCCAGACGGCCGCTTACCTTGAAGATGCGTTTCAATCAGGGTGGCGAGGGGGGCTGAAGGCTGTCAGGGAACAGCAGAGAGATGCCAGTCTCACAAAGACCTGGCTTCTTAGCGTGGCATGACATCATTGTTCCAGGATCTTGAGCCAGCTTCTTTTGTTACTGGACCCTGCTGACGGATTAGGCTGCTCTTGCATGGCGGATCACGACATCGGTGTATAAGAAATGGCAATGCCTTGCCTGCTCTTCTTTGGCAAAGGGGTGAAACAAAAATGCCATCGAGGCTCCATTAAGACTGCTGCTGAAAAGATTTGCAGGTCTAAGTGCTGTACCTTATTGCCAGCAATGGAAAGATCATTACTGAGAAAACCCATGGAGCCCTGTGACTATTTGCAGAGTCTGATTTTGCACGGGCAGGTTTCATTGTATGTAGACAGTAGGTCGAGTCAAAGTATGTGTGTAGCCAAGGCACAACAATTGAACTGTACTCGGGTCAAAACCTGAAAGGTCAAAACTGCATTCATATTCAAAAGATGTATAAAAATAAGATGTAATAAAATAAAATCACTATTATATATTTTGTATTGCAGAAAATAATATCCCTTTTCAGAAAGCTCTGTCTGAGAGGTAAGGGTAGTGGCAGCCCAGAGCTACTGGTGTTCTCTAGGGGTACAAGGCAGATCTCCATCCTGGACGTGATGCCAGTCTGTCAGAGGTGCACACAGAATCACATAGGGACAGTTTGGGGGATCGGTTAACCCAATTGAAGTGTCTTTGAAAGGTGGGAGGTCACCTGGTGGAGACCCACATGAATGCAGTGAGGACATACTGTACAGACTCCTCACCGAAGGCACTCTATTTTGGAAATGAACCCAATGACGCTAGAGGTGCACTAACTACCATGATCTGTGCAAAATTAATATTATAAAAATACTTGAAGGGATTACCTGTATGTTCTCTCTGAAGCTGCTCTTGGCATTGGGTTTCAGTGACAGTTTTTGAATAGCTCTGAATGAATTTTTTGGGGACCTGTGTTGTGCAGATGTACACTAGTCTTCAAGGTACTTAAAATGATGAGAAAGCTGCTGCTTATCTTGCTAACGTGCAGAAGCCGGGAGGATCGATTCTTTTGTCTTCGACTCTGCATCCAGCAGGGGGTGGTAAAGCACGTGCGTTAAGGAGCATCCGCCACTTCTACAACGAGAAAACAGGACTGGAGTTTGCATCGATGGGAAGTAATGCGGACGAGCTTATGGTAGTCGGATTCAAAGAAACAAAAAGTAACATCACTTGACCATATTCCACCAGTCGGTGTCAGTGGGTTTTGTCCTTTTCTTTGCAACAGTATGAAAGTCCATTTTTACTCCACGGCGGAAATCTGTGATCGGTTATGTTTATGCTTCTTTAATAGGATGTTTGAAACTTTAAATTGTTTTAAGCTATTAAGGAGTAATCCCACATCAGCCATCTTCAATGTTAGAACTCTGCACTATCTGTAAGGAATCCACATAGGATTTTGTCCTTATCACTTCTTGAAAGATGTATTTATTACTACATGTAGCGATGTGGAAAGCTATAATTATGCAACTGTAGAATAGGAAATCTTGTTTGTTATAACTGCATTCATTTTGGGATTTAGAGGGCTCATCCTATATGGGATGCAGACTAATTCTCTTATACTAATTAATAAGAAGGATGTTGAGGGCTACAGTATATTGAGGGTTATAGCTGCTTTTGGTATGAGAACTTAAAATATCAAATCCCTAAATTGTCTCAATAAAAGTGTTACAGAATGGCATAGATTAAAGGAAACATCTAGGTTTCATGTGTTATTTTCCCCATGATGTATAAGTGCCTGCAGAATAGGAAACTGGCATTGTAACCTTTACATACAACTCAAGCAATTACTATAAATGATATTTAATGCTGAACCAAATTGGCCCTTGATAGAATGTGCTGCTTTAATGACAAATTCATGTCAATGCGAAGTGTCAATTCATGTGTGGTGGTGGAGGGTTCTGAAGGTTAGGCAAACCTTTCTTCTTGAAGCATAATAGGTTTTGAAATTCCTTTAAGATTTTCATTTAAGATAGTTGCTTTTTGAAAGGTAACATTGGCATAAAGATACAGTTTTTTGGAGCGAAGTTTGTTTTTACAAATGCAGGACCAAAAAATATCTTATTGTATTTATAGATTATTACTCTCTCAAGTTCATTCAACTTTCCATGCAGCATAAATTGTGCTATTTAGTACAGCAGTTTTCTTGCACAGATTAGTGTCTTTAGCATTGAATTTGCAGCCTATCATGCACTGTGTATGCAGGTAATTTGAATTATTCTAGGAATTTAAAGCAGTAATATTTTTTTATCTATAAGTGCTTGTAAGCCTTTATTCCTTTATTCTTATCTGGCACTGCTTAATCAGCGCAATTGTTAATTTCAGGATTAGAAGTAAAGTTCAATTTGCTTTCTTCTCACATTACTAAGTACAGTATTAGCACTGTTGCATCAGATAGGCCTGTTTCAAGTGTCACCCCAGTAGGGCTATGAAGGCTTTGTACATGAAAGATCTGTATGCAGAGATTCACTTTTTAAAAAACATTCTTCTTTGTGGACCTAGAGAGAGATAAAGTTGTGCACAGCCTAGCCATTTCTGGACTTATCAAAATGCATGTAGTTCCAGTAGAACAAGGAAAGATGTGTACAGCATAAACATGTTGACTCTGCACTCCCCGCATTCAATTAGCAGGGCTCTGAAGTAAAACATCGGTGTTCATGGTCTGTTCATATACAGTACATGTTATGCTTTGTAAATAGTGCACACTGCCTGTCCTTACATTATACAGTATATGCATGAATCTTGTTTGCAGCACAGTGGGTGCATTTGCATACAGCAGTTGAAACATAATACACATGCAAATCGGCTTAATTCATTTTTTTCTTTTAAATCGGGGAGCCTTCTCACGCGATGTTATGCTAGTCTTCTTCACAGAAGGCTCATAATATTTTTAAAAGCAGGACTGAAGAGATAATCAGTTTTAGTGTGCTTCAAATAATTTAATAAAGCGTGACGGAAACAAACTTTAAAAAACTTGGTTTGATATCAGCCCAGAACTTTGTAAACTAACGTAATGTAACATTGCCAGGCCTAAATGTAAGGTGTGTCATTATCCTGAGACAAGTGGACAACTTGACAACTGAACTTAATGGTTGTTACTTCACCATCAGAATTTAGAGCAGCATGTGCTCCTTTAAATCAGGGTTCAGCAACAATTTTGGGCAGAGTACTAAAAAACCTAAAATGTCTACTTTAATATGCCAGGCCAAGAGAAATTTAGTATGTTGAGGAAGTAGTACTTGGCTGATCACACTTCATAGTATTAAGGTTTATAAGTGGAAATATTGCAGCTGTTGGTTTATAGTAGGCACCACGTCTAGAAAAAATAGCAAAAATAGGAAATGTAACGACCAAATAAAACTTTATGTGGGCTGTTGCAAACATAAAGAATGCACAGATGTACGGACCGAATTCAACATGCTCATCAACATGAATATTCACAACCGTGAAGCCTCATGAACAAAAAAAGCACATTAGCTATCTAGCCTTATCATCATCATCTGTAATAACCATAACCTCATAAAATGAAATGCAACATTTGTAGAGCAGAGTACCTAATTACAAGAACAATGGCTGAATCGTCTTAGTAACTTGCACATTTTGCTGTTCATAATTAAGTATGCACAGGCCTCTTAACCACAGAAATAAGTAGTGTGGTCCTAATTGTAATATTTCCTGGAGTTCATTTTCAAGTAGCTTGAGGTGAATAAATGATGTTGTACTCAACAGATGATCAGACCTCTTTTTATTGCTTGAGAAACACGCTTTCAGCAGTGGATTAGAATTTTAATTTCCTACTGAAGCTAAGTTTATTCTTGTAGGTATTGTGTTACTGTGTGGAACTTTATTTCTTTATTAATAACAGCTATGAAATACACGTGAGAACACAGTGTGGAAAGGGCTGGCTGGAATGTGTCCGTATGCCCCATGAGGTGGGTGTTGCTGACCCATGCTTTAAAACAGTGCGAGGTGCAACTAACAGTGTATTCAACAGCATGGAGAGCCCAAAGTTCATTTTCAGAGAAATGTAACTGAATCTCCTTTTTACACATTCCTTACTTACCAGGGTGTGAGCCCTGTTAAGACTTCGACTTGGAAGTTATTGAACTCCTGGTGCGACTGTGGTAATTAATCTCTCTGTGAAGCTTGGGCTGGGCACAAGCAGATTTATTAAAAATAATACTATTAACGACAAGCAGACTGCATTTTATTTTTTGGGCTCGTTTCCTTAAGTTGCGTTTTTTTTTTCCTAGAGTGAGAATTCCAAGTTGGAATGCCCAGTTCCAAAACATGTAGCATCGTCCCCTGGGGATAACCATCTTAAAGAACGCTACAGTTAAAGTGTAGTTAAATTGCAATCAGTTGCACATGAAGAAAGGGAGGTCACAGAATAGTGAAGAAATGAGATTCTCCTTCTCGTGCTGAGACTACGTTTATAGGCTCTGCCTTATTGTTTTCCTTTGGAGAACAGCTCTAGAGCTTTAGCAGGTTGTTCCCAGGGGGGGTCTCTGTAGAGCAGCTCGAAGAGCTTTTATTGTACTACAGTCAGTAAATCAGCTCCAGCTGGTAAAATAAACCTTGTCCAGTCTTTTGGTCTAGAGTGGCCTTTCTGAAAAAGCAGATTCTCAAAGATTAAGCAGAAAAAATGCAGCTGCAGTAGAAAAATTGGCTTTAGCATGGTTTGTTTTTCCTTTTCATTTTATTTCAGGCAATTTTTTCAGGCGGTGTGCGTTAACAGCAGCACTGATTGTGTGCACGTTTTAATGAGTCTTAGCACGGTGCAAAATTTGACCCTATGCGCTGTAGTTCTGTGGAAACAAAAGTTACCTTTCCCACAAATCGGATGTGTTCCAAAGCAAAGACACTTCGACATCTGTCTTGATTAGTTATTAAACATTAGAGCAATGCGTATGAATAACAACAAAATATTTTCCTATAGGTAAATAAATACTCAAAAATCTGATCTTGACATTATTTAAAACATCTCTTTGAGGATTACTTTAGGAGAAAAAAATGTGCAAAATTAGCTTTGAGCCGAAAAGGGCATATCCTTTTATGATTTGGATAGTGTAGAATTTCAGAAAAAGAAGTATTGTATAACGCAGGAGCTGTGGGAGGTTGATGATTGAGGATCTGGATGTTATATAAATTTTTTGTGTTCTTTTCTAAGGATATGATGAAGGTGGGGGGTCATTTTGGTTCTGGCTTTTGTTTTTATTGAAATGGCTAAATGATAGCAATGTTGTTCTACCTTGGGGCTGTAATTGTTTCAATCTGCAGTCTAAAAGAAAAGTAGGTTTGGAACAGAGCGCTTACTCAGAAACCTGTGAGAAGTTAAGGCTAATGCCTTTGTACATATATCTCTATCTATACCAATCTTTCTTGCTAGAGCTTATGTAATATGTTACAGTAGAAATATTTATGTAGCACCTTATACATCCAGTACCCTTACTCCGCTACAGCAGACATACACCAAAATAAGTGGAGTTTGTGTTTTTGGGGAAAAAAAATAGCTTTGCTGTATTATGGAATTTCTGTACTGTAAAATGTAATGCAATCTGCATGATTGTGTACCATATCAAGGTGAAGTTGTGTGTGACAACATGTAAAGTTAATATTTTAGCTGTCTTTAATATTGTGTATAATGTATATAAAGAAGACAGTCATGCTTCCTCTTGCATAAATAACCTTTCTTAGAAGCTATGCTCTTTCCACATACCAGCTTAAATATGCGTTCCTAGTGGAAGATTTAAATAAAAACACAATTCCATTAACACTCTCCTTAAGCGCATATGCTTTATTTAAATAGTCACCTGATAAAGGCAAAACAGGGAAATCAAAGCACTGATGTTATCTCAGTTATTGATGAAAATATACTTATTTATTGGATTGTGGATGGTAATGTGGATTTCAAAGGATTTGTCTGAAAGTGTGACTTTAAAATTAAATACTAAATATTGTAATCAAATAATATCAATACATATTAACAGTAATGTGTTCAACTAGTATTCGTTTCAAGCTCTCTTTAATGTCTGAACACCTACGGAGACCTATTTGTCTATTCCTGATCAGATAACTGCAGACTGAAAATTGTTGATTAAAGTTTTATCCTGTGATCACAATGAGATGTGAACTGAAGAATATTTAAATTGCTAAATTACTATAATTGTGTTTGAAAGACATTACAATGGTTACTATCTGTCACAGGGCGCACACAGACAAAAGCTTGCACACACTCACTCCAGGGCCAATTTTACAGAATCCAATTAACGTAGCAGTATGTCTTTGGACTGTGGGAGGGAACTGGAGCGCCTGGAGGAAACCCATGTGAACACTGAGAAAATATGTAAACTCCACACAGATTGCACTCCAGGAATTGAACCCAGGGCTCAAGCACTACGAGACAGTGTTACTAAACACTGTGCATGATACGTTGTTTTACAGTTTCTGGAGCAAGGCTTTCTGAAGGCATCTGTTTTTTATTCAAAATTTGAGGGTGCCATGTACGCTCACATTTTGAGTGGCAAACTTGCAGCTAATTTGCCATCCGGGCTAAGTTTCAGCTTTTATTAATTTTTTATTTTTATTTTTTTAGATTACTTTATTTTTGGTATTACTGTGTGTGACAAACCCCACCATTAAGCAAGGTAGCTTCAGGGATCTGATCACATGAAAACCCATTCGGGTGATACTATATGGTGCAGGAGCCTTTATTTTAGAGATCATGCAGGTCTTTGCAAGAACAGATTCCACAACCACCTCCCCAGAATGCTATCAGTGTCAGACACCCAGCTGCCCACTACCACCATGAGACCCTTCATATATTCAAACCTTCTGCTAATTTACCCCATGTGAGACTGTTGAATTAACTACTGCCAATAGTTTAATTAACTCATTATCACCTAACGTTTTTAATTGCAAATTCTAAATGCTTTTAATGGCCTCTAGTGGCAGGTCGGCTGTTGTTACAGTCCCCTCAAAGACCGACCTGCCACAGAGTGATTCTGCTTAAATGGTTAGACTGGGATGCATTTTATCGTGTTACGTCACATTAACTCCACATGACGTTTTTTTTTTTTCTGCTGGTCCAAGATTATGAAATATTTTTCGTAGAGGTGCCAGAAGTTTTTAAAGCTGTCTTTTACCATCTATTCTGACTTACTTTCTAACACTAAAGGCAGGAGTGCTGCAGTTTGCTGTGTGTCTCTTTAGGCCAGAAAGGCTTAACAATCAAAATAACCCCACAAGCTCAAAATGGAGAATCATCAAGTCAGTGCATCTGTACATGGTTCAGATAATGACAACTAGTGGGATCCATGTCATTTCTTAATGTCTTAGAAAATAAAACCAGCCACTGGATCTGAAGAGAGAAGATTGCTTCTTAATTTGCATCAGAAAAGAGATATTCCATCTGGGAAAGAGTTACACGCATGATGTGTGTGAGATCTCAGTAACGCAAGTTTTGCCCCCTGTATTATAGCTGTGATGTCTATACTCTTCAGTGACATGTTCCTGAGCACAGGTATACCTGAGTGATTTCAGCCCTGTCAGTACTACCGTGGCTTGGTGTTTTTGAGTAATCACACTGTCACGGACGTCCAAAGGGACTAACCGTGGGGAGCAGGAGAGCGGAAAAAGACCCATAAGCGTAGCGGCGAGACGGGAAAAAGGCCCGGGCTCATTAGTGCAAAGAGTTCAGGAATGCCGTATAGAAACCTATGCCCTCAGGGAGCGGACGTGGGGCGCCCTGGTGCTAGGCGGGTCTCAGGACATCCGAACGTCAATGCTGAGCGAGGACAGAGTGCAAGACCCGGAAATAAATAGCCCAAGGGAAAGAGAGGGACAGGAAGGACAGCAGACCGGAAACTAGGGACAGGACAGAGAAGGAGCGCCCCCTGGCTGCAGAGGGCGTGACACACACTAACATAAATGATCCAGTTTTCTTGCTGATGTAACGCCTTCAATACTGTGGCTTACAGCAGTAATTAGGTTATGTATGGACCAGCAAGAGGGATACCCTTTTCCTTTTTGGATACATACAGTAACAAATGGGCTCAACCAATTTTCGATTGACAAGTATGCTGTCATGGATATCGGTAACTTTGTGGTATCATCAAAATCACAAAAAGGCACAGAGTGGAAACTAACTTTCAGAGTGATTACTACATTTGTTACAGAATGTACTGTAGGTATGTTATGGAATAAAAAAATCTTTTTAGCATCCACTGAATATTCTACAATGCATGCATTGAAAATTTTCCAGTTCCTTGCCCTAAGACAAATTGCGGGCTCAGGTGGAATTAGAGAAATCATATTTCCATCAGTGAAAATGTTGCAGTTTAAGCTTCTTTGGAAGAATAGCTAGCGTTCCATGCACACTTCTTCTTTTGACATGTGTCAAAGTAAACCCAATATGTACATAATGATGAATTTGCCCTGGTGGAAATTACCATGGCAAACAATCTGAGAGCCAGTAATGTTTTGCATTTCTTATTGTCTTGTGACTGACATAGTGATCCTTTTTTGAATAATGTATTTGTAAATAATAATTTGTTCAGATCAGTGTTTCACCCCACCTTACAATACTGCACGTATTTAAGGTAAAGTCAAAACCAAAGTTGTGTTGTCTGACTTCCTTGTTGGTTTTTGGTATGCCATGTACCATGAACGTATTCCATTGTAAGCAAGAAAACATCAACAGGTGCACAGAGGGACTTTTTGTTTGTGATTAGTTTAATCCTTTTAGCTAGCTTTAGATGCATACTGTAGATATTTCTTCTAAAACGCCTGTTGTATTTGCCCCGTTTTGTGTGTTTTAATTTGAAGTTAGCTTTATGAGATCTCCCTCAAGAAATTGGAAGTCTTCCATCAACACTGTGTGAAAACTGCAGTGTGTTGCAAATCATAAAAAAACATGTAAGTCTTAATTGCAGCTTAGAATTTGTATGAAACTTTTTTTTTTGTGGTTGTGACGAAGGTTAGTTATGCATCATTATTATTGCCAGTTAGTGAAGATTTGCTATCATTGATACTCCTAGAATCCAGCCTGTAGTATAAATTAATTTCTTTTATACATATATTATAGATATATCTTCCTGTTTCTAGTCTTCCATAGTTGCATATTCAGCCTTTGTTTCACCCTCAGCAGGACAGTGATATAGGAGGGGTGTTTTTTTCACACATCATCCATAATCACTTTCACATCATCTGTAATTTGTGTCTAATAGCTGTGCCAGATCATTAGCACCTCTTGAAATCACACCATTAAACAATTGGGGAAGCTCTCAAAGCTCCCTTCTTCTAAAACATCTGGAAACCGTTTGTTCTAAAATAAGAAAACTGTGGCAGGTGATGGTGCGTGATTTCAGAATAATTTTTATTTTTCCAGTTTTCGTACAGTATGTGCATAGGCATGGTCATTAACTTATTTGTAATGTAAGATTTTGAGAAATGCTTGCTTGAGATACCTTCTGAAGACAGTTCTACCTCTCTAGTTTTTGAGGAAATTATGCTACGATAACAGTGTTGACACAATGGTTACATATAAAATACATTGCCAGCTTTCTGTTCTTGAACACAGTCCTCAGGATTACATGACAACAATTTTATAATCCTATAGGTCACAGTTTCCCTTACTTTTAGTTCATTTCTTCTGTTTTGCCATAGTTGGTATGTTTTGAGTATTACTAAATTTTTAATGTAGTCTGTTCTGTATGCTGTGATAATCCACCCTATGTTGCATACAATGGATATGAATGTATAATTCTTTCTATATAAAAGTGTATATAATGCTTTCAGTTGTCACAAAATAGTTTTGAAATAATGTGTGCATCAACCCTATCATTATATCACATCAAAAGACTATGATTATCAGACTTACAGCCATATATACAGTATGCAGCAACTGAACCTGTTTGATCCTAGATAAAAAGTTTTCCTTTTTCCATGCTTTTAAATGACATTGAAATTTGAACAAAAGGAGATATGATGAGACTCGTTTTCATTTAGAATCTCTGCAAACTTGCGACCATTTTTCTCTTGAAACAGCCATCGAAAGATGTCTTGGTTTTCTAAGGCCAGACCTTGCTCAGACATCCGAGTTGTTGAGACGATACAAGACTGGAGATATTCTGCTTGAAAACGAGTCTCTTCTGAATCAGTGGGAGATACAGGCATTCAGACAATGTTAAAGAGCAATTATGATCCCACATGTACGCAAGACAGTGTGCACACCTCAAATACAGTGTTTGAGGCTAGTGTATTGGCTGCTCTGTCAGCTTGTCTTACAGACACATGCAGTCTTGCATACCAATTTATCCTGGCTGCTGTGGAGCCTTTAGGATGCAAAAGATCCTTTAAAAAAAGAATGCTGTTGTCCGTTCCTTGATTCCAGCAATGTGGTCGACGCCATAGTAAAGCAATGGCATCCATTTTTGTCATTGTTGATCTTCTTTTGTCGCTTAGTCTAGGTTCGTTTTCTCTTACAAGAAGATTTTTATCCAGTCCCTGATTTGTGGTTTTCCATTTCAAACTTCTCAGCTGTGTTGTGACTGCTTATTGTGATAATCTGAAAAATTCATCCCCCGCCCTTCAGTCATGAGAATTCAGACTGTGTGTTCAATTTCGTTTCCTCCATGGGGTCCTTAGTCTCATCCAGTAGGTGAGTGCTTTACTGTTCACCGCTCTTAAAGAGCCTGGTTGAAGTATAATGATTGATGCTTAAATAGAACAGCTTCCTCAGAGCTCTTGAGTTCAACAAAAATCTGGAAATTAGCTGCTTGGCTGTCAAGAAAAAAGCCAATAAAACTGTATTGTTTAATTAACGGAAGTTCTCAATAGCCTTAAGAGAGGGGGAAATATTCCAGCCTGAGAAACGCAAATTTAATCAAAACCACAATCATAAATAATAAGCATGATGCTGAAGATATTTGTTTGCACATAATTGCATTACTTTACTGCATGGGGAATTACCAGAGATAATGAACTGCTCTGGGCTCTGACTCTTTGCTTTCAGAATAATCTTCACTAATTCCCTCAGAGATGGGCATGGCTGCAAAAATGGAACATAAGCCTTCAGATAAAGAAGGGTTAACAATTTCCACAGCTGAAATATGCTGTGATCAGGGTTCTGACAGGACATATTCAACAAAGATCTCAGAGAAATGAGAAGGTCCATTGTAAAATCCTCACACTAATGTGGTTCCCCAGAGATTCTGGAGGGGGGAGGGGGTTAAAAAGTAAGAAATACCTGTGGAATTTAGCATTCTTTTGACCACCTGTGAATGTGGCATGTAGGCAAGGTAGAGTAGGAGGGCTGAACTAGGAGGTTAGGAGATTAAAACAAAATCCAAAGGGCAGGGGTCACACATCAGAAGAAAACACATGCACGCTTTTATTCCTGAGTAAATCGGCTGTAGTCCATTTACTCCAGGCTGCCCAGGGGCACACAAGCTCATTTTCTGCTCTGAATTATACCTCTTAAGCTTAAGGATTTTTCAAATCACTATTGGGTAGAGGGGTGTAGTAGCAGAAGATAAGTCCGTTTTGGTGTGGTGATTGAGATAGCACAGCTGATCTTTTTTTTGAGGTGGTGTTTTTGGACACAAAATGTATACAGGAGTGTATAAACCCTCATAGTGGTGTTTGTATGTGATGTGAAGGGGCGGGATACGGCCACCTCTCCTGATGGTGTTTGTGTGACAAATATCACCACCAATTAATTTCAGCGCTCTGAAGTCTTCATGATTCATGGGGTTTGTTTTTGCCACCAGATGACTGGAAAAAAAATGGAAACCCTTTAAATTGACCAATTGTAATCAGGTTTCGCAAAGTGTACTCATCTGTTCTTTTTGGAAACGGCACAGCCCACAGATCCATGGAACCCAGAGGTTCTGTGTTTTGGCAGTTAATTGTCATTAAAATCAGGTTCTTTGCTTTGTTTTTGGTGTAGTGAATCGCATAGGAGAGCAGGGTGTGTTTGACTAAGAAAACCTGAGACGTCTATGGACAGGCGTATTCCATGTGCATGTTGAGGGATAACTATTCCCCAGGCAGAAATGAAAGGTGGCAGCCAGTGTGCTCTTCACTGCCAGTGGCAGACAGCAGCATTCCTCAAAGTCTTGGCGTGAAAGGCTTCATACTGCTATCCTTCCTGTCAGGGACGCTCTCTGTTGTTGATATTGACCTGAAATCGGCTTCCTCCTTCCATTTTTGTTTTCCTTGGGTGGGCAAGATTTCTTGATGGAGGCCCTTTTACAGTTCAGTCAGAAGGTTAGATACTGTAAATATTGTGAATGTCTGATCGCCCTTTAATCCTCCGTTGGTATTAATTATTTCTAAGCGCATCTGCTTATAGTTATTTTTATTAATTCCTAACAGAAGTAGAATTCTAAATTGATTCTTCGATTCTATAAATATAAGTGAAAATTACAAGCTGATCTGTTCTTGTGAACTTCTGCTTTTTTAATACATTCACCTCTCCTCTTGTCTTGCTTAGTCTTTGGCTACTGTCGTAACCGTAGTTTTGTTAAAGTAGCTAAGGTAGTAAACCAGAGCATAATTTAACATTCTTGTGCGTTTAGTCATGGAGCTCTTTGTTTTTTTTTTACACGCCTTCCTCACACTGAAACACCAATAAAAGTGATGAAAGCAGTCAGAGAACATGAGAAGGAATTTCTCGATTTCCCCCAGCGTGCAGAATGATATTTCTCATCGGCATTACTGTAGGTCACTGTTTTTCAAGTCATTCTCATTCATCCCAGCTGTGGAAACATATTGTTGGTCTTTTCAATGTGATGGAGAACTGGCTTCAGTAGTCCTGGGGTCACAGTGTACCACAGGTTTCCAATCTAAGTACAGGGAATGCTCACAGGAAGAGTAGACTTCTCTTTCAGGAAAGCGCTTTTTTATGAGTGGATTCTTTAAATTTGCAGTGCAATGTTAAACTGCTGTGCTATTTAAAAAGAACTGTAATTGTGGTGTCAAATCAGGCTTTAAATCTTGCTTTACTCTGAAAAATATGGTCACGGCCCAGCAATTGCAATAAAGGAAGCTGTGTTGTGCTGGTATCTCTTCAAATTTCTTTGGAATTTGGTGTAGAATAATTTTTAATATATCTCATTCATATGATTCTGCTTGTCCTGAGGGCTCAGGAAATGAGTGAATCATGGAATAAAGAACAAACAGCTCCAATAATGCTTTAAATGGTGTGATGTTAGCATTGCTACTTCACAGATCCCGGGCACCAGCTTTTGATTCCTGTCTGGAATGGCTTCTGTGTGGAGTTTGCAGGCTTTTGCCAACAGCCAAGTGTATTTTCACCATGTTCTTCAGTTTCCTTCGTTATTCCTCAAATGTGCTGTTTTAGTAAAATCGCATCTCTACATTTTTCCTGCGTGTGTATGTATGCATGCCCTGTGATAGACTGGTATTGCATCCATTCTAGAGTATATCCTGCTTTTGACTAGGCTCTGTCTTCCTTCGACTCTGTACTTGATTAAGTGGTTACTGGAAATGGATGTATGTTGAATATATGGTTGTTTTTGTGTCTTGGCTTTTCAGAATAAGTTAGGAGTTAGGAAATCCAGAGAATACATTTGGGTCCGGAAGCAAATAAAAAAGCCATAAGTTGGATGCCTTAGCAGAAATCCAATACATATGGTAGAATCAATGTAAAATGACTATATCAGACGGTATATGTGTGGGTCATTTCCTTTTTGAAATATGAAGGTCATTTCATACAATATCTGTATCACAATGTACACTACTCGCAGCTCTGAGCTGTAAGTGTATGTTATGCGTTTACCACTAAACAATACAATTAAACACAAATCCTGCTATCATGCCTGATTAAACATGCAATACATGTTAATAAATGCAGAACGGCTTATGGTTTTGTTAGGTGAAGTGATGCAAACAATTAATATGTAGAGAACTCGGTTTCTCAAGAATGGTTAATCACTTCTGATTTCCTTCCCAAAGCATTTAGAAAAAATGGGCTCTGGAAAAAGATTGTAAGGACTGTGCTTAATTTGCTTACTTAGAAAATCTACAGTATTTTGTCAGCATTTGAGCCAACTAGATTCTAATGCAGATGAAAAGCTTTGCCCCTGGGACTGGATTTCTGTAGGCTATAGCAGGAAATATCGACAGTTGTAGCAGAAAATGGCCTACTTCACAACCATTTTCTTTTCTAGTAGGGAGACCCTGCGTCCCTTAATGGAGAGTTAGAAAATTGTACATATCGGTGTAAGCTGAGAGAGGGTTCCATTTTAACTTCTCTAACTATTCCACAATATCAGACTGAGTTACGTTTTCAAGGATACATTTTTTTTTTTCCTCTGGGAACAATAATATTTGAGTGGGAGGTTATTTATGTATTTTTTTCACAAATTATTGAAGCAAGATATCAGATATCCAAGCAAGCATGATTTATTTATGTGTACAGCTAAATTTGTCTCATTCACTTAAGCAGCTTTACCTTAATTCACCTTGTTGGGTGTGTGCAGTTGAGCCTTTTCACTGGTCTTAAGATAAAGATACTTTTCACAGTGGGTGCAGCTGCTGTGGCTATTACAGTTACTATAAAGAGGCTATCCTACAATGAAAACCTGCTTACTGATCTGCTTCACTTCAAAAACCTGTGTTTTTAAAAAGGTATTTATATTGGGAAGCACAATTCTTTGTCGGTGGTTTCTGTTTATATTGGCTTCTGAGACAATTACATTGGCCTGTCCGTGCCGAAACGTTGAATAAAACTGTTGCATTTACAAGTCTGCGCTTGGCATTTGACAGTAAAGGTCACATTAGGCTGTATCGCATCAGCTTTAAGGCATTGATTCTTCTTTCAGATGTCCTAGAAATTGCACATTTTGAAAATGTCGGATATGTTTTTTATGCGGTTGTGCTCTGCAGTTCATTAGAATTCTTTTCGGCATGTATTTCCTTCCACACTATAAGCTACTGAAGCACTGTTGTAGTCAACAGGAAATTTAGGTGATAGCTACAATATTTGTATTTGGTTTCCAAGAACTTTCCCTCTACTGCCATTGAAATGATCAAGTATTTTGTTCATTTGCAGTGGGATTCAGACTGTTGATACAGTATATGTAAGATAAACTATATTTTTCCTTTTTCAGCAGCGTGGTATGTTGTATTGAAGAAACTAAAAACCCAACCAGAACTCTACTGCCTGTCTCAGCGTGTGTCCTTAACGATGAAGCTGGAGATAAGCCTATCGGATTTCTTGATTTAATTTAAAAAAAAAAAGAAATCTAACCCCTTGGGTGATTGCTAATATTCTCTGCTAATTATGCGTTGTCGTTCTACGCGAAACATTAATCTGTCCGCAAATTTATGTTGTGCCTGTCATTGTTTCAGTACACGATGCTGAGGCCCTGACATTGTTGTGGGGCCTCTGGCGAATAGCGAGATGCCTCTGCCTTCCCAAACGCCTGCACAACCCGATGATGAAGTGTTCTCTCTTTCCCATCCCAGAGCGGCGCCTTGTCTCTCATTGCGCTTTCCCAAATTACCATGGAAATGAAAAGCAGGAAGACAGAGCTGTGGGGATTACTGGGAGAAGTGTGGACGCCTGTGGAGTGGCCCATTAACTCCTTCCCTGCCTTACCACCGCCTCTCCCCCATCTGTTCCTCAGGTTTCCCTTCAGACAAGGGGGTGACTGCACTCTTCCGACATTGCCAGCTCCTTCCAGTCAGTGTGAGCTCTGCCAGTGTTAGCAGTTGGCAGAGGGCAGGGCATTCTGGTCCCTCTGAGACAGATGGTCCGTTCACAAGGTTCAATAAATAATAGTTGTTTTTTTTTTTAGAAATTGGATAAATGATGCGATTTCATATCTAATAAGTAAAGGTGTGAAGAAATGAGTAAATGGCTATCGTTTGCCCCTTTTTTTCAGAAATGAAAACATTAAGCTCAGACCTTCTAAGCATAATTTATTCAGTTGTTCACTCATTGCATGATATGGATTGGCAATAACTTAAAAACTTAAATCAGGGAAAGAATAAAGTCCATAAGAATGTGCTGGGCAGAGTTTTAAGCTTTGAAACAGAAAGCAGCAGGTTGTAATTTGTAACAATTTGTACTTATTTCAAACAATTGTACTTATTTCAATGTAATTTGGAACAGTTTTGCTCATGACATAATTTTCTGAACAAGCCAGTGAATTGAGTCTTTCTGAAACCTTCTAGTGTTAATTAAAGGAGAAATGAACTCAGAAATGTTAAAACTAACTATCAGCATCTCAAACTGTGTAATCAACTGAGGAACTACAGAAGGTGAATATAGCTCTGACAGGGACAGATCTTGTCTTTAGCTATTCTGAATGTATTGTTACTAGTAACTCGCATCTCTCTGCCATCATTATATATTCAATTTCAGTTATTAGTGATATTAAAATAATATAACTTTAAACTAGGTCGCCACTTTACCACACATTTAAATCTTAAGCAAGTTTGTGAAACAAAAAGTTCATCTCTGCATGATGATCTCTGTACATTTCTGGACCATGCAGGCGATAGTGTTTCCAGAAAATAAAATGGTATCATAGCTGAATGAGAGGAAATTGACCCAGGGGTCGGAGTATTGTTGCCACACTGCTTTGAGCTACACTTGGCATTTTTCCTAGGCGTTGGCAATTCATATTAATTCCAAATCAGGTTTTTCTAAAACAGTGTATTAACGGGAGGGAAATGCGGTATGAAATAACATATCACGTTAGGGGATTGTAAAGGCAGTTTTGCTCTTAAGGGAACTGGCTTGCATTATGTCACTACTTTAATGAAGTGTAATGCACACTAAAAGCACTGACAAACAATAAGTACACTTATTATTCCCTTTTTTTCAGTATGAACATCGTTGAAGATATGATGTTCTTTCCCATCCCTGTCATTGTTTTGGTATTTTACTAAGGAAGTTAACGTGCCTGGGCTAATTTAGGTTGTTACCAATATATGTGAAGCAAAATCTCTGGAGATATAGACTTAGACATGAGCAACAAATCCTGCTAAATCATTAACGAAAATTAAAGGATCTTTTCTGGAGGATTTCAGCTTATGAATCCACAAGGGCTATTCTTGTGGATTAAACAAGGTATTGTACAATGATTAGTGTGGAATGGAGGTCCCCCTGCCTCAACGTGCCATTTGTAGTTAAACATTTAGTCTGCAAATATTAAACATCAGAGAAAATGTTTGAAAATCTTATGATTCACACATTCATGTGGTCTCAGGATATTTCACCACTGTGCCTTGATTCGTGTTTGTTTTGAACGTTAGAGACTTAATTGAATATTTGAAGCGATTTAAGTGTTGTGAAATCCTTTATTTTCCAACTACAGTTTAAATCCCTGTTAGACCTAAAAAACCTAAAAACCATTGCGAGTTCTGTGTGCCAAGAAAATCTGGTTCTCTGTTGAAAGGCATTGTACATGCCATTATGACACCAATAGCATTTGTTGCATTTTTAATGTCTATCAGTATATTTTTACTTTTTGCTTTAGGTGAAAGATTCATGAATTTGATAAATTTCAGTAAACATGACTATGGGCATTTGAATTCTGTATTTTCAGGAGATGGATAGCACAACAAATGGTTTGTGTCTGGTGGTTTCTTTTCCTTTAATTGGTAGAGAAATACCGATATCTCAAACAAAACTTGCTAAATTACATTCTAAGAGGAGAAATCGGCCTAAAATAAAATGTTTTCTTGCATAAGTCAATAAGACTGAAGAATTGTGTTAACTGGGTATGGAGTAATAAAATATCAAACCAAATATTTCCATTGTTTTACCAAAGACAACAACTGAAGCTCTTTGTGTTATGCCTGCTAAAATCTCTTGCTCAGCATCTGTCCGTCTGCAAATGTAAATAGTTTTTGCTGTTCCGAAATCAACTGCCACCACTTTCTGGGTAATGAGTAAAGTATCAGTTATCTCTTTTCTGCTGTGGGTTTTGAGTGGCCATGTGCTTAACACCTACATTGTACCGCTGTTCTGACATAAAAGACAAATATAATTTAACCACATTCAGAACACATGCATAGCAGGCACTGGTTCCTCGTTTTGCTATGGGACTTCAATAATGAGATAATCGTGGGTGTATGTGGATGATTAGGGGTGAGAGTTTATTAGTGTCCGTCAGAATATTTGCAGACTTTATTGTGTAGTTAAAGTGTTAGGCGTACTTATCTAGACAATGGACTTAAAGGATAGCAGTTGAGCCTTAAAAAGGATGATTATGTCCATTTCTGGATGTTGTTTCTTCTTCCAAGTACAGTACATGGATTTCCTTTTGCTTATCACAACTACAAATGTATTTGGACAAAAAATACATTAACGACTTACCAGCTTGTCACTACTGTATGTATATGTTACATAAATTGAGCTGTGTTTCACAGAATGTGAAATAAACAGCCATAATAATTTATTCACAGGAAATAAATGAAAGCCATATTTTTGTCACCTGTAGACTCAAGCTTGCAGAACTGCAGAAGGCCTCTTTGGAGAATCAGTTTTGAGATTTGGTTGCATACTGTATCTGCTGGTTGTTTCTGACGTTAGAATACCTTTTGATACAATAGAACATTTTTTAATAGTTTCAGAATATCAAATATCATTTGCAAGTGAGAACAGATGGCCGTGCAATTTTCCCATATCTTTTATTAGAATGCAAGAATACAATTCAGATGAGGGCAATAATGCAATATTCCCATAATTAAGGTTGCGTTTTAATTTTGTTTTTCTTTCTGATAATTTTAGTGTTTTGGAAGGTGGAACAGGGGATAAGGGTTTACTTTGGACTCAAAAACTGGATAACAGAGGTTTTTGCAAGACGGCAAAGGGAGGTCGTCATATTAAATTCACATTAGTACAACAGTGATTACAGATATCGGAGAAGCAGTGTTGTTTTTTGCAGTAATAGGAGACTTAGAAGGTTTGTCCTCTGCTATTCATCTTCTTCTCCAGGCAGAGGGGAGAGCAAGAGGAAAGATGGATGAAGATAGCGAGGAAAGAGGAATTCTTTTGTGTTGCTGTTTTTGGCACAAGGGTGGCATTTTTATGTGATGCGATCTCCGTCTTGAGTTCTGTGTGGCTGACTCCTCAGTGTCCTTTTTCTTTGACGGCCAGTCAGCAATGTGGTTTTGTTTCATCAATAGTTCTGTCAATTGGGAGTCATTACCGTCAAACAGAATCGCGGTATCGACAGGTGCTGCCTATTTTAATCTTAGGCTGTGCAAGGTCTTGCTGGAGAAGAGACCTTCATATCTTGCTGAATTTCATCCCAAGGTTAGACCTTTCTCACATGTGGGGGTTGTATCCCAAGAGGTAGTTGAGAGTGTAAATTGAAGAGTAGCATGCAGTTCTTTAAGCCGATCGGGTGCTCTCACTTGCATTTTTATGTTGTTCTTACTTTTTTTCACCAGCCCAGTGCTGCTGCTGAATATTTTAATCATATTATCTTGATGTGTATAGGAGCAGAGTAAAGAGGATTGAAGATGGGAGGCATAGCTAAAAATGTTTAGAATTTGGACTGGATACCCAACAGCATAACATCACTCTTCAAATTGAGTTGAAGGCTGTGATTCATTGCTAATGCACCATGATCAGAGTGGCTTAGGGAGAAGTATTCATTTCCCTGGCTTCCTTGGTAGTGTTTACCACAGTACAGAGGTGCTGTGATACTGGCTTTGTGTGGCTGTTGATGAAGAGAGTTTATTTTTGCACTAAGAAACCTGCAATAATCAATCTCTGTATATATTTTAAGAAAGCTCCCTCACAGCCATCGTTTCAAAGAGGATGGAAGATGCTACTGTTTGCCCTTTTGCTTTTTGTATTCAAGGGACTTGCCTTGTCATGGAGAGCGATGCTAAATGTTGTCTTCACTCATTCCGTTTTGCTCAGGTCTTTAGAGAACGATAGGTGAAAATGTGGAGCTTATTGTCGCATACAAAACTCAGCAGGAGAGGAAACAACAGTGTAATATCCAGATTAAAAGAAAAAAGATGGATGCATGTATTAGCTACACTCGGGTATGAAAGAGTAATACAGGAATGTGTTCTGTCGTTTGCCCTTTCGAAACGCAAACAGTTCTGCTTCATGCTTCATAGCTTTAAAACCTAATTGATCAGTCAGGTGCTGCACTACACAGACCATCGCTAAAGAAAGAGAAATTTGCATTCGTCTTTGAAGGAGATGTTGTGTGGAAATTCACTTCAAATAAGTCACATAAATTTAATTCACACCAAAGTGTGAATCCATTCTGAGAGTAAAATAGGCTAAAAGGCACAAATGGAAAAAAGAAAACTATGTTGATGTTCCTCAACTGATCTCTGTCTTGAAATATTGAAACACCATTACATTAACAAAAAAGCCTTTTGATTTATATGAATGGTAACAACCTACCGATTTACATGAGCTTGTTGGCTTTGGAAGGTACAGTAATTGGCCCATTCAGTTTAACACTGTGGTCTGTGGTTTTGCAAGTGTTGCTGTGTTGTGGAAACTGTGAAACCAAAGGCTGACAGCTCCTTCGTTGGTATTTGTGTGCGAGTGCTTATTTATTAATGTATGGATGCTCTATTATGTATCTTCTAGTCAAGGCTGTGCATTAAGTCTCCTGTATAAGCAAACAATACACTTGTCTGTTCTGTCTGCAAGTGCATCAGTTTCCCAAGGACTTTACCACATTAAGAATTAAAAGATATGTTATTTTGATAGTTTTTCTTCCTCTAGTATATAATACACTGTATATCTGCTTTTCTATGCTATAGAAAATCAGAGGCATTAAATAAATATTTAAGAGCCTATTGTGATGTTTTTATAACTTCAGAAGACTGTGATTACAGGCAAAAAAGGTTCCTGAATGGATGCATTAACAGTTGAAGAAGTGTATGCTTTCATGCAAAATGCAATATATACAAAATAGTTCCAGGATGTAGTTCTATCAGGTGTTCCAGTTCAAGGACACTTAATGGATGTGACACGGACTAGTTGCACCAAATTAAGCTCCGTGTAATAAACACTGCAGTTATTTAGCCTGTCCTTCACTAGGCCACAGTAAACATCACATGCACAAGAAAATGAACTACATTTTGAGGTATAATAGAAACTTGACTTCACACTCTGGTGTTTTGTAATCTAAAACCTGCACACATTTTCACAGGCAAGAAGTGCTGAGCCGTACTCTGTATGAAGTTTGTATGTGCCATTTGAAGCTTATCATCCACAGCTCTGGGCATTCAAGACCAAAATTGAGTTGAATACTAAAGGGAACTCAGAAGTGAATGTGCGTGATGAAAGCAAGCTGAGAAGTCACATGAAACATTGGGAGTAGACATGATTACTGATACTATGGTGGCTATACAACTCCTCGATCCCAAGCTGCAGAGTACTAATGAAACCAGAAATCTTAAAATTCTGGATAAAATGTTCCAGAAATAAGGCCTAAGCAAAGTACTAGTAAACGTCCAGGTTTAGATTTTGAGGTAGGCTTCTATTAACACACATTTATGTGCTGGTTGAAAGGGGCTAGCAACTGAAAACCAGTACCTCCCCAGGAAGCCAGGCAGCTCAGCTGAACTCTCAAATTGAACGTGTTCAGGTGACTCCCATTGCACGCGACCAAGGTTTGCTACCAGTCAGTTAACCAGATGTTCATGTTTCAAGAGTAAATTTCTTCATATGGTCTTGTTACCAGCTGTTACCAGCTGATTGTGCTGTGATCAGATTTTCGGACAGAGGCAGAAAAAGTCATCTAAAACAGAACAATTTAGGATTTTTATTTTTGGAATGATACATTTTCTGTCCATGTAGCTTTTTGATCATCATGACACAGTTCTACCGAGATGAGCTCATTAGGATAATATACATTGATTTTTTTTAATTCTCAAAAATAAGCTTCATAAGGCAGCTTGGCTTAGCATACATTGTGCAGACGAAGCTAGTTGGCCTTTTTAAAGGACTGTATTGTGAATGTGCAGTTTAGAGCAATAAAACTTAGTTAAAATACAAAGGAGACCTTTGGGACCATGCTTCCACAGCACATATTGGCTCAATATGACTGTTATACCCATGGTATGCTGCATGCATGGGTAACAATGGTCCACAGCTGTTCAGTGCCCACTGTCATTGTCTATGGGAATACTGTATGTACCCCATTGTCCTTTTTCTTTGTATAAAAAGTCATAAGTGTCATTTTCACTGTGTGCCATTTACACAATTTGAATAGGTCGACTAACTTTCTGCACACTCTAGAGATTTGTTGGTTCTTTTTGTGAGAAAAAAATACCAGCTCGTCTGTTGCCTGGGCTAGGTGATGGTGTCTCAAGCATAATGTTGTTTCAAGACGTTGAGTCAGAGCCCAGGTTATGATGGTTGTGAAATGATTTAGCACTGGCTAGTAAGCCCAGCAGAAAATAAAAACAGAAATTAATCACTGCATGAGTCTCGGTAACCATCGCCCAGGCATCCTCAGCATTGCTGGAGAATGAAGGCTTTCTTTGTGCCAGCATGGAAATGAAAATTACAGGTATTGAATGTAAACCTTCTCACTTTATTAGGTAGCTGTCCGTGTCCAAGAGATGAGTAAGATTGTCAGCTGCCTCAAAGTTTAATCAGGGGGTTTAGAGCAATCCAGGGGGATTCCTGTAAGAACATGTTACATCTGATCAAAGCATCTTGTGAATTCATTATCTTGGCATGCATTATTCAACAATTTTCAGCATCTAATAAAACTTTTTCAGTGATACTCTTGGGGAATAGTAGACAAAGAACAAGGCTTTTCATTAAATATATGCACATGCATACTAATATAAATACTTTATATGTATGCATACTGCTTAGAATGCTTTTTTAAGCTAGTGTATTTCCGCTTTTCCATACCTTGACTTTTCAAAGCACATTTTTTCTTCCTTTTGAAAGTGTAATTATCCATTTCTAAAGCTGCTTCTAGAAAGCTTACTTCCATGTAGTAAGAACATCAGTAGCTTGGAAAGGAAATCCAGGTTGCTGTTGTAAGCAGTATTGCTAGACCAGGACAATCTTTCAAGAATTTTCAAATGAATGCTACAGTGTGGTGACCAGGGACACTGTGTAGGTGATATTAAACAGATGTTGACTGCCTGAACATTAATGGTCCTAATCCAATGTTCATAAGAGTAGGTGTATTAACCACAGCAACCTGGATAAATTCCACTTTAGGTTTGCACAGTCTGGCCACATGAATTTCCCTTTTAATGGGCAAAATCATTCTTGAGGAAGGCTGGCATTATGTGAAGACAGAGCAATAAATGTATTTGCTTTGATCTATTTCAACATGCTAGCTTCCAGTAGATCATTTTATTCTATAAAGGCTGTTCTTATGGTTACGGATAAGTACAACAGAGAAATAATGCATAAACCAGATGGTAGTATCCAGTAAAATAAAATAAGTATATACATATAGTGAGCCAACAGATCATAAACACAATATAATTCAAAGCACAGTATACACAAGGACGTTAGAAATTTTGAAGTTCGGGATACAAGTAAGAAATGGAATGACCAGGGAGATCTGTAGTAATCTGTGAACAATATGGAAAAACAATCTAAATTTCTTACTTTAAAAGCTTATGCCACAGGCATATTATGATAAAAAAAAATTCCAGGGACGTTAATAGTATCTCCACAGTTATCATGCTATATTTGTGTATGACATGATATATGATATTTACTGTATATGTATCATCATATCGCTCAGCACATGATTTATATATATTTCTCTCAGTCCTGAATTGGGAGGCAAGATTTACGCCATGCAATAGAATCTTCACCTAAGGAAGGAACAGCAATTAAGATGCACCTTGTGTATCAGCTTTTCCTGTTAAGTGTCCTTGACAGTAATGGAATTTAATTTTAACAGGTGGAGTTGTGACATGCAACCAGAATCAATTCTTGAATACCCAGTGGTAGACACCTAAATTATTGTGGCCGCTATAAAATGCTACAGTTATACACTTTTCCCTCCTTGGTTCTGTTTCAGTTTTATATCGGAAAAGACTGTCACTGAGATTCAGTCTCCTTAATGTCAGACCACAGAAATTAGCCCTGTGGGACCTTCAAAAGTATTATAGTAAGGACCCGTTATCCTACTGTGACCAAACATCACTAGCCATACTGTATATGTGTATATAATTTAAGTTAGCCTTGTTAAAACTAAATGAGGATTTCTGATCGTGAAAGCGATTTAAAAGTCAGTCCTTGTATTCCACAGTATGTCCAGCTCTGGCTGCCTTTGATGTGTTACTGTTAATTTTAAACCAATATTAACACGCTGTTTTCTGTTAAAATGTGACATCCCATTTTCTTCACATTTCCACGCCTGCCATGTGCTCTGTGCAGTCTGTGTGCAGCAGAAGATGGGCTTATGTCCTCATTTTATTCTAGCTGACTGCGCTTTCAGATCACATGTCTGGCAAAAGCCATCCAACATATTCTTTAGGCTTTTCTCTTTTTTTCCAGTTAATTAGATTTTTTTTTCTTGACTCTAACCAGGTTTAAGATTTTAGGTCAGATGTGGCTTGCTATGAAGGTCTTCTAACTGCTGCAGTGAAGAATACTGTGCAGATCCCACCCTTTTTGCTGTTTGAACAGGGGCTAGGTTCTTTAAATTACCCAACAGAACATTTTTCACTTTTTGTGAGGCAATTATACACAGCGTATACACACATTTTCAGCATGCAACAAAGAAAGGGAGGTGGCATTTTCTGGTTCTGCTTTGCTGTTTAATGGCCTGCTATACCAGAATCCTGTTGAATAACCAGACAAATTGTTTCACTTTGAACTGACGTTCATCACTGATCCTGTCGGCTAACGGAAAAAAAAAATTGTACTGATTTAAACTGATTTGCGAGGAGAAATGCATTTTCCTCTTTGAAAGCACAACTTTTTTCTTGTGAGGTTGCAGTGTTTGGATAAGTGTCAACACAAATCGGTGTATTTTTTTGTAAAGCGAAAACTATTCTGTTTTGGAAAATAAGTGGATCACAGCCTGACTCTCGTTAATAAATGGTATCCCGAACTCAGGAAAAGGAGACTGAGACCAAGATGGGCTGTGGTTCCTGTGGTACTTTTGCGAAAGATTGACTGTATTGAGATGTGACTGGATTGGCGCAAGTGGGGGCAGGCAAAGTAGGTCCCTCCTGCTGCCCCCTAGTTTTGCATTGGAGGACAGATTTTGTCCTGCTGTGGTGATGTCCAGACTCATAGTCCCTGCATATACCCAGACCTTGGGGCCCACTCCCTCCCCTGCCTTAGTGGCTGCTCAGGCAGACTGTTTCAGCCCAGGCCCTGTCACTCCCATCATTCCACTAAATGTCAGATGAGTTTTCCGCTTAATTACAGCCAGATCAGTTTTGCGGGAGGTCGCCATAGCGACGGGCCACTGTCACCTTTATTGCGGCTTAACTCTCACTCTGCTGCGAAAACTTAAAGCTTGACCTAGTCAAGAGAACTCCATAAGGTGCAGTCTGCCTTCTCAACAGGCAGCCTTCGGATGAAGCCAATTTTCACAGTGTTACACATTTGGCCCCATGTCTGTGTAATGTACACATAGGTAGTGGATCAAGGGACATTGTACGGAACCACTGTTAAATAATTGTGTAGTCTTGAGTTTAAAGCTGAATTCATGCTTGTAATAACAGCCTGCCGTTTTGGCAAGAAGGAGGAATGGATGTGTTGGAATAAGACTGAGAAACTGACTTTAAAGAAAGGGCATCTGTAAGAAAATCTGTCAGTTTCTTCCTCTTTAAGGTGTTAGTATTTAAAAGGGTGGAAAAGAAAGTCAAAGACTTTTTAGCAGGCACCCATAAATGATCATTTAATTCAAATATGAAAATGAACGTTTATTTATGCTTTCTAAAAGTGCCTTGAAGTGTGGTGGCTCTTTAGGTTCGGCAAGATGCACATTCTTGCTGGAATGGTTTCTGCTACACCTTACTGAGGTGTATATTAAGCTCCTTCAGTATGTTCACAATTCTGTGGCTAGTGTGCTTACTAAAATTACCCTGCATCAGCATGCAGGGTAATGCTTTCGAGTTTCTAGGAACAAATTTACTTTAAGCATCTTCTGCTGAACGTTTAGACACTGGTTTGGCTCCAGGTTATCTTAAGGACTTAATGCATTGAAATAGTCCAGTCCTTAATTGGAGATCTGCTGAATCAGATGTTCTTATTTCTCCGAAGTCCAGGCTCCACACAGTGGGCGATATAGCTTTCTTGTGTGCGGCATCACGTCTGTGGAATTCATTACACAATTCCACTAGAATGACTGCCGTCATACTTTTTTTAAACTCAAGGACCTACAGTATCTTCTTGCTTTTTCTTTTCAATGTATAATTTAGTTTTGGTTTCAGTCTTTTTTTGTCAGCTTACTATCCTTCTTTCTTTTTTTCGGTTCCGTTCTATTAGGTGTGCAAATAAATAAACAAACAAATAAACAGTGCTCAGAGTTATTTTTATAACTAAAATTGTATTATTATTGTTAAGTGAGTCTAACAGTAGGAGACTGGGGATATTCTTGATTTCAAAAGCTGTGTGCAGCTGTAAGAGAACATCTCATCAGTGAGAGGGCTGAATATGTCTTATTCGATTTTTTCAAACAGGAGGGAAATTGTACAAGGTCCAGCATAAAGGCAGGCACTTTTTTTACCATAGACCTGTTCAGTGAAGCAAGTCAGAGTACATATTGCTGATACCTGGGACATGGCAGTGAGGGGCTGCTGCAGTTAATCTAATGTTTATGTTGGAAAGCAAACCTTGAATTTCAAATGGTGAAAAGTTTTCATCCTGTCAAATGTCCATTTCATTTCCTCATTATTTAAGATGTTTTTAGTAAGATAAACTGTTTGGCCAAGAGCTTTCTGGTTCTGACTCCCTCACCATCCAACATGCAGTACGATAATTAGTTCTCACTTCTACTCCCTCATTTGTCTTATGTTCTTTTTAGATTGTCTTTCTGGCACTGGCGTCACTGAATAACAGTGTAATGTGCAACAAATCACTAAGGAAAAATAATCCATACGTACGTAAATGTCATTAAATATTTGATTTTCACACAATATATTTGACAATGACCATTTATGTTGCAATTTTCAAACATAACATTCACTCCAAGTTGTTTTTAGTTGGGAAAATATATTCTGGTAATCTTCAAACCTTTAGAAACAAATGAATGCACCTTACATGTCATTCATTAGATCTTGTTTTTAATTAGGTCCACGTTGGTTGCCAAATCTTTTTTACACCAAGTGCAAAAAAACTTTTAGCACATTTTTTTTAGATGGACGAAGTTCATTTTTTTGACAGGAACAAGTAAAGGTTTATTCCCTGCTGAAAAGAGAAAAAAAAGAGAAGAAAAGAAATGCAATGTTTGGCTGAGGAGCCTTCTTCGGGTGTGGAAACTTGAACTACTTCACTTGAACTCCTTCAGTCCATTTTTTGACAGGACAGCTATTAGAGTTTTTGACATTAGTTTCATTAAGTCTGGATTACGTACCGTAATTCAGGTTGATTTGAAACATCTGTAGTTTAACATTTTAATAAATTCCTTAAAGTCGATTACTATTAGCATATCTCGCAGAAGCATTAAGTGTGAAGAGCTTGGCCATATTTCCTGAATGTTTTCTTAAGAAACCTTTACATTTACCTTTTGCATCATATACTGTACTGTTTTCGGATGTCTTTTTGGTGTGCTGTTTTTGTGAAGGCACCGCCTGCTGAAAAGCAATTTGACCTGTGGGTGTTTTCTCCTGAACCAAACTTCCAAAAAATGAATGTGCGGTGATGTGTTGTGTGGGCGGGTGTGTGCCTGTGAAATGAAACGCCTGTGCGTCACCATCGCTGAAGATGCCACAATGATGCCGTCACTCCCTTTGCAGTGTCTAGAATTTTGCTTACCGAACCATGTTTGCGTCTCTGTCTCCGTCACGTTTTTAGAACTCTGGAAACAGTAAGTCGAACCTGATGTTAAGTGGTACCCAAATTTGTGCCCTTTAATCCGGAAGGGACCAGAACAATTTCCCATGGGAGTAATATGGTTTGGCATAGAGCGTGGCACAGCCTGCAAGGATTATGTGTGCCGGTGTTGTTATTCCCTTGCCCTACTTTTCCTTAAAAAGAGAGCGCTCTTTCTATATTGGAGGAATGCTAGCACAGATGGAGTGAACGGGGGAGGGAGATCTGTCTTAAGGCATTATATTAAACCCACATAGCGAGAGACTACTTTTTTTTTTCTTTTTCAACATCTATCAGCATGTTTCTCTTTTTTTCCCCTCTGAAGTGGGATGTCTTTATTGGCTTTTGCAAGGAGAGGAAGTCTAGATCCTTTCAGGATATGGTGTTGCTGACAACAATTCTCACTTTGGCTGAGGATTAGCTTGGCTATCCATCATCTATCCCAGGCGGCCAACGCACATGTGCACAGGGACTTTGGCTCCTGGTGATCTAAACCATTCAAAACTTTCCAAAGTAAAGGAATGAATGCCGTGGGTATGAGAATCTTACGAGTTTTCTCATTTTTCTTTTTTGCCATGGTTGTACGAGGCTTGATACTTTGGCACAATGTCTTTCTGTAACTAAACTTTTCATTTGCACTCAGGAAATGGTCATCTCCACATGGATAGGTTTTTGTGCCTTGGATGAAACACAAGGGTAACACAGAGAAGCATTTACATGTTTACCCCTGTCTACAAAGATAGACTTGTGGTGATGGATTGCTTCATTTCTCAAGAGGGTTTTTTTAAATAACCTCTTCTAATTTCCATCTTCTTCAATGCAATGCTAATTAGAATCTAAATGATTTTTTTCTGTAGGGGCTGCGTGATTTTCCTAAGGCCTTTCATATGAGTAGGTTTTCATCACTAAAAAAGCAATACATTTAATAGAAATCTGGTTCTGTGTAAAAAGGATGAGATTGGAGGGCAATAAGCATGACTAACTGAGAAGTGTAGTTATGTAGAGCAATGTGGCGTGTCATTTTCCAGCTGTCTGGGTGACAGTTTTTCTGCTGCTCTTTTTTCAGCTGAAGTATTCCTATATTTGTGTTAGTTTTTACTCTTTTGAAAGCATGGTGATGTGTTTCACTTTAAAATATACTGTATACTTGGCATCAGCTGCTTTTTAACTAATGAAGTCTGTACTGTTGATGTTGGCACATGATTTATTCTTTTGATCTCTCAGATTCACTTTCTGTGCTTTCCAATGACCTTATATTCATTTCTTGCTTGTTTCTTTTGACAAAAAACATTAAAAGAAACATCTAGTGCCTAGCTGTTTGGTCATTGCTGCCCTAACTTTGTTTGTTTTTTGCATTTCATGATATTTCAGTGACTTATTGTTGAACCTATTGTTGTGCAATAACACTGATGACCTGTGGTAATTTTGGGATGGAAAAGCACAGTACTGTACATTAGAGATCTGCCTCTGAGAAAGTGACAGGACATAAAGCTCATGCAAATAGCAGGGAGCATTAATTTGTCTTAGAAGAGGATCCAACTCAGGCTCCCCCTCCTAGCCATGTAGTATTGTACAGAGGCATTTTAGGAAAATGTGTTTGTTACCACTCTCAAAAGAATCTTGAGTCATCAGCTTTGAGGTGGTTTATAGGATATGAATGCTCTCTGAAGCATTTATGATTCAGCTAATGAAGGTGACTTGTTCCTTGCTGACATTGCTACTTCAACGATTTACAGTATGAAAGAAGATGGTCAGGAAGTATATAAGGGAAGCAATTTAGAGTAACACCAGGCTTTCTTGCTTTTTGGTTAAGGAGTTATCACACTGATAGTATTCCTGTGGAATTTTGCTTTTATTCAGGTTTGAGAAAGTCCTTTTCAAAGGACTCTTTTTCCCGTTAGCAGAAGGACACAGTAACACAAAAAAGAATGTAGAAATTATAAGGAAATTAGTAGTATTCATGTCATTAACTCATGTGCATATATGAAGTTGATTGTTTAACTTGTTTATTGTGTACATTACTTAAACATCCTTTAAAAACAAAATTCAATAGGCTACAATAGAAAAATCTACCCTATATATTTTAATTATAGCAATGCATACCTTCTGAAACTTTATATTTCACTTCATATAGTAAATTTGCCTACTGAACTTTGTCAGTAGACAGCTGTATAAGGAAATCAAAAGAAACGGGAATCTGTTCCGTGTTAAGTGAAAATCCATCTTTTTGTAATGTTATACCGATTGCATTCGTTTCTTAATTGAAAGAAGCATTACATTGAATTTCTATTCTTTTAAATTGCTGATATACAGTATTCCAATTTTGACAAGCCACGTGATGAAATGCTGAAATGACTTGCTGGGTCCTGCGTACTGTTCATTGTCTTTACTTGTGACGCATCATTTCTTAAGCAAGACTGAAGTATGTTTGTCCAGCGCCATCTTCACTCTGGTTAGAGGAGGAAGCTGCATCAGCGTGTGCTCTCTGAAGGATCAAATACTTGTTAATTCTGTGTTGTGAAAAAAAAAAGAAAGAAATTCAGTGTTTCAGCTGTGGAGCCTCTTCAGGTGACCAGAGGATTTAAGGATTGGGGAGGTCGTACCCCAGTACAATCAGTACTGGCTGGGTGACTATGGAGGAAAGAAAAATGAATGGATGAGCCCAATGGGCTGAATGACCTCCTCCTTTTTTTACTGTTGCCTTTCTGCAGTTTCAAGGAAAGGAATGTCTTCCGCCCCTTTCCCGGGAATCTCTTTCTTTGGTTAACGCCTACCACACATAACTCTTTCCTCATATCTGCAACCAGGATCTGCATTTTACTCTTTCTTTTCAGCAAAGAAATCATCTTGTCTCTTGACCTCTTGACTATGCCAGAGTAGGAAAAGGAGGTGGCCGATGACACTGTACCTGATATCACTGCCTGATGGCATGTGAAAGTCCCGAAGCAAACATGACATGTGGTACATGGTTGTAGGCTTCTCATATTAACTGCATTCACTAGGAATAACAGCACCCAAGAATAAAGTGTCCTAAAAGGGTTATGGAGTGTTTAGTGAAAATTTGACTTAGCCTGCTTGGCTGAGGGCTGACCTCCTGGCCAGGGGATGAGGAGGCTGGGACCCCCCTGCAGAGTGAGGGGTGACCAAGGGGCAGCTGCAGAGGCGGAGATGGGGATGGATGGGGAGGAGGGATGCAAAAGATGTACGTGAGGGGGAGAAGGGGATCACTGATGGTATTTGTAGTGTTTTAGAAGAGAAAATGAGTGATTGCTGATTACTGACAACTGAGTCTGATTGAGCTTGGTTGTTGTCATCCCTCCTGAACATTCGTTACAAACTCCTTTGATGTTGTATATCCATTAAACAAATTTCTCCAACAATAGCAGAATACTTTCATCGTGGTCCATTGTATCATTCACACTTCATAATTTTTGGTTTTAGTGTGTTTCTTTAGCTTAATATGCAGTGACACAAGCTTAAGGGGTAAACTAAATCTGAACAATAAAAATATGACGTTTGAACCATAAGTTTAACTATATTCCATCCTTGCAAAGTATGATTACCTTAGCTATTTGCAAGACTGTAATTGTACTTGTTTAAAAAATTGCCATATATTGTGGCTAATGTAAACATACTGTATTCAGTATGTCAGGCTGGGTTTTACTAGCTTAAGGGAGCAGTACATCATGCCTAACTGTAGTAGCTACAATGCTGTATTAAGAATGAGGTGTGATTGCTGCTGAAATGGAGAAAGAAATAGTCATGTTTTCATTAAAGCATCTGTATTTCTACCCCAGCAACTCATATATTTCATCTGAATAGATGCCAAATGCAAAATACATTCCAGGGCAACCTGCAAATTAGCCTTAATAAGTTCTTAAAGGCAGGAATGTAAGGCATAAATTTAAACCACCTGGATTAAGTTACGACGAACCTGTTTCATAATTTGTTGCTTATCAGGCATCCTGTGATTGCTTTAATATAACAATCCAATTCTGGCAGAGGGTACTGCCTACAGAAAAGACCTGTTACGTGCGAATTTCTTACGGGTACATTTGCTGTTGTTTTTTCTTCCTTATCTTCAAGAAGAGAGTTTTTTCTTGATAATGAGAAACTCCCACGGGCATTTCACAGCATTGGAGAAACCAAGATCGAAACTGAACTTGTCACATCCTAGGTACAGATGTCTATTTGTGTTTTGGTACTGTATTATTCAAAAGTAACATTTCAACTGATTCTCTTTGAATTAAATTTGTGCTTACCTGAAAGTGTTTCTTTCTCTTGGAGAGAGAGAACCTGTTAGATTATCTGTTAGGTCTTTTGAAAAGTCAAAATCCTGTTGCAAATAGCAGGTAGTTTAAGTTTATATTCCTTTGTTACACATTCAGTTACTGTATGTAGTATCCAGTATTTAGCACTCATTCCATTTTATCACACTTGGTCCTGGTTTGCTTTCCACTAAACTTTCCATTAAACTGCAATACAAAATCAGTCTTTGTTGTTGACATCATTTTTGTGTCAGGTGGTTTTATCTACAGTAGATGACAGTCCAGCCAAGTCAAAAAGTATACATCAGCTTAATTATATCTGAGGAAAGGAATACATAACATACATATATTTAGAGTCATGCTTGGGAAAAATATTATTCCTTGCATCTAAGGCTTCAAAGGGAGAGAAAGGGTAACTAATTGTGCTGGGACATTAGGAAAAACATGAAGTCCAACCCCTATGCCAGATTGAGTGTGCAGTAGAAACCATATTGTGGAATATTATACATGTGACATTATGATGTTGCAAACATAGTAGTATGCTTGGTAGAGATGCAAGCAATTACTTGCCGCTTCTTTAAAGAAAGTCGTTTATTCAGTTATAATGTTGATGTCTTGAGGAATTGCGAGGGCTAGCCCTCAGGAATAGGTTCTGTAAAAAGCCATCTTTCAGACTATACTATAGATGTGGTAGGGCTTGAGTACTATGCAATAATAGAGCTCTAAAAATAGCACGGCTAGCCATGCCTAGAATTGTGATTTAAGTTATGCCAGTGAAGAGGCAATGTTCTTGACAAGACTTCTTGTTTTTCGTGAGTGTTTTTCTTTTAAAAGGGAGGGTTGTGGTCATTACTGGAATTTAGATACTTCTGTATTTTCTTCTGCCAGCCCTAACATTCTCTGTTTTCTATGGCCACAGGAGCCTGCATGTGTGGCAGATGTTCAGTGAGTGTATGATGTGATTTTATGAATAATTACTCTGGGTTTATCTTTTGCTCACAGTTTTAACAGCCTCAGAAGTAGGGTAAGAAGAGGAAGAGGAAGTCAGTGTTTCTATTTTGGCAGCTTATGACGATTTCTGGTCTGCCCCACATGTCCTTACGTCCTGTTGCACAGGTGCAGTTTAGATGGAGCACCTCTGAATGCTTTCTTCTCTAAAATCGCTGCAGACAGACAGAAGAGCACTGTCAAGCTCTTCATTAAACATTTCTTTGACACTGGTCTCCATTTCCTCAGGCAGTGCAGCAGGAAAAAAGTCTAAAAAATAAACGGTCCTTGTATTTAGATTAAAGACCTTCTTAAATGCCATTCCACTGTGGTATTTTACAATAGAAAACATGTCATATCTTCTCGGGTTTTTCCACGCGTGTATACTTGCACATTGCTGATACATTCTGGATACGTTTCTTACAAATTTGTTCCTGTATGGCTTAGACAGAGCGATGTTTAAAGGCACTTCATAGTTCTAATCTGGCCATTATATAAACAGATTACATAAACAGTAGTTTTATTCTAATACTGAAATTCAAGAGCAGTATGTGGAAGTACTGAACATTTGTGCTCAGGACTGCTTGCTGAATTTTGTGACTCTCGGGATCCTCAATTTGCTAATTAATAATGCCCGCACTGAACACCGCTGTAAATTAATTGAACTTGATGTGAAGTTAACTGAGGAAACAACCCTGCTTGCACTCTAACACTTATGGCAGCCATCCAAAAAGAGCTCTGGCAGCCTTCTGAGGACTGTGTGTCCTTATCCATGCCAGAGCTGAGCTACAAGACTCCATCAGACAAACAGCTAGTAAATTATAGTGAAATAGGATGATGAAGTACTTTAAAGGTATTATACACCTTAAAGTGTATTAAACTTAAATACACTTTATTTAAGGTATTAAAGTTCTCATTAAGGCTGTACACCTTTGTACTAAATACTTTTTTGAGTCATATTTTTCTATTTGTTACCAGTATATGCAACACCCAGGATCCCAAATGCAACTCAAAAAGGACAATCAATCTATGGTCTACACAAATATACTCACCCTTTCTCCTGTTCTTCTCCTTATCTTAAGTGCAAGCAGATCTTAAGTGCTAAAAAGCAGTATTTGTGGGGCCATTAACACAGCTGTTGAGACTCAGAGAGGTTTTTATTTACTTAAGCAAGTGGGGAAAATTGAAAAGAAGTGTTAAAATGGGAATTCTCTTCCACATGTGGCCATGCAGGAATTTCTTTTCGCTGTGTGTCTGTTTCTGGAAAAGCAATTATGGCAAAGATGTTCAGAGAAGAGATCCAAAAAATAACTGCAGAAAAACCCAGTCTTTACCTACTGTATACTGTTAAAACACTCAGCTTAAAACATTTTTTTAGTCTCACCATTTATCTGAAAGTACGTAAAAAGGGGAGTGCAGCAGTGGGCAGACAATAGAAATACCTTTACCAAAAGACTCTGCCACATGTTTCATCCTTTTTATAAAAGAAAAGTACGAGGGCAGAATCTTGTACACTCCTTGAATTGTTGTTATAGGAGTTTATACCCTAGGGGGTCACTCGGCTGACTAAATGCTTGCTGTTTTCTTATGCGCTATTATAAGCAAGCACTATTATGCATTATTATAAGTAAATTTACTTTACAGCTATTCAGGTAAAACCCTACTTTTGTATTCTGGACTAGAAGAGATTGAATCTGTATTGACAGGTTCTGTGTGTGTGTAAGTGGTTTGCTTTCTCATATAAACTGTAGTATGACCTTTTAGTTTTGATTTTCCATCCATGTCCTTTTTTGTAACATTTGTAACATTCAGCTCAGTTCAGGCTGTATAAAAAAAAACTCTTAAAACTGTAAAATCACCAGATGGCTTTATACAAGACTGACCTGATGGTCTTGTCCAGTATTTAGTTCAGTGCTATAAATATATGGAATACAATCCAGTTGGCATGATTTAATTTTATGTGGTCCTGGTTTTGATCATACTGTAGATTTTCAGCCCTGTGCCTTTGTCAGACTATAACATTTTCTTTTGATTATGTGAAGCCAGACTTAGATCAATATATAGAAGCTATGACAGAGACGATGCCCTGTGCAGGAGAGTAGTAATGAAATGAAGACAGTGTGCAATTCCTGTGGGTTATCCCTGCAATCTTTATCATCTGTTTGTGGGTATGCCACCAGAGATGGAAAACGCCATGCAAGGAGATAATGTTGGTAACTTCCCGGCTTGTATAAGAAAGTGGTGAAATTTTGATAATTGCAAGCACTTTTCTATGAGAAATGGCGTGGTGGTTACATAGATCAGATTTCATCTGCAGTTTTTAAGGAACCTAGTGGTGACAGTTTAATTACAGTCCATCTGTCTGGACGGCAGTTTATGTAGCTGTGGACAAAATAGTTTACCCACCCCATTACAGAGCACGAGTTATGTATTTTTTGTTTAAACTCTGTGCTTTTTACAGTATAAACCACAGCTATTTCACAGTAAATATGCATTTGTATTTGTTTGTATTGATTCTAATTAATGTTTCATCTTCTCCATTGATAGAATTTGCGTGCACCAAAACATTAACATAAAATTTGCTGCTGTACAAAACATTTGCTTTGTGTACTTAACTTGAGATGGTAAAGTGCTTGGACTTTGCAACATTTGGAGCATGAAATGTTTTTCACTTTACTATTATTAAATGCAACATGTGTTCCCCATTCTCTTTTCTCTTACTCTTTATAATATGTTGCCAGGTGGGGCTTGGAAACATGGCCATCTTCTTCCTCAGTGCAGCAGTTGTCTCAGCGATTCAGTCCGAGATGAAAGATTGACTCATACTAGCAGTGTCCCCTGTTGATTTTAGTAAAGTACAGAAAAGGGTTGCGTCATTTATGTTGACATTCCACAGTTCCACATAATGGACAGCATATTGCTTCTTTATCTGCCTGGGCAGCTTCTAAAGACCATCATCCTTATTCGGCAGATTGTCCAAGCTGCTCAAGAGTTGAGATTTGGTTTTATTTTCAAGCACAAGGCTACACTCCCACCACTGGCCTGTGTTGAGTTTTTTTCCATGTCATGCATCACTTCACGGTTGTGTTTACTGTGAGAAGTCTTAAGGGCACAGAGGCCACTTTCTAACACATTCAGTGTCACGTTTGCAGTTCGTGTGGTCTGACCTCTCGAGCATTGAACCTCATCCGCTGCAGTCTGGACATCCTTAACAAATTGTGACCACTCTGGTTTCTGCACGAGGCTGCATTTGTTGTATGAAATGAATGTAATTTTGCTAAAATTTTCTGTCTTTAAGAACTGTTAAGTCAGTGTATTGCTGTGCAAAGTATTTGATGTTTTGTTCTACTCTTTTATTTTAATATTATTCCTTCTTCATTTATAAAAAAAAACAACAATCATTGGTGATCTCCTACAGACATTGTAGCCCCTTTGTTATAAGCGATTAGTTGACCTTAATGGATGAATAATTTGTTGAAAAATATAGCCTGTTTAGAAGAAAACTTTAATGTTAATGAAGATTCATATGGGTTGTTTGCATAGTTTGTTTAGAGGTGTTGTGATCAGATTTTTCTAGATTATTATTAGTGTATATTAAAGTATGTACTAAATGACAAGCTTCATAGCTTTTCTACCAAAATTATTCATATTAATTAAAGTGGAGTGAAAGCTTTGAACAAATTAGTGATCCTCATACAGTAGCATAGTTTGTAACTGTTTGCTACATGGACATTCTAAGCTGTCGAATTGCTAAAAAAAAATATTTATTTCATGGATGTGAAGAAAGCTTTAATATATGTTTCTTTTTAACTGATAGAGTTATTTAACTTGATACAAAACAAAATAGAATTTTCTTTTTTGGAAAAAATTTAATTGAAAATTGAACAATTATTATTTGCTGATACACTACTTGGTTTATTGTGAATTAAACACAGACTGAAAAAAATCATACCGTTCTTTGCGTTTTTTGGCACTCCACAGTAACACCGTGGATATAGCTGTGTAATCTGTAAGCAATGCAAATGTAATATGTATAAGAAACATCAAAACCAAAAGCCCTCTTTCTGACAGCAGCTATTTCAGCTAATCATTTCCATAATGAGTTCCTGACACAAGGCTAGTGTAAGATACTGCTGAAGTCCTCTTGAGATTTTGTGAATTTTATTGTTTCATTACTGTTTCATCTCTTATTTTTTTAAAATATATAGTTTATTCAGAAATAACAAGCCATTTATTTTGTTAGGTTAAAAGGAGCAGGAATTCTACTGTGAAAAACATGTTCTTTGCCATGAATGGGGATTCTTTTTGTACAACCATAATGAACTTTGTACAATGCCTCCTTGTATAACATATAAGTATGTTATATTGTCTTGTAAACTTGTAAATAACCTACGCATTGACTGGTAAAATGCAGTGATGCTCAAATTAAAGAGTCTATACTATTACTATAATCTTTAATTTTCATCAGGAGCTTTGCTATACCTTTTAATGCCCAAACAAGTACTAAAGCAGACAGAGAATAGGCTGTGAATCCACCATTCAAAAAAGTGAGGGGCACCTGGTATGTGCTGTCCATAGAGTTTGTTATGAAGCACTATTTCCCTGTTATTTTAAACAAAGGTTTTACTTACTTAAAAAAAAAAAGATCTGTCACTTAATTTTTTATTCTCTGGGGACCAACAGCTTCATAGCTTTTATGCGTCCCTTCGCCCATTTTTGTGTTGATGAAGCTGCACATTGAAAAGGCTGGGGGGTGGGTTGATGGTCTGCGTTTAGGAGCTCATTTGCCTAATCCTGGGAACTAGAGTGGAAGCTGGTTGTATAATGAGGTGTAAGGCTCGGATAGGAGGCATTGTGGGGGGGGAAGGGGTGGGGAGTGTGTGAAAGTGTATGGGTTGGACTGTGAAAGACATGAAGGTATTAATCAGACAAAAGAGGCAGCTGAAAGTTTTAATAGAAGGGGAATACAAGATGGAATGCCTTTAGAATGGCTAAGCATTTCACATTTCAAACTCTTTTATATTGCAAAAAAAATGCACTATTTTGGAAGCCGGGCAGCCCAGCAAATACTTGTTCGCCTGGAAGAACAGGAAATTGGATGTTGCTGGAATACTGTGCCATGTGCCGCGTTTTGACAAGAACGTTTGCCCCAGAGTATGGTTCTGGCTCAATGTTATAAAATTCACACCCTGGAGTACATGACTGAATGTGCATGTACTAGTAAAAAAGGTACTATAGAGTAATAACTTGAAGCACATTCTGCATATGTAGTGGTTTATTATATTTTACTGCAGGTACCTTTACTGCATTTCTGTATTTTACTGTATTTCAGTACATGTGGACTGTCTCCCAACAGCTCCCGAAGATCAATTATATATTTGAAGAAACTACAAGAAGATCCTGGCTAATGCCACTTCTAAAATTATTATTATTTGTTGGAAATAAGCCTTTCAGTTCTTTCCTCAATATAATTATGAGTTTTTATGTACTTTGCATTTTTATTTAAAGCAAGTTGCTTCCGTATCTTATTTATAAAATTTATAATATATATTAAATATTAATAGTCATTTACTTGTAATTAATTAAGCCTATTTACTTACCTTCTCTGGGACAGCAGCTTACCTGTTAGCTGAACAGCACAATAAATGCGCAGAAAATATCTAATGGAATATGACCACAATTACTGTAACTATAGGAACATTAACCACTGTCTAGGCTGATAAAACATTAGAACGGTTTCGTCCTAATTAATTATATACAATTATCCTAAATTTCCTTTCCTAGGTTCCCTTAGGAGCCATTAAAAGTGACCCTTTTTGCAGCTCAGGGGTTTTTCCCTTTGCCAAGTTAAACAGTTGCAATAACAATACTAATAGCAGGTAGACACATTTCCCAGCAGTATCCAGGTATTAGTATAAGAGCAATTACACATCCCATGTCAAGTAGTGCTCTTCATTGCAGGCTTCTAAAGATCCCAGTTTACCATCATGAAACAGTTTTGGACATTTTGTAGTTCATATTGTGTAAAATTGCGGTGTTATTGTTTTGGGTGGTGGGAAAGAGCGTAGGAGAAATTAGCTTTTGGGAGAATTTAGGCCAATCTCCTGTGGTTGACATGGCAACATGGATTTGAGTATTTGCAAGAGGAAAGCTTCACCTGCATAATATAGTCCTCTCAAAATATATTACTTTTGTTTCTGCAGTCCTGCCGGCTCAGTATTCCGTATTTGCAGATCTACTGGTTCAGCAGTTTTTAATTTGATATGCGATATTCTAGTCTGGAAATGTAAAGTTAAAGAAAGTTTTGTTATGAATTTTGTTATAGAAAAATAGCAGTGAAAGTACATTATATTCCTTACTTGTGGATGTCCAATATCATGCCTTGTACAGAATTTGTGTTTCAAGTCTTGAGCATGACTGATCTGCCAGCCATCTGAACTGTCCTTCTTCAGACTGAGACAACTGCTGTCAATTCAGTTGCTGTTTGTTCATTTTCCCTTTTTCACTTTGAAGTTGAGCACCAGATTCTAAGGACATACATTACAGTTCTTGTTATTGGCCGGTGACTTGAAACTTCATTTGCTCAGCTGAATGGTAAAGATTTCCTGAATGGTAGCCATTATTTAGTTGTTTGGCTGTATGGAAAGATCAATTAGCATCATAATTCACTATTAGAAAAAGAACTAACCCCGCAGTTTCCTCATTAAAGAATGCACTGAGGAAGAAAGAAGATTTTGAGTTTAGAAAAATGTCATCTCCCACTGGTCTGCTGAGCCCAAGGCAATGTAAAGAACGAAGGAGAGAGGAGGACATGGGGGGGTGGGGGGGGGTTCAGAGATACAGAGAAAACACTTGGCAACAGCTGCTAAGAGGTGTGATGAAATGTCTGAACATGTTTACCCCTACCTGTCAAAAATCTAAGCATGTTTTGAATTCCCCTAAATTAGGCCATACCTCAGTTAATGCCTATTTTCAACAGCCCAACTGGTAACCCATCCAAGTTGGCTTTGACTGTGGGGTTTATCACATAAGAATGTGCGTTCAGAATCTGTCTTGGTTAAAGGCTTCAATTGCTTGTTATTTAAAATGTCTTGTCTATCTCCTAGGTAAAGACTTTGTTGTTTTTTGTCTGACTGTTTTTCAGATTTGAAGATATGGACTACTTCCCATGTTGCATCAAAGAGTCTTGCTCTGTTCTTAGCATTAGAAATAATAATAGTGATGACAGAACAACTCAGAGGTTTTCTCTAAGACACCAAAGACTACATTTCATTCTGCTTGGTAATTCCATGTCCAATGTGAACAAAGCCATTGATGTTAAGACACTAGCCTGAAAAACCTTAAAAAAACATGGAGGAACAACACAGAAACACGGCAGAGACTCAAATTTCAAGTAATATTTGAGGTCTAGCAGTTCCATCTAGACCTTGAAGCACTGCAGTCTGGGGAAAGTCATATGTACACAGGCTTTGTACTGTATAGTTCATAAGCATTTCTTCAATAGAATTACTCCGCAAGAAGGCCAGAAATAAGTGTGATTTACCATTATGGGACAGGGTTAAAAACATTAATAGGGCTGTAAATAAATGCAGTTGTTACACATAACATGTACTGTAAGCACATAAAACATCATTATGAATTGAACTGACCTTTTAAGTATGGCTTTTAGTGAAGAAGTCTGGTATGTACTGTAAATGAAGTGAAAGGGAGTCATTTTTAGTTGATATTAGTGTTGAATTTTCTGAATCAATTATTTATTTAACCAGATAAGTCAATTGAGAACAAATTCTCATTTACAATGATTGCCTAGAGAGTTTCCCATTTATACAGAAGGGCATGCACTGCAGCTTAGTGTGGTGTCTTGCTCAAGGGTACAACAGTAGCATCTCATTCGGGATTTGAACCCACAAACCTCTGGTCCACAGTGACTTAAAGGCATAGCAGGTTCTTTTTAATTAACCTGTCACCGTGCTTCATCTTATAGTTTTGAGATGTGAAAAGAATGAGTGTAGATAGAAAGCACAGCAGAAATGGTGTACATATGGCCTATGGGAAAATATTTCCTAAAATTCTCAACACAAATCAGATCTTCAAAATTTTGATCACATCTCATTCTGCTATGTAGAAGGCACCTCCCGCATGAAAGATTCTGTTTTCTTTGTGGAATTAGATCTTTGAAGTGAGCAATGTAAGCTTAGTTTAGTATTTATGCACACAATATCCAAATATTACGGCATGCAAAGGTAATATCATGTCACATATTAAGACATATTATCATATTCACAAATGCATATAATTCATGCGCATGCACACATGCAAAAGAAAATGGATGCATTCGCACAGCCACACAGGAATAATCCTTAAAATCAAATTGCCAGGGAAATTCAGCAATTCGTACAACTAAATATTACAGCATTGACTCATATTTGTATTCTGTTTTCTAAACTGAATTTGCTCTTATAGTCGCTCTAGTTTTTTTTAATGTTTTTCCTTGAGGGTTGTATTGAAACACTTTCATACAGTAAATCAATATTTGGCCCATCTTTTTCTTCACATACAGTAGTGTACTGTATGCTGACAAAGTTTTAAGGCGTGCCTATTGATTGGAAATGAAAGGTTTATTTAATAAAGTATTTAGACATATATGTAAAACTTTATCAGTATAATACAAAGAATAAATACAGGTATCTTTGCTTTGCATCAGACACTGCATCAGTGAGCACAAATTCTCCAAATCTCTTGCAATAATCGTGAGAAAAAGAAAATAGTTTATAAAATAATGTAGTGGCCACAGTCATTCTTGAATGTTGGATAGGGCTCTGGACTGAAAGGCTGAAACGTCAACTCCTAGGTGAAATGTTACTGTTGTGCCCTTGAGCAAGGTGTTCACTCAGACTTCAGTGAAACAAGATTCAACACTGCTTCAGTAAAATGCCCTACTTTCCAAATGGGTACAGCGTGGAGCCCTTTTGACAAAGCTGTCAGGAAATAGAAAAAAGATCAAATACAAAATTAATAGTTTTATATAGCCAAAACATTTTTGGCCTGGCTAATCACAAGTAATAGGAATTGACACTCAGAACTCTAATTTAATGCAACGCAGAAGCAGTTGTAGTTCTCTGAGGTATTTTTGTGCTATGACAGGGGATTATGGTAATACAGTAAAGAGTGTTCTGGTAGAAATGTCATCTGATGCTGAAACAGCCTGGGAAAACTCTAGAAAATGTATGGCAATTCTGTATGGGAATTCTTAAGGAGGTTGGAAAAGCACTGATTATTTAATAAAAGATGTCAAGGCCAACCTGAAGTTTTTAAGGCTGATAATGTATATATTACCAGACTTTTCTCTAAAAATCTCAAGGATCTGAAGCACATGAACTCAGCACTTATTTAGGCTAGTCCAGTTGGAAAAATGTGTAAGTTATTTCTCCAGCCTTGGTGGTGAAATTAACAGCTTTGTATTATCTTATCATCTGCCCACTGCTAACAAATACCAGACATCATCTGATTAAATTAAAACATCATCACGCCCACTAGCTTTTTTGATACGTTTACTGTAATATCGCAGTAAAAGGGTTCCAAAGATTTTTCCTCAGCTGTAAAACGTTTCTTGTGACTATTTTGAAACAACATCAATATTATGATGGTATATATGTAGTCAAAAGTGAAGCATCATTAGAAAAGAAAACTTTTTAAAATAAATTCAAAGTTTCTGAATTTTAGTTGGAATTTAAGATCTGAAAAATCTCTTGATTGCTTTTTTTTTTGCTTAATCCGAATGGGGTTCTAGTCTTAGGCTAAGCAATTCCTCAACTTTATGTCTTTTAACATTGTCAGAGAGCATCCATGCAATTATATTTAAAATTTGAGTGGTGATTGTACTATTTGTTTAAAACATCAATATTCTTTTCCCTGTTACCAAACTCCCTTGACATTGTATTGCCATTCTTTTTAGCCTCAGATTAGGCATTTGACTGTTTTTCAAAATGTTGTTTTAAGCTGTGCCCTCGTCAGGGTATTTTGTAAGGTTACCTATTCCAAGAGCCAACTGCAAAAGAACATTATCCGACATTAAATCCTGTTAGAATCACCTTCAGCCAAACAGCCATCTTCTAATAAACTGGAATAGGTAATAGATTCCCTAGAGGAAAGACGCAATTATAAAGGAATGCTGGAAGGAAAATGAGGGCCACAACTCTTTTTTTCAAATTTTAGTTCTAATCTGGAGTTTGAAAAATCCAGACTATCCAAGAAGAGTCAAACATTGATGTCATGTGGCACAGAGCAGAAATATTAGTGCCTAGAGTCATGATGATAAGACAGTAGGATCATGTCATGATCACATAATTTCTCTAGTTTTAGGTTTTCCAGGCCTGAAGGAGTGTACAGCCTCATTGTGAAAGGATTAAAGAGAGATACAGCTACCCCTTTTTCCACTTGGCAGAAAGCATGGCTGTTTCAAGATGTTTTTCTCAAAAAAACTTTTTGTTAATCGGCAGAAAGCTGTCGCTTGTTTTTTGTTTGTTTGGTTTAATTGTCTTCATTGTTGTTTCGTTGGTTTCATTTGAATTGTCAAAAAAAAAAGATTTTGTTTAATAAACTTTCTTGGGTTTTTCCCTTATTTAAAAACCATCAGTCCTGTTTAATGGGACGTGTGTTAGCATGGAATCATACCATGCAAACAAAACCGGTTGACCTGTCATTTGTGAAATCTGTTTTTTAGTTAATCTAACTTTCTGGCTTCTTCTGTTAACACTACACACCACAAGGATATTGAATAGTGATTACTGATTCGCAGTAAACCCACTAGTTTTTAATTCAGTAAAAACTGTCTGCTTTTGTGATTTTTGTAAACTATTTTTATTTCCAAAAATTAAAGACGCCTTCAGCTTTGTGAACTAACTAGATATTTAGATGATACATGCTCTTATCTGCTGAACTTTGTTATTTTCACTGCAGTATTTATTTTCCTGTATCTTTTTTAAAATCAAAATGCAATTGATTAGCTTTTCAAAGTGCATGCAGATGCTCAAGCAAGATGAAACATTCATGATTTTTGAATTAGGTGTTTAGTAGCAAAGTATTAATTAGTATCTCTGTAGTTTCTGAAATCGTGTTATGTATTCTTTTCCTGTTTTGGTCATATGCAACAAAAAAGTGGAATGTTTTAGATTCCCCTAGATGTTTTAGATGAAAATGAACTATATCTAGTTTCATGTAATTTAGCAATCATTTTCACTTTGCTATAAGATACTGCAGTTCTGAAAAGAGTGACTCCCTGGAGTGTCTTTGACTGCAGATCTTTGAGTTGATCGAGCTTTAAATTGACCTGTAGTCAGCCCTCTGAAACCGGCACTGTAAACTGGCACAAGAAATACACAGATCTTCATTTAAAAAAAGCACTTCAAATGGAGCAAAAGCATTGACATTGATGTTAAACAACTCTTTGATTCAAATCCCAGCCAACAAATGAAAGTGGGGAGTTTTACTTCCAGGCCAGCTACCAGATTGCAGTTCTTATTGTTTTGCATCAGCCATTAATTCTAAATGCCCATTTTATAAATCTACAAAGGCGTTATTTTCCTCATATTATGTGCCAGTTATTGATTATTGTGACTTACTGCCACACTCCCTACATGACTTAAATCAAACGAAAGCACTCATTTGTGTTGTTTAGAGGTGTGCCCGTCATTAAGTTTTTCACTCTGAAACGTGAAAGTTATTTTTTTCACTCTTACACCTGCATTATACTCCACTCCATAGATTCTTATGGTTTTACAAGCTTTCACCCAGCAGTGGTCGCAATATTGTGGGGCTACCATAATATACCATGTATTAAGTATTAAATGGAAAAGATTGGTAAGTCTTCCTTCATAAACACACTTTCATGCAGGGTGGTTGGAGATTGATCAGTTCTTACAGTAGTTTTGAACAGAAATATTGGCGCCTTCGTTTAAATTCAAACACAAGTTTCAATATCCAGCAGTGGTCCATGGGATTAGCAAGAGAGGGTACACCTTTTTGTCTACATTTAAGTTTAAAATCCATTCTGCTTTGGTCTTTAGTGCCTAGACATTTAAAACATGGCTTAAAAGAATTTAAAGAAGTAAATGTGGGTCCAGATGAAATGTAAAATTGTACATACCTATCAATCACAAATTTTACACCAAATGTTTTGATTGAATTTGGGTGTTGATCACATGTACCAGGATTGGAACCTACATGGTTTAGTTTACAATTTTAAGAAATACTGTGGCCTTACTCTCCCCTCTTGAATGGAATAGTAAATGCGCACTGTCTTGCCCGTGTTGTGTACAAACTGGCGGTACTGTCCTGTCAAGGCCTCCGATTAAACCACAGCAGACTGTTACCCTGGTCAAAGGCACAAAAAACAGACGTGACAGAAGTACAATGGTTTTGTAGTCTGTTTCGGCGCTAAAAATGAAAGCGGAGAGATATGAAAGCCCACTCTTCTTTTTCCCTTCATACAGTTGTCAGTATGATCACAGTGTACAGTATGATGTGTGCTTCTTCGTCAGGGAGCTGAACTGGAGCCAGGAGTGATTTTGCTCTTAAGCCCTCCACTCAGACACTTGTAGCTTCATGAATCCCCCTCTCCTTCGCTTCTCTCTTGGCTCTGGTGGAATTCCTCATGGATCACTGCTTGCGCCCTTTTCATTCCCTTTCAGTGGCCAGTCCGACACCTGGGCTGCGACTCCCCCTTAGCTCCTCATTAATCGGCTCTGATATTAATAGGACTTGAACGCTGGCAAATTAGTGGATTTAAAGAAATGGAAGCTTTTTGCATCCATATACAAGCCTGATTTGCATGCCAATTTTGCACATTTGGCTTTTCCCAGGCCAGTGCTAGCTTAGTATGAACATACTGTATATCTTTGTCTTTCTGTCTGATGTTCTGTCTGCGTCTAAACAGACAGTACATGCCTTTTTTCCTTTTTAATGCTTTGGGTGGATAGATTTACCATGAAGATGCAGAATAAGTAAAAATGTAAAAGCTTAGTACAAATCAGATGTGAGTACCTTATTGGCGCAGAAAACAATATGGTAAAAAGTTCATTTTAGTTATATAGATTAAATAAACCCACAATGCTCCCAAAGGATTTTATTTTTTCTTCTCCTTGGACTAAAGGTTAAATAAAATTTGTTTTTAGCTTTTTAAAAACTTGAATCAGGTTATATTTGAAACTAGAGCTTGCCCTCAGTTGGTTTTGGTCCTAGTGGCAAGAACGAGACTGAATTAATGTGCCTTCCGCGCAAAACATACAGCCAGCTGTTGATGTCATAATGTTAAGAAACAGGGAGATGCTTTTCAAAAATATGGACAACACAAAGATGGATAGAAGAGTACCTTTGGAGCCATAAGAAAAACAACAATGGCCACAGACAATCAAAGCCATAATACTTTAATGAAAAGATTAGGTTTTTTATGGATCAGGTCTTCAGATGTTTGCTGATTTTGCCCAAGGGCAATTAAAAAAAAAATTGTAAACCACTTAAATTGCTCAGGTCTCAGTTTTCACTTTCTTCAGACACCTAAGGAATGCTCTCCTGTTTGTTTTTTTTTCTGTTTGCTAAAGGACTGAGTGCAGCTTGAGCTCTTTGTCTGCAGAGATGTATTTACTGTAGCATATGACAGATAGGAGTAGAATATTGTACTGTGCATCCTTAAGACTAACTTTCTCTTTGCCTATTACTAGTGACTTATTTTTAAGCCAGACCTATAAATTTATACTCAGATAGTGTGAAAGATTGATCAGTATAGTGTAAATCGGTCAGATGCATGTTGTTTGATTTTGAATTGCCAATTTCTCACATTTTAAGTCTATAATGTGGTTGATTGTGAAAGACTTTACATCTCAGCTCAATTAGTAAAATATAAGGGAATAAGAACATTGAATAGTATTTGGTCAGAACAAAAATTGCTTGCAAAGTGACTTAAATTTTGTTCAAGATAATCTTCTTCCCGTCGGTACTTTCCAGGGCTGTTTAAGCACAATGCTGTTTGTATTCCTGAAGATAAAAAGCAGTAGCCTTTGAGACATTTCTCACCCCTCATTGCAGGTCCAAGTGAGTTTCCTTATTGCTTGGTAAAGATTAGTGGCAGCAAGCACCAAAAGACCTCGCCTGTTCCAAGGCTATGGAGGAGACAATTTTCCATTGTTATGCCCTAAGCGAAACACTCAATTTGAGACCAGCTGCACTGCAAATGAAATTAAACCATAATTTAATAACTGTTTCATTTTTTTCTTTTCTATCTTTTGAACGAGACATGGCGTAGTGCACGAGATGAATATACAATAATGGCCTCCTGGCCTGGCTTGCCACAGTGAATAATAACTGCATGGACTGTATCAGGGTCTGTGGGAGACGGGATTTGTAAAATGAGCTTAACAGGAGGGCAGAGAAATATTTTTTCCAGAGCTGTCTGTGTTCCAAACACTCAGCTGTGAGTTACTGAGTGACAGAATTAAATAATAAAAAGCCACATGATTTTAAGAAGTAATAAAAACAATATAATAAGTCATAAATGTGATCCCACTTGGTCTTTTCCAAAATCAAATGTTTGGAAATCAGTTATAGTATGAACAAAAAGAACTAGAAATAATTGGAAAAATACAGTAATTTAAGCATCAAGTTAAATCTATATTTATCTAATTTGTCAAGGACAACATGCAATTGTGATTTAGTTACTTTGAAAATAAAGCATACTGCCCTGTCAGAATATTAGAGAATGGTGTGTTCTATAGGAATGACCCATTCTCTCAATGATCAGCCTGGCCTTCAGTACTGCTGTCTTAGTCTTCAGTATACAGTATGCTATATAAAACGGAGAGTGAAAGCTACCTGCTTCACAAGCTTGTTGTTGAGCCAGGCCAAACTCGCCATCTGAAAGGCCCAGAAGATGGATCTTCTCAGGTATTAGGTCTGTAGAGTTGTTGAGGATGTTTAAGGAGTTGGTGAAGAAAAGGGACCGAATTGATTTTACAGTATTTCAAAACTGTTAAGGAACTTGTATTTGAGAAAGTCTGATGTTTTGACAATGTTTAATGTTTTATGTGAAATTGTAAATAAGGAATTGCTCTTTCTCCAGAGTAGTGGGAATGGCCTAATGTGCTAATTCCCTTGAATCCTGATAAGGCAATAGCAGACCAGGTCTTCCGCTACATGAGCTGTACTGATATACAGTAAGTGACATCATGTGAGGTTTGATTGTTGGCGCCCCTGCTGATTGAAGGTGTGTCACTTCAGTCAGCCTGATGAGCTTATAAATTTGTTTTGGAGGATAAAAAAACGATTGTGAACATCAAGTGTAATCAGTGCTGCAGTTTTAATTGCTGGCAGAGGTGGACCAGCTTATGTTTAGGGGTTACTCTAATATTTTGGTAAGGAAGGAACAACATGCAGCCTATTACCTATTGATAGTTCAGTTGTAGGTACTTCTTTCTAGTAGTTCAGGTGGGTAGCTGCATCAGCATGCGTAGGCTGCAAAGGAACAAGTAATAGGTTTATTCCATGCTGAAAAAAAGAAGAAAGAGAACACAACGTTTCGGCTGTGGAGCCGTCTTCAGGTGTGAAGAAGAACACCTGAAGAAGGCTCCACTGCCGAAACGTTGTTTTCTCTTTCTTCTTTTTTTCAGCATGGAATAAACCTATTACTTGCTTCTTTCTAGTAGGTTATTAGTTTAGATTTTTGGATTCCTGGTTAACAATTGCCCTTCCTATTCTGTTTTATATATGTTTCTGGAACAATTTTCAGGATGGACTGAAGACCCTTTTTAAGAAAACAGTGAGATAATAAAATGTGGCACTTGAGGCACAGACACAATGAATAACATATGAAACGAATGCTGATTTGATTAACATATAGTAGTATATTCAAATACAGAGCATAAGGGAAGTTGTCTAATTGATATTTTTGTTCAAAGGGAGTTGAGTTGAGAAAACAATGAGCTTACGGCCCCCAATTCTGGAAGCATTTTTCGTTTTTAGAAGCACCCAAGCCTTTTATTATATTATTGTAATGTTATTATGTTATTAATAATTTATCTGGTTTACTTGGAAGAGAGGTGATGTCAGTACACCTGCCTACCTTGGTGCTTCTTTTGTGAAAGTGTGCCAACCGTCAAGTCATTGCCATGGAAACCAGGGGGTTTCTGGGCCATGCAGATTCATTTTGTGACATCTGTGCTTCTGTTGTGACCTTGATTTGCAGTACCTGCCTTATAGCCAATCCCTCCTTCCCTCCACACACACCATGGAAAGAAAAGGGGTTTGCATCAATTTAAATTCGTGACCAGTATTTCAAAATGGGTCTTTCAAAAACTTTGAGTGTCACTCAACCTTGCCAGCACATGGGAGGTTGACTTGTTAAAACTGTTGATGTACTTCTATGAGAAATAATTACTTTCATTTGATGGTGAGGAGCAGGAGCTGTTTTGGCTAAATCCAGGACATTGCCTGCCACAATAACTGAATTATATTTTTAGTTTTGAATTTTGATGGCGTATAAAGACAGTTTCACTGTTTGTTGAAAATTGTAGTAAAATAGACACCCTTTAAAAACAAAATGTGCTGTGCCCAGCAGTCAGCTTTACTTTTCCTTATTATAGTCTTGTAGATAATTTCCTTCACTTATTCTGGTAGACAAAAATGAGACTGTTGAGAAAAAGAAGTCTTTTGTTTGAGAATTAGCTAAAAGCTAAATAGAACAGGTAAATTAGACAAGTATTTACACTATTCTAAGTACCCCTGTAATGGATGTTGAACAAACTTACTAATGTGTACCAAAAAAGTATACCACAAAAGCATAAAAGGACCTAAAACAACTCTAATACTTTTTACTTTAAGGCCATTCCATTCTTCAAACAAACTTTGCTTGTGTTTCAAAAGACTAACAGACTGTTTTCAGCCTATTACTCTTAAGCTCACAAACATTTTTAAGGTAAAAGCTCAGATCCAGGTAACGTTAGCATGTGAAGACTGCCGCTGAGTTTTTTTAACTGTTTAATTCCTAAATCTGGTCTTTGCTGGTTGATTGCACAGTTTGCAGAAGGCGGAACGGTCTTATTGTTCAGCTGAGGCACCTGTCTGCAATTTATTATGCTCAATTGCTGAAGGAGCCAATGGTTTTGTACACAGAACCCTCTGTGTGCGTCTGCACTGACATTGTGTAAAGTCTGAAGAGAATCTTTCACCTTTCAGATTAGTCTCTTACCCAAAGAGACGTAACAGAGTAAAGAGGAAAGAGATTTTAAAATTCTTCACATTGTGCTTAAAAACATTCCTATTAGCAGAAGAGTATTTACATACCAGTCTGTCTAGGCTAGTGCTGTGCAGGTTACAATACAGTAGGTGTTCAAGATCACTTTTTCCTTTTAGTAAATCACCCTGAAGTATCCTGCCTGTTAAGTGGTTTCATCAGATACCATTTTTGATGATAATCATGAATTTGGTTTTACTTGGTCAAGTCTGAGATCTGCATACGTTTTATACCAGCTATAATTGTGATATTTTGCCTGACTTTATTGGATTACACAATGCTGCTCATTTCAGGCAAATGTGTTTAATACAGTCCTTTCCATTCTATGGAATGCAAAGGGACATTTGCTTAATTGTAGATGTATATGAATTGAACTTGTATTCAATAGACTTCTTTCACTATGATTTCTTATTATATAAACGACAAAGAGACCATATTTTAAGGCAAAGTGAGGATGTTTTATGGCATGGGCTTTTTACTTTCGATTTAGATTACATTGACCTAATTTTATGCCACAATCCTATGCTTCCTGTTAATATATGTATACCCTTAGTCAGGCTGAAGTTTTCTTCCTTAGTATAAGGGATGTAAAGGGGATTCAATCTAAGTTCATGTGAACCTAAGGTTTTAAAATGGTGCCTGGAGTGCAGGTGAATGCCGCATTTCATAAACTTGACAAAATCCAGCTGCTAGGAGTGGGATGTAGCATTTCTGAGTCTTTCTCCACTTACTCTGAAGTCATTCAATATGTTTTAATTTTGAGTTGGCAATCCCACCTCCCTGTGTTAGTCATCTTAGACCTTTTATTGCTTTTTTTCATTCAAGTCAAGCAACCCTTATGATCGGACCTCAAAGGTAGTTTATCATTGGCCTAAAAAAAAATCCCAAATTCCTGTGATTGTCAACTGGTAGAATGGAGCACGGTGTCGTGTTGGTCCTTGGTTTAAAAAAAGATATATATATAAGTATATAGAAGTATATTTCTCCCCCTTATTAATTAAAATAGATTTTTTTTCTCTAGCAATATGCTTTTATTATTCTGCATGCACAGGCACTATTGTACAGGCACTAAGTAGTCCTTGTGTTCCCAAAATCAATTATAAAAGCCAGCATGACATCAGTAATTACAACACTGATCTTACTAATAATGTTTTAATGGCCCTTTTCTTTAACATTTCTTTCACTGGCAAGTGTTTCAGTCATGCTCACAGTCAATGTGCAGAAATCTGGTGAAATCTATTCCCTTCAGCACGCCTGCCAGGATATTGATTGGAGCACTTCAAGAATCTCTTGGTACATCGGTAGCATTCAGAGAAGGACCCCTTTCTTGTGGATGGACTCAGAGCCTAGAATAAAAGAAAACTCTGCCCACCTGCACAAGGAAAGACCACAAAAGCTCGTTTCTTTCGAAAGGCTTTAGCCTGAATGGCCAGACTCCAACTCTGGTGCCTAGTGCCTGCAGCTGAGGCAATCCTCTGCCTTCAGCGAGATCTCTTATAATTGTGAAAACATACCTCATGTGCCAGGAATCCCTAACGGTGTGGTTTTTATTTCTGTGTTTTAATATACCCCCTCTGGCTGCTTGATCCTGGAAAGCAGTCCTGCTTGTAAAAGAGCAGAGTAAAGAGACAGACCTGGTCTGGCAGACTTTGTCTGGTTCATGGAATGTGACCAAAAAGAGCTTCACTTTTAAAAATGGACTCACATTGCCAACCTACAGTCAGTCTATCAAAGGAGGGAGCCAGTTCTGCACACTAAACAGTAGGCTGGAGTGTTATGTGTCATGGTGGACAGAATTGTTTCTTCTACTATATGAAACACGGCATCATAAAATATGAAAGAAGGTCAGAGATGTCAATTAGTAACACCCGTTGCATTTCATTGTAGATCACAGCTTCATGATTCTGTTCAAACTAAAGATATAGAAAAATGATTTTGCAAAACCCTGCCCTTAGTCACACATACTTTGTGATATTCCCCACATTTGGCATTCATTTAACTTGTTTTATCAGGAAAATGGACAGATATTGGTTTAGTATTGGGCATTCTGTGCCTCTGACGTTTCTTAGATATCAAAGGCTTATTACAATTCTGTAATACACCCAAGGAGAAAGCTACAAGACTGTTATGCATCTGAAAGTAAAGAACAGCAGTGTCATGTCTTCAAGCAAAAGTCAATAAATGCAGGTCTAGGGATTTCGGTTTTGTTCAATTCTAGGTCCATTCCAGTAGTTTTGTTAATGAATGCTAAAAATATATTTTTTTTTCAGAATAATATAATTCAAGGGAACACTTTTTAGATTTAGATCTTAGAGAAGCTGTTTGCCCTTAAGTATAATATTCACTTTCATAAATATTTAACATCTGATAGCTTTAAGGAATGAATTGAATCTAAGGATTTGTGAGCTGTTTACTTGCAATTTTTCTGCTTAACCCAAGTTAAAACCCTGGATATTCCTCCTCTTTCTTTTTAAATTGGTAAATTGGATTTCAAAACATATAGAAAAAGGGAATCAACAAATGAAGTCTATGCTGCAAGTGCATTAAGTCAATTTGTTTCTTTATTTACTTGATTGTTCTGGTTAGTTTGTCTCTGATAAAGCAGTAGAAAACTTTTATAACATCTTATCTGCATGTACAGCAAAGGCTAATGCTTTTGTCATTCATCGGTTGTCCCTCCTGGTCAGGGAATATTGTGTTTCAGGTTGAACGGGCTTTTACTGACTGGTTACCTCTGTCTAATAAGAAATCTCAAAAGCGAAATACAGACGAACAAGATTTGTTTTCCAGTTTGATTGTTGTAGTGTGGCCCGAGTACATCCGGAGTGCTTTATAACAGGCAGCGATAGCTCAGGGTTGCAAGTCTGCAGCAGTAACCCAATTAAACTGCCTCACTGTCTATAGTTCTGTCATACTAGTGTGTGATAATTATCGAACATTTGCACACTATTAAGCTGGGTGCAAAGCTGCACCACATAAAATTAGTTATTTCCATGTATACTAGACCGATTTAATGAAGGGCCCATACGGAAGTTGGAAAACAGGACACTATTACTGTACATCCTACTCCATATACTCCTACTCCATATGTTATATAATTCCTCGGCAGATACAGAAGGTGCTAATTATATTTAATGTCAAGTTTAATGGTTAACTCTTGTGAATATGCTGGTATAAAACAGAAGATATTTCATTGTTATTTTTAATTTAATATAATTATAAGATGAAGCAGAGTAGCTTAATGGATTATTAATGGAGAAGAAGGGGTCTTGAGGTGTTTAAGGAAGCAGCCAAACTCTGCTGGAGAAGCTGCAGGCTGCCTTAGGAGTTCTTTGATCAAAGGATATTCTGTAACTTTATTATGGCAAAGGAGATTTTTGTGCATCATTAAAAATCTGCTCACCATAAAACCAATTAAGCCAATTAAGCAAACCAAACAGCAAATTCTTCAAATATTTCAAAGATTAAACAATAAATTTGTATTCCACAGCTTTCCTTTGGGGCAAATCCCTTGGTTTGGTAGAAAATATTTCATCAGGCCTTGGCATTTTCTAATTAAAATCCTATGCTCTGCTTAAGGATTTGTTCAAACGATCCTTCTCTCCTCCCAAGCAAAGTGTGTCCCTTCTACACCCTCACTAGTCAAGCCTTAATATTTACGTTGAGACAGAAGCTTAGAGCATGTCTAGCTGTGAAAGCGTTATCAAGTGTAAAATGTTATCAGTCACTGGTCAGAAATGTCATTTTAATCGAATTCCAGGCTTTATCTGTTTAATGAATTCTTTCCAACACAGTAGACCAAAAGGTCCTATTCATAAAAAATAGGAAAGTTTCCTGACAATGAGGCAATGTTAAAGATACGCATCTCTGCAATACATTTTGGAAATAAAAATATACATTGAGTTTTTGATTAGTAAAACTCAAGAAAAACTCTTTTTGCTATTGTCTCATATTTTTTTCCAAAACAAGGTGTTAAAGTTTATACAGTATATAAACATTGATGTTGTATAAAGACAATGCTCAGTTATTCATAACTGTTGAAAGACTGCACTATATATTTTATTGTTTGAAAGCACCCCTATGAGAAAAAGTAGTGTTGATTTACTGGTACTTCAGTTTTTCTGTGATGTTGACATCTGTGCTACATATTGATAATATCATGTGGTATTCCTCTGAGCCTGTTTTTGGGCGAATTTGCATTGGAAATTGATTCAGGATGGTGTTTTTTTCTGGCCAACCCCCTCTGTGTTTACAGACTTTTCACCTTTGTGTTTTGAGTTTCTCGATGCATAATCCACATATGCAGTTGTTTTGATAGATTATAGAGAATGGGGAGGCCAAAATATTCACTTATGCGTTCTGAAAAAAAAAATGCTTGATCAAACCCTTCTCTTGATAGCAAACATGTGAGAGATGTTCTTCAAAAGCCTACAAGATGAAACATTTGGTGTGTTCTTGAGTATTCACACCAAGCAAATTACACAAAATGTGGAAAGATTACAATAGATATGAAAGTAATGTACAGCTTTGTATCTTTGCCATGACCATTCAGAGACTTGCTTAAACTGCTCTGCCTACAAGAGGTGCATGAGGTTGCTTTTTATTAAGAAGACTTTTTATCGTTCACCACACAAACATCCAGCCATGATGAAACAATTGGAGACTCCAGCACCAAACACCTTCCCACCAAAGGACACACAGGATGAAAACCCACCCGATATTCAAACACACATCATCAAGAGTCAACCAGATTAAAGAAAACGGTGTCAGAAACATAAAGTATAAGAGAAAGAAGAAACATCAAAAGAGTCAGAGAACAGAATCAACAAAAAAAGGCTATAGCAGACACTTTAGGATTTATATCCAGACTCCAAGAGGTAATACAATAGTTCAGTCTCTAGCCCCATCTATCCAAGCTATAGAAATCTCAAGAAACAAACCATCCAAAAAGGAAAGAGCTCATTAATTCCAAGGCAGCACTGCAGAAGAACTGTCATCTTCTTGGCTCCTGTAGTAGCTGCTAAATTGTAATTAAGTAAAAGTAGTTGTTTTGAAACAGGAGACATTAATTTAAAACTCTATTAATAAAGAAAAGAAGAATTGTCTCCAAAATGATTAAACCTCTGGACAAATCCAAATCCAAAAAGGTTTCCATGATGACCTGAGGGTATAACGTAGATTGAGAATCTGTTTGTTCCTTTAAAAATCTTTATACAATGTATATGATTCACTCAATCTAAATGTGGTCAACAACAGAGAACAATTTAGAACGTAATGGGTCATGACACCTCCCCAAGACCAATGTGAAGGTCTAAGTATTATTATTATTAGTTCTTTGCAGGAGTGTCTAGTCACTACACAACTGTGGTTGTAGTGATTGATGGCAACCTGATTGCATGGAGATACATTGATCAAGCCCTGGGACCTCACCTGCTGCCTTTCTTATGGACTTTTTCTTGAACACCATTCCAAAATGACAACTCAAGCCCTCATGCTGCTCATGTAACAACAGTTTTCTTGATGAGATGAGGATGTGATAATTATGTTGTGGATACCCTGCTCAGCATACTCAGACTCCTTTGTACTTTTGGGAGACGAACAGGGAATGACATGTGGCATCTAGGGCTCAGAGACCAGTAAACGGGTACATGGTTATTCAGACTATACAGGAGGAATGAGACGTAATCTCATATGACACCATTAGCAACCTGATACAAAGTATGTGTCGCTGATATACAGCTTGTGTCTCTTCCACAGTCGGACATACAGTACACACAGGTTTTACTTTTTTGCATGTGTTTGATGGAATGTCAGTACAGTATACCTGCTACAAAAACGTTTGTCATATTCTTGACAGTAACCTTAAATTTATGTGGCAAGTTTCTTTCTATGCCCAGTTTATATTCACCAGGTGTTTCCATAATTACAGTATTTGCAAAACATGCACTCAGAGGACGACAACGTGTCAATCCTTGATTTTGTTTTCAACCAGCAGCTATTTTTCAGATGAGGTGATACTTGGGAACAGAGCATTAATTTCTAAAGGACATTAATTTGTTTTTGCTTTGTTGCCAGCCTATGAGGTGTATTGAGAGCCATTTTAGTGCCTGGTGAATTGTCAGTTCTTGATTTGCAAGTGCTAACATTATATGAACTATGTATTCATATTACAAATAAAGCAGTAATTAATATAATACACCACAATCATTATGTCCACAACACAGTGGTGAATTATGTGTTCGGTACTAAATAATTTATCTCTGTCAAATCATGACTTATCATTTGACAGAGAAAGACTATATTTGAGTTTGTTTTAAGGAAGTACATTTCACAGTATCAGTGATTAGCTTGTAAGTCAAATCAAAGCATGCACATTGTGGAAAAAAATGGTGAATCTTGTTTTTCAATTCAGATATTATTGACAAGTCTTAGCTCATTTCATGTGTTATTTATCAGTTTAAGAAAAGTGTACAAGGGTTCCTGACCATCTGAACCCATGCTTTGCCAATAGTCCCTGCACGCCACTGACCCACTTTTCAGCTTTTGTTTCCCCTTTGTTCTCTTTTGTTTTTGCTTTTTTCTGAAGCTGGAGATAAATGTTAATAATTTCTTATCTTAACTGACCTGCTGATTGAATTTTTTTCACTTGTGTATTGCTGTGGAATGTAGGTAATAATAATAATAAGCTTTATTGTATATAGTGCCTTTATTAAAAGTAGCTTTCTAAAGTGCTTTGCAGTAAGAACAAAAGTGCACAATTAGAGGAAACAGCAAAATTCCATGATTACAATAAGGGTTTGGAATACAGTAAAAAAGCCAAGTGGTAGACACAGAATAGGTTAAATAAAAGCCTATCTAAAGAAGGTTTTGAGTCTTGATTTGAAGCGCTCGAGGGAGGTGTCTCTTTGATATCCTTGGGGACAGAAGCCCAGAGCTCTGAACACAGCAAGAGAAGGCCCTGCCTTCAGTAGTGTGTAGACAGGCTTGGGGGACAGACAGGAAACCACAATTTGATGAACAAAGGTAGCGAGGTGGGGAGTATGATGATAGTAAGTCAGACAGTGGCTTACTATTGTATGTACAAAATAAAATGGGACCATTTTCTAAAACAATCCATAGTTTGTGGGATTGCTTGGGCATAGCTGTGGCAGAAAGCGTGATGTTTGTTTGCTTGTTCCGAATGCCCCTGAGGGTCCCTGGCAATTTCTTTAGATGACGTGGATAAAAGGATGTCAGGCTGTCGTCATCTTTGTTAACTGTTAGTGACAGAGAATGATTTATTTATATCCCGTGAAAAATTTACAGCCCTGGATTAGTCACATTAAAAATTCAGTGCTCAGTGTGTGAGGTTATTCTTTACAACGAGCATCACATACTGTATATGCCAGGTTTGTAATGAAAAGCTCTTTTAACCTTTCTGAATTGAAGCCCATTTAATTGAATGGAGGAATATGGCTTTAGGTACACTGTATTGTATTGTACTGTACTGAGTCATAAAACCACATATCCATAACTTAGGTAACTAATGCTCTGTTTCATGTATGATAATATTTTCAAAATGTCTGTTTTAGCTTTGCCCTTTTAGAAATAAACCATATTAAGATGTAAACTAGTCACAGATTTGTGTTTTTAAAAGCAGGCCCTGAGGCAAGCTGAAAGAACTTGAATTATTTCCTGCAAATGAATGTACATTAACAGGTTGCAGAGCCCTGCATAAGAAGAAAAAAGAAGAGTCCAAAAGAAGAGGACACCCTGTACTTTCTACATTTGATCTCGACAGCTGGTATGAAAAAAGGATATTCACAGCCAAACTGGAGGACTGTATGTTTCTGAAGGGATAGAAAAATGAGTTTAAAATAAAATCCATTGTTCACTGCAGTTACTGTACTGCAGTTACAGTAGGTTCACAGGCAATAAATCCTTCTGTTTAGAGAATAGTCTATACATGAAGGATCATTCTCTGGTATTATGTTATGCTTTTAAATCTGTTTTAGTATGTATGAGAAATGGCTCGAAGGAGAGGATAATATCATCGGTACCTTAAACTGCTATCCTATTTGTTGTTTATGGGTTCCATTTCCTATCCCTTTGCTTGGTGAGCTGTATTACTTTCCTGTCACTCGCTGTGCTAACTATTCCTACAATTTCTCAAGCAATATCATTACATGAAAATTGTATTATTGAAGCCATTCTGTGCTTTCCCATAATGTTTGGAGTGCATGATTTGTGAAAAGAGGCTTCACAAATATAGCAAAAGCCAAATAATTTTAAATCCTGGTGAGGCTGAAAACATCACAAAACTGAAAGGCTTACAGTAACGGGAAGTAGACCCCTAATATATTCCTAAATGTACAGGTGGTTTATTACAACAAAGCATGGGTTTGGGCCATTTTAAAACTATCTACTAATACTATACTGGAAAGAAGGATATATTTCCATACAGTTTGCTCTTTAGAGAGAAAAATAATGGCTTCTGATTAACCTTAGATACAATTACCATCTAAGCCAGCTGGTGAAGTATGAAAAAATGTAATAAACATTTCAGATGTGGCCATTTAAAAAAAAAACTCTTTTTTTCCTGGAATATAAAAATGTGATGTTGTCAGGATAATTGCGAAGGGGTTCATTTGCACTTGCTAAATGAGTGTGTATTTACATAGTAATTAGTGTGTGATTAGATAACTGTGTGCACCATTATTGTGAGGTCCACAAGGTAGTTATCTGATTTGCCTTGACAAAATCAGGAGCTGGATTTCAGCCTCTTTGATGGACAGTTTTCAGTATGTCAGGTGTGAACCCAAATGTAAATACTGTGCCAGACGTCTTTAAAGTCATGCTGTTTCAAAACTTAGCATCTTTTCATGTCCATGAAATATGATCGGTACTTCATCTTTTTCTGTTGTACTTTGCCTTTTCATTTCTGTTCTAGCCTGCTCTTTACCTGGTGACTTAGAGGAGTCATCCTTGGATGTGTTTCATTAGGCAATGCAGTCATGCACCGAAAGGAGCTAAGAATTAAAATCCTTCATTTCTGCTTCTTCATGTTGCTTCTGAGCCAAGACACAAGTTTTCTTTGCTGCGCTTGTCCTGGCAGGATAGTAGTACTGTAGCTTTTCTTCTGTGATCTCATTCTTGGGCTCTTCATAGTTTATGTCAAAATTAGGATCTTTGCTGGTTTTTTATCAGCTTTTTAAATTGGACAGTGTAAAAAAGGTTATTTTACTTTTATGATGTGAAAAAGACATTCAGACATTCAGAAAAAGACATTCCATTCCCACATGTCCTACATGTATGTACAGCAAAACACAAGTGTGATGCTGTCACCTCTATACCATATTAAAGTTTCACGTTTTGTTGAGCATTCATGAGACTTATTGTGTTATTCAAGTTTAACAAAGCAGCCACATTGTTGTGTGTGTTGTTTCCATTATTACTGACCAATGCCAGTGTAATTAGAATAAGAAATAGTGCCACAAACAGTGGCTTTCTTACAGTGATCTACACTACTGCCGCTCAACACCATCCCTGTTTCAGGATCAAACAAGTTGGTGCACCAAAAAAGATGGTTTATTAATTAACACTGAACTAAAGCCAGTAAAGGGGTTTTCACCCATCCAGTACATCTGGGTGATTATTAACGCCGAAAATGCTGGTTGATGACAACTTGCGGAACATAATCTAAAGCATAATCAATAGGCAATAAACTTTTTTTTATTTACAGTATTTCAATAGAAAAAGTCTCCTTTTTACCCTTCACATATTTAAACCTAAACAACAAATGTATGGTCTGTGCGTCTGGGTCTGGTGTAGTCTAGTAAAGTGGAAATGCATGGACTATCTTAATAAATTAACTAAAACAGTTATTTTTGTCGAGACCAGAGCAAGCTGTCCACTTAAGGTAGATTATGACACAAGAAAAAGTTAGGAAATTGCAATTCATGGATCATAAGAGGTCATTCTATTGCACAGATAAAAGACTGATAACAATCTTGGCAAAACAGCACTTCAGAGGAGGATTTATAGCTTTTTTTAATAGCACTTAAAGGACATAAAATTAGCTGTAAACTATTCTTTTTTGGCAGCTTAATGAGACAGACAGAGGGGTTCTGAACACTTAGTGTTTTAAAGGGGCAAGGTATTTGACAGAAGCCCGGTTTCGGACCAGTTACATTTAATAAAATAAGATCATGCAGTAAATTTAGAAACATTTATTTGGGTGTTAATAAAGTCTGCTTCAGAAAGAGGCAGTAGAACAGTCCTTTACAGAAGGGTTATTTGGAGTGCAAAGGACTGAATGGCATCAAAAGGAACACTTATCATTCAATCCAGAATCCATTACATTGGCGTCTGAATCTAATAAAGAAGGAGACTTCAGCAAAGCAGCATCAACAAGGTTTTTTGTTGGGGGGAACATTTGTGATGATTAATTTGAGATACAGTACCTGTTCTAACTGTAACAATTCTGTGTTAGAAGGGAAAATGGCAACGGTTTATATTTAAAGGTGGACATACAGTAATTAATGTTCATAATGGTGAGGTAAGAATTTCTAAAACTGTTGCAGCCAAGCGGACAAAACTGACTTGTGTCCCTTTTGATAAGCGCACTGTGCTGGGTGCTGTACAATAACATATTCTGGTTGTGTCCTCTAAGACAATGGTTTCCCTGGTGCATCTTAGTCTGTTTGAAGGGCGTTGAGTTGCCCAAGGCACGAGTGCAGCTCTCACAAGTGTTCTCCTTAAAGTTATAAAACAAGAAATTGTCCAATGATAAGGTAATGCTTGGATTTATGAATCGGACAATACGATACTGATTTACGTAAGTTATTCTGTTAACTTGTTTTACATTTTATAACGTGCTGCTGGGTACTGTGATACACGCTCAGGTTAGTACTGTGTGCTTTTTTAACTATATTAAATTGAGATCCGGATCCTTCAAAAACCTATGTGCAACCCTTCTTGATGAGGTGCTTGAGTTATGATATTAGGTTAAGTTTTGGCTTTGCTTGCTAAAGCTTCATACTCCGCCTCATGCTGTGGCATTACTGTGGGGCTGTGCAGCTTCAAAAATGTATGGCTGGCACTAATGAACTTTTGTAGGTCCCACTTGAGTTTTTCGTTGTGGTCGGATATTGAAATCGATGGCAGAAGAACAGTTAGAAATGTTGTTTCTTGCCCGAGTTCCAAATGCTATTTTGGAATATTCAGGAGCAAAGTCTGTGAGGAGAATGAACATCGTAGCGATCACTGAGTAGTGTAGTGAAGCTGTGAATGAGGAAGATTCCCCAAATGGAAAATGTGTACAGTGTACACTACAGTGGCCTTAGAAAGTGTCTGGCACTGTACTGACACATACAGGCCTAGCTATCCTTGTTCATTTATAAATACCCTTTAGTACTGTGCATTTCTGTATATGTATATACAAAATACAGAAAATATAATGTTTTATTTAGAACCACGGTGTTTACCTTATAGATACACTTATGTTTTTTTCTGATTTAGTATTTTGATTCCTGGTTTACAAACTATGATTATTTCTGCTTAAATAATATGCATGTATTACTGTACTAAAGCCAAAAAAAATGGAATGCTGGCTGTATTTGAACAAATACAAAGTAACAAAGCTGTCAATTATACACTTGCTGAGAGCAATATACCATTCCTTCTCTCTATTAATCTATACAAATACACTAACCATTAAATACAGTTATCTTTGATGTAGTAGAAAGTAATATGATAGCACAATAGTCTTACATTAAAGAATGTGTAATTGCTGTAGTAGGTGCACATTATGTCAGTTGCTTTAAGAATAATCAGTTGAGGGGTGAGGGGAGGGTATGCTGGGATTTTTACAGTAGGAAAGTGTAAGAATTCCACATATGCAAGCAAAAAAAAACGAAATTCCCCCGACGGTTCATAGAAATGTGTTCAAGTCGCAAGTACAGTAGCTTTTAAATGTACAGTGTCTGGGTTGACAGCCTCTGCAGTGAGCTGTGTAGTCAGACATCTGCAGCGTTACTTGCAACAGCCTGTCAGGGTGCCAAGTCCTAGGAGAGAGAGAGAAAAAAAAACCAAAGGGTGGGAAAGGGTTGTAATTACCTCTCTGTGGTCCCCTGTGGGGCTTGTTTGAATAAATAATTACACTTTTCAGTCAGGATATACGAGCCCATTAAAAGCCCTCAAAGGAACGAGAGGGAAAGGGAGGAGCAGGCGGAGCTGGAGACAGCCAGCTGAAATTAAAGGGTGGAAGGAGTTGTGACACACCGACCAGAAGTGATAATCACAACTAATAATAACAATAATAATCAAACACAGCAGAACAGGTCTGTTCAGGTTTAATTCTGCAAGGCAGAATTATTTCAGGGCTTCAGTTTACCGTGCGGTTCATTCGTTTCTTGACGACTTTTCCAGTGTTTTCCCCCATTTGCATTATCACTAAGATGTTGGCCAATTCTGCATTGTGACAAAGATGCAACCCACAGAAATAATGCCTTGTGTGGCAGTCACTCATTGGAAAGTGGTACTATCGCAGTGCAGTATCTGATGTCAACTGGCCAGCCCTCCGTGTGCTCTGTAGCAGCTCCTTTCAAAGGTGTTGAGTCGTGCTCTGATTGGCACTGTGTGTGCCTAGTGCAGAACCACAAGTCTGACAATGGTGGATTAATTCTTGATCATTGTCACACCTTCTCTTTGCATCCTCTAATCCCATTTCCACTCTGCCACAGTGTCTGCCTTCTCTGGATTCAGAGTTCAAGTACAACACTGGAAGATCTGAAGTTAACTAATATGTGAAACTTATTTACACCCAAAAAAACAAAGCAATTGTATTGGGGTTTTTTGGACATGGCCACTTTATCTACTGAGCCAGTGTTTAGTAGGGAATTCTTAAGACCATATGTTATAGCATATGGATCCTATTATGATACAAGGCTCTTTTTTTTTTAAATATTGTGGTCACGTGACCTCCATATAATTGACCCCCCACTGTGTTGAAAGATGTTCGTGACAGCCAGGGGCAGTTCTTTGGAGTAAAACTATGCATTTTATTTATTATTCTGCCCACATTGCTGTTATACCATTTCACTCCTGCATTGACGCTGAGCCATTCATGGTATCTCAGAGATATTTTTTTCCTTCAGTGTTCATCTGTTCTTGACTGCGGGATGTGTGACTCTTTCCTTGGTCATTGGATTTTTGTGAATCAGAAGCCCAGCACTAATGCTGTTTAACTCATTAATAGCAGCCAATTGCTCGTGGGCAGTGTGACTTGGAAAGAAAGTTAACTTTTTGGGGAAGTTGTCCCGGTCTTTTTGACACAACTTGAAAAGGATTGTAAAGTTCAAGTTCAAGTTCAGTGTCATTGCCTGAAAATCTTATAAAACAGTATATAGTGCAAGATTTCCTTTTTACATCTGTGTAATGTACATTGTAAATTCAGCAAGATATCTATGAAATGCAAGCTTACAATTAAAACAGTGAGGATAAAGGATGGTGATCAATTTCATTGTGTGGATGTACTGGTCTCCTGATGTCTATTGTATGTACAGTATAACAGTATTTCTGTTCTAGTGAAGAACCATCTCAACCTTCAACACAGTACAATGTCTGTTAGTCATTAGATGGAAACTATTATACAAAGTATTTTTCTCAGACCAGTCAAAATTCTTCATTACCATGATCAGGGACTGATCCATTCCTAAATTTAATACACCGTCTTCAACTAGCGTTTTCATTGGAACCTGAAAGGAGTACATTAAGAATAATTTAGAGCTTTATTTTTTAAATCCACTTTGAAGAATGCTGAAGAGCATAAGGGGGAGTCTAGTTAATGGGCCTTAAAATGATATTTTGCTTTTATATTACACCTTGTTTTTTTACAATGTTTAAATCTATTTTATTATCAACCAACAGCAGCATGTGGATAGATAAAATAATGTTCGTTGACTTTGTGGATAAGGAACAAAAAACGGGCATGAATCAAAACTGAGACTGTCAAAAAAGATGGTAAATCCAGTACAAAAATGAGGATGAGGGTAAAAAACAACATAGAAAAGCAATAGAATATGAGAAATAAAATTAAGTCAGATGTGTTTAAAAAGCATATAACCTAAGCAGCAGCTTTTGCTGATCCTGCAAATAGGAGGGCCAGTTTGTAGCCCTGCAAGAACCAGGGAAACCCTTAGGAGTGGAAGGATTCCAAGAGGTGAGAGTTTCAGGCTTGCAAAGGAGCTCCATCAATCAGAAGAACAGGCATAGGGAGTGAGGCTTTCTCCTGGTGCTGTGAGTAAGTCTGCTCACTAATTGGCCATCTATCTTCCAGAGCCTGCAGTTTTCTCTGGCTAGCACATACCTGCTGTCCCCTGGTGAACCACGCAGAGTCCGGCCTGCTTCTGTCAGCGCGTGGAAGCACTGCTTTGTTAGACGCCCGCCACACCATCAAATACCTTTTCATACTGTTAATAATTCTTGGTCCTTGAACCGATTTTGTCTCACACTCATGAGTGCTTAAATAAATCAAGTTAAAATGGCATTCTTTGGTTTAGATTGCGTCTTTTTTTTGTTCATGAATATGAGATTCATTTTAACCCTTTTTCATTCAATATGTAAAAAGAAATTCTGGGGTGAGCAACCCATTTGAAATAAACCCAATACGTGTTTATTTGTAATGTGCAGGCTCACACTAGTCCAGCTAGAAATAACCAAGCCTGGACCGTGCTGAAACTGCAGGTGTCATAATAAAGGAACCATGCCCTGCTTAGCAATAAATTTCATTTGCTAGCTTTACTTTAATTTCATTCTTCAAATAGGGATAAATACATCCTGCACTTTCAAGTCTTATGCCTGTAATCTTTGCAGAGTTTGAGGTTTCATTACTTAGGCCTTGATATGGTGATACTGTACAATAGGAGTTGTGTATCTTATTTATTACTAGCTTTGTCTGCGTTTAGAATTATTTCAGAACAGTAAATTAAAAAATGCTAAACATTTTATCCAATCCTTTGGAATAGAGCTGAACAATTATCAAAGCATGAAAGTATTTTGCTTGGACTCTTATTGGACAACTAGAGAATGACATGAGCAATATCAACTTGATTTTGATTTTACTGTGTTCTAGAAAATATATCACTGTTTTGGAATCATTTCACGGAAGAGCAACCAGATACATTCCAGGACTTAAGGGAATGTCTTGAACTGATAAGCTAAAGGAAATGCACTTTTTTCATCCTCAACGCAGATGATTACGAACAGACCTAATCCCAGTCTTTAAAATGTTTAAAAGTACTCACAAAGCCAACCAGGTGAAATTTGTCAGAATAAAGTGGAAACCATGTAAAAGTGCACTGAAAACTGTGAACACGAGGCACTCCTTTACTCAAAGTATTTTCACAACCTGTTCTCATATTCTGGGAATACCAGATCACTTCCTTGGGTAGTTGAGAGTGAACCAGTATGATCACTTGCCTCATGCAACCTAGCTTTCCATCTCCAGTGTTGTCTCCATCAATTGAGTGTACAGAAAGTCCTCCCACCTTTACACCTGTTATCCAAAACAATAATGTCTGCTCTAATAACATTCTCTGTGTTACCCCCAACCTCTACTTTTCTGCTTATCAGACATGAAAAGGCTGCACCTGTTTAGCTTTTCAGCAGCCCAGCTTGCCCAGGTCATGCAGTGAAACACAAGCACAAGTCCTTGGTTCTTGTTGTGTTTTCTGCTGAAAGTGTCTCTCCAGAAATGTGTGATAGGAAGATATGGATGCAACAGACCTTTCTTAAGTGGAATTATAACAAGTCAGGATGAGTGAAGAGGTTCCCAACGTCCCAGACATGTTCGGCTTCAGTGTTTGTTGACGTTGCTGATATTAAACTCTGAGTGAAGTTAGAAACCTTGTTTTTTTTTTTTCTTTTGACACTGCCTTGTCATTTGAAGTGCATGTCAGAAAAATCATAAGGCTTCATCCATCTAGGTACCATTCCAGTCTGGTGCTGAAATATTAATACATGCCCTTATTTAAATCAGATTAGACCACTATAATGTTTTACTGAGGTGTCAGAATTATGTGACTTGTTTGCTAACTAACAAATTGCTCTCCCTCAGCACTTTACTCCCATTCTCCGAAAATAGTCCTTGCTCCCTGTGACATTTAGAGTGGATGTAAAGGTTCTCCTGCTTCCACATAAGACAATGAACAGTGTAGCTCCAGGTTATTTTACAGGTTTATTGCATGAATATAATTCAGGTCTTACTCTGAGATCTGATTTTTCAATCTTTTTACTCTGCCAAACACCAGGTTCCACATAGTGGATGATAGAACCTTCTCATATGCAACATCACATCTTGGTGGACCTCACTGCCCAGATCTGTTAGAGAGTCAGAGATTTTTAAAACTTGCTTAAAGACCACTGTAGCTTTTCACTCTAGCATTAGTTTTACTCTTTGTTTTTCTAGCTTCATTTGCCATGTGTTTTAACTTTTGCCTTTTGCTATATGTTTTACAGGGATGTTCTGCTTTAAAAGGATGAAAGATGGTGGGGAAATATTCCCCCTTCTCAAACTTATCTCGTTTTGGGTTCAGTTGAGTCAGGTCATCTTTAAAGGGAATGTTTGTATTGTAGTGGGTAGGAAGAAATTGCTAAAGCTGCTTGTCCCTTTATTAGAACATTTGGCAATTTTAAAGACATTTATCATTTGAAACTTTGCAGCAAACCTGTCAGCTTTTGTTTCATCTTCTGGGGGAATGGAATGTTATTCCTGTAATAGCCAAGAAACATTGCTTTGTATTAACAAGCCTGGAAGTGTTCTCCAGTGACTTGTTATACCTGTTGCTTTAGGTCTGAGGTTCACATCCTGCAGAACACTACGAACTCTTCTTTCTGTGATGTTGTCTCCAGCACACACATAATCAGCTCAGCAAATAAACAAACAGCCTGGTTAACAAGCAGTCTACCAATTTCACACTTGACTGGTTTCCAAATAAGTTTTATGGGCTCATGAAAAGTAGCAATTTAAACAGGGTGCCTTTTCTTTGATGTCAGAGCCTGGCTGCTGGTTTACCAATTTCACAGCAATGATCCTAAACTGAGGCTGCTCTAAGTTCAGATCAATTAATTCAGACTTGAAACATGCTCTGGGGCTGCTTTTGTTTATGGCCTATGAACAGCTGCTTCTTTTATCCCTAATTTAAAAATAGATAAAAATGCAGGGGCAGACTTGGGAAAGCTGTGAAGTAGTATGAAGAATTAAATACTAGGTCAATTGTTATAACCTTTAGATTATGTTCAGAAATGCATGCTGTACTACACAGTGAGACTTCCCAGCACTCGTTACCTAAGTGACCGATAGGACCTTTCTGAGCATCTGCAGTCCACTAACTTAAGACTGCCTTTATCCAGTGTTTGTCAGTTTCACTGACAGCCATAACCTTTGCAGTTCTGATGTTCATGTAATCTTGGACTTCTTGCATTACCTAAATGGGTTACAGAGCACAGTGTAACCCGGCTCTCTCGTCATTCAGGTGTGGAGAACCAGTGGTTCATTTAACTGGTTCTGCATGCAGATGTGTCCTGATAATACGCTAGCACATTGCCCCTGTACTTGCAGTTGATACTGACCCCACTGATGTGCAAAATCAGCATAGCAAGTGACAAGCACAGAGACCTCTCCCTCCTGCCTGCTTTGCTCTACGATGCAGAGCTGTCTGGACTTCTTGCTCAGCCTGTCACCAGACTGGTGCACCCCTCCCATTCCTGTACCGCTCTGGAGCGTCTTGGCAGAGTGTCTCATTTTTATTTTTTTCGGCCTTCATTTGAAATAAATAATAGAAAATGTGTCAGACAGTGGAGGGTTGCCTGAGATTCTTTTCCCCTTCTGCTTTGGTGTTTGGAGAAAAGAAATGATGACCCTTTGTGGCAGGGCAGGGGAATGTAATAAATCCACATTGCTCCGCTGGAGAGAGGAGCAGACACCGGGAGGCAGGGTGATTCATCATCCAGCGATAGAAGGATGGCTCCGTCTGGGTTGTGCTGTTGATACCAGGTAGCTGTTGCTGATTAGTACAAGTGGTATGTGCGAGAAAGGGAGAGACACAGAGAGTGCCCACTTCTTACTTTACTATTTATGAGTTTCTCTGTGCACAGAGTCCATTCAGGAGCTGGGCTTTCCTATCCTGGTGCTTGAGAACTTGGTGTCTAATAGCTTTTGTCCCAGCTGTACTCTCAATTACTTTTTCACCCTTGATTGAATTAATGTTTCACTTACTTCATGTTGACCTTTTATTTATTTTTTTGCTGCTTAAATGTTGTAGACTGCATGATACATTTCAGTCGTTCGAAGTATGTCAGGTGTTACAGAGTCACTTGAAAAATCTCTTGGCGGTTTCAGAACTCTGAACAATTAGAAGGGTCTATTGAGAAAATTATTAGTGCATTTCAAGGTTCAATAGAGAGTGCAGACACTAACACCAAGAGTATAGTTAATGCCGTGAGTTCTGTTTAAAACCTACGCAAGATGCCCTCCAGGGTCGATATCATGCATCTAGCAGCAGTGTGGCATGTGGAGAGGTCGTGCACAGGCATAGTTAGGGCTTTGGACTTCTAACTGGAAAGATGTGCGTTCAGCTCCCAGGTGGAGATAGGGTTGTTGTACAAAGTCGTTTTCCCAGTTTGGTAGAGGAACATGAGCTGTAGAAGCAGGTGCCTAAATGTGCATGTAAGAAAATATGCTTTAACTTATACAGTATAAGTAACTTTAGATAGGTTGCATCAGCCAAATAAATTCATTATTAAATTCAAAATGTGTTTTTTGTTGGGAGATGTTAACAATATTGGTGTGCAGGAACAGGGGGTGTCACAGGAATGCAAGTTTGCAACACATTGTATGTTTTATGCACCTAAACTGCATCAGCATTTTATTCATTTGAAATATGCTTTATGTTTGCTATATCTAGTATGTATTATGATGCAAACAAAACTGTAATTACCTGAATGGTGAATGGCTGTACCAATGTAATTTCAGAACTTGCCTACATATGAGAAACATTATACAAGTAATATGTGAAGCTGGATACTACAGTATTGCATTAACGTTTTTAAGATACTGCATTAATTTTCTGGAGAAGTAATGCTTGTAGAAATTTTACCTGACATCGTGTGGCAGTGGTTTATGTTGTTGTATTCAAATTAGAGGTTTCTGTCCCAAGGCATGGGTTGGTTTTCGCAGCTTCAATTAGTTTTTGATTTTGACGACAGTGGAGTGTATCCGAAGGCTTGTGACTTGGGTAAGTGGCAAAAAAGGTATAGTCTGCAAAATTCGACTTTTTAGATCATTTTATTATACTAGTTGGAGATAAAATCAATACTAATAACTGACTTAATTGTAATCATTCCATGGGGTTTAATTAAATTAGAAGTTGCGATTAAATTAGAAGTGTTTTTTCTGTAAGTGAAATCCATGCGAAACCCATTTTTGTCTTATGATATGGAATATTAACAATGAGACTGAAGCAAATGAAAAACATGAATTGTTCTGCAAGATTTTCCAAGCATTATACAGTAAATCCAAGTAATTCCTAGGAGTGTAAATTCACTGAAATGTCCTTGGCTCACACTGTAATTTTGCTCTGGTCTGCAGAAGATTGAAAGTGAGGATTTTGACACAGCAGTAAAGAAGCTTGTTAGTTTCAGTGTGCACTGTAGCACAGCAACCCTGGAGCAAATCTACATCCAAGGAACAGCAACAGATGAAGGGATAAAAATGTATTTGAAAACCCAAAAGGAAGGCCACAATTAGCCTATTGTAAGTTTACAACAACATCAGGGTTTTCCCTATGTCATATTTTTTACATTTCATTAGCAATAGTGAAGAATGAAGTCACTCAGTGAAATACACATACTGTATATAGCCACTGACACTGTTTTCATTTTTGAGATGATTGTACAGTATTTGCTGAGTACAGTTATACATGTAAAAAGCGTATTTTTCATACATTCAATTTTCCTTGCATTTTATTTTTTGTGTGTATAATCCTAAATCATGTTTAACGCTCAATTAGTAAGATGACAACAGTGACTAATTGGGCTTATTTTAAACCAAGTGGCAGACCAAACATCGGGATAGAACAGAACCAAATTGATTGAGAAACTTAATCCAAATCCAAATTATAAATGAGTTTTTACACAATGAGAACCGTATTCAGTTTTCATTTTTTCTGTTCTTCTTAAAAAATGAAAAAAAGTGAATGTGATGTTAATGGATCTTTCAGAAGCTGTTACTGCCTAACTCTTGATGAATGCAGTCTTCTTTTTCTTCCAATGATGGGAGACTTGTATTACACTAATTAGGGAAGAAAATAAATTAAGTCTACAATCATTGCACGCCTTTGGTTCCCTGGTAGCAAACTGCAGAAAACACACTGCATGGCCTAGGAATGTCATTTCTCTATTCCAATCATTGCCGGCATAATGACAAACGGATAGATTCAGGCAGAGTAGCAGTAATTACTCAAGGTTTATTTTTCACTGGATAATTCAACTAGTATTGAATGTTCTGTCCTGTTCCAAGTAAAGGTTTGCCAACAGTAAAGTTCTATACATGCACCTGACGCTCTGTTAATGTATTATAGAGTAGAGAAGAATCAGCTGGGTGCCAATTAAGTGCCATTTACTGTAGGTGACTGGACATGACTTTTCTTTGCATTGTCTGTCATCTTTCCTGGGGTTTTCTGATTTTTCTTAATGTTTACCAAGTGTACCTTGCAAATGCTGGCGTTTGCATTAATGTTTCAAGTGACTTTCATTCGTGGAGGAATACTACAGAGTGGACAAGTAAACCAAACAAAAAAAGACAGACATGGATATGTAGTTATTCGATATTAAAAAAAAACATTTAAAACAACAAGATTTAATAAATGGAGTTTTAAATGATTGTCTCCCCATCATCTGCCATTTATTCTGTCACTAAAATACAGAAAAACCTTTGGGATCCTCACAGTTAACTCTTAAGATCATGTATTTACAATAAATAAGGGTAAATGACCAGGTTTCTACTCTTTCACCAGTTTGAAATTTAACATATCTGTTGTCATATGCTGAACAGTTTGTTTTTAATGCAAGTATACTATATAGCAGCTTTAATATGAGACTCCTTTGAGAAGCTTGGCTTTGAATGGGGTTTCTGTGCCAGAAATGTTCACTGAAAGCTTAATTGCATTTGCATAAGACTTGGATAAGTGACAGAATGAACCAGATTGAAATGCAATTTCTATTTTTAATGTGTGTGGTGGTGAACAATCAGGATAAAGGTATGTCCAGGTCATGAAGTAAGCTATGCAAGAGTGCTGAACATTGATTGCCATTTTTGAAGATTAAGGTCTAGGCTACACAAATGAAGATATGATGATGATACACTGTGCTGTACAAAGGGTTACTTTTTTAATTTGTTTTGGTTTTACCCTGTTGTGGACAACAAAGCAGTCATTCAAGTCTGTTTTGTGCTAGTTACATAACTGCAGCAATTTCTCATAGATGAAAGATTTTGAAGAGCAACTTTAATACACCTGAAATCATCTGTAATCAATTGTGGAGATTCACAATGCCAGATCTTTAGTGTTAAAAGTGGCTGATGTATTTTGAGGGGTGATAAAATCCTATAATCTTTTGGGATGTAATTTCACATTTATCAAGCAACATAAAAAGGGTGCCACTCTTTTGATGATGGATGTGAGAGAGGCAGAGCATTAGAACTCTGGTTTTACTAGAGATCTGGCAAATAAGCTTCTGAAAATTGGCCAAGTACTACAGCATAAGTAACTACAGAATATATTTTCCTTCGGTGCAGAAGTTCACCTTCAATAACAGCTTCTGTGTGTTTGGATTGCCTTTACCACAAGATCTTAAACTTAATTCTGAAATAAACAGTGTTTTCATATCAAACCAAATTGGCTGTGTGCTGTTGAAAGCTGGTGAGTCACAAAGGAAAGAAAGGATTTTAGTGTCATACAATAGTGACAGAAAAAAAATATTTAAAAAATCAAAGCCTTCCTGCAGGAGAAGATGCTACAAAGCATCCCATTAAAGTGCTGAATAACTATAATCAGTTACTGGGAGAATACAGTTGGAGGCGTCTGCCTATCACTCAGCTGTGTTTTAACAGAAGAGTTGCCAAAACCTTATCACCGTCTTGTCAGATTGCTCTTGTTTTATCCAAACACTTGTGACAGTCTTTGGGGTTTTGTTGAGCCTGTAGGTTAGATGATTCTCCTTTTTATTTCTTTTTGGCTGAAGAACACGAAGAATTAAAAACTATTATTACTTTTTTTTCCCTCTTTCTGGGTCTTGAAACTCAAAGCCTTGGGGATTTTCCACAGTCTTTCAGAGGGATGACACTGGGCGAGAGAACAAACACTTTGAAGGTTGTGAACTGCTATTGGGATTTCTTGCAGGAATCTGGTGCTGGATGTCGTGGTGCTAGCTGAAGAATATTGATTCCAATAAGTTGGCCATAGATCCTTATTCCAGAGAAAGAGGTCCACTCTGCAGTTTATTGTTGTTTTGTTTTTTAATGAGAGAAAAGGCTGATTTGTATGTTTTTTTCTTTGAGTGCAATAGTCTGAATGTATGTTACATACTATGACACATCACACTTCCAACAAAGGTCAGAAAGAAAAAGGTTTCATGAGCAGTGTGAAATCGTTGATGACAGGTTGGTGTGGAATGTTGGTCATGCTTTGTGCAGTAAGAGGCTTATTATTGAGCTTTTGTCCTTCAATGATAAAGGATCTTGCCCTGTTTAAATTTGTTTGGGGACCTTTAAGACTAAACTAGGCTCATGATACAACAAATGGCCAGGGTTTATTGGGGAGGTCAGGTCAAGTCACTACACCTAGGAAGAAAACTCATCCTTGGTCAAAGGTTAAAGGACACATATGTAGAGATCTGTCTTGAAAATTGGAATTGTGCTAAATACAGTGATACATCTTTAAAGACCTCTGTTGGCATTGACAGAAAAAACAATATATATCCAGATCAAAGTTCTGCCATGTATTAATGTCAGTTGAAGAATATTAATTTTATTTTTTTGTATTAAAGGAATTGAAACATAGTACAGTGCACCTTTCCCAAACATGATTTGGTATTGAATCCTTCATTCTGTTCGTGATTAGACAATGATTTAAAATACATTCTGAGCTTTGAAATATTTGTGTTATAGGGAGAAAATAATACACCCACAGTGGCACGAACCTTCAGTAATAATCAACATACCATATAACCCATAACCTATACGATTCATTTATTTTGTTGTGAAAACTGTCTATTCTTAGTTTGTTTGAATTCTGAGGGAGGATGAATTTTAGCATGTTTAGACAAGTTTTTCTGACATGTTTATCTTAAACATGTCTGTTTCAAAATATTTATAGAGTGATCATGGAATATAGAGGTCAGTGTTATGCATACTGTATCACCAGGCTGTCAGAATTTCTTGCTTACATTACTGTGTTGCAGCAGGTCTGTTGAACTAATTACGTTTCCCCTCTGTAGTTGAATTGATTGTGTACAGTACCAAACTGGGATTTTGACTCGTGGTAACCTTTTCCTTCATTCTTTTCAGAAATGCTAATGGATTCAACAACTGCAACAGCAGAGTTGGGCTGGACAGTCTATCCATCAACAGGGGTGAGTATAACCATGGCTTTTCCTTTTATTTGCAACAAACAGCAGCAATGTTAACACTAGCCAGGTAAGTGATTGTGCTGAGCTCCACTGAGGCTTAATAGTAGTGAATAATAATAATATAATAATAATTGCTAACACTTATATAGCGCTTTTCTGGACACTCCACTCAAAGCGCTTTACAGGTAATGGGGACTCCCCTCCACCACCACCAATGTGCAGCATCCACCTGGATGATGCGACGGCAGCCATAGTGCGCCAGAACGCTCACCACACATCAGCTATCAGTGGGGAGGAGAGCAGAGTAATGTAGCCAATTCATAGAGGGGGATTATTAGGAGGCCATGATTAGTAAGGGCCAATTGGAAATTTTGGCCAGGACACCGGGGTTACACCCCTACTCTTTTCGAGAAGCGCCCTGGGATTTTTAATGACCACAGAGAGTCAGGACCTCGGTTTTACGTCTCATCCGAAGGACGGCGCCTGTTTACAGTATAGTGTCCCCGTCACTATACTGGGGCATTAGGACCCACATGGACTGCAGGGTGAGCGCCCCCCGCTGGCCCCACTAACACCTCTTCCAGCAGCAACCTTAGTTTTTCCCAGGAGGTCTCCTATCCAGGTACTGACCAGGCTCACACCTGCTTAGCTTCAGTGGGTTGCCAGTTGTGAGTTGCAGGGTGATATGGCTGCTGGCAATGTGGACAGCATACTAAGAACTAACCTTTTGGATACTGTGTACTGTAATAGCGTGTTGTTTTTAACATTGGGTGTGTGCAGTGTTGTAGTGTTTGTCAATTCACATATTTGAAATTACTCTCCATAAAAGCATCCCTGTAATTTAAATCATAAAATAATACAGTATTTCCCTTGCCAACTCTTTCAAATGACAAACATATGCTTTAAGAGCATGAAACCATGGTAGTCAAATGGTAGTCAAAAGAAAGATAGTATGCTAGTGACAACTAAGAAAGCAAACAATATTTACCTTTGTTTCTGGCATATTTTGTAGTCAGAATATTTGTACATTTTAATATTAATCGTAAAATATACAATATTAATATTGTATATTAATAACCTTTTCAAAACACAACATATGCACGTTTATTTTAAAACATTGGCCAGCCATTTTAAAGTTTTCATTTTGGTTTTCCCCGTTGGGGATGTGCATTGGATGTTGAAAGGCCAAAGGTCACTGAGTCTTCCTCTGCTCTAATAGAGCAGAATCCACTCCACCTGACGTTAATGGGTGGGCACAGATGTGTTCACCATGTCATCCAATACAGCAAAGAAAAGAAAATCATTTATCCTCTTTGGTCCTGACTTCTTTCTGAAATTCATTTTATAAAATAAACCATTTTCCAGCTTGGAGGTTTGAGCTACTAAATCATTTACTTTTAACCCATTTTACACTAATACTTTTGTATTTATCTTTTCTTTGAAGGATGCATACTTGTCTGAAATACATGAGGTTGTATAGACTACTACTAGCTTAGAGAGATACATACTCTATACTGTACATGCAGATCCACTTTGAAGAAAACATTAAGAACGGATAGGGAACCTTGGAAATCAAAATTAGATTGAGAAAAACTAAATCTACTAACAGATGTGACTTGTACGAAAATCTGTACATAGTATGATAATGTACTGTAGCTCCCAAGGTCTTTGTACCCAGGAGGTTCAGTTATTGGATCTACTGTAAATGCTTCATATGGCCGAGAGAGAGAAATATTTCCATAGAGATAGAAAGTGGTAAAACTCCCAAGTAGCACAACAAAGATTTTAAATAAAAAATGATATTGTGATTTGTAAATGAGACACTCACATTTCACATGTAGTTACCCCTCTTAGGTTTTTAGCTGTGGAATACTATATAGGATATATTGTGTTCTTGCTTTACATTCCTCAGGAGTATTTTTTTCCACAGTTTGCATCACTGTAATAATTCGGGCATACTGGAGCAGAGTTTGCAGACATGCTATGTTACCAGCAGTTTTGTTTGTGAAAAGAGAAGAGGTATTTATGAATACCTACTGGTATTAAAGAAGTGTTTTCACAAGGCCCTGTGATCCAGACATGGGTTTTTTTTTATATTATGTAGATATGGTTCATTGTTGCCTAGTCACTTTATCAGAGAGTATAAGTAAAGGTCTCTGACCTACTCTTTTTATTATTTCTGCAATCATGTCTTTCCTGGTGATGATCCTTTAATTAACCAGTATTATATAATATGCATAAAAACCTATTTGAAAATAGTGTGATGTTTAAATCATGGTAATGGAAAAGGAACAGTATCAAATTAAAGTTATACTGGGCTTTGGGTATCTTTCTGTAGAGCCAGGAGGGTGTGTTGAACTAGCTTGATAAGCTGTCCATCTTAATTTTACTGCACAAATATGCCTTTATGGACAGACTAGCCCCTAATTCTCTAAAGCTTTTATTACAGAGCGATTACAGACGTGTGTCTACCAGGTTTGATGATGATTGATGCAGGGACACTTAATGGAAGTGTTTAATGGTTTTATTGCCTGGATTTATTAAGGTTATTAAATAGAGAAGTGGTGTACATATAGAAGAGAAAGCATGACAGGACACCACTCAAATATTTAGTTGTTTATGTCATGTCTAATTAACAGATAGAAGCATGGCCTTAAACATGACATGGCAACAAATGTCTGGAGTTAAATGCCTGGAGCTTTTTTTTGTTGAAGAAAAAATCTAAACGTTTCGGTTAAAGTAATGTTTTAAAACCATATTGCAACTGTCTGTTTTATGATGGCATTTAGCTGTATAAATAGTGCTTTTGACCAGTTCCTAATTAGATTCAATTTCTTGTAAATGTTTAGCAAAAAATTAGTGTTTTTAGAAGCTTTACAGACAGCCAGTATTTCAAGAAAACACATGAATGTATGAATCCTGTTACTTATAGGAGTCAACACCTTTTAAAATGTCAACATCAGTTTATTCAACTCCATCAGCTTCCAAACATACTGCCAGGTCCTGCTTATAGACCAGAAACGTGCCAAATAAGCCCTAATGGGCCTAGACTAAAATTAAAACCTTCTACTAAATGTGGTTATTTTGACTCTGGAATCAGGACCCTTGGCTTGGTTAGATAACATTTTTGCAGGGACAGTTGCATGTGCCACTTATTTGGTAATGATCTTTGTTTATCCATCCAGTCATGTTGTGCATGTTATAAAGGAACATATTTTCTAAATTATTTAGAACTGGAGATTATTTACAGCGATTTAGTGATGATTTGGCACAAGCCTGAGGAAGAGCACCTGTGTCCTGTGTCGTCTTCGCAACAGTAGACTTTATGCATGCTTCAAATTTTTCTGAGCAAAGCAACCCAATTATTATTTTACAAAATAGTCACTATCCTCACAGATGCATGTGAATAAATTGTTGAAATTTGGGATTTGTATGAAAATGAACTCTACCATTTATCCATCAACAGATCAATTGTATGTTTTGGTCAAGATTTGACTATAAAAGCACATCTCCTATCTTCAAGCAAATTCTTTTTCTGGAAGTAGAACCTGTTAGTACAATAAAGGTTAGAGTTAAATGATTCAATAGGTTAACTGAATGACTCCTGTGCTACACGGTAATTTAATCATTTATAGTGCTAGCCCGGACCTTACATTAAATTAATATAAAAAACCTAGACAGTCATCCTGTGTAATACGTGGTGGAACAACTATAAAGAACTGATAGATAATACAGTACATGTGAATTACTCTCCAATACAGCTAAAACTATAATTTCAAGTAAGGACACTTTCCTTGTACAGTGCATGACAGCCCAGAGCAACAAAAATCGTTTAAAAGCAGACTTGCTTGGAGTTGACTTTCGATAACCAAAATGATATTATCTGTAAACTCTTCTTCATTTAAAAGAAAAACTATAAGAGTTTGTCAACTGTGCCACTAATACTGGAAGCAATTCTGAAATGTGATCAATGTAAAATCTTAGGATGTGTGTTAACAGAAGGATTCTGCTTTTTGTATCCATTCTGGGAGCAGTACTACAGAAGAGTGAATCTATTAAATCCCCCTTTACCACACAGCCGAAATCCCTCTATAAGCAGTATTGCAGCATGACTAGACTTTTCCCTGTGTTTTCAGAAAATCCTTCCTGTATTTTCTTGAAGTTGCTTAATTGTCTCTCGCCTTCCCTCAGGAAATGGGTCCATAGAGGTCTTCAAAGAGGTCTCCAGCTCATGCATTATTGGCATTGAGAAGAACCCCAATAGAATTTGATTTAGAAATAAAAAGCAAAACCCTTGTAGTGTTTGTAAGTGTCTAGGAGTTGCACTTTTGCCATCTCTCTTGCTTCAGCAAATGAATGTTTCTTGCAGCATTGACAGTACAGGAGTTAATGAATCCTATTTTCTTCTGTTCAGATCACTGGATAAGATTTTAACGATGTCACTTTCAGATAAATTCACTAACTTTTGGTACTACTGCTGTGGAGGCTGTTAATTCAGCCTTGTACTGTACATGTGCTATAGAATGCATCTGATACGGAATTATGCTATATTTTGTACAATGTAATAATTAAAAGTCTGGCTAAAGTCAGAGAATCATTTTTTTCTTATATTCAGATTGCATACGACAATTTTATCCATCCTTTTTGATTATAAAAAAGTTTTAAAATAAAATAATAGAAACTGTTTTCCGATATGAAGATGGCCATTGTCTTGACAAATATGTGGGCGGCCATGTATTTCAAAGGGAGTATATACTACCTAATCTTTTTAACACTATTTTGGAGAGCATGACACTAATGGTCAGGTAGTATCTTTGCATACTGCTACAGTTAACAAGCAAGGTACAAGAGAGGGCAGGCTGATGTTTTGTGTGCACAGCTCTCTGAGTACAATGTTAGCACAAAAGCAGTCAATTGCTTTGATGGCAGCAGTGAGAGACATATGGTGAAGAGTGAAATGGTCAACAACATAGCCTTGATACAGGATCTCAGAAAATTAAGATTGAAGAGATGATAGGCAGAGAGGCCTTAATTTCCAGATACAAAGACTGGATGAGTTTCATCCTTTGTGTAATTTTCTGACTATGTGTTACACAGAATGGGGCCCACTTACCAAAACAATACTAAGATTATTTTTCTCTTCTTCCAATTAAACACGTCACTAAGAATTTTAATGACGCACATTTGGCAGTAGCCAGTATTTCAAATAACTGTGCAGGTGTTGAGTGTGACACAGCTATGCAATACCAGTAGACATCCCTTTCCGGAAACACTGCTTTGTCAGATGATGCACCAGGGAGCTACTACACTGTCATGCAGTAGAAAACTTAATTTCATTATTGGTTTCTACTGTAATGACTGTGTTTTGAGGTAAGAAAAGTGAGCACACATTGCTGGTGTGAGGTGATGACTGGGAATTATAACTCATATTAACAGCTTTGCTTGAGTAAGCTCTGTAAAGCTATGGTGTGTGTTTGATTAATTTAACTGTAAATAATCTCTCTGTAGTATAATTTTGTATGTAGCTAATGCTTTCTTGAGTGTGTGATCAATGTGACATTGTGACATAATCATGCTTATTGAATTACCCCCTTGCCTAGCATTGCATTATGTGGCATACTCATACTCAGTGAATACCTCTCTCTTAAAGTGTTGTAGTTGTTAGGCTGCAGTTCAGTTTTGCCATTCATATTATTTTTTACTGGTGTGGAGCAAGTAATTTTGCATAGCGCATTCTGGTGTACAAATTGTGACATATCAATTAAACGATATATTCTAAAAATCTGTGTCTTTATTTAAGAAAAGTGAATAAGACAGGGACTGAAGAGTTAATGAATAATTGATCTGAGTTTTCTAGCTTCCAGTTAACAATCATTAGAAAGTAATGTTGGTATGTATCGGTAAAGATAATTAATGTAGATCATTTGTCAGTGTGGGTAATTATAATTGCAGTTGACCACAATTGTCACTGCGTGCTTTTGCAATTCTGGAGTGGAAATTCGTAGGCTTGGCAGCACGTTCTTTTTTCATGGCTGGGAACTGGAGAGAGAGAAGGCTGTCTGCTATCAGACATGCTGCTCAAACTTGCCGTCTTTTGTCCTATGTCCCCTCAGGGAAGATTGTGTAACTCAGACAGTTTTCCCAGAACTGCAAATTGGACAACTTGCCCTAGGGAGCTTTTAATGTTGTCTGTTGTAAAAGAATTATTTATTTACTGAAATCACTTCTGGAATGCTTCTTCCTCAGCTCTTATATGTTGACACCTTTCTAATTAATAAACTCTCGACAAGACGTAAAATATGCAGTTTTTTTATATTATAAATTCTCTTAATCTTCCAAAGCAAGAACCATATAAGGAGCAAGTGGACATCTATTTGCATATAAATCAGTGTGGGAATATCCAGAAAGGGGACTGATTATGTCTCGTTTTATTTTGAGACTATGAATCCAGGCTTAACCAGATTTTCTCTGCTTCTTTATGCTTTTTGCTCTGAATTCCAGGCAGTTTTTGAGGTTGTAAATCTCAATTCTGTATATAACGTCTTCACAGTTGCATGACCAGATCTGATCAATTCATGCCAGGAGCCATATCACCCTGCAACTCACAACTGGTAGCCCATTGAAGCTCAGCAGGTGTGAGCCTGGTCTGTACCTGGATGGGAGACCTGCTGGGAAAAACTTAAGGTTGCTGCTGGAAGAGGTGTTAGTGGGGCCAGCAGGGGACGCTTACCTTGTGGATAGTGAGGGGGAACACTATACTGTAAAGTTAAGGTGCTGTCCTTCGAATGAGACATAAAACCAAGGTCCTGTGGTCATCCCAGGGCATTTCTCGAAAAGAATAGGGGTGTTACCCTGGCGTCCTGTCCAAATTTCCCATTGGCCCTTACCGATCATGGCCTTCTAATAATCCCCATCTATGAATTGGCTTAATTATTCTGTTCTCCTCCCCACTGATAGCTGATGTGTGGTGAGCATTCAGGTGCACTATGGCTGCCATCGCATCATCCAGGTGGGGCTGCACATTGGTGGTGGTGGAGGGGATCCCCATTACCTATAAAGCGCTTTGAGTGGAGTGTCCAGAAAAATGCTATGTAAGTGTAAGCAATTAATTCAATTGAAGGATGCCAGGGCAGGTTATGGGAGACATTGTGGGACTCCAGTAAGGGAAAAACATCAATCCATCCATCCATCATCCATCTATATTCTAACCAGTACAGGTCTTGAGGAAGCTGAATCCTATCCCAGCAAGTGATGGGTGTAAGGCAGGAGGCAGGATACAACTGGATGGGACACCAGTCCATTGCAGGGCAGGCACAGACCTAAACATGCACACACTCACACCTGGGCCAGTTTTCACAGAAGCCAATTGACCTACCAGCATGTCCTTGTACTGTGGGAGGAAATTGGAGCATCCAGAGGAAACTCACATGAACATGTTGAGAGTGTACAAACTTGACACAGATGGCACCCCAGGAGTTGTACGTAGGGCCTTAGCACTGTAAGGCAGCAATGCTAGCCACAGCACCACTGTGCCACCCAGAAAAAAAATAATTTCAGTTAAAATTACAAGGGCTGTGTCACCCCTTATACAGTGCCTTGCAAAAGTATTCGGCCCCCTTGAACTTTTCAACCTTTTGCCACATTTCAGGCTTCAAACATAAAGATATAATTTTTTTATTTTATGTGAAGAATCACCAACAAGTGGGACACAATTGTGAAGTGGAACGAAATCTATTGGATTTTTGAAACTTTTTTAACTAATAAAAAAATGAAAAGTGGGGCGTGCAAAATTATTCGGCCCCTTTACTTTCAGTGCAGCAAACTCACTCCAGAAGTTCAGCGAGGATCTCTGAATGATCCAATGTTGTCCTAAATGACTGATGGTGATAAATAGAATCCACCTGTGTGTAATCAAGTCTCTGTATAAATGCACCTGCTCTGTGATAGTCTCAAGGTTCTGTTGAAAGCGCAGAGAGCATCATGAAGACCAAGGAACACACCAGGCAGGTCCGTAATACTGTTGTGGAGAAGTTTAAAGCCGGATTTGGATACAAAAAGATTTCCCAAGCTTCAAACATCCCAAGGAGCACTGTGCAAGCGATCATCTTGAAATGGAAGGAGTATCAGACCACTGCAAATCTACCAAGACCTGGCCGTCCCTCTAAACTTTCAGCTCAGACAAGGAGAAGACTGATCAGAGATGCAGCCAAGAGGCCCATGATCACTCTGGATGAACTGCAGAGAACTACAGCTGAGGTGGGAGAGTCTGTCCATAGGACAACAATCAGTCTTACACTGCACAAATCTGGCCTTTATGGAAGAGTGGCAAGAAGAAAGCCATTTCTCAAAGATATCCATAAAAAGTCTCGTCTAAAGTTTGCCACAAGCCACCTGGGAGACACCCCAAACATGTGGAAGAAGGTGCTCTGGTCAGATGAAACCAAAATCGAACTTTTTGGCCACAATGCAAAACGATATGTTTGGCGTAAAAGCAACACAGCTCATCACCCTCAACACACCATCCCCACTGTCAAACATGGTGGTGGCATCATCATGGTTTGGGCCTGCTTTTCTTCAGCAGGGACAGGGAAGATGGTTAAAATTGAGGGGAAGATGGATGCAGCCAAATACAGGACCATTCTGGATGAAAACCTGTTGGAGTCTGCAAAAGACCTGAAACTGGGACGGAGATTTATCTTCCAACAAGACAATGATCCCAAACATACAGCACAATCTACAAAGGAATGGTTCACAAATAAACGTATCCAGGTGTTTGAATGGCCAAGTCAAAGTCCAGACCTGAATCCAATCGAGAATCTGTGGAAAGAGCTGAAAACTGCTGTTCACAAACGCTCTCCATCCAACCTCACTGAGCTCGAGCTGTTTTGCAAGGAAGAATGGGCAAGAATTTCAGTCTCTCGATGTGCAAAACTGATAGAGACATACCCCAAGCGACTTGCAGCTGTAATCGCAGCAAAAGGTGGCTCTACAAAGTATTAACGCAAGGGGGCCGAATAATTTTGCACGCCCCACTTTTCATTTTTTTATTAGTTAAAAAAGTTTCAAAAATCCAATAGATTTCGTTCCACTTCACAATTGTGTCCCACTTGTTGGTGATTCTTCACATAAAATAAAAAATTTATATCTTTATGTTTGAAGCCTGAAATGTGGCAAAAGGTTGAAAAGTTCAAGGGGGCCGAATACTTTCGCAAGGCACTGTATCTCCATGTTCAGTCACATTTATAATAATATATATTCTACAATTAGTTGTATCTGAAACGAGCTAGTGTGCTACGGTCATGTTTGATACTAATTATATCTCTTTATAAAGGAGCACTGAGTTGACCTAGAACAAATAGTGACAGGAACAGTGTATTATTATATAATTATATTATTAACATATTATTGACATAATATTGACATAAGACCAACACCATTGTATGGTTAGCATACAAACAATTCCCACATAAATAAATTAAAACATAACATTATGCTGAAGCACCCTACTAATTACTAAGAAAAATTAATCAAAATGATATATCATATTTTTTGCTGGATTATGCAGCTTCCAGCATTGCCTTCTGCTTAAGTTATGCGAGTGTCGAATTCTTGGCATTTCTTTCCACAGTTGGCCTAAATCTGAATTTCACGTTTAACAAAACCCATATAGCCCTGGTTCCATTGGAAAGTCCACGTTCCAGTCATTCAGAACAGTCTTACACCGGAAGAGTTGGTGGCCAAGATGTTTGAACAAAAGAGGCTAGAGTGATCACATTTGATGTTCTTCTCCCTGTCACTAAAATTGTCCATGACAGGCAGTTGTTGCGATTTCTTTGAGGCTGTCAAACCAACACAAAACTCATCATAAAGTCTAGTCTAGTCTAGCATGCAGCTGGAGAGCTGTAGTTGCTTCACGCAGCTCAGTGAAGCTGAACTCCTTAAGTGCTTAAGCATGTCAATCACTAAATGAAATTCTCATCAGAAAACTCAAACCTCTTGGCCAAATATCTTGAAACATGCTGATAGAATGCTAAAAAGTCATCTTCGCTTGCTGCTGCCTGCGGTGTGGGAAATTGCTTCAGCAAAGCACTTCTCTCAAAAAACAAAGAAAGGATTCATCTTACAGGATCTTGTTCAGTTCACAGCCAGTTAGCTCCTTTCCTTCAACATTGAGCACAACATCACAGAAGAGTTTCAGTGTAGTCTTTTGGAAAGATGTATGCAATAGCTCTCGTGGCACTGCTGGACCATCCTTGTCATTTCCATTATATGTCTGCAGTAATCTCGGTGACAGAAAGTAACACTAGGTGGCCAGCAATTGTTGAGCCTCCTTACAGGTGGCCACCTTGCCGAGACGTGTTTGCAGTGTAATTGTCATCCACACAGTTAAGAACAGTTTTCAGCTTATGAACCTGTTTAGCTGCTGCTGAGAAATAATTAAAAATTTAGTGACAGTGCTCTCATCATCGGGAGCTATCACTGTTGGTTGTGTAGGCAGAAAGCATTTCCAAATGAAAGTCGTTTCCTTGTAGCCCTGCAGTAATGTGAATAAGACTCTTGACATTGACTTGGCAAATGACTTTTCATCATGGTAGTCATAAAAGTTAAACAGCTTCTTTTTTCAGACCATGCTCATGTTTTGCAATATGAGGTAAAGCGTTGGAAGTGATGATCACTGCACATTTTGTGTAACCACATGACATTTTTCTTGTTATGCCAGAATCTGGAAACATGGTGAGGTAGAAATATTGCATTGTGTGGTAAAAACAGGTCACCACAGCAGCGGTAACTTTGTCATGTATGCTATATTTTGGTCACAAAAAAAAGTGAGTTATGAATTTGTTTCTTTTTGAAATGCATGTTTTGCTCTTTTTGTATATTTCTAACCATGGAAATATACCCAGCATAACTGAGAAGGGTGGGAAAATGCTAACATCCCAATAGTCAACACATGATGAGTCAATTTCAGATGTTTCTGCACCAATCTATCAAAACAGTATCAGTGGATGCCCATGTCCATACATTGTGGCTCAGTGTTTGACTCAGCTGAGTTCTTAGTCCTGAAACAATTGTGAACATGTAATTCTACCAAATCAAAAACATGAGGACTATTACCAAAGGTCTGTTTTTTCAGACCTGTGCCTTAGCATAAACTATAGAAAGAATATGTGTACTAGCAGTCAGGACATCTGAACAGGCTTCGCTGAAGTGGTCAAATTCCAGACCGAGGGGTAGTTTTGAAAACCACAACAGTACACTAAAGCGCTCTATTCTCAGCCATCACTTCAACATGTACTCTGAACCTTGATGAGGAGCACTAAAACATTCCATTAGTGCCTCTTCAGCACTGTCAAGAAGCAGGTGAAAAAATAAATGTGCCTTTAGAATAACAGTTTGAACTCGCCAGCACTGGTGAATCATTAGTGTGGTCCTTCACACAGCACACTCTGATGTTTCTAAAATAGTCTTTCCTTCCTTATAATCGGTATCCTAGGTCTTAATGGAGGCTGAGAGGAGAAACCAAGTGTGACACAACAGCAAAACTGTTCAATATTTAAACCGAATTCAGCAATAATTTAAAGATTACAAAAACAAGTCCTGCACTTCATAGCTTTTGATCCGGTCTTGTAATTCACAACCTGTAGTCTGATACTTACTCTGCCAGCAAAAGAGTGATTGATTTATTTATATTTCACTGTAACCCAAAGCTATTGTGAACAATAAAACACCAGAACAGTTTTCCTAGAGCACTATGTTAATTACATTTTAGCCAGACTGTGTACTCTGTCATCCCAAGCAATAGGGTAAAGACTCTTTTCCTATATCTTCTTTTATTCAATAGCTGTATTTAAGTCCCACTTAGAAATAAGTGCATCTTTCCTATATTATACAGTACAGCATTTCCAATTTCTTCTAAAAACATTTCATATATATGAATGCTTTTGAATCTTCTGGTAGGCAATCAATACATTCCCAGTTGTGAAGAAAAAAGAAAACTAAGAATGTTGTCTTCGGTTTGTTGAGGGTTTTGAGGAAAATTCAATATTCTGGACAGTGGGAGCTGCATTGCACTGGCTGTTTGTAGTTGTTCAAGGACCTCAGGAAATGAGGCCTCAAGCTATGAAGAGTAGACTGCCTGTTAATTCAGTGGAAAAAAGACATACTATGATCAGAATTAATTCACACTGTTTTATAAAGCAAGGTGTTGGCAAAGGTTGTGGGTGTGCTAACATCTTCATTCTTTAAGTAAACTAGTTTGAAAAATTGGTTTCCAAAGAGCACTGCAGCATGTAAAGAATTGCCAACAAACACCTGCTGCAATACAACTTTGCAGTTTGCTTTCTGCTGTATTATTTAGTGAGCTATTCTCCACTTCAGCCCAGTGATGTTGAGTCTCTTATGACACTGGTTATATAGACACGACAGTCTGTGCTCTTATCGTTACTTATTCATTGAATTAATGAAAAGAGTTTCTCTTGAGGTCAAATCTAGTGTCCAAAGGTAGTGGCAGCTGGAGTCCCGAACTTTGGGAACTTAACAAAGCCAATTCAAGGTCATTGCACTTCCAGGCTGTGTTAAAGCCATCATTAAGGAAAGAAAGAGCCTGGAGTTAAATCCAGCCAACTCTTTCCTTCCGCATCAAGAAATATCTACCAGTCCCCCCCAGTTCCACCACCCCCTCTAACCCACATCCCCACCATTGCACCACAACTTAAAACACATGACCTTGCCAGGGTGTCAAATTAACAGAAACAAACTGTGAAAATGAAGACGTTTCTTCTAATTTCACACTTTGCACTTGATTGGGGGCCCCTTATTATCCCCCATTTGGTTCCCTCCACTGGCTCTCATGAAAGGGTGTCAGGAAAGCTGTGGCATGACAAAAGGGGCCCTCTATCAAAAGACATTTGTTTGGGCTTTCCCCTCTCTCTGCCTTTCATTAGTCCTGCACTTCTTTTCCCTTTCTTTTAATTTGATCTGTCAAAGGCATTGGTTTCATTGGGATAAATGGACATCACATGTAGTGTCCCCCTCCCCAACCCTTACCCCACCAATCCCTGAAAAAGGGTTCTTTTTTGTGGCACGGTGACCCTAATAACTTCTTACTCACCCTGTCAGGGTCCCTGTTCAAGTAAACCATCATCCAACTCCCCCATCTGAGACCGATACAGTCCTGAGATGGTCATCCATAACCCTGACACTTTCAGATGCACAGTCTAATAATACTTATAGGATACAGCACATCTGAAGACTGATATTGAAATACTATAAGTAGATCAAACTCTGCAACCATTTCATTTGTGGTCCCTTTATCCAATATTATTTGAATCATCGAGAATGTACAATATGTTGCAAACGAGATATTCAACAATTTGGCATGCTGAGCTTTACTGCAAAGCTCTTACTACGATATTGGAGGTTTCTTTTTTTCCATCATACATAATAAAGCTTAAAAACATACTTTAAAACATGCACACATACAGTACCTACAGAACAACAACTGTGAATCACTGAATTGCCTGATTTAATTAGTCTTCCATTGCCAGAGCACCCTATTGCTTTCCTTTACAGAAAATACTTGGGACATAGAATAAAAAAATAGACAATAAAAATGCTCTAATTAATCAAAGAAAATCTGTTATTTTTATGTTCTTAATTGGAGATTGGCTTTCCTGCTCTCCTGTCAAAACCCTAGTTAAGTGGGGATTAATTTGAAGAATTATGTCAGCTGTGAAGTGAGGAGTGAAGATTGGCAATTGGGTTGGAGAAGGAGCTAGTAGGGGCGTGTCTGGGAGAATCACATGTACTCCACTTTGTTCGTGTGCTCAGAAAGCAGGGGGGCAGGTTTGGGAGGTGCCCCAGACCCTGAGGTCAAGGTTAAGACTAATCCAGTGGTTGGCTTTTACCACTGAGGACTTTTCACATAACTCCGAGCCAGTAGGACTAGTATTTTTGCCTTTAACAACTGGAGATTTTCAAAGCCCAAGTGAAGAGATCTCTTGAAGCCTAGCCTTCCTGTATCTGAATTTGCCTCCAGTGCATAGCATAAATTAATGATTCATCAAGAGGGAGATATTTGACCAATATTTGGTCATTTGATCCAATAATCATAATTTCTTGATAAACATACTTGTTTTAATAGGATAGTTAAAATGTGTATAAAATATTATTTGAAGGAAATATTTTTTCTTAGAAGTTCTTACAGCCTAAAAACAATCAAGCTAGCAAATCTTACAAATACTGGAGTTAATTATTATCCTTTTTTGTGTTCAGAAATTTCTTAATTAGTAAACATCAAAGGAACTATACTTGTAATATCAAAGGCACTATACTAGATTAGAAAATAAGGACCTCTACTGTATCTTACACAGCACATGAAGCATTCTTTTTTTACTACTTTACTAAAAACAGCTTTGCTTTAATGAAAACAATGCAAAAACTTTGTATACTTGGAAAACAAGCCAACCGAATGCAGTTCACACTGTGAGCCATCTGAAAGCCTAGTGTGTGTAGTTTTAGCTGAGTGCTTCCAGTGCTGGGTTGCACAGATGCTGAGTGTTTTAGTCTTTAGGGAAATTAAGGCAAGCCACATTGATGCCAAAATAAAGCTGCCAAATTAATTTTCCTTATCATTTCTTACCTAACATTCCTTGTAATAAGGTTTTGGGAAAATAGCTTATTAATGGAACAGCTCACGTCTTAGCCTTCTTTGGATTTCAAAATCCAGAATCCTTACGAGCTTAAGAACTGCAAAAAACATTCCAGGAAAAGAGGTTCCAAGAGCACGAAACTGGTTCCAGAAAACATGAGAGGTATGAACACAGCTAAGCACTTCTGTTTGAAAGGCCCGATCTCTTCACTCACTTGTTCGTCTTTATTTGCTCCACAGTGGGAGGAGGTCAGTGGCTATGATGAGAACATGAACACCATCCGCACCTACCAGGTGTGCAACGTCTTCGAGACTAACCAGAACAACTGGGTGCGCACCAAGTACATTAGGCGGCGGGGCGCCCAGCGCATCCACGTCGAGATGAAGTTCTCGGTGCGTGACTGCAGCAGCATCCCCAATGTGCCGGGCTCCTGCAAAGAGACTTTCAACCTCTACTACTATGAGTCCGACACGGACTCGGTCAGCAAGTCGTCACCTGCCTGGATGGAGAACCCATGGATCAAGGTGGACACTATTGCGGCAGATGAGAGCTTCTCCCAGGTGGATCTGGGGGGCCGAGTGATGAAGATCAATACGGAGGTGAGGAGTTTTGGGCCCGTCTCGCGCAATGGCTTCTACCTGGCCTTCCAGGACTATGGGGGCTGTATGTCTCTGATCGCCGTCAAGGTCTTCTACCGCAAATGTCCCCGGGTCATCCAGAACGGGGCCATCTTCCAAGAGACTCTTTCTGGTGCCGAGAGCACCTCCCTGGTGACAGCGCGGGGGACCTGTGTGCCCAACGCAGAGGAAGTGGATGTTCCCATCAAGCTCTACTGCAATGGTGATGGCGAGTGGATGGTGCCCATCGGGAAGTGTATGTGCAAGGCTGGGCATGAGGCTGTGGAGAACGGCACAGTGTGCAAAGGTAAGGACTACCTCTTGTGAAAGATGTGAAAGCTGAGTCGTATTGACTGTATTTATAGAGGTCCACAAATAATTTAAAATCAGTTATTGCCAGGTTTGAGCAATTGATCTAATTTTGCTTATTACCAAATCAGAAGTAGAATAATTTTAAGATCGTTCTTAAAGATTATTTTAGTCCTTTGCTAACAAGCCCTATTTTCTTCTTGATGCAAAGTGAATCTGTGCTTCCTTTGAAAGTGACAACATTTATCGCCTAGCCTCAGCCAAATACGTTTTTTATGGCATCTATTAATTTTGTAACTCAATTTCAAACATTAAGGAACAAGTCTGAAAGTGAAGATGTTTGCTAATAAGCTTCAGATTAGATTTCACTGTGATGGAGAACATGAGGACTCTCTTATGGGTTAAAGACCCTCGAGCTGAACTCATCCTTCATCCTTTGTTTGCAGCTTTTACTATGTCAGACTCATGTTAGGCTCTTGATACACTTTATATGCAAACTATGAGATTTAATATTAAACAGACAATTTGTGTGAAAGTGTGTAGAGACTGTAACGCACTGGACCAGGAACAGAGACATGTGGCAGGTGGCGATATGACCTTATGCGGTGATCTTCATAGTCAGGCCAGCACTTAATATGATGCTTGAAATTCCTCCACTTACAGCACATGGAAAGCCTTTTTCTTCTGCTATATATATGAAAAAAATTATTCTATAATTTCCTTTTGTTGAAGATTACAGGTATTTTGAGTAGACATTACCTCAATGTTGTCTTTAAATAACTAAGTATTCATAATGGTAAGATCTTTGAAAGCATTCTATGAGATTAAATTTACTTAATAATTTACGGTGTTTGACCTCTTAGTTTTTGGCAGTTGATCACACGATACCATAATAGCTGCAAGCTTTTATTTTTTGCCATTGTACAATAATTTATTACATATCATATTCTACAGTGTAGAGATGTAATTGTACACTCTTCTTCGATTCCAACTTGAAAAGAAACTTTTTTCCTATGTTGAGAAGCATAATGTCAGCTCATGATATAACAAAGACCCTTATTATTCTGTAAAAACATTTAGAATAAAGCATACCAGGTCCATCTTTTTTTCAGGTGTGTATCAGATAGACGCCCTTGAGAAAAATCAGAGACTCTTCTGTTTTTGATAGTCGGAAAAGTCATACTTTTTTTTTAATATATGTGCTAAAAATGTACTATATTCTTGGTAATACAGAAACAAGCTGGGTGTCACTTTAGCCTGGTATGAGACTTTGTTTTCTAGTGTGGAAGCTCTCCAGGCTAATGACTTTCAATAGGCCCTTCTGGTTGGAATCAAAGTATTCTCTTACACACACCGCCTAAAGCAAAGAGCTCTGTTCTCAGATAGGAGCTGGACGAGGGCCTTTTTTCATAGAGCTCAGACAAATAGGCTTCCCTTGGTACATTGTGCTAAAACAAGCTGGTTGATGTCATTGTGCCTGAGGGGAAATTAAAAGAAATGCATATCCAAATACTGATACCCAGTGTACAGGTTACAATAGGCAACAAATGTGTCAGAATAAATTCGGGCTCTCCCCTTCAGCACTCTTTTGTAATTCCAGTAATGTCCGAGCCCCACATGTTGGATTTGAGAGTGTTCCTTTCTTCTGAAAAGCTCCAGGAGCTGCTTTGACATGCCTGGCTCAGGCCTCGACAGCTTTGAGGGGCAGGTACAGTATGTGGAAGGAACACACGGGCAGGCTGCGTGCGCTGCTCGGCTGGCAGCCCCGCAGAAAACAACGGCAGTTATTGTTCTGCCAGCCGCAACCAGGCCGTCCCTCCCCGTCTCCAGACGGCCTCAGAGACAGTGCTCTTGCTAATAAGACTGACGAATGAAACACCTACCTTTGTCCTAAAATGGTTCTGCTTTTCAGTCAGGCTGGTACATAACATCCCGTTTCATAATCACTGGCATGATTATACGGTGATTTTCTCCCACTCCTCTGGAGGATGTGAAGTAGAAAAGCCTTTGGTGATGACAGGAGTGGGTGGCTCACTTAGAGCGATACAGTTACTGACACCTAACAGGAAGGGGCAGCGTCTCTCATTAACTGACACAGCTCACTTTTTCAATTATGTGCTTTGAGAGGACATATAATTTGAATTATTTGATTATTTTTAAGATATTTTACATTTCAGGTTGGCTAGTTTGTAATGTACAGTCAGCCTCTTTGGAATCGTCGTTTGTTTTCAACATTAAAGGGGAACTACAATCCCAATTTCTCAGACCAGTTATTAAATCTCGGTATCAAAATAATTTAATTCATGGTGTTGCAAAGTTTTACGAATTTCAAATTAAGCACTAAGTCCTGTACTTTGTGAAAGGACTGGAGAGTCTCCATGTTGTCAAAAACCCCTGGTCTCACCATGAGCAAGAGTGACAGGTGAAGATGTCCTTCCCGCTCAGTAGTCACTGAAATGAGAGGACAAGTACAGGATGTGCAGCAAAGATTTCACTGAAGAAATGTTCCAATGTAATCTGCATGCAGAGTTGACAAGTAAGTTTGACTTATCAGCCAAACCATCTCAAAGTCGAGAGCAATCATTCTATTGGATTAAAAAAGATGTATTCAGATCTCTTGTTTAGAGTTTATAGGGCTGCTTCACCTTACTGGAAGTTTGGTCGCCTCGTTCTGAATCACAGAATATGGTACTGCTCATGCCTGGAAATTAAGTCTACTTTGTGATGTAAATTGCAGGTTTTACATGTTATTTCTAACCCCTTAATAGACAAATAGCATTGCAGTTCCCTTTAAAAACTGCTATTCCTGTGCTGCAATCATACTCCCCAGACCTGCCTGCCCATCATTTGACTTTTGACTCCCTGCAAAGTGAGAGAGACCACTCAACTGGATAAACTTGACGTATCTCAGACATCTGCCTTTTGGAAAGCTACGGTCTGGGCTGTAGGGTGCGATGAGTGACTATTTCTCCCAGTTGAGCCTGTCAGGAGCCCCATTTGTGATTTAGTCTTTGTGTATTTCCATATCAATGCACAAAACTGTGCTTTAGAAATTATATACTGTAGTTTCAGGTTCTTTGTGGTTTTGTTTGTTTTCTAACAGGAGTTTGTATTTAATGCTTTTAACAGAGAAAAAGTAACAGAAGCACAAATTAAACAAATACTATAAAGAAACCTTGTGTGACAATATGAAAAAAGCTGCAGGTGGTATAGACTAGGAGAGACTTTGACTTTGTGTTGGGAAAACGTCATTGTTAAATCTCTTATTTCTTTTATTCAATACAGTTTCCACACAGTGGTAAATTAAAATAAAAACAAAAAGTGGCATGACTTGCACTTCATTGGGTGATGGCACGATTTCATCACAAATATCATCATGTCAGAAATGTGCTTGTTTGCCACAGTAGTTGTCTTACTGGAACACCATTTATGTTTTTTTAGTCGTTTAGCATTTTACAATGTTAACGTGAATGCCATTGTCATGTTTGCAAAGTGCTCTAGCTTTGAAAGAATACATATAAACACTCTGTTATAGTGCCGCAGTTAAAGTTTCATGAGTAAGGTGCATTATCTGAAAGAGGTTTAAAACAAATGCAGTTGAATGAAGTGTAAGGGTCTCGACTCTTGGGGATAGAGTGGTCTTTTATTAGGACATATAGCAGAGGACATGGCAAATAGATGAAAAGCAAGTGTAGAATAAGGAAAACCAGATACTCACTGTTTCAGCTTTATCTTATAGGCATCCTTCGAGCCTGTTTCATATTTAACCCTGTCATCCAGCTGTTATTGGTTATGTGAAGAAATAAGCACTAATTCCATGGTGTTTTTCAAACCTCACCTTGACATAAGCATGCATGACATTGTGTTACTGGTTGTGAGTACTAGTTCACTCCTGCTACATTTGCCTTGTTTTGTTAGTTCTGTTACATTTGCATTTGAATCTACTAACAGTGCACTCTCAATCAGCTCTCACCATAGCAGTATCAGTATATCAATATGAGCCACTACACAGTGAGAAAACCGCAAATTTAACAATATTATAGCCAAAGGAAAGCAATGCAAAAAAATATTAAAATGTCATTTTTCAAAATGCTTCCCAGACAAACATATAATTATGCCTGTGTAAATTAAAACATTTGACAGGGTTTCTTGATTCAACTTTCTTGAACCCAGAGTTTCTTGAAGTATAAAATGGGGCTTATCATAATATCTTCAATTGGCAGTTACATTAAGACTTAAAATTGTGTTTTGTTTGAGCTTGCCTCATTTTGAGCTTATTTGTGTTACGAATTCTAGGCTGTTTTCCCAGTAAATTAAACAAATATTTTCTTTAATGTTCTGTCTCAAATGGAAGTCTTCTTTTTAATGCTAATTTTAAATTGTGGAAATTTAACATTGAAAACATCAAAAATGTGCTTTAGAAATTTTAGGCTAAGCCACTTACCTTAGGAAATGGAAGCTGGGTTAATGATAAGAATTTCCTTGCAGCACATTATACATGTGCTTTTTATTTTTCAAACATTGCAGTTCCTATTTAAGCATCTCATTGTTTGAACACAGGGCCTAGTATGATCAGCCATATCAAACAGAATGTTTTACATTCCCGCCTGAGGAACTGTATAGCTTTGATTTTGAAATTATTGATGGACAGCATGGTGGTGTATTGGTTGATACTGCTATTGCTCCAGAGTATTAGCTTCTTATTCTGCATTATTCGTATTCTTATCAGACTTTTGTCTACAATAAACTGGCATCCAGGGCAAGCTATAGCTTTTTGCATCCCTCATCAGGATGAGAAAGTTACTGATATAGGTCTATATCTATAACTTATTTTGCTTTTTTATCTTTCTAATTTTGGATGGCTAGTTATCAGTTAACTCTTACCAGCAAGGGAGGGATGGTAACCATTCCCCCAGAGAACCTGTGCTTTGTAGGAAACATCAGCTGTTTTTCATGCTCTTACTCCCACTTTTTTTGTAGTGTTCTTGAGTATACCCACCCCAGTTATGCACCACTACTCAGGGAATCCCAGAGGAACTGCTTATCTTGATAAGGTCCTGGGAAGCTGATAGCTCATTCATCCTACCTTGGTGAATCACCCTTCACTTTTTACTTTTTTATCAAGAAAAGGCCACTCCACTCCATCCCCTGAAGAATAACCAGAGTTTATTTAAACCTAATCTTAATACTTGAGTCAGGTAGCCTACTCCATGCTCAGAAATTGGTTCATAACCCTATTTGGTGAGACGATATCAAACAATGTACTGGTTCCACACTACATTCCAGTATACAGATTCCAGTCCTTTACAGCTAGGACTGCTTAATATAAAATGTAAAACAGAGTATGTGCTTTGACATGAGACTAAATAAAGTCTTACTGAGTCTAACCAATCCTTGAAGAAAAGAAAGGTGTGATGTGCTTTGCAGGCCCCACACTTTTGATGTGTTAAGAGTGTTGGAATCCACTCAAGAAAAAAACACATCTGGGACCAGGGCGAAGTGCTGCAATGGTAAGAAAAGAAATTAACTTTTACATTCACTGCAGGCTTGATTAATGAGAGGGATGGGTCACCCTGTCTCTTCTTTGCAAATATTAAACCAAGTGCTGGATCTCCCATGTGGAAAGACTCCCTGTGGAAATGCAACACTTTCACGCATTTTTAGTTTAACAATGAGAGATGAGGGACAAGTCGAAAAAACAACATTTAGTGATGTTCATTGGCATGCTGCCATCCTTTTTTCAGAATGCATCAATCTCCACCCCTCAGTCAGTCTCATTCACCATCTAAAGCCACACTAAACAGCACCGAGTCAGATGGGCTATTAATACAGTACATAACATTAGAATGGTTACAAATAAAGAGGAGGGCATTTGACCCATCTAGTCCATTTGGTAGTTATTAGCTAATTGATCCAAGAATCCCATCCAGCCACTTCTTGGATGAAGCTAATGGTTTCAGTTTCGTCAATATGTCTGAGTAGCTTATTCCATGCTCCAACAGCCTTGTGTGGAAAGAGCCGCCTCCTTGTTCTCAGAATTCAGCGCAGTTCCATGTAGTTTCCAGTTGTGACCTCTGGTTCATGTTTCACTGTTCCCAATGAATGAAAGATGCCCACTGGGTTGACTTTGTTAGTGGTTTGAGGATTTGGAACACTTGGATCAACTCCCCTACTAGTCTTCCCTGACTGACACTCAAAAGGTTCGGCTCTTACAGTCTGTCAGTGCAGGACATTCCTCTAAGCCCTGGAATGTATCTGGTTGCTCTTCTCTGGACCATTTCCAGAGACAGTTTGTAATGTGTTGAGTCAAACTGAAGCCCACAAAATAATACTCTTCCGTTATGATGTAGTTTTGTATAACATTGTAGTTATATAGACAGCAAAGAAACAGTGATACAAAATAATATCACAACAGGGTAACTCTGTGGATCTGTAACTAATAATTTATAATTAATTGTTAAATGACAAGATTTAGATTATGCCGAGAAGTCGAGAAGATGACCAGCCAGATATTTGAATGAATTTTAATTTTCAGATTTATTGATCGGTTCCTCAAAAAATGGATTTAAGTAATTTGTGAGGTGAATGTCTCATGGAATCTACGAAAAAATCTATCCTCTCAAACCCAGCAGAACAGAAACTTTTTTACAGCTTATCCTCAACTAATGTGTTTTTTTTTGTCGTTGTTTTGAAGTTCTTTCTATTGCTCCAGTATCTAAGTTTCAGAAAAGCTTGTTGGATAATGAGGTGTTTGACATTTTTATAGAATATTGTGGTAAGTATCTGGCTCATGGTAAGGAGGCTGTTTTTGTAAGCAGAACTAGTGAAGTCTTTTGGTGAGAGTTAAAAGCTTCAAAGGTAGAGTGTTTTGGAAAATGTAGTGTAGTGTAAATATCATCTGGAATTTCCTGTCTTGTTACAGTATGTTTTGTGAAAGAATGATATCTACCATGTGTGGCACATGATATGTTGCTGTTTCCCACTTGTTTTATTGATTTAATATTATTTCATGTGAAACAACTTTGTAAATAAGCTTTTTTACTGTCAGTTATACAGTAGTAGGGACTGAGCATTACACCCAGGCTTTATATGTGGAGCACTGATATACATCCTCTAAATCATTTTCCCCTATTCATTTTCCAGATGTTATTTATGGTGAAATAGATAGTTGGCATGGATGATAGCAATCAGAGGAAAGTAAATTAGAGATTTGTGTAGAACCGCATATAAAGTAACAAACAAGCAATAAATTCAAATAATAGAAACACGCAGATTACACTACCCTACCTCTTTTATGGTATATGATGTAAATACTTCTGGGGTACTGGCAAAGTTCTAGTCCAAACTGACTCAACGCAGCAGCCTCAGTTTTCCATAAACCAGTGCTCTCTTCCTTTTGAAAATCTGGCATCATTATAATGTGTACTACAGCTCTACAGTAAGATAATGAGCAACCAAGAGACATACATGGTAATTTCCCAAATGTTTTCCCTTATCCCATATGATGATAAGATTTTGAAATTTCAGGGCCATACAGTAGCCCAATACTGGCAGACCAGGAGCCAAATGATGAATGGAGAAAGATTAGGTGTAATCCCATTGTAAAATGTAGCGATAGATAAAGGGAGTTAGAGGGATTGAGTGAGAAGGTGGGTTTTAGGTACCAGCATGCATGATTACATGGGGAGAGAGGGAGAGCTGCAGCCAGGAAATAATTGTGGCTGTGTTCCCTCAATGACGCTGACAGAATCGAAATTATTAATGCCTTCCCGTCTGGAGAGGTTTAAGGATGGAAATCAGCGCCGCACAGAGAAATCCTCTGCAAACACAAAGCAGATTGTCTCTTTTATTTCCATGGTTTTTATTCCCAGCACTGCTGCTGCTTTAATGAAAATACTAATTGACTAATAGAGGCTGCGGAGGGGCACAGTGGGCAGGAGCACATACAGGATTCTCCCCAGCGTTTTGACAGCAAAATGAGCAGATCCCTTCAAGGGTGTTACCGCACTGTTCATAAAAATTAAGGGATTACGGAGGGCAATATCAATATGTCTTCACATTAGGAGGTTTGAGGAGCCTAACAACAGCATACATTACATTGTAGGAAGTAAGTCTTCAGTACTGGTATTGCAGACTAAACTACATTGTCATCATAGATAAATATTTTTGGAAATGCTACACAGTTCTTCAGCATTACTTAGGCAGAAAATCCATTGACAGTAACCCAGTTTGTTGTGTAAATTTATGATTATTAGGGTCCTTTTAATATGAAGTAGCACCTGGTAAAGGGACATTTGATTTATGCCTTTTAATTAGTCACTAAGGAACCAAATGCATTTGTGTCTAAAATGCTAGAAAGTATACAATACCCTGTGAATGCTCCTTCCTGAAATTTGTTTGGTAATAACCTTTAAAAAAAGAATAGAACCTTTAGTCCCATCCATTTGTCAGTCAGGTTTAAAACTGTCAAAGTCCTGTTTATCATTCTTTGCATTTGTTCTTGTGCTGAACGCCAAGGGCAGTGGAAAAGAGAGGTCATCTCCCCACACCTCCACTTCAATTACACATGCAGGTATAATCCCATTAAGCCTAGTAGCCTGTCCTTCAGTCCATTTTCTTCTGTATTAATATATAATTAGAATACAACCTTTTTGCCTGTAGTTACAAGACATAATTACCACAGGCATAATAAAGAGGTTTTACACCTCCTTCCACTTAGACCACATTTTTTCTCTGGAATTAAAACAACTGTCACTCTGTGCTATCTGACACTGGGCTGTGAAACACAACCTTGCTGGTTAATATAAATGCACAGGGCTTTGGCTGTTCATGGCTTGCGATAGGGAGTGCTTTGCTAAAGTTGAACATCATAATTTGAGGCAAAATAATGAGTGGGCCGCATTTGGCTTTGCTCGCGGTATATCTGGACACAGTGTGGTTTGGCTATCTATCAGGCCTGGATTTTGTTATTCATAGAGGGCAACCCTCAATGAGCTCTTGTCATCTCACTGTTAAAAAATGAAATATGTGCAGTATGGTACTTCCAGGAGTTTTGGAAATTAATTCTTACCCATCAAAATGTGCATGTATCATTAGCTCTCTAGATGCTAAGGGTAACTGCATTTATAAATGAGACCCTGAGGCACATTTTACACACAAAAAAGGTTTTGGGAGTCTAAAGAAACTACTTAGCCGATCTGCCTTGGATGAGAGTCACAGACTATTTATCTACAAACAGGTTAATGTGTTGAATGGGTTGCATAGCCTTGTCTTGTTGGTAATAACTCCTACAGTATGTCCTTAATGATTTATTTTCTTGCACAAACTGGGCTTCCAGGCTTCTTCGCAAAATTTGATGTAACGTTTTTAAATTGGACTTGATGGAAATTTGATTTTAAGTTGAATTTGGTGTAGCTTCCCAATACTGCTGAACGAAAATGCCCCTCATGCAATGCAGAAATCTTTTTCTTTTTACAGAAATTACAGAAATGGGAAACACTTATCCAAAGCGATATATGTTTGTATCCATTTATACAGCTTTCCATTTCACTGAAGCAATGTGAATGAAGTACCTTGCTGATGCTTAGCACATCAGTGTCCCATCTGGTATTTGAATCCACAATCTTCCAGGTATACTGCAACTAAAGAGCTCTGTCCACACCTCCCCCAAACCACTTTTTAAACCTATTTCAAATGCACCAGGTTAGAGTTCACACCTTCACCTGTGTTCTCTCTGTCAGGCACCAACATTATGATCTGTGCTGCTTATCATCCACAAGCAACACAGTCCAGGACTCTCCATTGTCTGGATAAGCTGCACCATATGTGAATAAAAGGGAAGGCTTGTGCTTGCTCTCTTGTGAGAATTCACTATGCTAGGACACGCATTCTAAAGCATTATCATACCTTCGGAATTTTCCACCTTCACCTTCTATGCTTCATCTTATTGTCACTTGCATTTCCAGTGAAATATTGGAGTAAACTTTGAAAGTGTTGACGGGGTAGTTGGCTGGAAAAAGCTCCCTGTGGAAATTTCAGGCTGGAGACCAGGGTGTCTTTGAAGCTTCTGAGGCAGATGAGATCTGGGTTTTGCTTCTTGTCAGAAAGAGGGCACATCTGATTAAACCTGCTGCTCTCCGTGGAGTGCCGGGGAAGGAAAGCCTACCCTTTCATGTTTATCCTTATTTATGTGTTGTTTGCTGTTCATTTTTCAAGAGATTAGGTAAACCTCCGAATCAAGGCTTCTTTCAGCACCTTTGGGGGATCAGCGGTGATGGTGGCTCCTCTGGGGTCTCTGCATAGTCTCACATCACAGCGGATCGTGTAAAACCTGTTTTTATACAGCAATTATTTTTAGGCCGCTCACTTGTTTATCATAGTCTGTGACACACGGGAAAGAATTCAAAATAATTTTGGTCTTTGTAAACAGGAGGCTATTGCCCTACAGTATGTGTCTATTATTGATGTGTGCAGTATATATTTAAAAAGGCTGTGCTAATGGGAGCCCAGCCTTAGGCAGCAAGCTGCAGCGCTGTCCAGAGTACGTTTTGCATTGTGTGTGATGTGAAGGGCTGACAGTACTGGCTAGTGAATCTTGTTAGTGCCTGCCTGTCAGCTCTCACAGCAGGTAAGGTGTGGGGTGAGTTACTCAAGTGTGAAGAGGTTAAGGTAGCAGTGAAGCTTGAATGGAAATGGACGATCCACTTGTGTGTATCATGTACTCCACACATACAGTGCCTTGCAAAAGCATCCTGACCCTTCCTACAGTGTCCCATTTTGTGAATTTGCAAAATGATGCATACACGTTTTAATTCTTCTTTTTTTAAATTTCATTTGGATGCTAAAACTGAAGACTTGAAAGGGTAGGATAGGTTAAAGTAAAAGTCAGCATAAGCTAAAGAGAAAAGAATCACATTTGTTTATTGCATATGTATTCAGACCCGTGAAGCAAGCATGCAACCAATTGCCGCCTCAGATTTTTTTGGGTGCAGTAAGTCTCCCTCCCCACTCACACACCTGTGGCAGATTGTGCAGCTTGATGCAGCTTTTGTTCATTCCTCTTGGCAGACGGCAGGGGATACCCTATGGACAGCAGTTTTCAAATCTTTCAGCAGATGCTCAATAGGATTCACGTTAGGCCTTTCAAAGGGCCACTTTGAGGGCATTCACCTTCTTCATTTTAGTCATTGTATATGTGGCCTTGAGTTTTGGGGTCATTCTCCAACTGAAAGGTTATTTTGTGTTCCAGTTAAGGTCTGAAATAGTTTTTCATTCCAATACTTCATCTAGGTTCTCAGCAGTCTTGACAAACTAACCTCTCTGCGCTGGTGAAAAGGAGAACTTAAACATAATGATGCCACCAGTTGGGATGGTTTGAGTGAGTGATGCACTTTAAGTTTGCATTAGATATAATACTTTGCATTTAGACCAAAATGTTCCACCTTTGCCCTGTCTGATCACAAAACCTTTTGCAACATGTTTTCAGTATCAGTTAGGTGTGGAGTATCCTCTATAATTTTTTTAAAAGTGCTTTTGGCCTCATAATAGCATTTCATTCCTCTTTGCCCAGCTTCTCAGTTTGGAGATACAGCCTGATCTAGACAGTGCCAACAGTATGTGCTTCTTAAGGATCAACTTCACCATGTGCAGAGAGATATGAGGGGTCTTTGAAATGTTTTCATTCACTTCTACTGATTTGCACCTTTAGCAACTTTGTTTTGAAAGCTCCTTTGTTGAACCCTTGATTGAAATTCACTACCTGACTGAGGGTAGGTGTATTTATTCTGAAATTGTGTACAATATTATTGCACACACACAGAAGCCACACAGCTTGAGTTGTTTGTAATGGTAATTTTATGCACCAGATTTTATTTAGGTTTGCATAGCAAAAAGTACAGTATGAGTATCTTTCATGTTATATATTTGTGTATTTCTTTTTTTACTTTGAATATGTGAAGTAAGTTGTATGTTCTATAAACAAAATTAATCACTTCTTTATAGTGTATGCATGCTTTAAAGCAATAGAATGTGAAAAATGTGCACAGTTCTAAATACTTAACTTTTTTAAGACACTATAAAAGGAAAGCATGCATATGAAATCATGCCAATTGTTTGTAATCACCATAAAACAAGTGTCATTTGGTCATTGAAGACTGTGAGACAGTTTTACATGGTCTTAATGGAGGGGGTTGTTATTTTTCTTGGTTTGTCTGTGCTGTCAGCTTTTATAATACCATCTTTAGTCACCTTAAATCGCTGAGCCTATAAACATAATATTAAAGAGATAACCCTGGGACATAAAGCCAGGATTTTAAGTTTCTCAAGATTACTGACGGTGCCAGTGTCATCTGAAACATGTGTGGTCTGGAAAATCCTATTAAGATGAGTGGTTTCTTTTCCAACAGCCTCCAGTTGAACACCGAAGGGGTTAAAAGTCCAAGCAAAGTCACATCACATACTGTATCATTTTAGAAATAAACTGGGAATATATTTCCCTGGATTACAAAGCCTTGCTTTGAAGCTGAGAAAATAGAATGCACTTTTTGTATGCGTGTTGCTTCGTTGTTGGGAATCTTTTGTAATAGAAAGCTAATCCAAAGACAATTATCAGTATTAATCATTATCTTTGTGTGAAACCCTTCTGTCAGCATGAATCAATGGGGTGACATAATTATAAGAACATTAGCTTTTTTTATTTCATGTGATTGTAGAAGCAGGACTTTTGCAAGAAGAAAATGATTAGGAATATGATAAGGTGCCGTGTCTTTTTGCAAAGCAAGAGGAAGACGTGGTTCCTGGTGCAGAAAAGAAAATGAGTGGGCAGGGAGTGGCATGTCTGCCTGTAGTAAACATATTGCAGATATTGTAATGGAATCTAAAATAAGGGGCCTTTCCTCCAACAAAGATCTCTTTCTTGGTGACTTTTTTCTCAATAAAGATAGGTGTTTAAAGATTAAACGGGAGAGAGTAAGAAAAGAGAGAGAGGGAACGTTCCCTACAGCGTTGGTTTGTCAGAAATGGATGCTTCATAGCTCAGTGACATGGTGCGCTAATAACACCACCCTACTCTTTTAGCCCCTTTCTCTTAAAAAGACATGTACTCTGCATCTAAAGCCAGTGGGGGTTTCAAACTGCTCAGGTACTAGAGGAACAACACTCTGATACAGATGACTCTTAGACAAACACAGTGGATGTTTATTTTAATCCAATAGCAGACATTATATGCAGGACAAAATGGAGGATTTTTGTAGCTCATTCAGCCAAGACATTTAATGCAGGTTAACTGTGTTTCAAGGCTGGAAGGTGGTATGTGTTTTTGGGTTGTCTCTTTTAATACTAAACATTTATGGGAAAATGCAGGCTACATGTCAGTTCTTTAATCACTGATGAATATATCTGTTTCTTATGTTTAGAGAGGTTAGTATGTGTTCTGTAATTGAATAATGTATGTTTATAAGCAGCGGTAGTCCTCGAAGGCGGAATTATCCTGTGGTTTGTGATCCACTTGATCTCTTATTTGCCTATTTAATATAATTATTTGTCCTGAAGCTGTTGGACCTCCACTCTCAGGGATCTGGGTTAACCACCATTACTTTTACACATTTCATATATGGAAAATTAAGGGTAACAACCATATTGTTAATGCAAGACCTGTAAGAACATGAACCAACCAGAAAATCAACCAGAGATGTATAAGTGTAAACTGTGTGCTCAATTTCAAATCTTCTGACAGGAAGATTAGGTGGTTTTATCATTGGCTTCATATCACACAGATGCATTCCTGAGAGGATTAATCCTTGTTTACTCTGGCAGATTACTCAATGAGCACAGCAGATGAGTATAAATTAACATATTACAGAGAATTTTTGATTTGATGTTCACCTACCCCAGCACTCATAAAAATCACTTCCATTGGACTTCTAGTCTTCTTTATTAATATACTCCGGAGTGCAGAGTCTTGTTGAAAGCTTGAATCTTTTTGTTCCCATTCAAGCCCATTCCCAGCCATTTTATTGGTTGAAAACAATGTGTTCTAATGAATCGTTCTCAGAATGTACTGTGCACAACACAATGCTCTGGGCCTCGGCATTCTGTTCCTAAGCAACCACCATGAAGCGCACATTAATTACCTTTCTATAAGATGACCATCAGTGTTTTCATTAATTTCAATGCCATGATGCGGAAAAAAAAATCAACTGGAAATAGTGTCTGTATTGCTATACACATCATTTAAATGTCAGGATAATCTTCCATTTGGATTTATATAAATATTAATTTACAGATCCACTTTACTAAGGGAGTAATGAAAGCAGAACAAGTACTCTTAAAGCAGATAGTAAAATATTATTCCTTGCTTAACTGAAACATTGTAAAGTGTCTGGCTTTGTCTGGGGTACCCCTGTTTGCAGCCCAGTTAATGGCAGTAGATATAACAGAATTGCTTCTAGCCTTTGGGAGCCTCTTAGAAAGGCTAAAACTGGAATTTGCAAAGGAACAGGTAAAGGTTTATTCCATGCTGAAAGGTAAGGAAACAAAACATTTTTGGCAAAAGGCCTGTGCATGCTGATGCAGCTCCCTACCTGAACATGTAAAATTCTAATTTACTGTATGTAATTGTGCATTATGCAAGAAATACAGCACATTTAGAAACTATTTTTGCATTAATAAATTGAGTCTATTGAGAAATTGTCATGTAATAGTAATCTATATGACAAAAGAGATTATATCGCATTTCTACATTTTCACAATGGCTTTGGCCAGTAATTTTGCAGTCTTTTCATGTTTTTCTTTGGGCAGACTATGTATTTGCTTTGCTGCCTTTTACTATGGTGTACAATATATGGTGTACAAACCTTCAGTGTGCTTTGCATTGCTTTATTCTGCTTGTACTTTGTAGTTAGGAATGAAGTATTCCTTCTGCTTTGCAAGCTCCTACAAGGCACTTGTAAATTATGAATTATGCCATATCTTAAGCATTGGTTAAGACATTTTACTGTAGGCATTTCACTACTCTTTTTGCTTCTTACCAAGACTTTAGATAAATACTTTGATTTACCACATTATCTGCTAGATGCTTTATTGTCAGGTAAAGACTTTAGTAAGACCATTAGCAGTGTTATCACAACCCTCCTACACAGTTCAGAAAAGGGCAATTCAATTCCCTGTCACACCCACCATCCCAAGCCTGCCGTCCTCCCAAAACCAGGATTAAAGCATAATCCCTGCCCATCAGAAGCTGTCCACCATGGATTTGCTCATATATTACATTGAAATCTCTTCCTTGATAAGAACCAGGTACAGTATCTTGTGCTCGTTGACATGTTTTTCACCAGCGCAGAGCTAATCAGGAGCTGCTGGGAATTCCCTGCTAGTTCATCAGGCTCCTGCCTGCAGGCAGACAGTATCACCTGACCGGAGGCTTCAGTAAAGCAGTCTCTCAGTCTCTCTTGGCTGGAACTCTCCATTGAGTTCTATGACCCTTTCCTTCCTTTAGTCTTTTTTTAACATGGCATACCCTCGAGATTATTTTGTAGCCGACTTGCTTGCTTCCTCAAACCTGTACAACAGTTAATTGTGAATCTCTTGCTTCATAACCTGACAAACTGTTATCACTGATTCTGTCACATCATGCACATACTGTAGTTTAAATAATGTTGGCATTGCTTATCTCTGAACTCTCCGATGAACCTGTTTGTATTGGTACCTATTTTATTGAATCACTAACTCTAGAGCCTTAGGAATCAATATATACAGTAACTAATCAATATATTTTTAGCCATATACTGTAGCAAGGAACGTGTATAATTAGGATATTTATTTAATATGAATTACTGCATAGCTCTTAAGTGAAGTATACCACTGAAAAATGAAAATCTAGTGCACAGGCGTTACCATCTTAATCATGATATCAGGCTGATATTATTAAATGTAAGTCTTGGCTATTTGAAGAACAGAGGTTTTTCAGCTCTGTCTGCCTCTGTATAGAAGACAAAAGCCCTAACCTTTTATTGATATCCCAAAATGACATCCATTAGCAAAAGATATGTCATTTTCTAAATGGATGAGGCTCATAAATCTTCTGCCTGAAGTAAAAAAAAAGGAAATAGACCAAAGTAAAACAAAAACTGAATAAATTAATGAATAAATTACTCTGCTAGGCAGAGTATTAATTCCCTTCAAAAGAAAAGAAAAACTCAGAAAATCATTTTTTTTCTGTATGAAAACAGATGTTCACTATTTGGGTGTTCATTAAAGTAAGGTTTGTTTGCAGATAGCAGTGCCTTGTGTTTAGCCTATCAGTAAATTCTGCATTTCTAAAACGGGCTTTGAAGTCAAAGCACAATTAGCTAAAGTACCTGGCTTATTATGACATACATGTACAAACAACCACCTGCTGACGAAAGCTGACAGATGTGTGCTTACATACTCACACTTGCACCACACAAACCCTGATGCTGAAACAGTCACTCGGATTCCCATCCTGTTATTGCCACTGCAGCAATGTTTCCATATACAGTAATAAATAATCCAAAATTGACTTGCTGTCTTGTCTTCACAGTTCAACACCCATTCATTGACTGCGAGTGATATGCACAGCCTTAATCACTTTTTGTTTATTTATTTTACAAGACATGAAACAGAGTCAAGGTGTTTAATGACAACAGTGGCTTCCCATCTCTGAGCCATCTTGTAATTTAACATTTTCATATGTGTTTTTGTTTTTCTGTAATTTTGTACTTCCCAAATCAACAAGTGTGTGATGAATGTAAAATACCTGGAAGGGCGTTAGGGAAACAAGGTATAGAATGGGAGACACTGACAGGCCCCCCTACAGTGAAACGTGTGACAAAAGAAAAGCTGTTCGGCTCTAGGAGACATGCACAGTACTATACATGGGCCGGTAGGTTAATTGTTTTTGGGGGTAAATTGGCCCTGTCTGAGTGTCTGCCTTGCAAAGGACTGGCATTCTGTCCAGCTTTGTCTGGCATTCTGTCTGTACCCTGCCTTGGAATAGGCTTCGGCTTCCCTGCAACCCTGAACCGGAAGAAGTGGTTAGCAACTGGATGGATGGATGCTTTCCTGTAGCGGTATTTTTTTGTGTTGAGTGGCTACCTGTAAAATTCTGTGGGTTTTGCAGTATTTTCAAGAGAGACTAATTTCAGATAGTAAAAAATACTTTAGGGAGGGAAACTTCCATGCAGCCTTCGATAGTATGCTAGGCTTATTTCTTTTAATAAACTATCCTATTCATGCTGTCACACTTTTAAGGTCAACATCTTCATCTGTTTATTTTAAAACATTACAGGAGCTCACTCTTTGAGTTTCTTTAATGCATAACGATTTTCCTGTGCACTTGTTTATTGTGAGAATTGTTTCTGTATGCATGATCTAGAGTACTTTGTCCATGACGTCAGAAACAGATCGTTTACCCCTCAGGGAACTACCTTTTGTTGTGCACCAGATTACACTCTCCATAGCTGTAGTGAAAATACAGGTCACTCTGCCTGCAAGGAGCTTTGAGAGCTGTCTATTCCGATAGTGATGATGAGAGAGAGGGAAGATGGATATGGCTTGTCAGGGGGTGCATATAATTTGCTTTGGCATTGCTCCCCAGTGGCAGCTGTACAAGACGTTGGTATTTTACAGGTCAGTGGCTAGGTGATGAGGGGCAGATGACCATCTTCTAAGGGCTCAACCCTTGCTCCTCCTGCACCATGTCCAGATCTGTGCTGGCATGTGTTCTGGCAGCTTGGCACAGACACACTCGTCCACTCGCAGTATCCAATGAACTTGAAGGCAGGGTTGCTGTTCCTCGGGGTTAACGCTTCAATAAAGAAGGGTGCGGTTGTGAGATTCAGCTTCTACAGTGGGAATGTGTTATTCTCATCCAGATGCACTGCAGGGTATCTGCCGGATTTTCATTGTGTTCTCATCATCTCACAAAAACAGCACTCTATCACACATCAACAAGTGTGTGCTGAATGGGGCGCACTTGGAACAGGGTTTAGGAAAACAGACAAACAAAGTTAAAGTCAGTTGAAGAAAACACTAAGTTTGATTATTGTTTTATCTTTAAATATTCCTCATAATTAATATGGCTACCTCATGTCAGGGACCAATTAAGGGGACACATTCTTGTAAAAAATATGCAGGATCCTTAATGCAACCAGGGCTTTCAAACCTAAAATATGCATTTGCTTGTTCAGTGTGTTTCCTAGCTCAAGTTTTGCATTGAAGCACTGGCAGAAATCTCCCTGTCAATTCTATGCACTGTTAAAAGGTTGAGTATACATTACTGGTACTGAATCCATTTGCCTTAAGTAAGTAGTACTCAGCCTTTTGTATCCTTAATGCTTTAGTTTGTTTGCATCTGACTTGTCTTTTACCTCCTGTGATAAAAAGTTCTTTTAGCTGTTGCAGATAAACAAATGTGAATCAATTTTAAGAGTTTCAATTAGCAGTTGCCTTTTTGATCTCTGTGTTGTATTTCTAATGCTTTTGAATGTATTTTGAATGTTTGTCGGGTTAGCTTTGACAAAATATGCCCCTTTTTGCTACATTTCTTTTCTTCTTATTCCATACCAGTAACCTGGCTTTTAAAGCATAGCTATATATCACTTTAGTAGCCCTTTAAAGTTTTTTCTCTGACTGTTAATAATGTAACCTATCAATTTCACATAGATTCCATCTGACTGTATTCTCTCTTAGTTCCCCATTTGCTAAATTCACAGTTAATGCCATAAGTGGGCGAACACTATAAATGCAGAAGGCTGTAATGCATTTAACTGGCACAGGAGAGCTTAATAGACCCAACCTTGTATCTACTTACAGTGTAGAAACCACTGCGGTCTGTCTGCTCTGGTTTTTTTTATTATAAACATATGCTCACTAATCTTAAAATACATTCAAAAGAAATGTATAAATTAACTGAATGATTGTCAGGCAGACAGATTGATCGTTATAAGAAAAAAAGTGAAATATGCACACACAAAAAACTCCTGCTAATGTGCTGCACTGATGTGTTCTACAAAGCTAATGTGAGAGGTATGTGAGAGGGAGAGAGACTGCTAGTGAAAACTGCAATCAGGACCCAGACTGCATAAATAAGGTATTTCATGCACCAGACTGCCACAACCAGGGCTATTTACCACCTACCGCTGTTTGCAATAAAGACTGGATGAAAAGCATATTGATGTCTTTGTGCTGCTGACGTGTTGTGACTGGTGCAGTGCATTGTGGTCCATTCAGGGCAGTCGTCTGTGTTGAGGTCGTTAGGAAGCGCTTTTGGAAATGAGGAGGGAAGGGAGTTGAGGATAGGGGGGTGCTGGCCACAAAACAGAACAATTTTATTTCAAGTCAGTGCCAGCTGACATTGTGTGGCAACATTTTAGCTCACCAGGGTTGCCAGCCATTTTACCCTTGAGCTGGCATTCCTTTCAAGAAAGTAGCCTTGTAGTTTTGTAAAGGAAATAAAAAAAAAAGACTTCAGCATTTTTTTTCTTTTTTTATTAATGTAATATGCTGTATGTTTCAATGCGTTTTCCAAACTGTTACAAAAGGTTTTGCCAAGAAAATGAACCCATTGAAAATTGAAGACGTTTCTTAAAGCAAAAAAAGACGGCTAATGTTTCAGATCGAGCAATACTGTCTCTGATGGTCCCCCTCCCCACACACACACTGCTGGTAGACTCTTTTTTTCTCTTTAGCCTTCATGATGTTATGTATTTGGCACAAAGTTAAATTCTTAGCCTCTTAGAGAAAGCCATGATTTTTAGATTATATGCAACAGTTTGAGGTTACTGATGGCATTTCTGTGTTTGCACATTTTCTCAAAAATAAGGAGAACATTTATTTCAGGTTTTTTTTATCATTAATGTTCACAAAAATGTTCTGTTGTGCAGAGATGTTATTTAATAATGAGTTTCTTCAGTATGTAAAGCTCTGAATGTTACCCCTGGGAAACTGGGTTCATCCATTTTCCAATCTTTCTAGAAGTCTCTACCAGTTTTGTCTGTGGTCAGTAAACATTTGCATTTGCTGCTCAACGGGCGTGGCTTTTGGATTTTCAGTCCTCTTATGTTACTTTATTTTTCTCGCTCTTCAGGAAGAGATAGCACAATTTGGAGTTTTTCTACCCCATTTCTTTGTTTTTTTTTCTTTTGTAAGGCGATCCTTTCCAAGCAATGTTGCACAGGTTGGTTAACTCGGCACCCTCTGAGATAATACAGCCATTCTTATTGTGCTGGTGTCAGATGTTCATGGTGCACTTAAAAATGACATGGAGAATGTAGGATTCTGGAAGAATGTTTAACGCCAGTGTTGTGATGGTTCAAACTGTATGTTCTTAATATTTTCATTTTGCATGGCTATAGGACACTTCCCAAATTTGTACCCACAAAAGTAGTTGACTCTGGCTGATCTTTAATGAAGAGATTTTTTAACCTAGACTGTTTTGAGTGCTTTTTTATCAGTTGTAAACTTTCACAATTTCCCCAGCACTGTAATGCAATTATAAATGTATAACATGTTTTTATGCCAGACTTCTTATTGTGCTTTATTTTTTTATTGTTCATTTTTTTGATGGCTGGTACACTTAGAAGTTGGAGTAAGGCAACTCATGGTACACAATTGGAGTTTTGGTTTGGACAAATGAAGAATACCTGTCCTGATATTTTTAACAAGCTCCAGGTGGGATCTTCTATTAGAAATACCTAGCACTGTTTCTACTTAATTTGGTAGCAGCAACATTAGGACAAAGTGCTCATTATTTAGGATGGGACAGAAACCATATCACAGTCTCAACAAAGAACTTAGGTTGGTATGAGCTTTTGGCACACAAGAAGGTGGTAATGTCAAGAATTGATTGCAGTGGGTTGACAGTCGCATACTGTAACTTGGGCGACATGGTGTTGCAGTGGTTAGTATTGGTGCCTTGCAGCGCTGGAACACTGGGTTCAATTCTGAACCTGGGTTTCTATCTGCATGGAGTTTGTATGTTCTTCCTTTTTTTGCATTGGCTTCATCCAGGTGATCCAGTTTCCTTCCAAAACCTTACTGGCAGGTTAATTGGCTTCTGGGAAAAGTGGACCTAGTGTGAGAGTGCTGTATGCGTGTATATTTGCTTGTGTCTGTGTCTGCCCTGTGATGGACTGAAGTCCTGTGCACGTTTTGCTTATCAGGATAGGCTTCAGCTTCACCACAGCCCGGAACTGGAAAAGCGGTACGAACATTTGAAAACAGATATTGTAACATGGTTTACAAATATAGGTATTGATGATTGATTCTTGATTCTTGAATGCAAATCTTTTAAGACGCTAAAAATGACCTCTTTCACTATCTACACACACATTCTGCCAACTTTGTGGAGGGTGATTGCACAATATTTTATTGGCACAAGAATGGAAATTCTTTTTGTATCACCTACATGAAGAAATCACTTTTGCAATGCAGTTAATTAATGTAGTACATTCCTAACACTTGGCTGCACATGAATCTCTGATTTATTATTTTCTGTCTATGCACTTAATGCATGTAGTAATAGTCAGTCTGAAAGAGGAGTGCCTCCATTGTTTTAAGAACTTTTGTACTGAAAGGCACACCCATACACCGGGCAGACATTTACTGCCAGTAGGTTGGGATCTGTCCTCTAAATCCTTTTCCCACAACATATCCCATAGCGCCCAAGTGTGGTTATGCTGCAGTAAAATGCACTGTTGTCAGACTTTTGTTATGTAGTATGAGAACATGCAAATAGGACAGTATTATTTTAAATATTATATTTCCATATTCATATTCAGTGCTTTATGTATTCAGCTGGCCTCCTCACAGTGTTGAAAGTCCTGGGCAGACTTTTCTATTCTAGCAAAAAAAAGTGAAATTTCCTCTCTCTCTTCTGTAATTGTGTGTTCAAAATTAGGCACAGAGACTATACGCGTTGAATCATGCTGCTGACCTTGATGTCCGCGTCATCCAGCTATTGGAAATTTCCTTGCATTGCTTAAAATGCAAAGGGTGATATCAGATACTGTGTACCAGGTGGAGCTGACATCCCATTAAGATTTACAACATTCTAAATGAATAAATAACGTTAAACTGCCAGCCACAAGACAAACAAAGGCTAGCTAAAATATCCCCAGAGAATTGTACCACAGACAACTGACACCAGGACAGTATTAACATAAAAGGAGACAAATCCAAATGTTGTGTGTCAAAACATTCCATGCAGAATATATATTGACAGTAGGTAAACAAGTAGTGATGCCATTTAGACAGTTTAGGTTGGCTGTAAGAGTTTTTTAGATGCTTCTGAAGTCAATGTATTGTGCACCTCAGTTGCAGCCAGACAGGGCCGATGCACTAGAGGAGGATAATGTCAGAGTGACAGAATATTACTGGTTTGGCTTGACAGTTAAATGTCAAAACTCTCTGCTTGCATCCTGTTGATGCAAATAGGAATTGCTAATGCCCTTGTTTCTAATGTATTGCATAAATGCTGTAGCTGTAAGGGACTTTCCTTTTGGAGGACAGGAAGTGCTCAGTGGTCAGTCACTTGTCCCTGATGTGAGGCTAGGGCATCTCTAATGTCCAATAGAGAACTCACAGAGAAGGTCCTCTCTGATCAGTTGAACATTTACGTTTGTTGTAATATAACCTTGTTTAATTTTGCTTGCTACTGTGCAAGTGTGCTACTACACCCTTCAGCACTCGAGAGGATCATAACCTAACACAAGCCACATTTCATAATGATAGTAGTAAGAAGCTGGTAAGCAGCTTTCATCTGTTTTGTGTCTATACTAACAGTGAGGGACGTGCAACTTAATTTTTTTCAAATTACTCTGAAAGTATCATGAGAGCATTTTTCACCCTGTTAGGATATTCAATTTGCATGTTAAATCCAAACACTTTTTATTGTACCATTTTATTAGTACAATTATTTGAACCACTTAGGAAATAGGGTAATCTAATTGCAAATACACAGCTCTGCATTGCGTCACTGCTTATGTTCAAACCTGCAAATTTTATAGCCCACATCCTTGGCATTGTGTAGTCTAAATTCTGGCCCTTTGAGAATCTCTTACCTCCCTACCAGAGTGAAAGGATTGCAGTTACTCCACTGAGTCAATCCACAAGAACATTGGTGAGAAAATTCAATAACAGCACAGTTAATTTGTGCTGTTATTAGAGCTGTTACCTTTATTTGAGGGCATCCACATTAAAACACAGGAGTTACTGTCCGAAGGTTTCAGACCTTAAGGTGAGGTACCTCAAAGCAGAATGCTGTGGTCACATTGAATAGGCTTTTATTAAAAATGGGTGGAGAGAGTTTTCTTTTGTTGTGTGAGTATTGAGGATGCATTTCAAGTCTAAAGTACTGTATCGTACAATGTATTGGGCAGATTCAGAATTGTTAGAAAAACCTCAATGCGCCAGAATTTCATGAGCCAGTGTTACATAGACATCAATCAAACCATTCCCACCAATCTCTGCAACTTGCTTAAAATTTCACTGCAGTGTCACAGTCGAGTTATTGTAAACCTTGACCGTCTGTCAGCACACAGATACGACATATCGTTCATGCGTTAAAGAGAGATTCTGTCATTTACATACCGAATGTGGTGCCTAATTGAGCTTTACTTCAGGTTTTGATGAGAAAAATATATTTGAACCATATAGGGCATGCATCACATAATCCTGAAGATGTAAGTCTCAAAATCCATTTTGAAATTGAAATATGATGCCAGCTGTGCTTTATATCCATCCAACTTGCTATATGCCAACTGGAGATGTAAAACAAGGTGGATACTGAATATTTTAATGAAATGGATTAAATATTGTGTCATCTTGCTTAAAATTCAGGGGAACATGGAATATAAGGCAGAATTAAGGGTTTTGTTTTAAAAAATATATAAATAACTTGTGCAAACTGCCAAAACAAGTAAGAACTTTATCACAAAGGCAAGATGTGATACTGTATGTTTGATCAAGGGGTTTTTTGAAACTCTGGTGAAAGTCTTTCAAGTGAAAGTACGAACTGACTTTTAGTTGGAAACTTTGTGTAAGTTCATTTATTTATAGTCTACTTTGAAACTTTGTATACCAGCTCATATACTTTTTTTATATGAAAACTGTAGGAAGTCTTGCTTTGTGATCAATTTAATGACATTTCATGTTGTATGCATTTGCTAAACATTTCAAAAATAGAATTTCCATAACTTTATTCATAGTGTAACGAATACGCTCCTGCGCATAACAGGGATGTTGGCTGCCCAGGCTGAGGAAGGTCTTCTTTAGCTCAGCCGACAATACCCCCTGTTGAGAGATGCTGGAGGCCCGGGTTGGAGCCCATGTGGTGAGGGACGAACTGGGGAAGGAATGGCAAGAACCCGAACTTGCTACAATATCATTATTTGGTCCTAAAGGGGCAGACATAGCAAATAAGTAACCCTTTAAAATAGAAAAAAAAAACAAGTATAGTTACAGTATCGATATTTGTTAGTGCTTTTATAGAACTTATTTAGCTTGGCAGACTTTCCTTCATAAACATTTTTGTATTCAAATTGCAGAACACCTGTGTTAGCTTTGCATTTCAGAATGAAAGGCCTGTGAACTGTTCTGTAAGTGAAAGCACTTAGTGGCTTTTTGAATTCTTGTTTCTCCATTATCTGAAATCTTTGTCGCGCGTGTTGGACAGCTGCCCTTCACATTTGCAGATTTAACGATCATCTGTCTGCCTCTCGTGTCACTTCTTGGTTTCTCACACTCTTTAAAGGATTGCTGTCTCCTGCGCACAACTGTCTCTCTGAGGGCTGCCAACACACCCAGATTATCCTGGAGCCTCCAGGAACCGAAGACTAATCTCCCAGTCTCCTGTCACTTGAAGCCAGGGAGATAAAATCTTTAGGAATTCTGTAACGCAGCATGTGGATCAAGTAACTGTTTAAACTAGAGAAGAAGGCGTTCAATAACAAAAATATATGATTCAAGCTGGAGTCCACATAGAAACCTACAAGTGAAGTGTTTCCATTTCGGAGCAGGACATTTCTCAATCATGTTGCTCATCAGAATGAGGAATGGATACTTGTCTCCCACTGTTGGAAAGTCTAGGCCTTTGCAAAAGTGCTGCAGAATAGCAAAATAGTCCTGGCCTGGTATTAAAGACTGAGCATAGTGGGTTCATGTTTGTTTGTTTTTGTGATGAGTTCTCTCCAGCATGTTGACTGACATTTGGGTTCCTAACAAGTGACCCAAAACCATCTCTTTGGGGCCCTCTACCCTCGTTGCCTTAGCTACAGTTCACCCTGGCCTCCTCCTAGGTCTCTCTGGCAGGGCCTGCTGGTTTGGAAGGGAGAGAGTGCCAGGTTTTCCGCCTGGCATGTCAACTCCCTCTGGCATCCTTTCTCGCAGTTTTCAATGCCCGGGAGCAATCGGAAGCTCAAGACACCTCCGTTTGAGGAGTGCTTATAAGGCATAGAAATCTATCCCAAAAAAAGCTGCGTCAATCCATCTTAACTAAACAGAATATTGTGTCAACTGGCCATTTGTTTGCATCGCAGGAGTGCTGAGCTGAGTTAAGGATCAGGTTATACATTAGGAGACTGTGCATCAGTCAATCTCATCAATCACAGCGGCTGTTTTCCAAATCTACGAAGATATAAAAAACAGAGGAGTCTCCAGAGTGTTCAGGAAACATTTGGAATAATGCAAAATAAAAATCTTGTCTTTTCCGTCCCCTGCAGCTTAAGTGATTGCTTAATGCATTAAATTCTCAGGAATAATGAGTTTCATTTAACTTCTACAATTCTCAAACATCAAAAAATGAAAAAGGAATGAATCCACATTACTATAATCTTATAAGGTGCTACAACTGTATTATTATTTTGTCATAAAACATCATTTCACTATATGCAACAGAATTAGTGGATATATACATTTGTCTTTTTGAGATTTCATAGATCACAATGGTTTGCTAAATCAAGTCCTGTTTGTATAGAAACGAGGTTTCTTTTCAGTGTTTATATAAAGGAAAATAACAGCGTGGAGGATGATGGAAGCGATGGGTTTGTAGGGTAGGGAAAGTGTTATTTGTTGTTGAAAATTGCACACAAAGAAAATAACAATTGACAGAAAACGTTGACCACCCTGAGAGCTTACTCTTAACAGCTTGCCAGAGACAGCTCTGTCCTAACCTGTGAATTCCCTCATCAGTGAAGTCACTAGGGTTTGCCAAAAACACCTGCAGTATTTTTATTTTCTTTATTTTTATGAGTACAAATGCCTGCTGAGGTTTACACACTGAGCACCTCACTATTTTCAGACCAGGTGTGAACAATGGCTTGTTAAATTGGGAGTCTTACAAACACAGGTTTGGAAACATACTTACGGAAAGCTACATAAGACTCTTGTGACTGTAAATTCTTATACATAAGGTCTGGTACATAAGGTCTCATTACAATGTTAGTTGAATTTTAAAACTTAATTATTTTAAGATATTTTAAATTTTCAGATGCCTTATGCCCAAAAACCATAAGTGGAGGTGTGTGTTGAATCATCATCACTCTGTCTTGATATAATTTGCCTGATGTTAAAAGGACCAGTGAAATTAAGAATTCTCCTTAGGAGGGACTGAGGATCACAAGGGAACATGGTGATATGTATCAGCTTATTGTATTAGAGCTGGCACAGGTCCATGGACTTAAGTTACAAACAGGTGTGTCTGTCTGCTTTCTGGCAAGAACAGGCCTACCTGTGGTTAACTGCATAGACGTTGCCTTTGGAGCCCCAGACATTTACAGATAATATCCCTGTACTTCTTTCAAAAAATACCTGTGGGTATTTGGAATTGGACGTTGCTAGTTTTAAATATGTTAGAAAAATAGCAAGCTTTTTTTCAGAGTACTGAATCGTTTAATTTTTTTTTCACTTGTATTGAATTTATTTTTTATATTTTATAGTAACTGTATTTTATGTAGTTTTTGTATACTTTATAGTTTGAAATTCTCATATTGTAATTTAATAATCCATGATATAGGATATGCATTATTTTACAAAAATGTGCAGCTTACCTTCCATCTAATATTTTCAACAAACCATATGTACATTATTTGATACAGTTGAGGTTTGACATATTCTCAGTCATAATGAAATGAGAGCCTTTGAGTCACATAGTTATATAACTAGCCCTAAACAAATACATTATATACTTTCTGCGCTTGCTCTTTGGCACAGTAAACCTGAGAGTTTTAGTCCACATGATTTGTAATCTTTGTTTTATTATGGACATATCTATATTTCAGATGCCATCACACTTTGGGACATCTGCAAACTTATTTATTCGCTCACCAATACTGTGGTGGTGCAGTAACAGTCAATGAAAATACTTGGGGATTTAAAATATTTCGTAAAAACTAATGAAAGCATTGGAATTGGTGATTTTAAAATTATATACCCTAATTAAATAAAATCTAATTTTGTTTTTAAGACTTAGATCTCTAACAGTGACTGCTCTGGAGAGAATGAGGCATGCAGACATGCTTCTTCAACATGCCTTCCTGCAGACCCGTTTTTTATTTGACACAATGCAAGCTCTTCAGTGACTGGCATGGTGAGGTAGAGCAGATTAGAGGAGAGGCTCATCTCCCAGGTCCTTGCGGGTTTGACCAGAGGAGTCACCACTTGTTAGAAAGCTGGGAGAGATCTGAGTCGTGTATCCTACCCCTGTAACGCTCAGGCATTTTTTCTGTCACTGCTTGGGAAATCTTGGTCACAGTCGCAGTTTGATAAGGCGACTTTACTTTTCAGCTTTTATTTGCTAAATTTCAAACTGCTGATAGTTTAGTAGGAAATCATGTGTAATGACAAAATGTAATACTCATGCATTCACATTGAGGGTAATGTAAATAAAATGTGGTGCATGAAATAAAAAAAAGTACAATATTGGAAAAAACAAACATATTGAACAAAGTTCTGTTTGCCAGGTTTGAGAGACTGGTCCACATTTCCAATATAGTATAATTCCAGTTCCAGTCCAATGCTGATATAGCCAAACAAAAGGGATAGAAAGAACATTTTTCAGTACCTCAGACTACCAGCTAGGTTACCATGGTGACAAAGGCCTAGCTCATCCCTAGTGCCCTGTGCCTGCCTAAACCCTCTTAATACAAGCAGAGTACTTAATTTCACTGACCCCTGGGGCCTGGTTTTAACAGGCTGCACAATTCAATTTGCATTGATTAGGACAAATTAAGGAAAGCACAGGCAGTATCGCATTTCCTTAAATGGGTTAAGGGCACAGCAGAGGAAGGTAGATATTTAGAGGGGAAGATAAATAGCTAACAATCTTTTTTAATGAATTAATGAAACAATTAAAGGGAAATTAATTTCTGTATCCATTGACTCTGACAGTATACAAGGTCTAGTTTTGAATTTGTTGAATGCTTGCCAGATTTATGTCAGTCTGCAGTCGGAATTATTAAGAACAGAATAAATAAGGCTAGATAAATGCAGATGCTTATGTTCAGAACAAAATTCCATTCAAGTGTGTCAATACTAATCTTGGGGGGGAATCCACAATGGATATGAGTTTAAAAATTTAATACACAGTGGAAATTAAATTTAGAGCCATGTATAGTGTATGGTATAAAAATCCAACTGACTAAATGGCATTCTGCAGTTGGTACCTGCCTATACAGTATGTTTTCACTCCTTAATTCATCATCGCAGTTTTCTTGGATGGTTTAAACTTTGAGAGTGCTGGTATTTAGTTCTGAGAGGTATGTATTTTCTATAAGACTTTCTGTGACCTTTATCCCTTCATAACTCAGTGATATTGGGTTTCTTGCACAAAATCCTGTGTCATATTACACAAACTGTTTAAACGTTAAGATCTGCCAGCAACAAATTAAAATTGTGATGTGTAAAAATTAGTCACAATGATAAATCATTAAGAGGAATGAATATGAATATGCCATACCTGTGGGGAAAGACATATATGAATAATGAATTAGAAAAAAAAGTGGGTGGGAGTGGGCATTTTCCAATCAGACTAAAGTAGCCAGGAAAACCAAAGCATCTGATGTTGGGATCAGGGGTTGCTTAACATAACTGAAAGGGGTTAAAACATGGTCTGGCTGAGCAGATAGACCATCAAATTAGCTGGTGCTTCTACACTTTTTTAACTATACAGATTTCTATCACTTTACTCATGTGGGAGTGTTTGATATGAGATCGCAACAGCTGTCACATCTCTAATGGAGGACTTTGTTTTTTTTGCATTTGTCCATTTTCTTCCCTACAGTATGTTTTTGAAGGGGAAAGGGATTTAGCCATTAATTCCCAGTGGTCCCATTAAATCCCTTTCGTTGGAATTGATTTAATCTCTAATAAATTTGCACCAGGTCAGGAAGGGTAATGTGGATCTGTGGGTATGAATATGGTGCACAGAGTCTTCTTTAAGTGTCCCCTGGGGTTGGGGGTAGGGAGAACGATACAATACCAAAGGCATAGTGCTGGATCTGACACCAGCTGCTCTCAAACTGTCAGTCCATCACCTCTCAGTGCCCCTTTCTCTGCCCTGGTGGGTAGTATTAAGTCTCTATATGCTGCCTGCCCATCACTCAAGATGATATTTTTTAGACAGCTGCTGTGAGTGACACTGATACTGGACTCCACACTGTAACACCCCTGAGAAAGAGTGAGCGTTAAGTTATAGAGATCTCAATAGCTGCAAAGTTCTATAAAGGAAAAGGATTGTGAAACAGCTTTGAATCTTGGTTATCCTGGAATGTCTTTTTCTTGTCTAACAAGAAGTGCAATATTTATCTGATTTATACCACAGTTTTTACAATAATCATACAGAAAAGCATATGATATAGTAACTTCTGAATACGTCGTAAATTCTTTATATGGCAGCTGTCATCCTTACAAAGTGATTGTCTTGTGGCACAGTTTTATGACACAAGCTAAGATATAAAAAAACACTACAACTGAAAATGTCTCTTTAAATATTTGTTTTCCAGATGTTGTGCTAAAATAGCTACCCTCCCCTTTGCAGCTATGAAGTAAGAAGAGTGTAAAAAGTGTAGTTCTAAATCTAAAAGGATTTTTCCAATCTTGGCCCCAGTGACTTTATCGCTAGGTCTTTGCTGTTTCAGGCTGCTTTTGTAAGATCACAAAATGTAAGTTAAAAGTATTCTGCAATATAAGCAGAGCCTTTGTGCATAGCAGCTCCAGTCCAGTCTTCATTTTGTGACCATGTATCATAAATGCTTAAATTGTGCAATTCTGTATTAATTGTTTCCAGCAGTCATCCCAATAATAAGCCAATAATTCTTCTGAAATAGTGTATCGATAGAAATACACAATGGGATAAATGAGTTTGGATGCAAAAAATAAAGGTGGCAGGCTTATGATGACATCTTCATAATAAAAATGGAGAGTGCAAAATACATTTTCTATTAATTTTAGCAGCATTTTTATATGTCAATATCCTTCTTTTCAAAAGCTATGTGTTCATGAGCTGATTTGTGTTAAAGGAATCTTAATGCCATCATAAAGTCTTTGTTCTGGAATTAAAAATCCTTTATGGCAGTTTTGCGTTTAGCCATCTCAGTATTTTCTGAAAAATAAAACTTGCAATTCCCCAATTGCATTTGAATTGGGTAGGAATAATGTTGAGAAATAATATTGAGCAATTTGGACTTTTGTCTTTATGTTTTGACATTACATACTGTACATCCTTAAAATACTGTAACTGAAACAGTTCTAGAAAATCTACTGTCATCTGCCCACAAACATTAGATAAGGAACTCACATTAAGTAAGGAAAATAAGAAATTTCATCACCCACATTACATATTTCTCAGGTGAGTTTTTGCCTCCTGGGTATTTGTTCTGTTGTCTCTTCTGAAAGTATTCATCACACACAGTTAACATTTTCCAATTAGACTCAGAAAGAAGCAAAAGAAAGAATCATACCTACCCTGAAATAAAGTACAGCCTCACCTTTGCATTGGTGACTGAAATGCTGAATATATTATCGAGTACTGAGTGAACTATTACTAGCTGGAAGGGATTTCAGGTTATCAGCCTGCCCTACCGATGGAATTATATCTCCCATAAAAGAACACTGTCAAAGATTTGGTTTGGTGATTCAACACAGGGAGTCAAAACCCATAGCTTTTCAAAAAAACATAGATCCACACTGCAGAACTAACGTCATAAGCCGCATGCTAGAAGCCATCAAAGGAAAGAGACTCTTCAAAAAATATAAATCACAGTAATACAGATCTCCTGTTCTAATTGAATGTGCTTTTTAACCCTTAGGCTATAGAATTTTCACAGAAAAGGTTTAACATGCATTTCTTTTGCCAGTGTTTGTTACCTGGTTTTAGATTTCAAAGGTATAAACAGATTGCAGTCACTTTTTTTCATTCCTAATGTTAAAGGGAAACTGCAGTCCCGGTTTCTCAGACCAGTTATTAAATCTCGATTACAAAATACCATGAATTGATGGTATCGCACCTTTTGACAAATTCTGAAAGTACCGTATAGTTGCAATGTTGTCAAGAGTATGTGATAATTGTGACATGAAGCGTCCCTTCCTGCTCACTAGTCACTGTAATGACTTATGTAATGAGACGTACAGTACTAGCGAATAAGTACAGGTTGTGCAGCAGACTTTTCACCGCAGAATGTTTCAATATGATTTGCATGCAGAGTTAACAACTAAGTAGTATTTGCCATGACAAACATCTTTAAGTTGAGAGCAATATTGCTATTGGATTAAAAGAGATGTATTCACAAGCCTGCATGTTTACAATATAATAGGGTCGCTTCAAATCACCGGACGTTTTGTAAGAACGTTCTGAATGACAGAAAATGACACACCTGGAAATTTTGTCTATTATGTGATGTAAGTTTGAGGTGTTACACGTTACTGTGTACATTTTACTTTTATTGAAGTTTGAACTGCACTCATCGATGCCGATTCTTTCTAACCTCAAAATATCAAAATTGTGTTGCAGTTGTAACCAAACTGCAGTTGTACCCAAAGCTGGTTGGTGCTGAAGCTCAGATGGATTTATTCAACCCGTGGATACCCTGCTGACTGGGATGTCACATCTTGCTATTTTTCTTATTTAAGCAGATTGTTCAAGTTGTACTAAAAAAAACAACTAAAAAAAAACCATTAAGATTTGTTGAAGTTCTGTTCAAGAATAGATGACATTTTTTGAATGACACACAAGAAGCTTGACTGTAAACTGGAGTATGTTATTGCTTTTGATATGGATTCTCTGGAATTATTGATAAACATGCTCTATACCTGTATTATGACTTTGAGTTTGAGAATGTGCTGAAATACATTTGCATTTCTGTTAGCATTAGCTTTTAATATCTGAGAGTCACACCATGTCCTGACCCCACTTAAACAACAGAAGATCAGTGGGGTATTAAAGATACTGCAGCGTTTTTCGAAAAGGAATTTCCTCACATTTTAGCCACCAAACCTGGTTTCCTTTCGTCCTGATGGGGCTCATCAACATGCTGCTATACCAGCAGGTTGACAGGATGGCTTTAATGGAGATTAATGTTTGTGTTTTCGTTTCCACGGTGAGCAGAGTCACCCCCAGCCATCTGCTGCTTCATCCTCTTGGGGGTCCTCACAGGCTGATCGACTTCCAACCTGATTGGCCCCAGGATTCTCCCAAGGGCTAGCTAAAGAAAATGCCTGCAGAAATTAGCCTTCTTCGTTGTCCGTGCGGTCAGTGAGATGTAATTATTTTTAGGACCATTTGGGTGGAAGCTATTTGATAAAAAAAAACACAAAATACAAGGGTAGATGTATCTCATTAGCACAATCTTCAGGAATTCTGGAATTTAACATTTTATATCCTTAAATCTGTTGAATAAATGAACTAAATGAACAGTTCTTTTAAATGTGTTACGCTTGGCTTTTCAAAAGGAGTGTTATCCTGACATTTTTTTTCATCTACTGTTTTAGAGAATCATGTTGTAAACAGCTGCTACTGTATAACATTTTCTGTATAATATTCCTTGGTTTTTGTCTTCAACTTCTTTTGGCTTCACAGACACAATTTCACCTGGTCAATTAGTTTGAAGATTTCTAGAAGAGACAAGATTGGCAGGAATAAGACTGTGAAGACACAGTGACAACATTTTAAAGAAAAGTAGTAAAATAAACACTAAAATTACAAAAGACATGGAATAAATATTGCTATGTCATGCTTATGCCTAGTAGTTTGATAATTTATGGTATCTATGGTCTGCTTGAAGTACATTTAAATCACATCTTGCCCACATATGCAACTGGCTGTGACACCCCTGCTCTACATACAGGTATGCGTTGACTCTTTAATTAGTAAGTGGTACAACTGCCAAGAAAGACAAACGTGCATATCTCAGATTATTCTGAAATACCTTTTTGAAATATTGCATTTATTGTGATAGGGCGAGAATGTTTTTTAACTGTGATTTCTTAGTTGTAATGTATGATGTATGAACTGAACCGTATGTTATATTATTGCACTGTGATCTCTAACCATCCCGCTACTCCAGGCAGCCTATCATTTTGCATTCAAGATGGACTGCATGCAAATTGTTCCACATGTGCCAAAACTAAGTACAGATCTCCTGTGCCCCAATACAAGCATTCCATGACACTCCAGCAGTCACCTGCTTGTAAAAGGCAAGACCCTTTCACCAGCAGAAGTCATTAAAAATTGTGGGCAACTAATTACATCAGATGAAAAATGTTGAGAGAGAATGAAGATCTAATTTCTGCCTGCATGCGGGGTAATCGGAATGCCAGTTGTCTAATTGCTTTCACACTGTCTTGATTGAATTAGCTGGCAAAGTCTGGGCTCTAATTTAATTTCTGAATGCTTCCCAGTCTCCCTTCTGCTCTGCCAAAGGGAACGCACTCCTCATGGGATGCCTAGGATTAAGGAGAGGACGCAATGATAGCACCTAGGGGCTCCAGCATCCCTGTCTAGTAGGCAGATCTGGGTGTCCAGGGTGTAGTTCACAGTCAAAGACCTCAGAGATGATGCCTTTTTGTTTTAAAATTAAAACTTGGAGATCTTATAAGTACATGAGAAAGGTTCTATGCGAAAGGAGGCCATTTGGCCTGTCTAGCTTGTTTGGTTGCTAGTAATTAAGTGATCCGAGGCTCTTATCCAGCCATTTCTATAACGAAGCCAGTATGACAACGTGGCTGAGTTATTTGATCCAGACTTCAGCAGAACCCCCCTACTAGTTTGTATTTAAAGGGATGGCTTGAAAAAGCGGTTGTCTAATTGCTCAAGTTTGCAGCCAGTGTGTAAGGGGTGAATGTTTAGGCAAGTAGGAGGCTATGCTGTCGTGGCCTTAGGGCTAAGTCTCAAGGGACCAAGCGAAGGGTGGCTAGAACTAGCAAGACTGCTTTGAGATTCAGTGCTTGTTTTACTTAGATTGTGAAACAGCGCAGGAGGCATACCTGTGAATAGAATGCTCTCACCTGTTGCTAAATTATTGACGGTGTGAATGTTTCGGTCATTTTTTATTTGAAAACCATGTGTTTGTGGTAGAGGTCTCCCAAATAAGTATTGCTCAAAACCTCTTAACCTAAATGTAAATCATTCTAAACCGATCTAAGAAGTCCTACAATTTAAGAGTAGACTTGTGTCTTCAAGAGCAATGCCTTATCTCCCCGGAGGTCTGTATGCCCTAAACTTTATCCTCCTCCAGAGCTCAAATCCCTCTTGGACCTTTGTATTCTGAGCAAAGAGTGGCAACGGTTCAGCTACCCTCTTGATTAGCTGCACACATCCTCAGCCACACAGCTCCCTATTCATGCTCATTTTATTGCGGGGGAGGGGGGTTAATGAGAAAAAAGCAAAAAAAAAACCCACCTCACTGCACTACTGTTCGCTGTCACTGTCCCTGGCGTACAATGGATGCTCGTGCATGCAAGCACACAGAAATGCCTGTGATTCTTCCTATTTTTCGTGCTTTCAGCACTTTTGTACTCGGCTCACAATGACTTGCATCTCTGTATCCTTTTTCTCCCCAGTCTTTTCTTTTAACCTCATTGCATTACCCATCCCACCCCCCCTCACCCCCAAGCCCCTCTCTTTTCTCCCTCTGTCTCTTTTTAATGTTGCTTTCATTAAATTCAGCAGATTCGGGGCGGATTTAGAGGTGCTGAATGGACATACTGCTAGAGTTGGAGGGGAGGGATGCGAGGGGGGGAGTATTACTGTTGTAGTCACCCGAGCTTTCGGACAAAAGGGCGATTTGGTTGCGTTGGGATGTTGGAAAGGGGGGTGGGGGGTGGGAAACAGGTCAGGGATTTTGTTCAATAGACCTGGCTTTAGTTGGATTACGATTTTTTTTTTACAGCCAATGCAGAGAAGTAAATTCTGGATGCAAGTGATTCACAAGCCAAGGTAGACTGAGCACAGCTGCCTTGATAAAAATATCAAACTTCTTCCCTTTGTTTGGACTTTTAAGAGCCAGCTCACTTTTTATGTCTTCTACCTACAGGGCTCGCAGCTGGACTACCTTCTATGCCTTGATTTAAACCATTGCTTTGAAATTCTCTGGAAAACAAATAACTCAATCAGCACTTCTACATTACAATCAGATTTCTGCTTTGCAAAACCTACATTGGTAAAGGAGTGTTTTTTTAAGCTGAAATTTGTACACTGGTGTGCATTGCATTAGACTGTTTTGTACACCTCTTGACAATAAAAACGGCGAAAGCAAATGCAATTATTTTCATAATGAGATGACATTATTCCCAAGATCTCTTTACAGCTTTTGGAAACATCTAATTATTATTGTTATTTCAGCATGTATCTTGAAAAGTAATATAAATCGGCAAAATATCTCATATAAGTGGCTCTAATTACTACTAAATATTTAGATTTACTAAAACATTTTGCATTATTTATGCATGAGAGTTTATCCTTTTGTTTTTCACTGTATATTATATTGTATAATATGTACTGTATTATACAACATCTACCTGTAGCGGACTTACTTAATACTTCAGCATTCCTTCCTGATCCTATAATTTAAAGGATCTAGTGGATTCTCCCTTCAAGTTAACTACAAACATGACCGCATCAGTCAATTTTACTTTGCCCAAAAAATGCTGTATTTCAAGTTCTATAGTGCAGAGTTTAAATGAACTTACGAGAAATGTTTACAGAAGTGTTGCTCATTCCCTTGATTGTCTTGTCAAGCTACACTTCAACATGTTAATCAACAGCCTCTTGGGAGTTTAAAGTAATGTGCTCAAGGTTTCCAGATTCACATCTTGTGGGCAGAAAGGAGAGATTCTGGAAATGAGACTTTCAGGTTTGCAAATGGCAAGGCTTCTAGCAGTAATGACCTCATGTTGATGAAGGATGTTTTCTTGCTTTCAGGAACAACCAAACCCTGTTGTGTTCTTTGGGGGTGGAATGGACAGGCTGAAACGCCTTAATGCAGCTGATCTTTAAAAAATATGATAAAATAGTTGTCCTGATTTTCAGTCTGCTCCTGTGGCCCTATAGTGGTAATGCCTTAGTAGACATCTGAATTTACCCCCCTCCCCGGTTCTAAAAATAAACAAACAAAAAAATTGCTTGTTAGAGAGCTAAGGAATTCTTTCTACAAATAAATAAAGGAAGGTTTTATGTTAAAGGCTACAAGGTGTTCTTTACAGGGAATTGGATGTTTAACATGGATGCCACGTCTTAGGAGAGTGTCAGAATGTTTCACGTTTTTCCCAGTGCCTCTCTGATGAAACCATCTGGAAGCAAGTAGGAAGATGCACAAGGTCAGATGCAACTGCTAAACACTAGACCTCTGTTGCCATGGATACAAGCACCTCTTCCCTTTCCTTGGTGTGAACTTTGAACCTGGCCCCTTGGCATACACACGGTATTGGGTTCCCATTCCAACCAGAGCCCCCAACGTTTATTTTCTTTTGTGCGTCAGCCTCTGTGCTAATTGATGAAAGTGAGTATTTGTTTGGTAAACACACTTAGCAATTCATTAGTCCATGCAGACAGATTGCAGTGTTGGACCCCTCCACATCAAAACCTTGTTAAAACAAAACCAGGGAATGACTGCCAGCTCTCCCTCATTCAGCCTTCTCCTTCTCCCCTTTGTGTGACAGGTTTTAAATTCTATTCTTTGGTCTTCCCTGCCCAAGTGTGCCACTCCCCAGCTCCATTTAACTAAACTTTAACCACCACTGCATTCAGATGCTCACCGTTTAATTTGCTGTGAGATAAGACTTTGTAAGTCTTTCTTTTTTTATCTGTGCAAGGTGATTTTTCTGCCAATTCCATTGCAATTAATTGTGGAAAGAAAAAAAATCTGAAGTGTATTGAATGAAAAGAAACAATCTTGATAACATGGGGGAATGGAAGCAGTCCAATGCAAATATTGGACGTTTTTCTACCTTTGATTGCTTTTGTCTTGAACGACTAGTGGAAGTGCATAAGTTATTTTAGTTGAATAATAAGATAAATCAACACTCAAATACTCAGTGTTTTTTTGAGAATGTTTCAGCAGTATCTGCTGTGAGATCAGGTGCACTGAAGTTGTCCTCACAGTGATTTTGCAGGGGGACACATCTGTAACTACTAAATCAGAAAAGCCAACAGGAAAGATGCCTTTACATCTGTATGAGTTTTTAAGGAATTCAGATTGAGGTTGACATGCATAATCCTCGCCACTTCTGTGTTGGCCTATTAACTTTTCAAGGGGTGATAAGTCTCTTAAATTAGTAGATAGGATTTGCTGAGTCTTCAGGGTTTTGAAGAGAATCTAAAATGATTCAGTGAAACATAATGTTTTTTCCCCTTGTATTGCTTTCTTTAGAGTTCATTTTCAGACCTCTTGTTTCTGACATGTAAGCCCATTTAGTTCAACACCAACAGAATGTAAAGGTGTATAAAAGACTATTGAGAATATGCACTGTGGTGTTTAAAAGAGTTCAATACCAAATAAAATGAATTACAAGAGACTCTTTGAATGCACCCTCTTTATATTTTGAAGACTTCTGAAACCTATAATTTCTGTATATGCAATATACAGTATGTACTGTTAGTGACTGTAGTTAACACTACTGTTGTTAAAAGAAGCTATTACATATAATCTGTCTGTGTTCCAATGCATTTGTTTTTCTTTGCAGTGATCTGGGGTTTGATCCATGGACTAGATAGTATAATTAATTAATTTATTATGTGCTTTTAATTTTCATTTTAGAGTATGGCCATATGTTTTGCATATAAAAGGGGGAATGTACTTCAAATACAACACTGAACTAACAGCATGCATGTGGGTGGTGTGTATAGTCCGCTACTGTATGTACAAGCAGCTCCACTACACAGCAGATCGGGAAGGATAGTGAGAAGAGTAAGCAGTCCAGATTCAACCAATCCACAGTGTAATTTAATCAGGACACTGGGGTTAACATCATTCCTGCCCCTTCTACCAGCTAGCTAATCGACAAAGTTCTGGTCCCACAAGATGTGACCTCCAACCTGATGAGTTTCTAGGCTCCTGTATAGATATCACGAATGCATTACAGATAGCCAGACCGGTATAGTAAAAGGAAGGGGCAGATTTAATTTCTCCCAATCTTTGGATTCTTGACTTTTGAGTATTCCTCGTCCTTCAGCGCTAATTTTTCTGAAATTTCTCAAATTATCATAAAAATGAACTATAAAACCCTTTTAGAGTTACGTTTAATCCCATCTTAACACCTTTTAACTGTGTTTTAAGTTATGATGTGGTTAGGCATCTTTTTTTTAAATAACGTTTTGGTGATCAACTTCTTTTTGCAACTTTGCTTCTTTCCACATGCTGCAGCATAACCGCCACAAAATTACCCTAGCTTGATATCGGTTGATTCAGTCAAATTCAGAAATCATCAAATCTTCTTTGCTTTTGATTAAATTGTAATTTATGAAAATATAAAGTCTTATTTAACAGTTGTTAAATCAAATGATCATGTTTCCTGAAGTTTTAGTCATGCGCTTTTAGGGTTTAGCAAGTGAACATTTTTACGTTTTAAGCACTTATATATTGGATACTTAATTACTTTCAATAAAAATTTTAGAGAACATATTTAGGCCAAAGGAAAAATGATTCCTCCAGTAAGCACAAGGCAAAGAGATGATATGCCTGCATGGGAAAACTAATGGAAGCTAGTCTTAGTTTGCTATGTAGTTTGTCTTTCATAGGGTGAAAGGCCAGACTGTGAAGAGACTCTTCTCCCACTCATTCCTTTGATGCAAAGGGGGCATTTGGTTTGGCTGGGGGAGTCCAGAAAGGAGGTATCTCTTGCTGCTCATGTGCGGTTTGAGAGGTGAGGGTGGATACTGTCCAGGCCAGTTGTCTCCTTGACTCCCTCTCAGAGGGGAAGGTGTGCTTGTTTCAGGGCCAGGAAAGGCCTTCCTTAAAGCCATAATCAATTAGGGAGTCTTTCTGTGCCACCTGACAACAATTAACACCTGACCTTTTTAAAGTCAAATAGAACTTTGTGATTGAAAAGGTTTCAAGACTTTGACAAAGCCTTTACATGTTTGTTTAATATGTTGCTCTGGATATTTTCACTTGATCCGTGACAGTTGTAAATGTTGGATTTGGGTTTCCTGCAGACAATTGTACAACATAATTTTTTTAATATGGACCAAAGATTTAATATTCTATTCATGTTGGCCATTTCAGCTCACTGAGCTGGACAAGCCAAACTGTTGAAACAGTAAGGAACTTGATGTAGAATCTTGTCTCTTTCTGTTGAAATAAAAGCGGTGAAATCACAACCACACCTTGAAGGGCAGGGTCTGCTAAAAATTGTCTTTGACTAAAAAAAGAAAAACATTGTGACAGCAGTGGCAACGTCTGAAAAAATTGCCTCAGATGGTTCAAAAGTGAATTCTAGTAGTTATCTTGACCTTGCATAAATACGCCTGACCAAAGACAATTTATTTCTGTTGTTCCAAGTGAAAGAGCACTCATATTCTCTTGATGTATCTCTTGAAGTCATCTGCATGTCATTACTCTGATCTAAAAATCTAATTTTCCTTTGAATCACACAGGTTATTTTTATCAAGTATGATGTCTAGGAGGCATCACTGTACATCCATCAAAACTGTGTACTGTTCATTTCTTGCAGTGTCCTAGGCCAGTATACCTTACTATGCCGATTAAGAATGAGGTTGGTTGGCAAAGGGTGGTGTTCCTGGAATCTCACTACAGTTGGCTCTGGCCTTGAAAAATCATGCCAGTATCAACATTAGGGAAATTCCACTCTAAAATCCAAAGTAAGCTGCCGTTTGCATAAATCCAGCCGATCAATGTGTGTTGTGTCGGTAACTTTCTTCAGTGTAACCAAAAACAAATAAAAAGCTGAAACTTGTACTTAAGGTAAAGGTAAGAGGAGGGATTGCATTACATAAATGCTCCAGTGAAGGGTCTTGGCGGACTTTCAGCACTTGTTTCCAGACCTTTTCCACAAAAGTGGCGTCCTGCCAGCCTTCAAGGCCAATCTCTAGGTGTGTTTTGCAAAATTCATGTTTGTCACTTCTGACAGAGCTGGTGTAGCTGAGCTCATGGGGAGTGGGGTAGTTGAACGTGTTCTGTTTGTGTATTAAGGGTCAAAGTGTAAGTGAATTCCTATGAATCTGCTCAGTCTTCAGATGTCCCTGTGGATGTGAACTTTGACTTTTGTTAAAGGGAAATACTATGAAGGTGGAGGGACATACATTTCCCTACTTGTGTGTAGCTGCTTTGTGTGAAGGGCATTGCTCTTTATATACTGTAGTACCTCAAGGTTTGTCTACAGTGTTTCTTCCTTCATGACTTACCTTTTCAATACAATATTATAAGTAGTAGATTGTATGATATTTATTAATAGAAAAGGCAGTGCTTGAATAAGGAAATGTATTCCAGTTTTCAGTGAAATTTGGCAGGAGCAGGGTCACGATGATCAGTAAATATATAGGACACATCTAAGTCATTTTAAGAGAGGTTGAGATTTAGTTCGAGTCCAGGCTGAAGTCAAAAACCTGAAAAGATTGCTCACTGTAGACACTTTCCCACTGTTACATCCCCTGGTTAACAAGAAAAATAAATCAGAAATAATAGAGATAATGTAACACTGTATATATATATATTACATTTTTTTGCATTCCAAAATTTGTACACATTACAACTCTTTGAGGAAATGAGATTAAAAATCTTTCTTCCATGCATGTGAACCATGCATGTTACTCGACAATATGTCTGAGTAGGTACTCAGAACTCTGGGGAAAATGTCCAAGGTAGTAGGAAAACAGGAGTTTTTAGGACAGAATCAAGCCTTTTATTCTTTTGTTGTTTCCCTCCTGCTTTAAATATCAATGTATTGTTCATGAGGTGCAAGACACACTTTCTAAAAGACTGACATAGTGGTGTTACGAAGATTAGACTTTTCAGAAAGAGGCAGTGAATACCCTCACAGCAGGCAAAATCAAGACACTCGCAGAACCTTGAATTTTGAATACAAAGTAACTCTGATGTTATGTAAGGATTGCAGAGTGTAAATAAGGCAGAGGAATATTTAACTGAACTTTTTAAATGATGGGTTTACTTTTACTGTGCAGTTTGTTCAATACCATGAAAGCTGCATTCATATGTCCTTGAATGTGCTGGCATTGAAAACCTGCATTTTTTCTTTTTCAGTCCATTATGTTCATCACATATTTCTTCTTTGATTCTTTTTTTTCATTTTGATTGCAAGCAATCAGCACCATATCTCGTGTAGTATCACTCGGAGCAGTAACAAAGACATCAGAAGTCCATCGTTTCAGAATATGTTTTTCTTCTCTCGCAACGTTTATCCCGTAAAAGTGTTTTTTTTTTCTCCAAAATGTGATATTTAATTCCTTAAAGACATTATAATGTATACTATGCGTTTCGAGAACTTTATTCTATAAATGCTTTGGTGTGCCAGATTTGAGATTATTGCCACTTAGCAAAAAGTGTCTCACTGAAACATTCCAACTGGATCTGAAAAATGTGGCATTCTTTTAACGTCTTGTTGGAAATGAGCAGCATAGTACAGCTGGGAAAGTTGGTGCAAGATAACCTTGGGGGCGAAACGCGCTGAACAAGTTCTTTTCCTTCCTCCTAACGTTCTGTTTTGTCTTTTACAGCTTGTCCGTCAGGTTCCTTCAAGCCAGCCCAGGGAGATGACTCCTGCATGCAGTGTCCTATCAACAGCCGCACCACATCTGAAGGAGCCGTCAGCTGTGTCTGCCGCAGTGGCCACTACCGTACCGAAACGGATCCCTTGGAAATGCCCTGCACAAGTATGCACACTGCTGGCAATGCTAGTATTAACAGGCCGCTTCTGCTTCTGGTTCTCTGGCCAACGTCAGTGGTGTGTCCCAAGTAATTGGTGGCGGTATTTTAGAAAATAGCTAGTACTGCTGTCTCCAGGAATGACTGACAGAGAGAGGCTGTTCTGGTACCCCCATGGGTCCCCTTAGTGGAATGAAATATTAATGTCTGCAGCCACAGGAACGAAACTCTCATCTCCTGTGGTTTTTAAGTGTGAATTTAAGAAAATCCAGGGCCGCGCCAAGCAAGTATAAAGTCATTTTGGTGCAAGCCTTTTTTTGATTTCTGCAGCATGATTTGTAGTTTGTATCCGAACTCTAGACCTGACACGAATGTAAGTTACATGCATAACAAGCCTTTATATCTGGCAACAAAAAGCAGGCTTAGAAAGAGTGACTTTCTGTAGTGTGTTGAAAAACTTGCTTTGCTCTTTTGATGAACTGAAAGGGAAGAAAACAGTGTGATCATTTGAATTCTTTGAAAAAGGAATTTACATAAAACCCAACCACATAGAGAAAAGGCCCGGGAGCTTCAGTGTGATTCGGACTTCAGTATGACCATTAAGGGCAAAAAGAGATTAAACCACTGGATTACAATGGAATAAAAATGACCACTGGAGTCATCACACTTTAAAATAGGCAGCTGTGTGTAAATACCCATGTGCAAGATCTAAATGGGTTCATTTTATATGCACCCCTGGGCCTCGTGCGAGCAATCAAATTAAATGACTCATGCAGAAATAAGAAACTAAAAGGAAATAAAAGAACCACAGAATTTGTTTTGTTTCATAGTTTTTCATGATATCATGAGTCATCAATTGTATCTACAAGTATTAACCAATTGATGCATGTCATACCTAAATGTCCAATGAGCTAATGCTAATGTGAAAACAGTACATGTACAGTACTGTACATGTTTACAAGCTTAAATACAAAATTTAACTGAATAAAGTGATCCATTGGCTTTGTTTCCTTGCTTAGTGCATTAGGGATGAACAGTAGCAGTGGATTTGTTCTTGATCTGCAAGTAGACAGCTTTGGTCTTTGCTTAAGGTTGTGTTTTTGCTCACTACTGTATGTAGTGTATATACCTGTCTGAGTCTGTTATGGATATTGTAATGCCCTAGTATAAAACAAAAAGATACAAACTGGGATGCTCGCCAGCGTACCTTTCAAATATAAAACTATCCGAGTCAGAGAGCTGATCTTGTGATCAATGAATCTGTGGAGCACCCTGTCCGTGCAGCAGTCTCCGGCAAGAATAAACTGTGATTACACAACTAAGTGGGATTATGCTGGAAGAGAAGAAGTAGAGCAGAACAGAGACCCCACATGCTTGGCGTCTGCACCAGATGATTGCATAACAAGGACATTTGAAGAAATTAAATCTACCACGCTTCCACAAAAGGTTCCAGTCAAAGGTTCCAAGTCAGTCTGCAGCAATTGTAAGGAAGCACTGACTAGGGTACCAGATGCTGAAGTCAGACTGAGGAGTTGTGTTCCTCTGACTGTTATGTTGTTATTGTTCCTGTCAGAGACAGGACTGGTCAAACAGTACTTGCAGAGGAAGATATATATAAAAGTGACAGTGAAAGTGCTTCCAATTCCAAGTTAGTGGTTCAAAGGTAGTGGTCAGGAAACCATATAGATGATTGTACTAACCTATTATATAAAATGAGCACTGTAACTCAGTCTAATATTTCTGATAATTAAAAATATTCAGGATGATCCTTGAGTTGACTCTTCTGATTCTTAATGATTTAAGATGTTAAATGCTGCAGGATACCAATAACATCATAAAATACAGTATGAATACATTCATTTTTTATAACCCCCAAAGGGCACACATTAAATGGCAGTGTCCCATTCCATTGACAATGGTCAATCTCGCTGTAATCAATCCGTCCATTTTCTAACCACACAATGAGCCAGAGTTTGTCCTGGAAAGGAAAAGGAGGAAGGCGGGAGACACCCTGGATGAAACACCAGTCGCGGCGCACACAGAGACACAAACACACATACACACTCAATTTTTCACTCAACAAACACAGTGAGGATTTTTCCCATAAGCCCATTGCCCTACCGTTAACAGCCCAAACACAGGCATTATCACCTTTATGCAGATAATGTAGTATCTGAGGTCCAGAATTGAACCAGCAATGCTTGTTCCACTGTACCTCCATGCCATCCCATCTCATGGTTATCATGAGCCATATCACCCTGTAGCTTGCAACTGGCACCCCACTGAAGCTCAGCAGGTGTGAGCCTGGATGGGGGACCTTGCTGCTGGAAGAGGTGTTAGTGGGGCCGGAAGGGGGTACTCACCCTGAAGTCTGTACGGGTCCTAATGCCCCAGTATAGTGATGGGGACACTATACTGTCAAATAAGGCGCCGTCCTTCGGAGGGAACTTAAATTTTTTTAACCGTGGTCCTGACTCTCTGTGGTCATTAAATATCCCACGGCATTTCTCGAAAAGAGGAGGGGTGTTACCCCGGCATCCTGGCCAAAATTACCCCTGGCCTTTATCAATCATGGCCTCCTAATAATCCCCATCTATGAACTGGCTTCGCTCTGTTCTCCTCCCCAGTGTGCGGGGAGCGCTACTGTCGCATCATCTAGGTGGGGCTACACATTGGTGGTGGTGGAGGGGAGTCCTTTGAGTGGAGTGTCCAGAAAAGTGCTATGAAAATTAAAGGAATTATTATTTCTGTTCGTGTTATGCAGCCATTCCTTCGGCGCCGCAGAACGTCATCTCCAGCGTGAACGAGACCTCTCTGATGCTGGAGTGGAGTCCCCCGCGGGAGGCCGGGGGCCGCGAGGACGTGGTCTACAACATCATCTGCAAGAGCTGCGGGGCAGGCCGGGGGGCTTGCACCCGCTGCGGCGACAACGTGCAGTTCGTGCCCCGGCAGCTGGGCCTCACCGAGCCGCGCGTCTACATCAGCGACCTCCTGGCCCACACCCAGTACACTTTCGAGATCCAGGCTGTGAACGGCGTGTCCGACCAGAGCCCGTACTCTCCACAGTTCTCCGCTGTCAACATCACTACCAACCAGGCCGGTAAGTCGCTGGGCGCTCTGAAGATTGTGGGGCAGAGGGGTGTCGTCTCCGCTCTGGTCTTACACTAAAACCCTTGAAATTTCCAAAGATACCAAACTGCTGCTAAAAGCCCATCTGAAGCAAATTGTTCAAAGATGAAAAGATGGGGGACTGAAAATTAGTGTAGGTATTTTGAAATAAAAAATAGATCCCTTTTCATTTCCACAAACTTTATTTTTCCTTTGAAACGTAGGCTAGTTTCCCTCTACTGTATGTCAGTGATCTTGGAGCCTTTATACAGTAACCTCCCAAGTATTACTGGTTTAAATAACGGTATCCTGTTAAAAAAAAATCCTTTGGACATTTTTCATTGCAATGCATTCTTTAAAAAAGCAACTTGATAGAACAAGGTCATACTTTACTATTTCATTTACTATATACATCTACTACTTTACTGTATTAATCCACTGTATACAGTACATTCTTTTCTGTGTGTCAGTTAGCACTATGACAAGAAAGAGTATCTGAAACTATGGTATTTCTTGCGTACTTTGTTCTCTTGGATTGCAGAATTGATTGCCGTTTTATGGATTGGATTGTTCTTCATTCTTTTTTAGGTTACATTTCCCCGTGCTTACAGGTAAATGTGCGAGGTTGTGGTTATTGGATTGAGCCCTTACCTGAGGGCACTCTTCTACTCTGAGGGGAAAAAAAAAAAACATTGATATAGATCGTAATGATCCAGACTTAATTGAAGTTCCTCTCTCTGAAACAGCAGCTCGAGAAAAAAGGGAACATTTTGAGGAAGCTCTCTATAGTCTTTTCAAATACTATAATGTATATTAAATGTATTTTCAGTTGACGTCTGTGGAAGGAGAAACAAGAATGGTTAGGGTTTAATGGTTGTGTTTTCACCAATACAGCAAATGGGTTGTGGTTGTATTCACCTCCTGCTCTAATGGAATCCCACAGCAGAAACAGGACTGTGTTGTCCAGTACTGCAAGGCAGGGCCTCATAAACATTCTTTCAGGAGTCTCTCCGTGCAGTTGAGTTCTGAAACGGCTCCTGCCCACATTGACACTTCAGAATGCCCTCTGTGCTGGGCTTATTCAGAGCCACCATGGGGAGGGAAGGCTTAATTAGTGCCCCATTACAGTGTGAGCAATCTTTCTTCTGCTTCCCCCACTCCCCACTCTTTCGATGGCTGGGAGCGCTGGTGGATTTGCTAGCATTCTCATTAGCCCTGGCAGCTGTGAAAATCCAATTCACTGCAAATATTTTCTAAAACAGCCTTAAATATGCACACACAGCCACCCATTCTCATATATATATACACACACACAAGTCCAATTGATGAGATACCAGTGACTGATTTAATGAATTGTTCTTGCTGAGGGAACTGTGGTAGCGTATACCTAATTTATCAAGGAAAAGCCTTAGACGCATTCCAATTAGTTTAATTTTAATCAGTGGTTTTCTTTAGGGGTTTTTAACATGTTCCAGTGAATTACAGAAAAAAGAGTTGAAGTTTTTTTTAAACTCTAAATGTTGCAGAAAGAGGAAGGTACTGTTTATAATACAAATTATAGAAAAATTAGAAATGAAGTATAATTTGTCTGTACAGGTATGTCACAGCAATGCAAGCTACAATGTTGTTAAAATGGAAGCTAAACTTCTTTCAGAGCCCTCATTATATGGAATTTGCAAAAAACAAGTTTTCATACTTTTGTTTGCAAGCATTTTATAGACGCATCATCTCTAAGCACTTTCCAACAAAACAAGAAGAAACTGTAGCCTGAAATGAATACAAAAATGAATAACATGAAGTACTGTAGTTTTTCTAGCCTTTTGCACTTAAAGGCCTTCTACGATCTTTTTTTCAAGCAAGAGTTAAATAGAGCAATATTTAGCACAACCGTTTAAATCAATGTTAAAATTATCCAAACATTGTTTATTACCTGGTTTGCCTCAGAAATCATTACATTCATTCACAAAATGTGGTTTGTTTTGCTTGCGACCACTTGTGGGTTTTACTATATTCAGTAACCAGGGCCTTAGGGCCTAATAAACCATACTAATGAGACCCTTGTTCAGTTTCCTCCATGCTGGCATAATGAACGACAGAGCCTGCCACTGGATTTGGGAAAATTGGTGCCTGCGTTGTCTCTGCTGTGAGCCTGTCAGTTTGGATTACAGGCTGACAGAGCCTGGTTTACTTGTGTTTGAGAGAGACTCAAAGGCCAGTACTCTTTCACACCTGCACAGTGCGACAGGCTTTGCCCACCAAACACTAGTCCACAGAGGAGCCCTATGGGCTGGGAAGAGGAGGGTTCAATTAAGTTTTGTTGGAAAGCTGAAGGTTATATAAACATGTTGTCATTCTTAATTAGTAAGGACCCCACCATGCTTTTTATGCGTGTTAATTAGACACGTTTAGAATTAAGTCATGCACTTTGTAGGATTGCTCCGTGAAGGAAGCAAACAAATAAATAGAAACTGATTGGCATGAAACCAAATGTTTTGCTGCGTATGAGCAGTTCTCTCATATTTTCTGTGAGTGCTTATCCAGAGAAATTAACATGTGGAGCCAGCCTGTAATTTCCATTTCTAGCCTCATCCAAGCACAGAGCTTTTGCCATTTCTAATTCATTCACCATTTAATCACAGTTTGCACAATAATATCAGCGATTTTCTGGGACAGTTGCTGAAATATTTTACAAACAAATAAGAATTAACAAGGCTGTTCTCATCACTGCCTTTTTCCCCTGAGCAACTCTAATATGCCTCTGTACCAACAAATTAAGCTGCCCAGCTGATAGGTTAATAATTTAGTAGCATGTTTAGCATTTTCTCACCCATAGAACAAACTATAAATATTTGAATGTTTGGTTATAAAATACAATAACACATTTATGTTTCTAAGTAAAATTATATCATTAAAAACAGCTTCCCTTATGATCATGATAGTAGAATGCCTACTTCATCCCAGTTTCTATCACTGTAACTTTGAACTGTGAATCTCTTACATTGTGAAAATGATTATTACTCCAAAAAAGATTCATCTTCAGAATTCATCATTTTAAAATGCCACATCAAAGAGGACTGATGTGTCAGCCCTTCAACAGAAGACTGTTTTCTGGTCTCGGTTAATTGAAGCCCAAATCTCGTTTATGCTGCAATAATAAAGCTTAGAGGAATGCCTTTATACAGTACATACAGTAATTGCCTCTGTGTTTGTACAAGAGGGAGATGCAATGTTTAAGTACTTAGAATTCATACAGGAAGGAGAGTGTTGAAGGCAAGCTTGCCAGCACCATATCCATTACTGAAACCAAGATGGCTGTCATTTAGAATATTATGTGCCAGTGTGGTCACCACTGCTCTGGATTCAGTCCAGAGAGAGTGACCAGATACATTCCAGGATTTATGGGAATGTCCTACACTGACAGGCTGAAGGAACTTAACTGAAGGCTCAGTATGCTGTTGCATTATGGTTGCTAATGTTTTGGCCAGTGAGTGTTTAAAGTACTCTTGATCTACTGCAACCTGACGTGACCTGACAGCGTCAAACTTTCTCGCATCTCGCCTGAGGACGACTTGCTGTATATGAAGAGCTTGTGTGATAACAGAACAAGCTGTTCTGGAGGTCTACAAATTGAGAATAACTAACATTAACCTACTAATTAAAATTAAATAGAATAGGAAGCAATAGTAAAACTAATGAAATAATGAACTCTTTTAACTTCCCCTGGTGGGACACCTTCAGGTCAGAGCAGACTAATTACTTGCCTGTAAAAACAGAAATAACTTAGGTTTTCTCAGTAGGTTTCTTTTAGTTTTCTCCACTCTTCAGACACATTTATTATCCACAGTTAGATCCTGGGAGCTATGATGTGGAAAGCAAAATCTTATGAAAGAAGGAAAAAAATTTAAGTTTATAAGACTGTGCTTGAAGTGTACCTAGTATTTGCCTGTATTTGAAGTTTTATTAAACTGGACAACAGCATTTCATTTGAGATGCTTTCATTTGCTTCATGTGATCTTTCTTGGGCTCTTGTGGGAAAATGAAAAAATGAAAGTACCTAGTCTGTTCTGTTTCAGTTGCTCCCCTGTGGGGAAATGTGACATATAAATTTGTGTTGTGTTGCGTATTGGGGCTGTATGTTGCTTTACACAAACTCACAAGTGCCTTCTGAGAGGTGTTGGTTAATGGTAACTGTATAAAACCTTTGGTATAAACACACATCACTTAGGAATACTTCTGTCATATGAACCAGATCCCAGTGACCCTAAGCACGTGCTACTGAGGCAGACTGTCACATGTATTTTGCAGAATAGAAGGACTCAGCATTTTGGGTTTCTCTTCAATTTATTGATCCCTTAAACACAACATTTCAACAGAAGGTGTGTTTTGTTTTTACACTGGTGTGAATGTGGATGAATTTCTTATCAACCAATACGCCCTCTGTCAACTAGTCAGTTGCAGTACTCAGTGGTAGGTTAATCTTGATCTTCTGTGTTGTGTGCTAGTCGATGATTAATGACTTAATTATTTACTAAATAATTGCTAAGGCAGGCTCTTACAAAGCCACTTGGAAAAGTTATTTTACCAGCCATCCTTGCAGTGGGCTGGAACTAACTGGTGAGTCGCCAAACCAGACATTTCAGTGTTTGTTTATTCCCAGTGTACTATGAGTTAATTCAGAACTTGGCCTGTAAAGCAGTTGCTGATGTTGATTTATGTGTTTATTTTGATTTGATTTTATTCGTTTTTGTGTCCCATTTTCTAAAAGACCATGCCATATAAGTTGAATGAAGAGTTTCAATCTGATAGCAAGTTTTTTACAGGGTCTCTGACAACCTACAGTACTTAATTGGCTGAAAGTTTATAGCTATTGTTTTATTTCCTGAAACTATACATTTTCATTATATTTTCATGACAACCTAGATTGTCGAATATAAATTATGTTTATGATCACCTAAATTCAGACTGCATTAATTGTTTTTTATTTGTTTACAGCAGAAATAAATGCTTTTTAATTGCTTTTGAGCAATTCTTAGAAACAAAAGACAAGAATAATTAGATTGGAAGGTGACAGGAGAATTCTTCATGAAAGCCCCAAAGTTTAATATTAACTTATTTGTTGGTACATTTGACAGTATGCTGATTTTATGCTCATCTTATGGATAATGGCATTTGTAATGAAATCCCTCAAGCAGTAGCACTACACTGGTAGCTGCACATAAAATGCAGGTTTGGTTAAATTAGAATATTTATGTTTCATTTATTTTTTGCTTCGTTTTTCAGCCTTCTTCACCTGATCCCTCCAGGGCTCAGGATGTCACTGAGACAGGGGCACTGTATTCCTGTGTCAAGGTGTGACAGAGACAGAAGGTAGCAGGGAGGGCACATATGGAATATGACACCAAGGGTCGGACAGTCAGTGAGGCAGGAAGCACAAGCTGGCATCTGGCGCACATCAAAAGCACAGTAGCTGAATACTGATTGGTGCCCTCGCACCACATGGCAGCGAACAGGCTAGCTAGCTGCTAATTAGTAACATTGTCATTAAAATAAGGCTTTGGGTATTTGCATTTTTCAAAAGAGAAGCTGCCATGGTCATAACTAAAATATGGTATGGGATGTACAATGATGGCCAAATATTGGTCCGTACTGCTGACCTCTGCACTTTAAAGCATACAAGCAAGGGTCATTTTATCATTATTTAATTATTTTGTTTTACATTTGACATCAATTTGAGGTATTTTATCCATGTTCTGGTCTTCTCCATTAACAGTTTGTGTGCACTGTGAGACGGTTATCAGGCTCCTTTCTTCCACCCATGTGCTGTATCTTGATTTAAAACCACTTACTGTACCTGCATGTTTTTATGCTCTGTCAACCTCTGCTTCAGTATGAGATCCAGGAAGAAAAAGCCAACTTCTCCTCATGCAGTGGTGAGTGAGAAGTGCTTCAAAGCAAGCATTAGTTCAGGAAGAGCTGGTGCCAGAGACCGATGGGGATCCCATGGCACAGAGCTGCACTCTTAATGGTTTGGTATTGCAGATAGCGACGGAGGCATTGGGCCTGCTCAGTGTGGCATTGCAAGATACTGTAACTGCAAAGTGGTTTGCAAGACTTAACCATTCATGTCAAGGTTCTGTATAACTTCACTGATGGTGAGAGCTGTGCATAAAAACATGTTAAAAAGATGGTCAACACATTTCAGGATAAGCTGAATGATCTTGAGGACAGAACACAGTGTTACAATATCTGACAGGTCAACTTACCAAAGGGTTTGGAAGGTGTCATCCTTCCCACTATACAGTATATAAAGAGTGCTTCCTCATTGAATTGCAGATCTCTTATCATCTGCACAAGGTCCTGTTGACATTTTTAAGGCCCACACGTTGTGGTGGCTCTTTGGCTGGATTTAATCAACCTCACACTCAAAATCTTTATTTAAGCTTCTCTTCTATACTGACTGACAGGCCATACTACAGGTTGCCTGGAAATCTTAATCAGTACTGAGCTATTGAGATTCTCATATAAACCACTGGTAATGAGTGCTATTTGGAATAGGGACATACCTTTTGTAGATGAAGACATTTTCTGGTCATTTCACAGACATCTCGCAAAAAACATGTTACCACAAAGGGTACATTTTTTTTTGTTATTTCAAATTTATTTTCTGGATAATCATGACTAGTTATTGAGAAATTCTTCCTATCTAAAATATATTGTTCTGGAGTTGTTATAGTCTGCTCCAGAAAACCCAAAAGCAATCCCAAGTATACTTTTATGTTTTTGTAGTAACCCACCTGAAACAAATGCTCTTTGAATCGTTGTGTTTGTAAAGAGTTAGTGGTGGGTAATTAGAGTAGACCCCTGCAGAGTGTTTGTTTATTTTGTTCACTTGCCATTTGCAATGTATTTCAATAAAGGAAATGAGTATCTTGAATCTAAACTGCCCTGCAAAACAATTATCCTGATATCTTTGAAATGAAACACAGATCTCTTATCTTATTATAAAAATCCCTTTTATAATTTTTAAGCATCTGGATCTTCACAGTTCATTCCATTTGATCCCTGTCTAACAGCCATGCATAATAATTTACTTGAGAACCTTTGTTAGCCAGGCATAACTGGTTTAACCATGAGTGATAACTCATTAAATATTAAATTATTTTGTTTTTCTTTAAATTTGAAAATCATTAGGCATGGTAATAAAGTGTTATGATTTCATGAATGTTAAGAACATTGTTGACTACAGTTGGCCCTTATGATTTACAACAGTGCTTGCTCCTTCTGCTTTTAGTCAGGGGCTGTCCTAAGGATAGAACATACTCAAGACTACTCACTATGCTTTAAATGGGTAAGAGCAGTCCCCAGACTCATAAGATCACTTTTAAAAATACACGCTTGAAGTTATCAATTGCAGCAATGGCTGGAGGATCAAAATCAGATAGGCAATGCTTCCTATTCTCCCTACTTTGCCTTAAGAAGCATACCAGGGAGACAGTTATAAATAATGGAGTGTTCTCCATGAAATGTTGATGGCACACTTGTTTCTTTTTCCTGCCTGAGATGACACACAAATCGCTCTTGGCCCGGCTATCTTTCAGTACCAAGTGGAGCATGTTGTATTGGGAAGGGAGGTGGTGCTGGGTGTTAAACAGAGGGTATGAGTATTAACCTGGTAGATTTACAGTATTTCATTTTCTTTCCATGCTGAAAGGTACAGTAAAATAAAGAAAAGAAACAGTACTGTAAGTTACGGTTGTGGAGCCCATCAGAAGAAGGCTCCACAGCTGAAACATCGGGTTTCTTTTCTTTGCCTGCTTGAGGAATCCAATCTGTTCTTGGAGTGAGTGCCTTTACCACCAGAGCCATTTGAGGGCCTGTGTCCCGGGTGTGTTTGACTGCCATTTTGAATAAAGTAACAACACTTAAATTGGGACTTTTATTGTGCTTAACAAATCCAAAGCTATTCTATGATTCTGTGCTGGTTAATTAGATTTCAGGACCCTAGTGATTTTATAAAAAAACAGTAACGGAGTGTCCTATCACACAGTTTTTTTATGCAGTGATGTGGATTTACTACAGTATGTCCTATGTACAGAATGTGTCTAGCATGTACAGAAGTGTATTCTATAGTGCTAGACTTTTTAACTATGAATTCTTTAGTTTCCCTTACTACAGTATCTCCTTTAGGAACAGCTGAGCTCTAAACTTCTTAATCCACTCTACTGACAATATTAAGTATTTTTTGTCTACGGCAGCAGATAAGCAATGTTTCATTGTTGCAAAAAAGTTCTGAGTCTGGAATTATAATATAGTCTTATTTTGTTTGTGCTATAGACATTGAATTCTAGAGCTAGCTTTCCATTGGTTTTGAAATTCTGATTGAAGATTATCCTCAGATATTACTATTTTCTTATTCATTAATTTACTCACTTAATTATTTTAAAATATCTTTAATTTGGGCATGCATTGCCCCCAGGTGTCATTGTGCTGTAACTGCAATAAGGGTACTATGGTCAGCATTGAAATATTTAATTTTCAGATTTATTCATTTATCAGTGGATTAGACCTAAATTATTTTTGCAGTGAGATAAACATAGTCCAGAATGGATTAAATATATCTGAAGATGTAATTAGCTCTTTGCGTGGTGGGACTGAACGTTTTTTCTTCCACTTATTTCTTTAAATAGTAATTTCTCTGTCAACAAATAAGTAACTATATTTAAATTAATCAACTTAAACAATTTAAACTTGCAAGTCCGTACAGTTGGTAATATAGCCTATTAGAAATCACTTACATGATGAGGAATACATTTATACTAAGTATAATGAAGAATGTGTAATATTTTTAAAATGCATTTCTTGCCTATAGGGGCCCTAGCTGTACTTTGAAGCAGCTATTCTGTTTGAAATTATTCCATAACTCCCAGTCAGCTCAGTTCCAATAAACGAGAAATTGTTTCATGTATAGAGCACCGATCTCATCTCACCATCTGTCCTTGCTAATTGCACACAATAATGGGAAGGAGAAGTTCAATGAAAACAAACCTGGAATGAAAAAAATACAGTACAGGACTGTTAAGCATTAGTATGCTGATAAGGCAATTCAGATCCATACCATTTATTCCCCTGAAGTTCTGTCATCAAGACCTATAAACCCACATGCACTTTAAAATCTCATGTCTTTATCCCATGGGCTTAGAGAAAATTGATGAGTTTGCTAGGGTGAACAAGAAAAGAATCGGAAGCAGATTAGAAAAAGTATGGAAAACCAAAGGGAGAAGCACAATGTGAGTGAGAAGATTAGAATAAATTCCACATAGGACAGACAACCTTCTTTGACAGCAGAAAACTCAGCAGACTTATTTGAAAGTAGGGATTAATTCAAAATAGACATAGCAGTGTGGTAAAAATACTTAAGAAATAGTAAAGCTTCTCAAATGTCTTTTTAAAATGAGGCTGTGAAATCATGGAGATGTATGGTAATGCTTCAGTCTACTCAACAGCTGAAAGTTTTAAGCTTGATGAACTATGCAAGTTTACTGCAGTGGAAACTCTTTTAGACGTAAAACCCAAAATCCATTGCAGATGGAAATAAGGGATATTTGCCAGCCTGGATTTGATACAAAACACTAAAATTCCATGAACATTTGGGCTTCTCCATCTAAGGGTACTGTTTGTATTGTAAAGCAAGAATATATGCAGCTCAAAATGGGATAAACATTTCTTACTGTTATTGTATACCAGCCAGCTCATTATCTCAACTTTTCTTTTTTTTTGTAGGATTTTTAACTTTTATTGGTGGATCATTCCCATAATTTTAACACCTTCTTCGTTCTCACCTTCATTTGGAATAGTCGTACACCCTATGGTAGAAAACCTCGAAAATGTTAATTAAAGGACCATTATTAACACACTGGTACTGATTACTGCAGTGTGTCTATAACTAAGCAGGGTACAGACTATAAAATGTCCCAGATTTCAATACCATGACAGTCTTGAATTAATTAGATTCACCCTCATTTCTCCACATTCTGCTGGAGAATTGTAGGGCTAGTTTTTGTTCTGTGTTCCCTATATATGATGTTGTAAGAGTAATAAGAATGTTTTATTTTCTTTGCTTTGAACTTATACCCTCAAGATTCAGTCACTTTGAGGATATCAAAGGAGAATATGTTCATTGAAAACATGGACAAAAATCTCTTTTTATGTCTCAACGTGCAGTATGTACAGTGTAGTAGCTGCAAGTCAGTTTTCTGCCTGTCTTTTCCTTCTTTCACTCTCTTCCTTGTTTCTACCATCTTTCCCACCCTTTCTCTGACTCCAGCTTTTCCTCTCCTGTCTCAATGCTTTGTCTCATTCCACTCTCTTTGCTTACCATTCTCTCTCATTTCTGTGCCAACTTATTCCTGTTTTCTTCATAATATTCTTGACCTTTTCCCTATCCTTCCCTAGTTGTTCTGTGTTGCCTCTTCTTCTGACTTTCCTGTCATTTCTTCTTTTACTGTCTCTATCACTTACACAAACAAGCTTCTCAGTCAGACATGTTCTAGTCAAACTTATCGCACCGAGTGCTGTACGGATCTAAAGAGAGCTAGCCATCATCTCTGAATCTTTCTAAAGCAGCCTTTTACCTTGTTTCTCACATGTCTTAAACACAAGCACACTTAGTGGTGTCTTTATTCCATTTGGTGTAAATAAACTAGTCTTTTGTCTTCACACACAAAAAAATTGCCGAACATCTTTTTTTTTTTAAATGAAATTTTCTTTGAGTCGCTGCTTTTCAGTTTTCCCTCTCTCATCAGAGCCGCCCTCAGAGGGTTGTGGCCACTCAGGTACCTTTCCCCGGGAGTAATCAGAGCCCGGATATGCGGCCAGAGCCCGCTGCCTTTCCATGCTGCCAGCTTTCAAAAGAGTTGCTGAGTCTCACTTGATGAGCTCAGTTAATGAAGTTGCCTATTGTGCCCGGAGAGGTCCTCAGGAAAAATCAATAGACTTTGCCGGCCTGTGTGTGCAGAGCTGAAAGGAGTCAGGGCGCGCGTTTGAAGAAAGGGGAGGGTGGGTAGGAGGGGCAACATTCCACATTCAAAGACCAGGCAGGGGTAAAAAAAAAAAGAAAAAAGAATGGGCTTGGATGGAACAGAAATGCGCCAATCAGAATTTTAATGGTTTAGAAAGTGCAGATGTGATTTCCATCACATTTTAGGTCCATATCTGGCACTTTTACAAATGATCTACTTGATTTACTACTTGATTTAAAGTGCTTGGTCTTTTTCTTTGTCGACTTTCAGTGTTAGTCTTCTCGTTTGAGTGTCTGGTTTTAAGAACACTTTACAGAAACTCTCTAGCAGAGTACTTGGTGCTTTAAAGTAGTGCAGCAGTATCAGAGTATTTGTAATTTGTACACTTGAAAGCATTTTTCTTGGGAGCACAGTGCTTTCAGCAAAATAACATGATATGCCAATATCGTCATATAATCACCTAAAATATCTTACATGAAAACTACCTCCTATTCTATACAGAAGGCATTTTTTGACAATTCACCATCTCTCCGTTCACATTTCAGTTACTCTCATGCTCAGTCTTGACTCTCCAGATAACAAGGGCACTGCCTTTTATATGCTTCTCCAGCCCAAGGCTTTGGCCTCTGAGATGAACTGTGCAACCCAAAAGCCTTCTGCACTGTAGTCGAGCAGTCTAACCACTGATCCACTGCATTCCAGTTTGCTGCCCAGCACTCTAAATCCTGATTTGTTCGAAACACATGGGTTTCCAATAAGCTGCCTACCACTTACTGTATGCTTCTTCTGTTTAACTTTCCACACTTACCCTCAGCATTCAAACCACTGAGCTTCTCAGAAGCAGAATCCTTTACATTCCAGGATAACCGCATGTTGCGAGAGGAATAGATTTTCTTGCTGCACTGTTATGTTAAAGCAAGTTGTTCTGCAGTTTGTCCTGCTAAGGTGTGAATAGACATCTCTTGTAAGTGGCTCTAGAAAAAAAATAAACAATAAACAACATTGTTTTAAGTCATAGTTTTTTGGGGAAACAGCACAGACTCTTTGTACTTAGTTATGGGGGTAAATTGCAGATTAAATTTTAATAATGTTCATGTTCAGACAATCTTTTATAAAATATCGATTTAAATGTATTCACTTGGAATTTTTTCAAACCATTTATTATACAATTTCATATATTATTTTTTTATTATTGAAAATATCCATCTTTTACCATTTTTTAGACTGGGCAGTGCCCAGTATCCAATATGAAAGGGTTTACATAAAACCCTGAGCTCATGTAAAATATTGTTACCAACTGACCAGGATGCCTACTCATTTTAATATCCTCATTCTCTAATTACAGCACTGCATTCTGTAGATTATTTTTCAATTATGAATAATTCTTGAGTTCATGATGAATAATTCATTTCATGCCTACAGAGAAATGCTCTGTTTGCCCATTTTATATGTAATTCTAGTAAAGGCGGAACCACAAATCCAGTCCAGTGCATAATAATAATAGGCTAAACTGTCATTGAAATATGATTGATCAGTATTTTGTGACTGAGGTGCGATCTTTGCAAATGTTACTGTGATGATCGCAGAGCCTCAGAGCTGCGCTTTTTGCGAAGGGTTCCCTGCCTTTGTTTTCCAGTTTTGTGCGTGCTGTGACTGTGTGAGTGCAGGGGCGTGTCCACTGTGGCGAGCTCTCAGCGCACAGGCCAGAGAGCAAACTGGGTCAGGCAGCCGTCATGTAGGGGTGGAAGGAATGTAAGTGGTGGGGAACTCCACTCAGTGGTTCAGCCTGGGTAAATAGAGGTCTCTCCCCCAGTGGGTGATCCTTCCCAAAGGGGGGACAAAGGGCTTCCTGAATTTGAGGGACTTCAAATCTCAGAAAAGGGCTGCTGTGTACACCCTTGTCCCTTACAGTTACTGATCCTTTCTTTCCTGATTTCCGCAGTAAATATGCTGAACCCAGGTTATAGTAAACTGATATTGCCCAGATTCCACTCAATAAAAATCAGTATAATCAAATATTTTGTTTCTGAACAAAAACACACATTTCTTATCCTGCAATGCAGTGGATTTCTATTGCCCAGGGAGCATATGAAATGTGGTTTGTTTTTCAGCAGACGTGATGTATAATGACCACAAAGAGCATGTCAGCTTCGGCAAGTTGCCAGGAGATGTTTCGGAATTATTCATAAATAAAAGTTTAGACAATGGAACTCTTTGCTGCAGTGGTCCTCCTGAACAGACTAGCATTTAAAAATAAATTTGCTTTTGGCAGATGTTTGTGTAATATAGTCCTGAAACTTAAAGTCAGTGATGAAACCGTATTTGTTATTGTTATTTAGGAGAATCAATGAGAGTTTGAAAGTAATATGTTCTGCCTATTCAGGACAGGAAAACAACTTCTCTTCCAGGGGAAGGATCATACAATACATTAATTTAGCAAAAGAGATAGAAATGTGATTGAAGTAAAAAATTAAACATTGCAATTGGAGAATGACCTGACTACTTCTACAAAGAAGTTTTGAGTAAAAGAAAAAGATGTGCCAGAAGGAATATGGCATTGTATTGGGGTTTTGTTTTCCAAGGCAGGCATTATAGGATTTCTACATAGTGAAATCTTTAGTTACAATAAATTTTGAGCAATTAGTTTGGAACCCTGTGTTTTTTAATCAAGCTGTAGTACTGTATTAACTGTTTCTAATGTGTCAGGTGTTAAGGACCACAGATGATGATATAATTAGTTAATATAAAGAGCTTTGGACAGAAAATGTTTTGTTGTACTGTATGCCATTACATCTCTGTAGTTATTATTTATGTGGGTTTTGTGACCTAAAAGTACACATTTAAACATGTTTTAAAACTTAGCCGTGCTTCTCAAATATTTGTAGGTACTTGTAATGTTTAGTAACCCTCTAAATGTTGCACTAACAGCCCTGGTTTAAATATCCCTGTTCTATCAAAAAAGCTGTGACAAATCACATTTTACTTGCACTGTCAATTGAACTTTCAGATGCCTACCATTATAATTATAATATAATTATAATAATGCATATTGCTGTAATTTCAAATAGCCTTAGTCACACTGTCTTGTTTCTACCTATAATGCTCCCTGCATTTAACTGTTAATTCTTAGTGTTCCACTCATTGTTTTTCTGTTTATTTCACTTCCATTGCCTTGTTTTATCCAATCAAAACCCTCTATCTGCTCTCCCCACAACCCCCCCCCCCTCGCCTCCATCAACCAATCAGAGAGCACAGAGCACTCCAATGAAATGTGGACTGGAAGAGGTAAGTCTGACACAATTGAAGCATTTAAAGTAGTTGGACCCTGCTTTCCATTTATCATTAGTATTTTAGCATTAGTATATAAACTTTAGGTGATATTTTTGCCAAGTTGTCTCTTGAAGTATGAAACTGTGGAATGATACTGTACATGGTGGTGCAGTTGTAGAAACATGCAACACTTTTTTTTAATCTTGGCATAATGCATCATGATATACAGTACTGTGAGCATAACGCATACAGTATTTGGACTTAAGTGATGGTTTGTGATCTTATAGCCTTGAATATACCTGAACTTCACACAATAGAATTAAAATAATGGCCAATATACTGCATAAATAGAGCTGACAATCAGAGGTTCCATAGTGGAAAGTGTTTTTGCCTGCTCTCTGGACAATTTGCCTAGCTCTCAGTGAAACCAATTGAACTCCTGCCTTGATCTCCAGCTCTTGGGCTGTAAAGGTTATTTGCCATGCTGGTGCTTACAGTATGGTGCAGTGAAGGGCTTATTTAACATTCGCCATTGGTATCTCTTTAGGGCAGAATTTGTTGTCCTTACGTTACATCATTTCATTCCAGTAGATGTCTTGACATAGACATTCTTTACTAACTCTTAGGTTGAGATTTGGTCAGCTAACACACTGAAATTTTGAGTTAAAAAAATAACAAATGAGGTACTGAAAGGTGCAGTGTTAAAGGGGAAAGACATGCACTTTAGTAAGGAATCAACATGCTTACCTCCTCCTGCTCAATATTGAGATTCCCTTTCAAGAGCAGTCTTCTGCCATTAATGCTCTGTCAGCACTGAAACTAGAGCACACATACACTGAGAGTAATGCAGAGCTCTTTCAATTACAAATACAGTTGTTACATGCAATGTATGTAGGTGCTGGTAACTTTACATTCAGGATCACATTTTTTGCAGGTCCATTTGACAGATAAGAGTGAATTTTAGCTGCAGAGCTATGGTAAATGAATATGTTGAGCTCTTGGTGCTCTATCAGGTTTTATGGTGTACGCTCTAGAGACTTTTCTGTTCACAGGGTAGTAATGTTCTGCCAAAATGTTGTGTATACAGCAGGCAGCACAAGAGCCAGATGCTATAAATTCTGGCAAAACTACAGCAAACAAACCTTTTTTTTTTCTTCTACAGTGTGTTTACTTGGACCAAGCACACAGTAGGGAGACATTTTATCGACTTCAATTAATTTTATTCCAGGCTTCTAAGGAGTTTTTGCTCTCCCACACACAACTAGAGATAACAAACTGCATGACCACTCTTATGCCCACATGCCAAGACCAACATGCAGTAAACATTGTACTATCGCTGGGATGAATGCTGTGATTGAACTTCATGTTTTTATATTAAACATGCTTTCGGTGTTAGTCTATTTGTACTCCGTTATTTCTCATTTAGTGATAAGGGCAATACTATTAATGCATTTTTTTGGTTATTTCTTTGAGCAGTGTTTTATATCCATTATCTACAGTACAGGTGGATGCAAATTGCAAATGTGCAGCTGACACTAGTAATTAAAAATAAATTAAATCGATTTGGAAAAAGTAATTTAATCTGAATGATGTTTCAAATCACTGAAAATATCTAGCAGTTTGAATTCTTAAAATTCTGTTGTTGAAATGTTATGTATTTCAGTGTATCTTTTACTGAACTATGATAAACACCTACTATACAGTACTAGGGCTTTGTACTGTAGCTAATTACTTGCTAACCACCAGACTGATTTTGTGATTATGTGATAATGCTTTGTTTTTCTTTCATATGGTGTATTATCTAAATGAGAACTTATCTGACATATCCCTGACTTAAAATAAATTTAGGTTTGGTTGGTGAAGGTACTGAATATTATTCTGGGAAATGGATTCTGATAATGTCCGAATTGAAGGAAACTAAGTGAACAAATTGCTGTTCAAATCCCCATTGTTGTGCCAATGTAGAAGCATTAGTAAAACAAAAGGTTCGAAAGCTCTTTCCTTGTGTTATAACAACATACCACATACACAAAATCATTCTGCATCTCTCTTTCTTTCGACCTGTCTCGATTATTCTGCACATCTCAGGATTTTGAGTGAAGAAACTTGAGCCAAATTTCTACCCCAAAAGCTAAAAAAAAAAAATGTAGATGCCCAGCCTCTTGGTTTAATCATCTTACTCTCAATTATCAGTCCTCTGACTTGGGAATCTTCCATTGAAGGATATGCTGTAGAGGAATGGGATGTTGAAGTTTTGTTGAATACCTTCCAAAATCTACTTCAATATATTTTTGTTGCTTGCAGTGGCCCAATATATTGTTCATGGTTGTTCCTAATATTATGGCTGGTTAGTGAAGGTATTGGATGCCACATTAACATTTTTCAGGAGTCACGTAACAAAATAACTGCTGCATTTATTTCTCATTTTGTTCTAATGATGTGTGTTGTACTGCAGTTAAAGAGGGTTTCATAAAATGCAGTGCCAACCTACGAGTTATACTGGAAAGGATTTTAGTAAGACTAGAAAACTAGAGTACAGTAAATGAGTTTGTGGCAAACACACAATTTCACATTCCTTGATAGAGTGTGGAGGATCGTATGTAATGCCATTGTGGTGCTATCCCACAGCTTGAAAGCCCAGCTATGACAAAGCCATATGTGTAACGTTCATGCTTGTCTTTGTAAGCTTTCTGTGTGTGATTGATTTCTCCCTCTGAGTTTGCGGCCTTTGGTTGATTGTGTTACATAGAAACCTCTACATGTGATGTTACTGGAAATCCAACTGTGGAATGTCAGACTTAAGTTTTGTTAGTGTTAATGTTTCCCAGACACCCTTAGTAATGCCGAAATTATAAACACGCATAAAAAAGTTATTGTGCACAAGTTGCCTGAGCTTTTAATAGCTGCAGTGACTTCTACGCTAAATTATAGACATCTGGGTCTCTTCACACTCTTTCCTACAACCGCAGTTTTTTTTTCATTTTTCTGTACAGTATTCTTCGCACTCTCTGTTTTGCTTATATTTTCCTTTTATGATCATTTTCACATCTTCTGTGTCTTCCCTTCCCTTTCCCTTTCTCCCTACAGCTCCATCTGCGGTGTCCATCATGCACCAGGTCAGTCGGACAGTGGATAGCATCACGCTGTCATGGTCGCAACCGGACCAGCCCAATGGGGTCATTCTGGACTATGAACTTCAGTACTATGAAAAGGTAGGATTTCTCTCTCTACAAGGGTACAAAGATGTTAATGGTTGAATTTTACAGTACCCGAAACTGCTCTTGTTTTGCCGTATTTTTCTAGTGTGGACAGGGAAGGGCTTTAAAAAAAGATGGCGAAGCTGCACAAAAGACTATATTTTGTGCATTGCTATCTTGAGAAAGAGGTTATACAGTTTCAATACTATCTGTCCATCTATTTTCTAACCACTCCATCCAGTACAGGGTTGCTGGGGAGCCAGAGCCTGTTATGCTGGCAAGAAACAGGCAGCGGAGTAAACCCTGGACAGGACACCAGTCCTTCACAGGATGCACACAGAATGAGACGCGCTCACACCAGGACAAACATATCGCTTATAAAACCTATTTATACTTGAAAATACAAAGAAATATCATACATACTGTATGTGTTTCTAGACTAACTGTTGTACAGTAGACCTAATGCTTACAGTTTTGGACACAAGCGTTTGGAAAAGAAAACCAAATCTACTACAGGTCCTGATGGGACTATTAAATTCAATTGGTTTGTGGACATTTGATACAAAAGATTTTGACTTCAGTGCAACTCAATTAATTTTGTGTACGCAGTTAAAGACAAAGGTGTGTTCTGTTTTTGCGGATGAAGAAAATCCCTGATGACTTGAAATGTTTTGACCTGCGACAAAGCCTCTGTGGTATTTTAGCTCTGGTGATTTGAGTGTTTGAGGAAAAAAGGAACTCCACATGGGCTCTGAACGATCCACTCAGACAGGCACATCCTGTACATCTCTGGCACATGATCCTCAGCCAGCTGTCCTGAGCATAGTGCCACTCCCAGACACAGAGGAGGATGTCTTGTCATTACATTTGTCAACCAGGCTGCTAGAGCAGCTTCTCTGTGTTTACTGAATGACAGGCTGAAGTGAGCAGCTTGTTGAAAAGTACTTCATGATAGCTTTATGGAAAATTGTTGGGTTGTGTTGAGATTGTATTGAAATATTATTACAGTCTGCACAGAAAAGAGATTAATTTCCATCAATGTCCATTGTACTTCAACACAGTAGATGGGGACTGTGAACTTAACTTTCCAGATTAAACATTTAATAAAGTAATCTACCATTTGATTTGTTACATTTTTCATTAGAAGATAACATAGTTAAACACTGGACATTTTTTCAAGCATTTTGTAATCTGGTTTGAAATGTAATATTATCACACAAATGTAATTAATTTCTTGAAAAAAATGAAACTTTAATTTTCAAGAATAGGCAGAATATCCAGCCATTCAGTATGTCATGTTTTCATGTACAGTACATGCAGTATGTGGACATACAATATAGACTTACATGTTTCTACATACATATACTGTAGAGATATACTGTTGACACACCTTGGGGAGGTGTGCCTTAGCAGCAATCTTTTAATAGGCAAATCTCAGTAATAAGACACAAAAATGCACCCGTAGGGTCCAATATTATGCTCTTTATTTTACAAAATGAAGAACTCCAAAAGCCTAGCTCTGTCCAAGCTCTGATTGCATTTATTTTCTCTGTCTGTTAGTAGTCAGGGAGCTCGGCAGCTTACTGGCATAAAAAGACAAGTCTCTCTCCAAACTTTCAGAAAAGCTGAATTAACATCCATTTGAGCTTCCCGAGAAAAAAAAACTTCTACATCCTCATCGGCCAGTTCCTTCTCACTCCCTTCTCCCTCTGGTGCTTCCTAGATAGCAAAGGTCAACAGCCGGTGGTAGCTGTTTAACTATTAACTAAAATTGTTATAGCTACTTATTGCACACATTAATAGATTATTTATTGACTGCTACAGCAGAGAGCTAAACTGTGACTGTAGAGTGTGTCTCTATTATACAGTATTGGACTCTTCATAATGCAGCCCTTACATATTGCAGTTATTCTTTATGAAATTATATCTATTAAAGCAAAATAATTCTGATTTTTTTCTATTATAAAGCCTCCCCATGAAACACCATCCACCTTGTTCACGAGCTAAGCAAACATAGAAGGCTTCCTTCTAAGGAAATCCAGTCTCCAATAAAATAGCACAAACCTGACCAAACAGTTAATATCTATATCAAGAAAGCCTAAACCCCAGTGATAATCGCAAAATTGGATAGAGTCCCAGTCCCGTTTATATTTAACATCAGTGTTAAACAGACATTTGCATTCATGCATCTGAAAATATACAAAACACAAGCTGCCAAGGCATTGCAAATGTCTTCTTTACAAACCCTGCTGTAACAGTTAAGCAAAGGACCTTCTAAAGATACCACTGGGCTTGCTTTCGATGTACAGTATGTTGATAAACACCTTGAAGCACTTTGAATCATACTGTAGCTATTCAAACCCACCAAAAACAACATTGCAATCACTGGTACATTTTCGAGAAGAAAAAAAGCATGTAAGTTCAACAACAAACTTGGAAATGATGATTTATCCAAATGGCGGGTTACACCACCATGGAATTGCACAGCAGGTTATTAGTGGTGAAAAAGCTGGTGCCAGTCAAACCGCAGTTTCGGAGGGGGGAATCAGGGCCAGAGGAGTCCATTCATTCATGGGATGACTATGTAAAGCTTTATCACAGAAATTGATTTTGTTGTTAACAAAGAAAAATGCCCATTGCAATTATAGTCTCGTTTTCTATGGGCTGCTTTTGAAGAGGATGTGCTAAATTAACTAAAATGTTCAGGAAATCCTGTAATGCTACTATTTGGATTTATTGCAAACAGAGCCTTTTTTAATGGCTCTTTCTTACGCCATCCTCACTTTTTCAAATGGGCTTATGGGCACATACCTTTACTGAACGTACGAAGAGCGCGTGCTGTATTTATTCGCAGGTCATTTCACGATGACGTCCAGGGTTTATCAACAGTGGTGAAGTGTTCTTCAGCTACCCCAGGGGTAGAACATGATACCACACACAGAAAAGTTAGCTTGTGGGACAACATCAATCTCATGATAGGCTGCATGTCAGTTTTCTGTCTGGGGAGCTTTGGGGTGGCTCACTCTGAAGTGTTGCTCTTTGTTGCTGTGCTTCAGGACCAGAGTGAGTATAACTCCTCGACAGTGAGAAGTCAGACGAACACAGCAGTCATCCGTGGGCTCAAACCGGGGACCATCTACGTGTTCCAAGTACGGGCACGGACAGTGGCAGGCTTTGGACGGTACAGTGGCAAGATGTACTTCCAGACCATGACTGAAGGTGAGGCCCAGAGTTCCAGGCACCACAACAACAGAACTCACGCATTCAGCAATTCTCCGGCTCTCACTGTCCTTCTCCAGTTTTACAGTGAGAACTCACATTAGTATTCCAGTCCATATTCCACCTCTGTTACTCTTCTTAATATATGTTATAATTACATTGTTTGGGTAACATTTGTATGCTCCACTCAGTATAATGAAATGGAACACCTCCTTTCAGGAGTGAATAGGGTATGTAATGAGCAAGCTGATCCCACCTGTCATTTCCGTTTCAGGCTTGAGCTGAATTCTGAGATAAGCCATCAGCAATTGAAAAAAAAAAAATTACTTGCAGCCAGTATCCACTGCTATTCAGGATGTCACACATTCATCCGATTTGCAGAAGACTGCTTTTCTGAGGAAAATTTGGTTAACAATAAAACCTGGAATGTTTTAAAATGAAGAAGTATTACAAATACATTATTTTCTGCCCATGGCTGATATTAAATATTTGCATTTTTGTACAGGTAAAATAATATTTCCTGCTTTAAGACTGCTATATACAGTACATATGCAGTATATAATATCATATTTCTACTATATTTTTTACTGTGTATTTTATAGTATATTCACATTTTTGTCTACACTTGTAGAACTATAATGTATGTATAGAAATGTATATCTATATAGTATCAAGGATTTCTGTCCCTTCCTCCCAATTTCTTTCTCTGTCCACATACCGAAGGTATCTATTAGGTTTACAGCTTTACATTTTATATGCTGTAAGCATACTATAGGACTGTGAGGTTTTGGATTATAAAGCAAGACATCCTGTTAGCCAATGATCAGATTAAAAATGACCTAATCTCCGATGATAAGAATACCTGTAGGCAGGAATCTAAAAGTAGCAAAACTAATGCAAGAGCACGGACCCAGGCTTTATCTAAACGTCTCATTACCTGTATCGCTCAGGGATATAATTAGCCTGATCTCTTTTCAAAGCCTTCTCCTCTGAAAACTATGATGACAGGCAAAAAAATGGAAAGCACTCGATGACAAGAACACGGGATGTAGAACTCCCAAGAATAAACCTAGACATCACAGATTGGATTTACCATCTCCTTTAAGAAACGGTGCTAGGACTTGTATCCAGAATAGGATTAGAGAAGATGGACCGGCAGTTAATGGCAACAGAGAGTTTAGATTTTTCTTTAAAAAAAAACAACTCATTTAAAGCCAGTAGTGTGTTCTTTTCAGCACCTACAAAAACATTTAATATCATAAACTCAATATAGTGTATAAAGTTTCCTCTGAGGTGCTTGAAACGCTTTTGCCTACAAAGTTCTTGCTCAAAGCAGTATAGAAGAAATTCCCCTGTGCCAACTGATGACATAATTGCCTGGCACCAGTCCGCATTTTGTGGCTCAGCTCTCAAACTTCAGTGCCAGCCAAACCCGTTTCGACTAGGCTGACCCACCTTTCCAGAACAGTGCACTCGAAATGTTTTAATTATATCACTTTGACAGTGCTCACAAGTCAGTTGCTCAGGGGCAGTTTGTTCGTGGCCCAGATCCTTTCTTCCCAAGCCTTCTGTCCAGGGCAGGAGGTCTGGAGGAGCAGATCAAAACAGTCTCCTTCCGTCTGCCAAATATGTGCTTGCTCATGAGCCTCCCATATGCTCCAGCTACTGCAAGATTGTGACTCGTGCCTCAAGATGTAAAATCGCAAGTGGAACCATCCATCAGGCCTTCTGAGGAAGCCTGTCTGTTCCCTATTATAAATAGACTGGAAATCTCATAACTGCTGACAGGCACAGGCAACTGTCATTTCCTGCAGACTCTAGTTCAGACTTCGTTATCCCTACACTATTCTGCTTTGACACCTAATGGCATCCAGCAAAGCCCACTGAGATTAGGTGTTTGGTGGCACAGAACTTCTCATTTCCTCTGGCCACTGCTTTGGTTTTTCCCAGCACACACTAAAGTCAAGTTTCAGGCTTCCTCCCAATCCTTGAATAATAACTGCCTTTTGCATTATGACCCAGTTGAGGGATCTAATGGTTCCAGCCTCTTAGGTTCATGTCCAGTAGGTGAGAACTTACAAAACCAAATTTCTGAATAACTTCTAACTGCAAGTGCTTTTTAGGGCAACCACTGATAAAAATTTAGGAAAGGCTCCTTAGGACGACAGCCAGCCAGGGGGCAGGTTTGATAAAGAACTCTTAATCACGCCTGTAACTCATGCCTTTAACTGCTAGATGAAATCCTTCTCTTAGTCCCTACAATCTCATCATTCGATTATGCTTTAATATGCATCTTTTACTTCTTAATGCCTACTCGGCACCACCTCATCTGTGCTTTACCCCTGACTGTATCATGTATCATGCTATTGCTTACGGTATGTTTTATGCCCATGTGCCTCAAACCCCCTTGTTTTAAGTAGAAAGCAAAGCTGCCTCTCAGTCTTTTCAAATAAAAGCCACAGTGCCCCATGGACCTGGTTCTGTTTCTCTAAATAGTCAACCACATTTCCTCCTTCTCCCTCAATTGCCTAAGTCACTGGCAGTGAGGAGGTATTGATTTCATTTTGTAATTATGTGTGGAAAATAGTCATCTTCTGTTTCAAGGGATACAAATCTATCAGCGCATTTCAAGCCCCGCAGAAGAAAATTAATGAGGACATCAATGATCATTATTTGTGTTCTGTCCAGCCATGTTACAAAGAGAAAAGAGCCCATAATTCTGAAAGATGTAATAACAACCCGAGAGAATATGATTTCATAGTAAATATTGAAATATTGATAAATGACCTTGGCAAAAACATTATATAGTTATCGATCATTAGAAAACTGTTTACATTGCATCTGGTTTAAAATGTTTGTAATTGAAGTTGTTAATGTTGACTTTTTCACTCTTTTGACTTCAGCGGTTATATTTTAGAATTATTGATTATGCAACTAATCGCACATGGAATTTTAAATGTTTTAAATAGATAGGAAGGAAGGTAAGTAGAAAAAAACTTAATATATTAAATACAGTATCGTCCATGGAACCAAATCAACTTTCAGATAGGCAGCATCTTACTGTCATTGGGTTTTGTTGCAGTCCAAAACATCTACAACATAAGGGAATTACAGTATATAGCTTTAGGTAATGTAATATTTAGCCGTGCACAACTTTTTTGGGGGAGGGTCGTCCCATTGTTTTTCTGTTTACAGATGATTTCTGTTTTTTGCTGTGCAGTAATCATGTAAATCCATGTCTGTGCTTGCTGCCTCTGAGGTGACACTGTGTTGTGTCTCTTTCCAGAGGAGTACAAGACAAGCCTTCAAGAGAAGCTGCCCCTCATCATCGGTTCGGCTGCAGCCGGACTGGTCTTCCTTATCGCCGTTGTGGTCATCATCATTGTCTGCAATCGGTGGGTCATTCTGTCTCCTCCTCTTTTATCTTCATTGTAGAGAAGTGATTCTTAAGCAACAATTACTTATAGGCTTTCAAATGCACCCCCCACTTGCTACTAATCATAGTCAACCTTAGAAAGCGATTTATCCAATTAGGTCTTAAATCTTTAATAAGTGACCTTCAGTAGCATAATATATAATAAAAAGGTGTAATTAAGCAAGCATTTGGATTACTTTTAGCAATTAATTATAGTTCATTTACAGTTAGTCAATAATTAAGAGCTCAACTGGAACAAAATCCAGAATGTATGGTGTCCCTCCAGGATAGAGAACTACTGGATAGAAAATATTGATACTCTACATTGTTCAGTTTAGACCTTTGTTCCCTTAGTAGGTTTAAAACTTGTTTCATTAGGAGCTCTCCTCATTTTATCACTGAATTAATAAATTCATGAATAATGTTATATTAGGTTTCTCTGCAGATGTTTCATTAATTTCTTTCCATTCTAATTATCTCCTCTCGTTCGCGTTGCTGGGGGGTGTGAATAAGTCATTGGTGCAGCACTGATAGGTTCCTCAACTTTCTGTTTGCTCAGTCGACCTCGTGCACACCTTTCAAAAGTTGCGTGTTGTCTGGGCTAGGTAGTCATCTGTTACAGAGACAGAATGACTGTTTGACAGGAAGAAGGTTTCAATGTAGAGCTGTCAGTGGAATTCCAGTGGCTGGTTTACTGTAGCATGGTGTGAGACATCTCTTCTGCAGTTTTATAGGTGATTGTTTTTTAACCTAGGAGGAGGGGCTTTGAAAGGGCAGATTCTGAGTATACGGACAAACTGCAGCACTACACCAGTGGCCACAGTGAGTAGCATGCATCCCTTCACTTTAAACCTCTGCTTGCAAAAATGTGATTTCCTTTTTTTTCTCTAGGACCTTTCTTACACTACTTACTTACTACTCATTAGACATTAAGCCCTTGTAGTTACCAGCTGTTTTATTCCACATTCCCTTTTTATTTGTTGTTGTAAATCATCTGTATATTTATGTTTTATGAATCATGTTTGGGAAAAAAAAAGTGCAAAATGCTTCCACTTCCAGCTACCACAAAGCCATTTTATTGGCGTTTCCAAATAGGAAAGATAAATAGTTCTGTGTAACATACAGCACCTTTGAAAAGAAAACAGCTACAAATTACAGTGTTTGCAGTGCCACCGTCCACCCTTTCCTTCAACACAAATTAACCAGACCGATTTGTTTTCAGTCTCATACCAGCCACTTTTAAATTTGTTGTGAGTTCACTAGAAGAAATAAAAACCTCATCACTGTTTTTACTCAGAAAGAAGACATTTTCATTTTTGCTATTGTTCTTGTAGTCTGGGGTTTTGATAAGGATTATCCAAGAAATATGATTAAAGTTCAAGGCCCCAATAATGAACCTTTTATTATTGTCTCCTTGCAGTAGAAAAAAAAAAACAATTCTTGCAGCATACAGAACAGTATTCTTTCTGTAAATTATTTTTGCTCTTAATTAAGGGATTTTCAATGGCCCCATTGAAATGAAACAGCATGAAAAACAAAGGCATTTATTTTTTTCATCAGGTAAAAGTAATATTGTTTCATTATACAGTATACACATTTTAGGAGTTCATAAATGTGTAAGACCAATTTAAATTCTGAATTATTTTTCTCAAAAACAGATTGTCATTTGTAAAAACACAGGGCTGATGCAACCACAGCACAGTTAAAGGGGTTCTGTCTGTCAAAGGGATTATGTCTTATCATTTCTCCTGTTCAGCCTGGGAAATCTGATGCAGAGATGCATTTCTACCAGGAGCTTATTTCTGTTGCCTTGCTTATCAATTTAGACAGCTTTTATATAGTTTAATCAATAGTATCAGATTGCAGTAAATGCTGTATTTACAAAACTCATTTCTGCGAGAGGGCAGAGAAGGTTAACCCGGCTGGACAGAGGCCATTACCAGCTATTAATATCATCCCCACAGCTTCACACAAGCACGGTGTAGAGGGCTTTGATTCGTTCCTTCCTCATCTGCCATTCAGCCTGAAATATTATGTGAAACCAGAGTAAGGAACTCGGAGCTCAATCCTTACATCTGGTCAAATTCATTCTATACTTTCCAAACCAAGTCATTATTATTTGTGCACACACCTCATCTCCCTGTCTCTTTTCCCCCAGAATACATAATTCTGTAACTGTTGAGTTTGGATAGTCTCAGATAAAGTTGCATTGCATTTTTGCAAGCCCCAAGGGAATGGATAGAATTATGATCTGTGTACTCTTAATGCAAACCTGGCATACCGTACTGTATGTTTCCAGTTGTCATATTCACTGTTATTAAACACATTTAAACAAAGGTAATTATTTTTACACTTATCTGTGATATTCCAGTAACCTGTTGGGCTTTTCTTTTCTCTACTTAAAAATGACATTTCTTTCGCTCTTTTCTTCTGCTTCACTTTACAGTATCTCCATTCTGATTTTCCTAAGCTGTTGCTCCCATGGTACCACGTACTCAGCCCTTTGTGGGTTTTCCAGACCAGAGCCAAATGTGGTATTTAGACACAGAATAATGGGAGTTTATAAACTGGGACTCTTAAATCCCTTAACACTTTTAAAAGCTATCATAAGCCAATTTACCTGGTATCTAGACCTAAGAAAAGCAATTTATTTCCTGGAGCAGAACGCAATGATAATCGCCACTCACTCAGAAGCACTGTGCGTTTTCTTCTGGTTCTCATAGCTCTGTCTGCCTCAAGCAGATATCATTTTGGAAGAGGGCTGTACTCATATGGAGTGCATCTGCAATGGGGAATAAACAGTCCCAAATGTAAGCTGTTCCCTGTCCTGGTCCTCTAATGCAATTACTAGGCGACCCTTCATACCTGCAACTCCAGAAAGTTGGGGATATAACAAGGTCATGTCTTCAACAACACCCCAAAAACATGGATGCATAACTTTTTCCAGAAACCCACAGTGCTTTGTATTCGAAAGTGCCACCTACTTTTCTCAGCTTTCCAGTTTGCAATGTTTAGTAATAGTATATCCCTGGTTTGCCAGCCTTAATCTCAGACCTGGCTGTACCCCAGTCCCCCAGTTCTAGCCTATAGCTGAAAGTGAACTACGCTAGCATTGTCTGGGCAGACTTCTTTTGCACTCTACACAATCTCCAACCCTCATATTTCAGAACAAACCATCCCTTCCAGACCTTACACTTCCCAGGTTATATCTTGCATTATATACAGCATATACATGTATGGTATTTTTTTATTCTGTTTTCCTCAGCTCCAAGTTGAGATTTTTACAGTAGTGGGTTTCGCTCTTGGGGTTCCCAGGCAGGTAGGGGTGCTAGTTCTGTAAATATTATATCGTCATCTTTTCTTTCCAAGTGACTCCAGGAATGAAGATCTATATCGATCCGTTTACATATGAGGATCCCAATGAGGCAGTGAGGGAGTTTGCCAAGGAAATTGACATCTCCTGTGTGAAGATTGAGCAGGTGATCGGAGCAGGTAAGCTTGAATGCCCACGGCCTGCTGGCCCTCTGCTGTGAAGGAGCAGGAATATTTCTCTCCAACACCATGTTCTGTACTCAGCTAGTGAGAAGCATCACTCATGCCACTGTTTTATATTAAAAAGAATACAACAATTCCAGCACAAAGTAGAGATTTTTTAAATAATGCATTCTTTTTTATTGATGGCTTTTTAAAAATACATTTTTAAAGTTGGCATTTACTATATTTAAATACATTCTGAAATAATTTCATATATATATACAGTATATGTTATTTTCTTGCTATTCTGTTTACGTGAAAAGAATTTGTGTCAAGATGTACATTATTCTCCTGTCTCAGGGCTTTTATTGCAGCCTGAAACTTTCCTTTGTTAAGTTACATTAATGTCCGTGGGGACAAATAAAATAAGTTTATTGGGCTGGAGTGTGTTGGAGATGCAGATAAAAAGAGTGAGAAAATAAAATGAAGAAAAGGTCTGTGTACTGTACTCTGATGGCTCTTGTTAATTGGAGTTGAATCAACAAAATGAAGATAATAAACAGCAGTCTTTGCTGTAGAACATGACTGTTCTGACATCTGTGTTGCTCAGTTTGAACTCAGCAGGTGTCTTTCTCAGGGCATTAAGAGAATTTAGAGTGTTTTTCCCCATTATGTGTGGCAAGCCAGGTTGTTGCATCTATTTATTTTTTAGCAGGGACTCTGTTTTTTTTTTAAATCATAGCTTGCTATATGGTGGTTTGTTGGGGTTTCACTTTTTTTTGTTAGATAAAGAGAGTTGAAGATACAAAAGCTACCAAATGAAGAGCAAAGCTATACAAATACAATTTCTGTACAGAAGGGAGCAATATGCAGGGTATAACCAGTCACAAACATGACAGTACAGTGATTCTCTCTAACCAAATACAGTGTCGGTAATCTGAGAATTTGAAGCTTAAATTCTGAATTATATAGTAAATACCCTTTCCAGCCTGACTAAATATTGAGAATGTAGTTAATATAAAAATCTGTGTGGTATACTGTATTCGAAGGGAAACCGTTTGATCAGTTTTTTTCACCCCTCACAGATATAAGCAGAAGCAGTACAATCCATTTTGAAACAATACTTTTCATAAATTCTTTGCCATAAATTTGTGTATTTATATATCAAATTAAGTTAACAGCTTCCTGTTTTAAGCTACATTTTATTTTAGGTACAACTAAATGTTAAGTAAAAAAATACAAAATGTTCAGAAGACAGCTTGCTTTTCCAAAGTTCATTCATTTTAACACGATTGTAGTTAAACGATTCACATTTCAAAAGATACAAAGAACTGAGTTAAGTGTCAAAACAGGCTTTGACTGTAATAGAGATTTAAATGTACTTGCGACAAAACAAAAGAACAGAAAGGATTTTATTTTTATGCAGTAATGTAACATGATGGATCATTTTCGGTTTTGGAAGTGTAATCTGAATTCCTCTTGACAAGATAATGATTGAGCTCATGTTGGTAATATATTAATTTGTATTTAGAAAATTAGGTGGAACTGGCGTACTAAAAGTGCTCAAATAGATGCCTCAAATGCCCCAACACAAATCAAACTGAACTCATACAGAATTATAGGGAAAAAGTTGAATCCAATAACCTTCAACATGTACTGTAGAGTGCCTTCATTTTATGTGGTGTCAACATCCTCCAACAGTATTCTAGCCATGCACTAGAAAAATGTTTAATTGATTATGACTGCTAAATAGAGAGATTTTCTTGCTTGTATAGGCAAAAATCATGGGAATATGTAAATATAAACATTGAGATTTATTACTTTGCTAAAGAAAAAAAGGTAAAGTAATCCAAGCAAGATGGCAGCCCACTCTTGTGAAAAAATTTTTTTTCAAATTTGTTGGTGGTTGTATAGCTCTAGGATCGAACTCCTGAGCTACTGAGGACCCATTATGAATTAAGGTAGAGACCTTCTCTGATCTGATCTCTGAAGATGGGATTCTTTTAATTTATTTTAGAAAGTACAAAATATAAAAACCAATCCAATGCAAAAGGGGAGTTCATAAAGGAAGACAGAACGAACAAAAGGAAGAGGGAGGTTTATATAATACATCTGCCAGTGACAAAGTGTCAATGTCACTGACAAAGTGTTTTGACTACCACAGTGCAGCATCTAATAAAGACAATTTCTATAAATGATTGTAGCTAAGCATGATTTAAAGGTATCCCAGGCTGCATCAAGCCCTGCAAGAAAGATTGTCAGCTACAGTTAAACCTGTCAGTAAAAGATGTTATACCTAGACTTTGACAGTAACCTAAGAGTTGTCATTAATCAAGTAGTCAGGGACATAATGGCACAGTCACACCAGTTGCCACTGAGAGCACGTCAGAATATATGTAGGTACGTTGCCCTCCCAGGCTATGACATTATCTCCGCCATTTCCACAAAGACTATCCATGAGAGTTTTATGGACTGATGGGACCAAGATTAATCTTTACCAAAGTGATGGAAAGGTTAAAGTGTGTTGGAAAAAAGGAACGATAGATGGTGCAAAGGACCAGCTCATCTATGAAGCATGGTAGAGGTAATAAAAGTGATGGCCTGAGCATCCATGGCTGGCTCTGGAGCTGGCTCACTTATCCTTATTGATGAGCAAAGCATTTCAAACGATAACACAAAGAAATTGGTGAGCTTGATGGTTCACAAGTCATACAGCTATTGTCCCAAAGAGGTACTTATTAAAAGAATACAGAATACAGCATTTTTGTTCTACAATTAAAAAAATCTATGCATGGAATTGCCCCCAGAATAAAACAAATTATATTGCACTTATCATTCAAATTATTCCCACCATAAAATTCTTTGATTTCTTTGGAAAGGAAAAATAGCAGTTTTGACTTTTTTGGCCCAGTGATTCTGGAAGGCACAGTATGCTGGTCACAACCGGAGCGCATGTAGTACAGAAAAGGTCAGGAACATTGTTCATCTGGAACCACTGGCATGGCGCTGTGTTAATTTCCTCTTCTGTTTGTCTCAGGTGAGTTCGGAGAGGTGTGCAGTGGGAACCTCAAACTCCCGGGCAAGCGGGAGATCTTAGTGGCCATCAAGACCCTCAAATCCGGATACACAGAGAAACAGCGACGGGATTTCCTAAGTGAGGCCAGCATCATGGGGCAGTTCGACCATCCCAATGTCATCCACCTGGAGGGGGTGGTGACCAAGAGCAGCCCAGTGATGATCATCACTGAGTTCATGGAGAACGGCTCCCTGGACTCCTTCCTGCGGGTGAGTCTGTTGTAATCACGTGTGTCGGTTTATGTCCCAGAGCAAGAAACAGTGACATTGGGCTTGATGTGGATAAGCACACCCTTCAAAAAGCACATGCGCTTAGTGCAAACTGCACCACACACAAGTGTATCTCGTGGGCAGCGATGCTTATCCTGGTTTCTACTGTACATTGAATACTTCAGGAAATGAATTCCTTCCCATAGGGAGAATCAAACTTCTTGTAAAAGTGGTTTGAGCAACTGTATCCAAGACGTTCCTGCTCAAGATGACAGAAATATCACCAATCACTTCATGGAGATTTTTAGAAAATAAACTGTGAATTGAAAGTAGTACACTGTATGACACCTTTGATGAGGTTATGCCTTCTTTGTTTATGGAGGGTTTTTTGTAAGTCTTTCTGGAAAGAATTTCTTCTTCAGAGAACTTGTTTTACATCCTGATCCTAAGAACATTTGACACTTGCATGCCACATGGTATCAAAGTGTGATGACAGGTCTAATATGAAAAGAGTCTTATTGGTATAGAATATGAGAGATATGGAGGACTAGAACTGGTCTTTACAGGCCCCTGGCCTGTTTAGTGCTGCAAAGTGTTCTGCCTGTTACAGGCTGATTAAAAAGACTGGAGAACCCGAACTCTGTCCTGCTTATTATGTATAGTACATTTTGGTCGGGATAAGTGGTGAAAAACAGTAATGATAAGGACCTATCCATGTATGACTTGTACAGTATGTGAAGTGCCATCAAAAACTTTTCTGGTTAAGTACACTAAGTTCAGACTGAAAACTTTCTATCAGACCCTCATCATGAGTCATTTACACACTTAGTTTTTTAATTTCCAGTTTTCTGAAAGTTTTTAATAGGTACTAAACATTGCCATATGGATGTATTATGTGCAGGTGCTTTAGGTAAAATCTTTTTGTTTCTCCATCTGTTTACACTTAACTATTTTGAATTGATGTACATAATAAAATGCAGTTGGGTATAGCATAAAGGTCCACTATAGAAGATTTTGTTTTTCATTCTTTTTTTATGCACCACTTGTTAAACTCTTAAATGCAATCTGTCCCTTTTTATATCAGATTAAATTGCAGTGATGTACTGTACTCTGCTGTGATTGAAAAAGCTGCAAAGAAGAGATATCTAATGATATTGAACAGTGAAAGTACAAAACACAGAGCTCTGTGATTATTTTATTTCTTTTGCCTTGACTAACATACTGTAAAATGCCTAGCCTATCTAACCTTTAACACATACAAAAATGAATGTGAAATATGAAAACACAACTCAAGATCTCATGCTGTTGTCCAATTTACAAATCTTCTGAGGAAATATACACTGTCTCTAATTTGCTGTTGTAAATTTCAAATCTCTGTAGAGTTATCTAAATTGCATTTGCAGCTTTCAGTGAATAACTGGAGATTTGATGCGTATGTTAGTGAAATTCTGACATACTTTTTTAAGGCATGGGTGCCTCTCTAGACTGACTTTCATTAGCTAACTTCATTTTAATTGTAAATTATGTTAAAAAAATAAAACCAGTTATCTAGTGCAAATGTTAAATTAATTTTACAATCTTTTGATAATAAATGCATGTCTGTTCTCCCCTTCCATCAGCAACAATTCAGATCAGTCGCTTAGAATGAGTGAACCCGGATTGGTACATGACATTTTCACTTTGTCTGCCAAGTAACACAATTCTTATTTATGGTAAAATCACATGATTATCTTAAATCTTAAAAGCCAACATTTTCAGGAAGCTGTAATTTTCTGGCCAAGTTTGAACTGGCCCATCTTTTTTATGAAACTGACAAATCTTTTCCACTTTATCATAATGGATATTAAAACATGCTGTATCAATTAAAGTGGTGGTAAATTTAGCCTACTTGTTCCTGTAATTTAATGCATTACTTGTTACATATCTCATTCGATATGACCCACTATTCCGCTGTTCTGCTTTAATCACTGTGTTTTGCATGCCAAGTGTTTTAGCAAAGAAATAATAAATATTATAAATATATGTGTATATATAATATATTTAATATAATAAAATAAATATATTATAAAAAGGCATATTAATATTAAAACGTATATACTAGAGGAAGCCATTCCATCTTGCTTCTATAGATGTTACTTGCTTAATGATTTTTGAAGGCTGTCACAACATGGCTGGGCAGTTTGTTTCATTCGCTCACATCTCGTTTTGTAAATAAGTGCCTCCTTATTTACCACAGGAGTAGAAAAGCAGGTAGAAATAAAGTAGGCACATGTGCTACCCCATACTCCATGGCTTGAGGTGATTGGCAACTGGGTATGTGCTGTAAAGAGCTGATCATATCAGAGCTATCTTCTTTACTGTATTCATGTAATAAACGTTTTACATGAATAAGTTGTACTGCATTTCACCTCAAACCCCTAAAGCCCCCTTACTTAAAGGATTGCAGTCCATTCCAAAGTGAAATAAGGTGGTTATGACTCAGATTAAAAAGTCATACACCATCAGATTCCACTACAACATGGAACTATCAATAATATGTCTTCTGAGCTCGAATTATATTTCCACTGTGCTATAAACAATAGTATTGACAATAATACTCTACTGCAGTATAGGTAGATCACGTGAATGTTCAACATTGGCATACTATGTAACGTAATTGTACTGGAGGCATTTCAACAGCAAACACATGTTTAACACAATATAGTGATAGAAAATATCACATAAATCACCACGCGAACACTCACTCTCTCTACACTCGAAAGAAATGCAGATAGAGTGCAGAACATATAAAATGTACAAATATTTTGGTGACATCTTGACTTTCTTCAGTTTTACCCAATAAAAAAAATTAAAACTCGTTTGCTAAAATGACATAGAAAACTCAAGAAGCGGAAAAACAACAGCAGGGGGCTGTCGAGCTCCCTGGAATTGCAGTTGCCTACTGAATGTTTTTCTCCATAAAGCCACATCATGATATTGTGCAGCCTGCTGTGTTTGTATTCTGAAAGGAAGGGGGGAGCTAGAGGAGGAAGACTACAGATTGTCTGTGTCAGAGGTTGAGAGACACTGATAGAGATTAACTTAAGGCACAAAAAGGCACAACATAAGGCAAATACTGAAGAGCTAGGAGAACATGTACTATATTACTCTAATGTTGTCAAAAGGCCTGAAGTCACTTCTTTGTAAAGGGTTGTAAAATGACTGGTATTTAGACTTAATATTACAAAATAGAGTAGGTCCACATTAATAGGAGAGGTGCAAATATGAATATTGTCCCTTTAAAGAGGGAACAATTTGGAATTATCCACATTTTAATAATGGAGAAAAGGATCTGAGTTTTTTTAGTTCTTTTGAATTTTTTTTTCCTTGTTGGTTGTTCACCTACAGTACCTGTCTGTTTTTATCTGAAAAGATAATAAACTTCAGAGAGCATTTGCAGCATCACTTTCTTATTTATGAACCGCCTACTGTACATACTTTGAAATCAGTGTAGGGATTGGTATTGGTTTAATAGTTAATATATATTCTATAAGTGCTGATAATATAAATGTGTGCAGAAAACCTCTGACTTCAAAAAGTATCTTTTTGTTGTATGATATTCTTTAGATTCTTTTAGGTGACATAAAGTAGACTTCTTTTCAAGACTTAGAGGACTTTTCTGGACTAATTAAAAACTGCAGTTTTTGTTTATGATGACGACAGAAATGCATCTTATCTTTTTCTGTGCCACTGGCCCCTTACAAAATAAATACTGTAGTCATCGTAATTTTTAATGATGGAGATGTGGAACTTGTATACTGTATGTTAGAAATAGTTTTAAAACCATTTTTTGTAATAAAGAGACAAAGGATATTTGATACTTACATAGTAAAATGAGGAACATTTATTTTTTATTACTTTAGTGGAAATGTTTTTTCTGTCTTGGCCACTAATGACAGAACGGAGACTACTGATAGAAATGAACTGGGCTGTCTTGCCTTCTCTAGTGTCTGTAGACTCCTCGTGACATTGGTGAAGGTCATGCATTTCCTCCAATGGGTGTTGACACTACAGCAATAAACAGGTTGCCAAGTACCTGTGAACTTGTATTACTGTCGGCAAGAGCCATATTTCTTCTCCAATCAATGATAGCTCTGCTGTACACCCTGTCGTTATTATTGAAAATGACAGATACTCACCAGTCCACATTTCACAGGAAAGCACCGAAGCTCTGAATCTGTCTGTCTCGTGCTGATGTGAGGATTATACAGATGAGCTCAGTTGGTTCTAATGATCAGTTGTACTTGTTTATAAAGATCACTCTTAAAGAAATCAGTCTGTCACAGGTTTAATGTGCTCAAAAATAGGCAAGCAGATCAACAAGGTGTTATATCGTGGTATCCCTTGTCTTTCTCATGTTGTTTGTATTCTGGCTGCTTTGAGACCTTTGTGCCCACATCCTGTGACAGACCTCTACTGCTGAAGTATTCCCCTATCCAGAAGTGTGTTTTGTTCATGCAGGATATTAGTCTTATGAATAATGGATGGTCCTTTATTGCCTAGGCATATAAAACATGATGAGAAATTACACAGCAGCAGCACTATGATTTGAAATCTCTTTGTGAGCAGTGAAAGATTGATGGCTGAGGAAGCAAAGCTGAATCACAGTGACAGAGAGGGAACAGCATTGGTAGAAATGGAAAGAAACTCTGTTGCCTCTATGGTCTCTTAAGAGAGACACTGGCACTCTCTTTCCAAATTCTCCAAGGGCTCTATGAATCCTCCCTGGGCTTCAGTGTTATTTATAATTTACCCCAATTCCCTGTAGTGCTGGTGCAGCTGGAAAACACAGTGGGATTGAAGCATTCTGCTGGTCCAGATGTGAAATCTGAGGGTATTCATGTCTGACACAGCATTCCTCACGTTTACTAACTGTTCGGAAGGGATGCATGAGTGAAGGTCAGACACAAATTTAGAACTATGTACCATAACCAGGATTAAAAAGTGCTTTTCCACATTTTCCCAAAGTCAAAAACTTTGATTTGCATGAATGAGGTTTGATTTTTAGTCTGAGTGATGATTTCATGATAAATCATGCAATGAGTTCACTCTCAACAGATCACAGTGACAGTAGACTTAACAATGAATAGAAAATAAACTCAAGTAACCAGCAGAGTTATAGTGTGTATAAAAACACTTGAAGCTACAACCCTATATAATGAACTGACTATTAAGCACTTTTTTGTACAGGAAGCTCCTAAATTTATGAGAAGTTAAAAATTTCTAAGCAAGGTAACAATATAATACGCACTTCAAAAGCCTGATTTTGTATTCTAGGTAAATGAAAGATGCAGAAAGCAAACTGATGTTTGTGTTCAAGAGCTAGTGTGTCACATACACCAGCCATAGAAGAGTATGAATAGCTGCAAAGAACATGCCAACCAATCACAGGGACTGACATGATGCATGTATTTTTAATATTTCCAGAAATGTGCGATTCATCTTTATAGCTGTATTAAAATTGATTAGAAGATTTAAAATGTATTTTGAAATAACCAATCGTACCTCCCTATATATGCTAAAGAAAATTGCAGCCAACACCAAGAGTCCAACACTAACTGAAATAGTTAAGTAAAAAATGTGATGTTTAAATATTGATGTACTGTATATATCATCACTGTATATATCATCACATAAGAAAGATGGATAATGAAGACTTTGGTAAGGAAAGACATTTTCCTTGAAAAACGTGGCACTATATTGTCAGAAGAAGACTAAATCCCATTACAGAGGACGTCTTATGAGAATATGTGATGAAATTATTACTTCTCCCATAAAACTATGCTATGCTAATGCATTGTACACTGAAAGGCTCCATCTTCATCTTTGAAGAAGTACAAAATAAGTAAGTGACATAAAAAATGTGATGTTGCTTTTTAAACTGTCATGAATCACTGTGCTTTTTAAAATTACAGTGAAATGCCAAACTTTGATCAAAAGGAACTCAGAGAAGTCCTGAGAAGTCTGCTAAACCCAGTCTTTATAACAGAATAAATGACATTATCATACTGAGTGTGTTGATTTCTGGATATTGTTCTATTTAGTCTTGTTCAAAGTGTGCCTTTCTATCTGGATCATTGCAGCAGGGTCAACACCAATTGGAGGCAATGCATGACCTTTTCCATAATACCATGATGAGTCTACAGGTACTAGAGAAGTCACAGCAGTTGATTAACTGGGAGCCAAGACAGCCCAGATCATTTCTAACAATAGTCCCAGTTCATTCATTAGAGGCCAAGAAAGAAAAACGTTTTCACTGAAGTGATAAAAATTAGATATTGCTCATTTTACTGCATATGTACTAATAAATGCATGTTCTATTACTTCCCATCATTATTAATTATAATGATTACAATATTTAATTTGTAAAAGCACAGTGGCACAGGAAAAAAAAATTAATGTACATTTCAGTGGTTATCAAAAACAGAAATCTGGTGATTATTTAGTCCAAATACAATTATAAAAGCAGCCCTTTCAGCCTTATAATTTAGTTGACTTTGCCTTTTCCTAGCATGATGTTGGTTGTTTTTGTTCTTTCAGCAAAATGATGGCCAGTTCACAGTGATCCAGCTGGTTGGAATGCTACGTGGCATCGCGGCTGGGATGAAGTATCTCTCTGACATGAACTATGTGCACCGAGACCTCGCTGCCCGTAACATCCTGGTCAACAGCAACCTGGTGTGCAAGGTGTCCGACTTTGGGCTGTCCCGCTTCCTGGAGGATGATACTTCAGACCCGACCTATACCAGTGCCCTGGTTAGTGCCCAGCTCTTGTGGGTTTCTTACCCTGTCTCCTGCCACCATCCGGCACAGGCTGGATCATGTAGAGGCCCTTACATTGACTCCACTAACATGTAGGTTTTCCTGGAACAAGGTGAGCACTGCAGACTGCAGAAAAAGACAGCGTTTTCTTCTGCAGACTTCGAAGCCAAAATCTCTTGGCAATTTGTGCATTAGGGTTCTAAACTGACAAGAAAGATGGTTTAATGCAGAACTGTTTATTACTGTATGTCTTTTAGAACACAACTGCGTCGTTCATAGGCTGCGTGGTGGAAAATGTAGAAGGTGTTAGGATCATTGACTTTGATTTGATTATTTTTTTTCTCCTTTTGCTTACAGAGAAAGTGTTTTTTAATGTTATCGCTGCAGACATTTTTGTGACTTTTCTCCCAGTTCCTTTTTTTGGTCTCAGCTGGTTATGTGTGTGGTGTTTTTCATCCCATGATAAAAACAGAAAAATGCAATCGTTCCTCTGCTTTTTCTTGGCTGAAGGGAGGGAAGATCCCCATCCGATGGACAGCTCCTGAAGCGATCCAGTACAGGAAGTTCACATCCGCAAGCGACGTCTGGAGCTATGGCATAGTCATGTGGGAGGTGATGTCCTACGGAGAGCGACCTTATTGGGACATGACCAACCAGGATGTGAGTATTCCAATATCTGGCATATGTACAAGGTCTAATGGTGTATTGAGAACTTGAAGCAATTTAAAAAAGAAATATAAGCAAGATAAATGGCCATTTCTTGATATTTAAGTAGGAGAAATAAACATATAGCTTATTTTCCTGAATGTTGTAATGTGTTTTAGAGAGGTGACGCAAAGTTATCAAGATTAATAAGGAATGCTGGTAAGTCTTTTTGTCTAGATGTTTTGTTTTTGTTTGAGGTGACACACACCACCTAGTGGCTGAAGATAGCTTTTAGGATAGGTCTGTCTGAATAGAGGATTTAAAGTTATAAGGATTGTTTTATTCTTCACCATAAACAATATCCCCAAAATTAACTGATTATCTCAGTAGGCCTTGCATGTAGGCCTTCCAAGACGAGCTGTTGTCTGTGGGTCACATCTATTAACGCTTCACACTAATCATGCTGTGATCCAATTTATTTAATGATGTAACACAGTCTAATGATGACGAGCACAAGCAAATTAGAGAAGATGCGTGTTTTAACTTCTCTATTCTGAGGTGTTAACTAACTAGCATGTAACTAGTGGCTTTAAACTAGTGCTTTTTACACCCTTTTTTTAGGATTTATGTGTCCTTGTTTGGTAGTTGGTTACTTTAGCAGTTTAGAGAGTTTTTAGACCAGTAAGGTTCAGATAAAGATTAACTGACTTGGTTTTGAGTTTTCAGCAAAACTCTTTTATACCTGTCTAGGCCTGCTCTGCTTTTAAGAATATTAATTGTAGCTGTGTAAGACTGAGCCTAGTGTTCCTGAGTAATGAAGAGTACACTGGAATGTGTTGAACTTTCAAGAGACTCAAATTAGTCCTCTCTCGTATTACCTTCAAAAACTCTCGTAAAATCTCAAGAGTTTAAAGAGGTATTATGCTTTAATTTACTACAACATGTCACAAAAAACATAAATGGATTCTACAAAGTGAAGGTATCATAAAAAAAATTGAACTATAATGGCATGGTCTTCTTTTACTTTTGGTGAAATGCAGACTGCTGAACATAGCTAAGGGTTAGCTTATAGAGTTTTTACAATAGATGAAACAAATGATTTTTGACTTAACGATTGTAGTCAGTGTGATTGTAAAATCCCATCTCTTTACCATTTGAATAATTGAACAGCTGAGTTGGAGTGCTGCACAAAGGAACAGTTAGAGGTTAATTCTACACTGAAAAGTTAAAAAAAACACATTTTGGCTGTAGAGGCTGTGAGTTTTACTCTTTCTTTATACTTGGAATTCTCTTATACTTGTTCCCAGGCACTTTGACATAATCAAAAACAGTTACGATTCACCAATCATACAATTTTAATGGAAATATCCCATTCTTAGCTTAAAAAATAGGAAATATTTGTTCCAAAGCTACAGTATGCCTGATAGCCTTATCCAAAACCTAAGAGAAAAATAGATGGTGTGTCTGAGCAGGTGGGAATGTTTGATACTTGCAAAAGGACATAGGGAACATGGAGAAGCAAGAACCTGAATGAGGAACACACATTTAAAATACTCAGCAGCAGGATAGAGGGAAGGGTGGTGCTATCAATGAAGTAACAGTCAGATGAAGGTGAATGGTTGATGTCGGAAGTCTCTAAGATCCCAAGACCATCTGCACCCCACTGCCCCACTGGTTCACCTGAGATAAGTGACTACTGTCAGGAGGAGATGTGTTGGAATGTGCCAAGCTATAATGAGCCCTCTGGAATGCTGTTATTCATGAGGAGGACTCCTGGCCCAGCCAGGTTGGGAGAGACGTGTCCCCAAAGCTTATGAAAGGTCAGAGCCAGGTTTTAATGTGCTGCCAGAGGTCTTGCCATGCAAAATGTGTCTCACTTTCCTTAACTTATTAGAATAACGTTTTGGATTCCCCTTGCCTCACTTTCGTGCGTGCTGGTCTCCGGGCTGTCAATTAAAAATTAACCTTTATATTATCCCCCATACATTTATGCATTTTGTGTTACTATCATGGGATAACTTAATTAGGCCCTTGGTACCTCCAAAGTAATTAAAATGACAGGCAAGAAGTACTTGTTCAATAATTGATGTCCTGTCACTTCTCACTCTGATTTTCAGTTTTTTCCTGTCCTTCCTTACAGTAGCAGTAACCCACAAATAAAGCACCAGAAAGTGTTGTTTATTTCAGAATTCAGTTTTTGATTTATAAATGACACTTCTAAATCAAATGTATGAGAAATGTTTTATAATTTGCTTAAAAGCTTTCTCTGTTTGCAGAAATGTGTATTTCGCAATAAATATTTGCAAAGTAATGTTTCATTCTGTAAATGACTAAGGTGTAATCACAGGAAGCTTTTAACATCTCTAAATTAATATATGCAGAGTGATGAGTGTTACTAAAAGCTGTTGACATTTAAGGTAGAGGCGCTTAGTGTGTCTATTGTCTAACTGTGAGATGACACCATGGAGAAAGAAACTGCTGAATCGTCACTACTTCTTAAAACAAAAAATATCTTGCTTAGCTGGCAAACATTCAATCATCTATTTTTTCAATGTAGAAAAGATTTGTAACTACCGGTTTTACTTTTTAGATTAAGACATTTGAATTCTATAAAATAAGATTAAGCTCAGAATACAAGGAATTGGGCTTGCACAATGTTTTCAAAGGGTCTTGTAAGTTCCTGTTTTCAATTCAATTGCATCTTAAAATTTTAATATATTTCCAAATGCTTTGCACTGAAAGTAAGCATTTGAGAATTTATTTTTCTGTTCAAAAGTACAGTACATGCAACAAAAAGCTTTTCACTTGCCAACCTCTTTTATGTCTTATTTCAAGATCACGTGCAAGAATAACATTTGGAAATATAATTGGTGTACTTTTCAAGCTAGAATCTTGATGGTTCTGAAGCACCTTGTCATGGTGGTAAGAATGTATTACCAATTGAGCTTGTCTGGTTTGCATCAATGGTAGTTATCAATGGACACTGCATGATTTCTCAAAAAGTATATAGGAATTATAGTTTATAATAATAATAATAATTGCTTACACTTATATAGCACTTTTCTGGACACTCCACTCAAAGCGCTTTACAGGTAATGGGGACTCCCCTCCACCACCACCAATATGCTGCCCCACCTGGATGATGCGATGACAGCCATAGTGCGCCAGAACGCTCACCACACATCAGCTGTCAGTGGGGAGGAGAGCAGAGTAAAGAAGCTAATTCATAGATGGGGGTTATTGGGAGGCCATGATTGGTAAGGCCCAATGGGAAATGTGGCCGGGACACCCCTACTCTTTTCGAAAAATGCCCTGGGATTTTTAATGGCCACAGAGAGTCAGGACCTCGGTTTTACGTCTCATCCGAAGGATGGCGCCTGTTTACAGTATAGTGTCCCCGTCACTATACTGGGGCATTAGGACCCACATGGACCACAGGGTGAGCGCCCCCTGCTGGCCCCACTAACACCTCTTCCAGCAGCAACCTTAGTTTTTCCCAGGAGGTCTCCCATCCAGGTCCTGACCAGGCTCACACCTGCTTAACTTCAGTGGGCTGCCAGTTGTGATTTGCAGGGTGAGAGGGCTGCTGGCTGCTGGCTAATTATGATGTCAGTTTCTCTGCCATCCATTTCCTAGTCAAAGTTTTCGTAAAGTGCCATTGTTTACTTTATAACACAGTTCTTTCATTAAAATATGTAACTGTATCTGTCAAAAAGTGTGTCATCCGCAGAAATACATACCTTAAAACAGCAGCGTGCAGTATGTAGCTTTCATTTCAACAGAGCTTTCATGTCAGTGATCCCAGTCGGTTATAAAAGCAAAAGCAAATAACTGGATCAATGATGATTAAAAATTGAAGTTAGGAAAGCTAATATAATTAGAGAAACCCAATAGTTCTGCACTTATCAAACTGATGAATCGAGATAATTTTTTCCCAGTGGGTCTTTCGTTTAACATCAGTTAATGCAATTGGTTTTGAGTTGAATGAAGTTTAGTAATCACACAATTAATGAGGCTAGGAGCAGCAGTATAATTTTCTCTGCTATTAACTTTTCTCGTTTGCCCACAGAGGATCTGCTTCAAGTGTCTATATGCAAATGTATATTAATATACAAGCTGTAATTTAAAAGCTTAGCAGCTTTTGCCTCTTTCCTAACAGTTATAACAACGCATTGTCTTTTTTTTTCTTTTTAGCTAATACTGGTAATGGGAGTGTAAAGGATTTTTTTTTCTGTTTGAAATCAGAATGATGCAACTTACAAAACTGCAGTTGCCATGCTTGCAAAAACCACTGTTAGCCAGTATATGCCACAGAAATGACCGCAGAAGGGATATTTAAAGTGGAAAAAGAATTACAAGAAAAAAGCTTCTCTGTCGTTTCTGAAAGGCCAAAGGATAGTGAAAAACAAGCTATGGTTTAAGCACAGCATATGCAAGGATCTAGACTTGTATACATAATATTCAGAGGCAGATTTCAGGCTCAATTATGCCTGTAAGGCATATATACAGTATATAAATGCAGATACCATTAGCTTCATCTAAAGATGGCTATTTTTTAGCCTTTTTTGGAGCCAAGCGTTGATTCACATCCTGTTTGTTTGGAGACCAGCTTGCTTTCGTCTCACATCGCCAATACAGTTCCCAATGCACATCTATTAATTAAAAAGAATTCAAAGAGCAGTATTAGTTTGTTTACATTGAGCACACTTGCATGAGCTGGTGTAGGAAAGGAGAGGTGTCGGAGTGATTAATCGGTTTCTGAGACTTGGCAAGTTGAGACTCATATGTCTCTTTCAGCCTGAGATAATGATCATAGTTTATTCATGAAGTGGCTGAATCAATAGAATGTCTTGTGTACGATCCAACACATCCTTGACTTCCCAGAAGCATTTGCTTTATTGTTCTTTAAACAAAGGAAATGAAAGAATCTGTGGGCAGGAATGCTGTGTAAATGTTAAACTAATTAATTCTGTTTCTTGATTAAGACTGTACACACAGTGTTTCAAGGAATACAGGATACATAGTGTACTATATATCTCTTTGGACAGAAAACTATAAAATTTGCACGATCACTTTGACTCTTCCATGCCCTCTTCATATTCTGTAGAAGAAATCACTGATGATGTTTTAAAGCAAAACATGTTACAGTATCAGATATCTTGCAGACAGGCACATTCCCTCTGGTTTCTTTTAACTGTTCAGATTCGCATTCATCTAAATGAAGTGTTGAGAGGATTTTCAATTACAAGGAAAAGGCAATAAACTGCTGTTGAAATCTATAGTACCAAAACAGTATTACAAAAATCAGTAATAATTATAGACTGATGCCGTTTCAAACCATGCGTAACGTTCTGAAGCTATCAAATTATTAATGGAAGCAATGGTATTCATTTAAATGACGTGAAGGAAATGGAAAGCAAAACACGGTTAAGCTGGGCTCTCATTGCTGCTGGTCCTCAAACTGTGTGATGTCCTCTACAGGTCATCAATGCCATTGAGCAGGACTACCGGTTGCCACCCCCCATGGACTGTCCCAGCGCCCTGCACCAACTCATGCTGGACTGCTGGCAGAAGGACCGCAACAACCGGCCCAAGTTCGGACAGATTGTCAACACACTGGACAAGATGATCCGGAATCCCAACAGCCTGAAGGCCATGACTCCTCTGTCGTCAGGGTAAGACTAGGGGAGGAGGAACTGTACTGAGACTGGACTCTTGCCAAACTCCATCAGTCTATCCATTTTGTAATTGCTTTATCCAATGCAGAGTTTTTTTGGGGGGGATATACATCCTGGACGGGAGGCCTGTCCATAACAGGGCACACACACTGACAAACACTCACGCCAGGACCAATTGTCCCAGAAGCCGATCAACCTATTAGCATGTCTTTGGACTGTGAGAGGAAACTGGAGCAGCCAGAATAAACCTACACGAACATACAGTACAAATGGGCAGATAAAACCCCAGGTTCAGAATTGAACTTAGAGCCCTAAGCTCTGCGAGGTAGCTAGTGTGCCCCTGTGCTGTGCTGCCCTTCTTGCCAAAGTGTTTTCTAAAAAGATAGTGAGCTGGATAGTTTTCTCATGATAGGATCAGCCTTGCCTTTTTCATGACATATCTGGGTGTACTACAATGAGCTCACGGTGCAAAAGCAAAACAAAAACAGAAATCACATAGTAATATAACTGTTATTTGTAAAGACCTTTGTCCTTTCTTGCTCAAAAATAATTACAATCTTCATATCTTCAAGCCACTTTTAATGTACGTGTTGTAAACCCTCAAGAGGTATGAGCATCAACAATCGGCTTCCTCAGAAATACACATTAGGAAAAAAATGAAGTTAGTCTATATTGTGAAAACGTGCATTTTTAAAAAAATATTTGTCTTCTGTTAGTGCTTTTCTAAACACTTTAGATTCATTAAGGCTAAAACACCTCTGAAAAAAATAATTTATTGCTAAGCACAACCTATTTGTCAGGTAAATTTTTGACACCAGGAATGAGGCCCTGTAGAGAAATTATTGACTTTGTTAGAGGTTAAAATTCTAGTTTATATGAAAGTTGTTCTCTGGTGCACATACTTAGAGCTAGCTGTAGATTAAAGCTTGAGGTAAATCCTGGTCTCTGGGGCTGAATGACACCAGGCATGTTTGTAAACACTGTCTCCCTCCTTGCACTGATTATAGTCACAGGCAGCAATGGAACAAGGCAGCTGTGCTGTTGATTGCTCCATTGACAATGCATTGTTGTTGATCCCTATCACTTTCACTAACTCTCAATCACTTAGCTGGCTGACAGGAATTGCATGCAGCGGCACATGGCCTAAATCCAGCCTGCATTCATCATGTACAGTTCGCAGAGGAACCCTTGAAACTCTGGTGTCCTGAACTTCACATGACATTCATCAAGTGTGGATTTAACCAATTCCATCCTATGACAAGATTTTTCTGTTAAAATCCACCAGACTCGTTTGTTTATTCCTCACTAGCCAGGGGTGGTTGAAAGCTGTTGTACAATGACATGTCGTGGAGGTGGTGGCAGAAGAACAGCACAGGACTTTTTTATTCCCTGGTAACACAACAATAGAGGGAATTAATGAATGGGGTCAATTTCTCTGAGAAATGGGCCTGTAAAAATAATATGACAAAAATCCTTGTTGTTTCAGTGCTCAAACCAGTAAAGGCATTTATTTGAAAGCAGGTTGAGCCCTGTGGACATAATGTTGTCGATCACAAGGTTCTTGCCTGCTGAACCTGGAGTTCCTCAATCGGTAGCACACAATTCACTGATCATTGCCAGGGCAGAGTTGGGATTAGTCTCCTCAAATCTCCTGTTGCTTGCTTAGCATCTGTAGGTTTGCTGTGACATCAGTGAGAGACATTCCAATCTTGCAGTCAGCACTATCTCTCCTGTCATGCTGTGTGATAGCAACATGTCCACATGTCTTGTGCTTTTTTTGAGCAGTGCAGGAGTTGCAATCATAAAGCTCAGTCACATACAGTTGGTGATCCTGAATTGGGAGGGTTACTCACTCCAAAAATAATACAAATCATAAGGAAATATTCTGTAATTGAAGTGGGTAACAGAGGAATGAGAGGGTGGGGCGTCCGTCCGCATACATTTTGTTGCTGTTTAAATCTATGGACCTCACAGTTTTTCAAGGATGCACACAAATTTGGCAGATAGTGCAAATAACACAGGAAATGTCATTCAGTCTGTTGTGAGACCAGCAAATAAAGAAGGCTGCAACTGCGTCAGGGATTTTACTTATTAGTGGTGAAACTAGAGAAGCACTGTGTTTCTCACAAACAGTGTATCTTGTAAAGCATTAACGAGAACCTATACGATTATCATATTTGAAGCCATTACAATTTCAAAACAACTTATTAATCTCTTAATAATAGTGAAGTTAGTGAGTTAGTAAACATACACAGTTTGCATGAGCTTCCTTTTGAACATACATCTCCAGTGTGTTGGTCAGGCATTTCTTTACAGAATTTCTTAGGTTTCTGTTGCTTGAGTGGAAGGGAGAGTGAAAACGCATGATTTAAAAGGTGCATCACTTTTAAAGATCATGTGGCACATACTGTAAGTAGCCTGAAAGATACAAACATTTGGTACCAATTGCTCAAACTGGATCGCTGAGTAAATGAATGAGATGTATGCTTCCAGTGCCTTTTCAGATCATGTTCTCCATTTAATTTTTTTTTTCTATTTGCTGGTTTTAATAAAATAAGGAAGAGGACTCCAGCGTTCAGCAGAATTTTTAAAACAATTCCATCCTGGGGCTTTCAACCTCATAAACAAAAACTTTAACTCTGCAATATTTAAAATGTGCTTTTAATTAGGTTACAGATGCATGGGTTCAAGCTCGTAGGTTTAAAAATTGGTTTTCATAAAAAAAATGACTGACACAACACTATTTTTAATGTGAGGTCAAATACTTTGGTTACATGTTTCTTTTCCATATGGCGCAATGTATCTGAGCCATACATTTTGTTTTTGTTGGTGCCAAATGGGTATGTAAAAAACAAATTAGCTTGTCACATTTGTTATTTTGGTGGATTCTTGAGGCAAACATAATATAGGCCACTTTCAGTGCTTTAAAAAACAATGGTTTTTAACTTTTGGAGAGCTAAATTACTGAATTTTATAGATTCCTTTGCATTTTTGTTTTTGCTCAGAGAACATTCTTTGATGTGTTTTTTTCCTGTGTGTTTCCACTTTTCAGATTTGTATGTGCTGACTAAATATTTGTGGAAAACATAGCTTCTTACTTAAAGTTCAGCAAGAGAATATCTGGTTATGAAGTAAATTAGTAATTAAAGCCTGCTGGTTACACATTATTTTCGGAAATGTGCAGCACTGAAAAAAAAAATATATGTTGCTCTTTCACTCGTTCTCGGGCAATGTGCTCAATACCCATTTTTTGGCTGGAATACGTGTTCCATCAAGCCTGAGGTAAATTTAATGGGGCAGTCGGCCAGTCTTCATTTAGGCAAGCACCTTCAATCATAAACAAGAAACAAGTTAACATAATGCTAACTCTTAAGGAAGAGTTATAGATGTCAGTTTAAGCATTTACATCTGAGAACATTCAAAATTAAAGCAATATTATTATGAATAGTAGACGTGTATATTATATAGTGTTCTATAGTAGTGTCCCAATTCTCAATTCAAACATTTCTATAGGTAATCTATAGATTTGCTTTGTCGGTGCCTTGCAAATGTTCTATTCAACAAAAATGAATCAGCAAAAAACATGATATGATATGAACTAAATATAAATATACATATAATATAATATAAGGTGAAAAAAGTAGGTGATGTAAATTCTTCACTAAAGCTGAGTGCGTTGGTCTCACTGTTGGTAGCATGTCTTCTTTAAAAGTGCTGGTTGTTGACCCCATTCTTATTCTTTTCAGTGTTCATCTCCCCTTGCTGGACCGCAGTGTCCCTGACTTCTCCAGTTTCAACACTGTGGATGAGTGGCTAGATGCTATCAAAATGGGCCAGTACAAAGAAAACTTTGCCAATGCTGAATTCACAAGCTTTGATGTGGTCTCCCAGATGACTATGGAGTAAGTGCATGACTTTCCCTACCTGATCACTGGGATAATTAATAAAGTGAAATTCTCCTAAAAATGGCAAGACAGAGACTCCTGTGCCCATCTTTAATCAGTTGTGCTTTGTAAATACACTCAGCGTCTGCACATCAGAACACGATCTTTGCTTCTTAAGGAAATCCAACTCTCAGTGTTGTGTTTTTACTTGTTTGGAATTCTCTTTCTGTTACTTCACTGGTTACAAGAGAAGTGTAAACAAGAAATAATACACTGTAAATGTAGAAAAGTATTTTTTAATCAAGTTTGAGCTATTGTGCAATTACCTCCGTGAGACGAAAAAAAGGGTAATAATCCTATTCCAATTTAAATTTGGAACTAGACACGTTGATTTAATCTCCGTTTGGGCATCCTTTCAATTTGGAAGTGAGATTGCCAGATGTTCCATACAGTAACTACCTTTGTTAATAGTCTGTTTCACAATTTGCTTAACATGAGAAAATGGTAAACTATCACTTTGAGAGGTTTTTTTTTTGTAGTAACCAGTCAGCTCAAAATGACTTTTTTTGTCTCGCCTGCCCTTTTCTCTTTGCAGTGATATTCTGCGAGTGGGCGTGACGCTAGCAGGCCACCAGAAGAAGATTCTCAATAGTGTGCAGATGATGCGAGCCCAGATGAACCAAATCCAGTCTGTGGAAGTTTGACCTTAAGAACAGGGGGAGCCGGACCCTGAGCCTGGTCTTCCTGTGACACTGTCTTTCAAACGTCCCCCTGTCCTCCAACCCCTTCCCCATCCTCTCCTTCTTCCCTTTCCTCAAGCCTTCGTTCTGCCCTAAAAGAAGACTTTGCCCAGCCCGATCTCCTTGACAACCAGCACAGAACACTAGGAAGACAGTAGGCCGACTGTCAAAGCCAAGTCTTTCACGGTGAACTTAAGCAGATCGAGTCATTAGTTTTTATTTCTCTTTTTTTTTGGTTTTGTTTTGTTTGTTTCTTTGTCTTTTTGTTTTTTTAAAGAAAAACTAAAAAAAGAAAAAGCTAATTAAAACCTGAGGAAATATATATAGATTATATATATGTGTATGCATACAGAACTGAATGAAAAGGCTACCCTTTAAAAGGGCTAAGAGAAAACACACAAGAAGACAAAATGAAACTGGGGACACCCCATCCAACCCCTTCACACAACCAACACACACTACGCAGCTCTGAGAACTTTGCGCTTTCATTATTAAGCCTTTAAAAAATGTAAGATGACATTTCCTCTTCTGAATCCCAGAAACTGAAGAGAAACCATGGAAGAATTTCAAGGACCAAGAAGATGCCCCGGTTGTTACCGCGAGCAGAAAAAAATATTGTGGAACCCTCAAACCATGAAATGAGCCTCCTCTCGGCAGGACTTGCCCGTTTGAGCTATTTCTGAGACTTACATAGGAAAAATACTTGTAAAACAACAGAAAATGATTTTTCTTTTTCCTCACATTTAAATGTTCTCTTTGACAGTGTGGAAATTGTGATAAATCTTTTCCTTGCTTCATTTCATCTTTCCGGATTCCGGATTTTACTTCCTTTGTTTTAAATGCGCCACAGCCTGCCAAATGGAACACCCTCCCTTGTACCTCTGATGTCATCAACCTGTACATATCAGATACACGTGACACTTGCTGATGTCATCACTTACAGGCAGCCTGAGACCGACGCTGGACCTTGGCTACAGTACGATTTCAGGATTTGATGAACTGGTTCAAAAAGATGTGCTTTTGGGGGGTGGGGATGAGAGGAAGCGTTATTGTTTGCTTATATTAATATTTTTCTTTTTCAAACTGTTTTTTGAAATATAACATGATGATTCAGTGACGTTAATGCCATCATACCAGCTTTCTCCAGAGACTTATAAAAATGTTTTGGGTGTTCTTTTCCTATATTGTTTACATAGAAGGACCCTGAGTGCACATATTTTTGGTCTTCACGAGATATAGAATGAATTCCCGTTCTTGCTTTGAACCTTACCATGTCCGTTTTGGGGCCTCTATGGCTTCCACACAACAAGGTAGCTCCTACAGATAGGGAGCTAGACTGTGAGCATGCTGTGTTAGGAGTGGTTTCACAGGGAGCTTGGCTTCAAAACACTTTGCAGAACACTGTGTTGATGAGCTTTCATTTTCTTTGATTATTATTTGTGTTTTTTTTTAAGTAACTTGACCTTTTTTTAAAAAAACAAATGTTTTATAATGAAGCATTAGGATTTTTATTACCACAAATGATGACGGAAATGTAATTTGACTGAAATAGTTTAGAGGACGGTTCCTTTTTTTACCAAGGTTGGACAGTCTTTGCAGATTTGGTGGTAGGGTACTTTTTATATACCGTTGTTATGATCATAAGATTACATGGTAGGGAGTTCAGATGCTTTAGGCACCTTTCTTAATGGTGAGGGTGCTGGCAGGAGAAAGAGGGTTGTTATTAGATCTGGGGTGATTTGGAGTAGAAGGAAATGTGTAAGATCAGTTTTTAACAGGGTCCATACACTACAGACTTGTCTTCAGCAACACTGTAAGGCAGTGAGGGGATCGTGGCTCTTGCCTTTAACATACCAGCACAAAAACAAAAGGTTTTTATATACAGTAAGCTGCCATATTAAAGTGGGATCTTCCCAGTATAAAAAGAAGAAAGAATACCCATTACAGTATGTTGTGGAGATGCAGAGTTTTAAAAGTTAATGGTTAATTTGCCTCATTAATTGATAAATTCTACTCTTCTCTCAAAACATTGTGTGGAAGAACTTTCCCTGCCTTTCAACTGATTTTAACTTTTAGGAGATTTTTTCAATGTGTATTTAAAGAAAATCAAAAACCTGTTTGGTGGTTTTAGAAAAAAAAAACAAAGCCATGGTGCTATTCTTTCTTTTTAAGCAAAAAGAGACCTTTTGCTCAGAGAATTCCAGTGTTTTTTTTTAATCACTTGTCTTTCTTATTCTTTAATTACACTTAAATCTGGCAGATGAACAGAGAGATGCCACTGTTAATGTGTTTAGAGTACGTTTTAGCTGTGGGATGTCGGGAATTGAAATTAAAATGGTGGAGGATTTCCATTACAATGATAGCCACTGAAAACTGAAAAAACATGAAGGACCCTTACTGGTACATGAAAGGAAACATCAGAAGGTTGCAAACTCTGCTGTAGCTAAATAAGAACACTAGAATCCCAAACTCTCGAGCCTCTGAGATAATTCTGAGGGAAACATGAAAGACTAACCCTGTGACTTTCAGGGATGAGACAATTTGAACAGTGAACATTCAATATTTTTTAACAAGCAAGACTGGACTCAAGCTGTTTTCGCTTGGTCTAATCTATCAGGTGCTCGCAGGAGTGCTGTGTTCTTTGTAGTTCAGTATTCCGTGTACATCCTGAAGTATCCTTGTTATGCGAAAGGTCTTCAAAAACCCCAGTGCCTGATAGAGCTTTCTTCAGGGTGAGATAGGAATGAATTTGCAGCAGGGTACCTTATCTGATTTGGCCATCAGAATTCTCTACTGAAGGATAACAGCCTACCACGCTTATTTAAAGAAGTCCAACAATATTAATCTGAAGGATTATGATCCCCACTCACCTCAACAAACAGGGGTAGTCCTGATATGCTGGTTGCCAAGCGATGTTGGTTTATGTCTGCGTATAATCAGAACTCTGACCCACCTGCCAATTGCAATTTAGTAGATCAGTACTCAATGGCAAGTTTCCATTGGGCAGTGAAAACAATACTCTGGTAAACAAGAAGCCGCCATCAAGTACAGGAGTTCTAATTTTCCAATGACTGAGTGGGTTGAAATTTGGATTTTATCAGGGCCCTCACCTTGGTTTTGGGCCCCAGCAGGTTTGCTACAAAAATCCTCTGTAAAGTTCTGTGAATACAGTATGTGCTTCCAAAATCGAATAAACAAGCTCTTCCAAAATTGTTTTAGAATGCTTCCCACTCGAAAATGAACATCACCCCTTTCAGGCAGTTCTCAAAGATACGTATCAGAAGAAAGGATCAAGTGACTGTACAGAATGTTTTTATGCGAAAGGTTCTGTCATTTGCTCTGGGTGATGGTAATTGTCAAATTTACCCACACCAACCAGGGTTTGCCCCAGAATTACATCTACACCTTGAAATCCAGCAGTCCGTTCAGTGATTTATGTTTTAATATCTTTAATATCGGTTGCACAGCTTGAATCTTACCATGTGTCCTGATTCATGTGTTAATGCATGGTTTGTTTGTTGTTGCATTACAAACTTTCTATTTTTTGCTCATCATATACACTACAGATATTGGAAAATATCATCATTTGCTTTGATTCTTCACATCTTTGGATTTATAAAGATTTGTGAGTGGATACCCATGTGGTTCAAAGACAGGTATCCTTCCAGCTTCAGTATTATCCCATGTCTTTTGTGTTATTACACCTTATTTTCAGTTTATTTGAATTTAACTTCAAGGTAGTGATACCTGCTGTAAAATAGAAAGAACCTGAGCATCCACTATTGAACCTCCTTCTATTGCTAATGTGTTATCATTCCTGAAAAAGTCTGCTAAATTTGGTTTGTATTTTTTTTCGAAATGTCTTGATTGTTCTTCAGTTAGCCAGGATGCATACAATCTGGATTCTTCCCATAGTTTTTTTTTTCTGTACTGCACTTTTCTTATTGAAGGTAAGACTTGAATCTTCTTGCCACACTGTTTCCAAATTCTAATAAGGTACCTGGTTCACACTGTTCAAATTGGAAGAGAGTTTCTAAAGAGGTCTGGATACATCAAAAATAACTTAATATTAGAGTGCTGTAGTGGAGTTAGTTTTCCCCCCATAAAATTTATAAAAGCAGAACATAATTATAAAAAGCTGTTTTTTAAGCTGCACAGTGCACAGAACCTCTGGGTAAATTATGATTTTATCATAATTACTTTAAAAAATATTAAGTATTACTTAACGTATTTTTAAGTATTTTAAAATGATGCATTTTTCTTTAAACAGAATATCTTGAAAGGAAATTAAAAGTCAGAATTGAAAGATGAGAGATCATCTTTGCTGCTTGTGTAGATTCTCTCACTTAGGTCATTTACAGCTTTTAAATAGGAGTATATAGTCATGCTTGCATCAAAAGGCCTTGAACAGATAAAATTCAATCAGCCCCTCTGGCTGACACATATATATTGTTTCTGTAATTCTAAAATTAGATCAACCCTTGGAATCATCTTCTAATGCAGTCAGAATGTAAGAACCGGAAACAATTATGTGTTCCCTTTTTACATCTTCTGTCAAACATTTATTTTTTTCCACCATAATCATGAGAAAATCTGTGAAGTTGCTGTTGTTACAAACCAACATTAAGATTGATTTCACAGAAATATGTTGCTAGGCTGCTGCTGGTGTTGTGGGTCAGGCTGGGCTGAATTAACCCAACCCCAGTTCATCAAAACATACAATATATACAGTAAAGCTTTTTCTTAAACATGCATTTAAAGTATGCGAGAATGTTTCATCAGCACAGCTTGCTAATGCAGGCTGTTTTTTTTTATAAGGAAACAGTATCATTTGCAATAACAAAATACATGATTTCGTCCAAGAATACCAGGGTATTTTCCTTACCTTTTTTCCCAGTTTTGAGCTGGTACTGTACAGTGATTAGGGTGGATAGCTCACATCTCAGAAAACTGTGGTTTTGATTTGAAGTTGGTTTTCTTCCAGGGGTGATGTAAAAATTCAGTTTATTTGACAGCAGTAAAAGAACTTAATCTTCTTGTGCAACTTTATAATTGTATGGTGGCTCTAAATGTAAAGGTCCTCATGAGAGAGGTGCGTACCTCCCCATACAGTATTGTAAATGACTGAAAGATTTCTAAAGTTAATCTAGGTTATTCTGGATGTATCTGTATAAACTGTTCTTTCACCTATGAAGAACTCAGGTGATCGAAGTTTTTAGCTTTGGGGTAATCTATTGCTCTTTTTTAGCTGTGAGCATTCAAGTTATGAAGTTATGAATTTATGAAGTGGTTAACTCTTCATTTGCACTCCAGATTGCATATTTCGCCTGTGCTTATTTGCAGACAAGAGCAGCACATTGCATTTTACAGGCTACAACACTGGGGGCCAATTCATTTATAATTTTCTGAGCATAATCGCTGGGATAAAGTACTGCAATAGTGAAAATAATTCATTTATAATCCTTCATGTGGATATACAGTATTTGCTTTTTATTACAAGACCACATATGTTTTCTACAATTTGTGCAGCTGTCTGTTTCTTAAGAAATTATGGGTCTTCTGGTTTAGAATTTGAATCAGAGCTCTTGTTTTCTAGTTAGCATGCATTGCACACTTCAGTGGGTGGCATTTATAGAAAGTCAATGGCTTCTGCAAGTTGATCTCATTGCTGTGTATTTTATTTTTTGATTTTGCCACAGAGTTACATCAGCTATTACCATGAGAGCTGTTCAACAAGCAGATGCATTGATTTTCTTTTTGGAGTTTAGGGTGCTCTCTACAATGGCCACTTAATATGGACAGTAGTGGATGCGGCTGCTTTTTCTGTCTGTTTTTAATTAAAAAAACAGTTTATTGAAAACACAACAGCAGATATCTCAAACTGCAAGTATATTGCAAACAAAAGTGCAATACATCGAATTCTGCCAAACAAGTTCTATCTTCAGCTAAAGAATTGGTCCAGTGAGAAAATAGCAGCTCAATACTATAATGCATTTTTTTTTTATGGAGGATGCCAAGAACATAAGATTTCTGTATAAAGTGAAAAGATGGCTTTTATTCTCAAATGAAGCATGTTAAAAATGTATTTGAGCCAGCTTCTTCATTTTTGTTGTATTGTCTAGGACTGATTAATCTCTGTTAGTACAAAGCAGATACACTAAAACAGGTTTATTACAAATATGAAATCATTGAACCTCCCTAATTTCAACTCCCTTCTGGGGTTGTCATTATGGTGGTGCTTCTTTTTAGTTGTGTTTCTCCTTATGGATAATATTTGGCTTTTGTCATGTTTATGTGCATTATCTCCTACACATTCTGTCAAGATACATTGTGAAATGAGAGGCACTGTATGGACAGAGCATTTTCAGTTGGAATATCTGCAAGGTCTTACAGCCAATCCCCTAGTTTTGTTCTGAAAGAAAACTAATTCCAATGGCATATCAATGTGTGATATACAGAAGTTAGACTTCAAAGAAACACAGAGGACTGTTACAGTTTTAACGTTTTTCAGCTAGATGAAAATGAGAAAATTCATTTCAAGTCTGCTTTTCCTGGCAAGGGTTGCAGCACAATGAAAAACAGAGGAAAACATTGTGACACATCGCTGGATTTTCTCGCAATTGTTACAAAGTTACTGGTGCGTACTGTATGTTGAAGTCCAGGAAAAAAAGGCTTTGCTGGATGAGGGCTTTTGCTCTTGAATGAAGATGAGTTTAAAAATAAAAACTGGGGAATTTGCCACCTGACGTTTCTCAGAAAATGCAGATTTATGATCTACACACAATATGTTTCAATTGTAACAGTTTGGCTAAAGCACGATCCCAAAAGTGAGAAAGACTTCATCTTTTTGAATGTATATGAATAAGTGCATTCAAAAAGGAATCATACAATGGCCAATACATTGTCCAGGTTGTAAATTGCTCTAAAGCTCTTAATAAAAACACTAGCATTTTCTTTTTTTTTAAATATTGTAATGTACAAAGGACAGATTAAATGTTTCAAACTTTTTTTTTACATCTGTTGTTTTTCTCTTTGGAAATCACTTCTCAAATGCATGATACACATCTGTCCTTTTCAACAGAAAATCTACTGCTTTAATGGTATGAAGGTATAAACATTGTACAGTTCTTCATAGATTAGTATACCTTTTCGAAGCAGTTGTGAACGGATTCTCTTTCCGCTAACCAGGTTGGTTATCTTTCATTGAAGCAGGTGAATAGTGCACATATTAGCTCACTAATTTTGTTGACTGGGGAGATCCCTTTCAAAACAAGACTTTATGGTGCTAAATTGCAGTTGTTTCCGTCAGTTTAGAAATGAGTGGATATAGCACATGATACCGAGTGTCTGTACAGGAATAAAATAAGACAGTTGTGGTGAGAGAAAGTTCTCTGGAGGATCACCTAAAGTGTGCATGAGCAGTATCGATCGACGATGTGCTGTGAAACTTGAGGAGAAATTACAATGATTATTAATAATTTTGAGTCAGTCAATAAAAGTCTGACATGCCACTGATTATTAAAAAAAGCACCATGGGCTGTTGTTTGCCCAGTGTGAAAATAGGTTGTTTTCAGAATCCCTCAAGACTTGTCGTCTGCCACAGCATGGGTTTTTTATTAGGATTTGATGGCATTCTGAGAAACCTGGTCTGGGATTAATATTAGGAGTATGCCGGTAGTCCATCTTCATTGATCACCCACTCATAAACTCTGAACTCATCAGAGCAGTGTACAGTATATAATAGAAATCATTGGCCATGTTAACCTGCCTCTAAGACAGTGTAAGCGCAATTCTGTCTGCCGTCATTATTATTATAAATAGCAATGTAAGAATTGCCATCTGATATGAGTGTTGTCAAAGATGGTGCTTACGGCTGATGGTGTTGAGTGAGGACTAATTGGGACAAGCGTTTAGATGATGGGAATCCCTCCATATTGGGTGTGGGGAAGGGGGTCATGGAGACGGATGGAAGGAGAACAGGGGAATTCGGGAACCTTTGCTCTCGAGGCCATTGTAACAGTTTGAATGGTGGCCCACAGCACTGTACTTGTGTGACACATAAAAAACAAGCTGAGCCAGTGTTTATTTTTTTGTGTGGGTTGTTGGCTTCGGTCCGTCTTGTCGCGCCCTCTGGTTGTGGCTGCATGTGGATACGTGCTTTTTGCAGTTCTACTATGTAGAGAATGGCTTCCTTTTTTAGGCCCCCCTGCCTTTGTGTAGTGAAAGAGCTCCCCTTGCTGTTTGCTGTTTTGACAGTAAACCCACCAATGTCCATCTGCCCAGTTCTCAGCCGTGGCCATCACAACAGCCCCCCAACCTACAGACCTCCCTCTCAGCGTTCGTCCTCCTTCCACTTTCTCCAGTCCACACAGCGCCCCCTCATGGAGCACACACCGCACTGCCGGCCCAGACCACTGTGACTGAAGCGGGAAGGCCTGTTCTCTGTATAAATGTACATTGACTGTAACCCTGTGAATGATGTAACAATTTAATTATTTGTAATATTGTTATTGGTTTATTTTCTAAAAATGGAAAGCCCATTTGACTCTCCTCAATAAAAAGAAAAGAGATCTGTTATCTTCCGTTGTGCTTCTTCAGCTTGAAGATGATAGTGCTTGTCATCGTCCTTTCTCCTTTTATTTTAAAGTATTGAAGATGCACTGAATTCTGAATGATACTCTTGGACAGGTACTGTATGTGGTTAAAGGTAAGGTCAAACCCTTTTGGTTTAATCAGTTCTATGAGTCCTCAAATTTTAATGAATGCTGTATAGTATCTATACTTTATTAGTTTTGAACAGCTTGCCTTCTAGTTCAGGAAGTGTGTTAATGCAGATTAGTGGTCTGACTTGGTAATTACCGTTAAACATGTGAGAAGCCTGACTCATACCACCTGATTGCTACTTTTTACACAATGGATCTTGAGAATGAGCGGGAGCTTTACTTTTTAACACCAGCTCTCTTGCACCTCGGCATGTTTTGTTGCCCAGTGTGAGCCACGGTGCTCTGAATATTGGTGTTCCTTGAGAATCAAAAGTGAAAAAAGAGACACAGGGAAGCTTTTTCCTATGGTAGTATCTTAGCATTGCATACTGTATATGGAACCAATCTTCAGCCACAATGTAGAATGTACTACATCAGAATGTTGCATTTAATAAAGATTGAAGATAAAGAATGAAGAAGGGAATGCAGAAATACATGCATGTTAAAGCAGCATGAGCTGCCGCTTCCATTTTTTCTCCAGTAACACCAACTCTTGCTTTTTGCCAACTTTAAGCCCCCAGCAGCAGTAGATGTGTGAAGTACCCACAACCTCTGTATGACCTCATCCTGAGTAGCACACACCTCACTCCTTTTTAGAAGGGAAATGCAGCTCAAGAACAAAAGGTCACAAGTTCAATGTGAACCATCATCCCATCATCATCAACTGTCTCATGGTGTGACTGTTGGCTCAACAGGACCCCGGGTTGGTGGGTTCAAATTATTATGGTAGATGGGTTACATGCATTTTCTGCTGCCTAGGAATGAAGTCGAGATATATCCAGATGAAATCATTAGATCAGTTACTAACAACCAACAAACTAGATTGACCAAAGTAGATGGTTTCCTCTTGTTTGCAAATTCTTATGTCCATATTTTCTTAGATTCTTCTGTATAACTTAGAAATTGAGACAAGTAAACGAGTAAAAGGGACTATTTGTGTCATCTAGCAAATAGAATAGGCATTTAAAATATTTTATAAAACATAAAATAATAAGGGATAAATTAACTGGACACTGTGTTTCAGAGCGGGTACAGTGTAAAAAATAAAAAGAGATGTTTCAGTGGTTTGGGGCACAAAAGTAATTTGTGATCAGCCCAAAGATGATCAACAAAGAAGAAAGTTAGTTATAGTGTAGAAATACATTACTATTATAATTATTTTCAAATGTCTTTTAATTTTGGTGAATGTCACAAAAATTATATTCTCTTCTCGGCCAATGTATGTATTTACTGGCATAAAAGCATGGAAACAGTTTTTATTAGTGGGAATAGTCCCATACAAGCATCCATCCATTTTCTAACCACTTTTTCCAGTTTAGGGTCGTGGGGAGTCTTAATCTATCCCAGCAAGCAACAGGCGCAAGGCACAGTACACCATGGGTGGGTACACCAGTCCATTACAGGGCAGGCAGACACAAACACAGTTTTAAAAAACAGAAAAGTATGAAAGCTAATAAAAAGATCTTTGTGAAATGTAACTGTAACATAATGCAGGATTCCCAGGTCCAGAATTGAGCCCAGGACCCCTGTGCTGTGAGATACCCAGCATACAAGTACAGTACAGTTTAAAAACACAGACAAGAAAAAAGAGCCTCTTTATTCCTGTATGCAATTCTTTTGATTGGATCAAAAGGTGGCAATAGTACTCAAGCAGTAAAAGCAAAAGTAGCAGTTCTCTTAACAAGGGGAATTCTTAGCATGGGGTGATATTTTCAATAGTTAGAAATAATATAATCATCATGAAGCACAGAAGAGATTTTGTTAGGATATTTTTTGTCTAAAAATGGAAAAGGTTTACTCAAGACTATATAACTGCAAAAATGCACCGTGCTCCATAAATACTGTATTTATGAGAACACTGAGTGAAAATTGCAGGTATGAAACCCTGTTTTCAGTTCATCAGCTGTGAGTGGATAACTTTCAATGGCTAGCTGGACATACATACATATGTTACTGCATTCCATCTGAAAAATAGCAAAGAGATGCTAGAAAAAGAACCAGAGAATAACTGTATCTTTATTTGCATAGAGAACAAGAACTGAACAAAAGCAAACACTTGTATGGTCAACAGTACACTGCATTTTAATCCAGTGCAAGTTTTTTCATGTTTTTCCACTTTCATAACAGTGACCTTACTATTTTACAGTCACTGTTAAAATTTTTAACTGTTAATGTTAGTTGCATCGGTTACCTTTTACGCAGTTTTGTTACATGGGAAATTGAGCTGGAGTGAGGTGCCCCATATCCACCACCACATTCAAAACAGATGAATGGAACAAGTCATCTGAAACGGTTTAAATTAAATCTGAAGGGATTCAATGCTCTTCATAATTTTGTGATTTTTTTTTGCAGGACCCAATTCACATAACCCAGAGATGAGGTCCACCATTGAATCAAATCTTCAATCCATGAAACCGTTGCAAATATCCAATCCCAGTATCCATCCCATTCATCCCCGATGGTATTATTCCAGTGGGCAGTTGCAAACAGAAAGCTGCTCTCAAAAGACACATTTTGCAGCTGACAGGTGGCTCATTCCATTTTAATCCAGGTGAAGTCTTTCTGTTTGAGTCAAAACATTAAAAAAAAACTCAAAAGAATCAGCCAAAAATCTCTCCCTCGATTAAGCTCTTAAGTACTATGGTTATGCAGTGATGACACAAGGATGATATTATATAAATGTTACATTGGAATTTAATTTGTTTATTTGTTTTTCACGATGACCCTGCTTGCAATTCATTTTCTTGTGCCAAACAGTTTCCGAACACAAATGTAAACTGAAACTCTCAAAAAAACACCCAAAGAAGGCTCCACAGCCAAACTGTTGTGTTTCTTCTCTCTTCAGCATGGAATAAACCTTTACTTGTTCCTTTTCAGCCTATCCATGCTGACGCAGCTACCTACTTGAACTACTTCATTCTCAAAGATAGTCTTGCACATTCTGAATGAGATAAAAAAAATAACTAAATAATAGCTCAGACTTGCAAATTGAGCACAACCTCCCAATTGGGCTCATTCTTGTGATCATGCTGTGTTTCTTTAGTGACAGACAGAGACCAGCATCCTAATGTAGCTCTGCAGGGGAAGTGCTGGGCACAGGAAAGACAGTGGCGTCCAGCTGCCTGGTACAGTTAGTATTTGTGTTCCTCTTTTCTCTTCTGCCTCTGTACTGCCTGCTAAATGCTATTGATTTATTGATGGGATACACAGTGCTACAGTTGTCAGCGCACGTGTGTCCTGTAGACATTTAAGAGGCTCTGTCACCAATTAAACTCCAATCAATTTATGTGTCTGCTTTTAGCCCCACTGTTTGTGTTTGCTAATGGGACTCCAAGACAAGTGTTGTTCGTCTCCTAAATGGCCACTTTACAGTTGTCTTAACTGGCTGAGCTGCTGCTGGCAAGGGAGTGAGCTCTGGGCTGAGAGGTCTGCAGGGGCCTTTCCGTTTTATGAAGCTACTTGAAAAGGAAGTTCCACAGGGGCTCTTAAATGACTCAGCCAGCAAAGGCGTTCAATCAGAGGGCAGACTGAGCTGATTCAAGCCTGGGCTAGGGCACTAGCCAAGTTTTGACTGGGATTCTCCTGCGTCAGCTTGTAATTGGCAATGTGCAACCAAGGCGAGGTGAATTGGACTTGGCCAGGATGTCTGTGCTTCAGCAATCCATGGATTTCAGAATTGGCTGAGTATTGCCGGAGACACAAGAGCTCCAGGCAGCCAGCGTATCCTTGGCATGTCATGAAAAGTTGATCTCAGTAACCTCCCAAGTGCCTGTGAGCTTGCAAGTGTTGTCAGGTAGAACCACATTATCACTTCAGACACTGAAAATCTGCTGGACATCCTGTGTGAGGTGCAGCATGGAAAATTAAAGAAGGAAATGAGATGAATGGAAATTCAGGGGAAGTCACCCCCCAAGCTCAGCCACACGTCTGCTTGCATAAACATAAAGTAAACATCAGGTGCCTTTTGCACCTTTCCAGCATTTGGCCCACTCCCATGCACTACCAGCATTTTTACCTTCTCATGCCGTTGCTTTAATTTTGGCTCTTCTCTCAAGCTGTGAACATGGAACTCCTGCTGGACGCCACAGACTAAAGTTTTACGAAGCTCATCTCGGGCCCTGCCTGTCAGCCAGCAGATCTACAGTTGCATTCAGGTTTGTAACCCTGCTCATGACTCTTACAGCTTGTGGGTGTTTAAACAGCTCCCTGCTTGGATCTCCCAAATTCGGCATGGGCAAGGCAAGGGTCCTGCTTGGTTCTTTTGGGGGTCTTGTCCCTTTGGCCAGGCTCTCTGACATGGGCTAAACCAAAACCAAACACAAACACTCAAGTGCTTCTGAGAGATCAGAAAGCACACAAAATGAAATGCGAGTACTTAGTACGTTTTTAGCCCATCTCATGTGTTGAATGCTTCTGTTTGATGCTCTCTGTTGTTGTCGAATGGACGCTCCACCATAACAAAGTGTTTCAACCCCCAAAACGTTATTTTTTAGGGTTGATCTGAGGGGCTGTGGTAGAACAGCAGACGTGTCCAGAAAATTGTTGCTTTCCAGATAACTGCCTTAGGAGCAGCTGCCATAGGTGTTTTCAGCACCTACTTGTCACACAGATAATAAATTAGAGGAGTGGTTCTCAATAACAGACCTTGGGACCCCTTCATGTTTTTGTTCCAGGCAGGCTCTCAGCTACAGTATGTAATTGAGCAAATAATATAAATAATTTGAACAGCTAGGAAATGCAGTGCAAGGAATGATAGAGAAAAAAAAACAGCAGATCTTATTTTTCAAAGAGGTTTTTAAAAAGCCCGTTTTAAATCAGTGCTGTGGCAACTCTTGTGGGATATGAATGAAAGGGATTAATTAATTAATCCGACACAGTCCCTGAGCGCTGCTCTGTCAACATGGACGACTCTTAATTAGAACGTCCAACTTAATGATCACGTATGTCGCTGTTCGCCATCTCCTTAGGCAGATTGCTGTCTCCACATTATAGCGAGTGTCAGTAATCCAAAGGTAATTACATATCAAGCCACATGTTCTCCTATGACGGCTGGCCAAACATCACTTTCATGGTGTTTTCTAGACATTATGGAATAGCTTTTTAAATCACTGACAGGTGTACAGTAATTTCAAAGCATCGTTTGTAATGGTGCGATACTTTGTATGAAGTCTGAACATAAACACAAGTACAGTAAATGAGATGGAAGGATATTGTATTGTACAAAGTATATCAATGAAAATTCAAGCCAGATTCATTGCAAGCATCTTTACAGCACACGTGTGGCATAAAACAAAATATGTTTATGATTTTGTGATATCTGTTGACGTGATACATATTCAAAACAGACTGAACACAGACGTTAACTGCTGTATATGTTTGCCTATCAGGAAGCCCTATTTTATTTACATCTTTGACTCATTTTTTTAAATGAAGTACTTATAACCTGACATTAGACACCTATTGTGAATCTTTTTGTGGCCGAAGGCTGTAAATCGGCTATGACAAAATAGATCTAGATGTACAGTATGTTGTGAAATCCCAGGCACCAAGCTGCCTTTGAATGTCTAGGTTTGTCTGAGAGTTTCCAGTTAATCAAGCTTGAGCCTTTTGACTAGAATGTCACTGAGTCTGCTTTGATCCCTACTGCCATCACAGGCCTCGTTAGCTGTCTGCGTATCCAAGCCTAGTTTTTGGCAAGGCTCTGATAGCTTATGCGACCTGTCGAAATAGATAATAAAGCCGATCTCAGAATATAGCCACCTTTGTCCTCCTTGCTGTTAGGAGACTTGTTGTTTCTCCTTGTTTTCCTTAGGTTTGACCACAGAGCATTTGAAGCTATGAGTGTGCACCTAATAAAAAGGCAGATTGAAAAAAGCTTAGCAGCTCGTTTGGAGTAAATCTGTACCATAACCTCCTATCCGCATTTAGAGTACAGACATAGCACGTGCCTAGGTTCTAAAGGGAAAAAAAAGTAATAATTCAAAGGGAATGTATCTTGCACTTCAACAGGTGAAAAAATGTGAACAAACAGTCTGAAAATCATTTGTTGAACTGTTACGCCAAGTGATCCAGGCTGTGTTATCCTTGCATAAATGTATCATCGGACATTTGTGAAGTTATTTAGGACTTTCATTAGAAAGAGGCCCATTTGGGGTTAAGAAATGCATGCGTTTCTTGAGGGAATGATGTCATTGCCCTTCTGCTCCTTTCTTTGGCAGCCCTGCACACTGTCAGAACACACTTGTGCTGAGGTGGGTGTTTCACTTGTTTATTTCTTCAAACTAAATGAAGTGCTGCCAGTTGTTTCTGCCTGTATTTAGAACAGACAATCTGGGTTTTCTGCCCCTAAGCTCTGTTTTGACATGGGGGGGGGGGAGTTTTGAGACATGTGCATGGCATCTTCTAAAACTGTCTCTTATGAGGTCAGTCACCTTCTTTTCACAATGCAAAAGAAAATCTAGGCAGCTGAAGAAAGGGTGTAGCTAGCTCTGATACCAAGCAGTCTTAGAGGCAGCCAGACAGCTGCAAAAGCCTGCTGGCCAGAAAATGGAGCATCTCTGACCCTCAGATACTGTAAGTACTACCACCACCCCCAGTAGTCCAAAACCAGTCTTGTTAGAGGGCAGGGGTCAAGACATCTGAATGGTTTTTGGATGTTCTAGCATTTCCTGCAGAACCTTCTCCTCCTTCAAATATTTCCATATCCCTTTTGCTCATAGTATATCATTTCCATTCTGTCCAGCTAACAGAGGCAGATGCATCTCTACCAAAACCACCTTTGGGACACATCTTGCAAAGCAGACACAAGCTTGAGGGTATTGCTCATCATTCCTAACCTTCCACAGCACAACAGCAGTTCCTTTTTTCTTATCCAGACATCAAGTGAGGCCGGAAGTAACACTTTTGTTACCTTGTCTCTCTACAAGAGTGAGAAATGTCAAGACAGAGACAGTTAAAATGCAAAAAATGAAATATCTTCTGAAATACCTATGCTGAAAACCTTCCCTTTCTCTGTTTGTTTGATTCATTGGTTCTGTTACGAGTCTGTCCTACCTTAAATCTCATCACCCAATACATTTTGTGCTAAGGTATAGGATGATCTCTGAATTGTTACTATACACACAATAGACAGGAGAAAACGAATCATGACTTTGTTTTAGATTGAGCCAGACTGTTGCAATTAGCTGCTTAATTAGGTGGTATAATTAATGAATTTGGTAACAATAAGCAGAGAAATCTTCCTGAAAAGAGATCACTGCTAATGATCAAGCAATCACAGTCTCTGTTGTCTATTTTCATACTGAGAGCTGCACACATTACCTCACCATAATAGTGTACAATTAACATGTTACAACAATGGGACGATGAACTAGCCCAGTGATCAGCATTTTGTCATTGCAGCTTGATAACATGCTTTAACAGAATTTAGATCAAATATAAAGAGAAAAAGCATATAAAAATAATTGCTTTAGGACATAATGTTTCAGGCAAATAAATTGCATGCACATTATATATCCCTTTTCCATAACTCAGTAATGCAATTCCACTCCAAAACCGAACAGATGTTTGCTTTAAACGCTTGGGCTACATCTTCCTCATATGGCACAGATTTGCTGTCATTTTTGGTTCAGTTATTTGTTACCAAGAATTTGTTTCATCGGGGGATTTGGAACTAGAAATTCTGTGGTAGCATGTTTGTAATGGCAACACTGGTGTCTTCTTGGCTCACTGAAACAACCTCCCCATGTAACACGGAGCCTAATGGTCATGCCAAACGTTTATTCTTTTTTGAAACAGTGTGGTGGGAGAGTGGGTGAAGCTTACTTTTACATTTGTCAGATTAATGCTTGAATTATTGCCTGCATTTACACTGGAAGATAAACGTATAAATCTTCTGGTTGTAACTGAAACCCTTTGACAAGCCATACACTGCCCCCTGGTGGTGTTGTTACAAAGTAACACTCGTGCAACGTGGCCTGAAACATGAAAAATCTCTCTCTTACATGTTATTATATTTATTATAGGGAAATAAATGACTGGGTATTTAATACTGAAGCTGTTTTTATTCTTTAGAAAATATAAACCATTATTATACTTCTTAAATAATTACAACTGGATTTTATATAATACAATATTACAATATATAGGTTTATTCCATGCTGAAAAAAAGAAGAAAGAGAACACAACGTTTCGGCCGTGGAGCCTTCTTCAGGTCTGACACCTGAAGAAGGCTCCACGGCCGAAACGTTGTGTTCTCTTTCTTCTTTTTTTCAGCATGGAATAAACCTATTACTTGTTCCTTTGCAGCCTACGCATGCTGACGCAGCTACCCACCTGAACTAATATTACAATATATATTAATGATTATATATTTTCAGAGTTATCTATTTTTATCAGCTTTATTTTGCCAATTAGTTCTGTTAAGCTGTTCAATTCTGTTGCACACCTGAATGCCGTCCCTAGTCACTGTGCCTTAAACCTAAGGCACTTGATAATGGATTGAAATGACAACACCTTGAAATTAAATTGGCAAGCAGCTGTACATTTTAAAAGCGATATTTGGACTGATCTCACATGGCATGATCAGTAGATCTGTATGTACTGATTTCTCAAACGGTTCAGAGTTTGATCACTGCTTTTATACTTTTTTAATAGCATTTTTATGTTTGGTTAACTCGATTTCCCAGGCTGTAACTCAGAACAAGAGGGGTTTGCGTCAAGAGAAACTTGTGATCATCATTGATCAAATTATGTGTTTTAAACAGTGAAAGTCAGCTGGAAAAGTTGTGGGATATACAGTAAAGGTCTTTAAAAAGTATTTTACAAATTGCATAAAGATGCTTTTGTTTTACAGATAATATTTATGCATGTGTCCACACGTTCTTTTGTTGTTCACTTTCAGTTCTTTGTTTTTCCGTTGACATGGTTTGAGAAAAGCATTGGAATATGACCAAAAGGAAATAAAATAGGACGTGGTGAAGATTTTTTCAGCCCTCTAATAATTGCTACGTATTCTAATGGGTCTAGGATATTGCCAAGGCAACTGCGGTTCATTCAGTCACTTTGTTGTAGCCTTTGGCTTAATATGTTTATGAGCCAATGTACCCTATCTGAAATACGATCATAGTCTGTTGCAGTGTTGTAGTTGTTGTTAAAAGGGGGTTTTCTTGAAGAAATAAAAAACATTTCATGGTATGAGTCTAGAAAGCGGCAAGATCGTTTTTGATGTAAAAGTGATTCAATATGTTTTCTCTCCTTTTTTCTGCCGATCGTTTTGTTCCTGACTACAAAGATTTGTGTGCCCTTGAAATTGAGTAATTGTTCACTTTGCTTTGAATCACACTATTATCTCGGTTTGATTTGGTCGTTTTTTCCACGCTGGAGATTCAGATTGTTTTGTATGGGTCTAAAAAGCTGCATTGTCTTTGGATATCAGCATCTCGGTAAGAATTATATAACTACACCAGTTGTGTCATAAAACAACAATCAGACATATGGTGACCTGCATTCTATTTTAAAGGCAAAAGTAGGAAGATATTATCATCGATACGTTAAAGACATACTGTAAGGCTGTTCTATTTTATCAAATATTTTGTGCCTGTCTTTAACAGTACTTCCATCGTTTAATTTTGCCCAAACAAATATGCCACAGGCTAAAAGCTATAAAAGTAAATCAGTTTTAAACAATAAAGGAAGGTTCAATACATGTCTCGCTGCACAGAATACTCAACCTTTCAGATCCCCTGTGTGCAGCTAAACAACATAAATCCCCTTCCCCCAGGGATGGCTAGGCCAAAACCCATGACTAAAGCAGAAAATCAGTGACCTGAAGGTCATTCTCATTTGCTTGGCAGGACATTGGGGCGACACGACATGACTGTTCTAAGGTGTTTTCACACTTAAAGTGTCGGTTCTGTGGGTCTGCGGCTTCTGGTGTCAGAAATAAAACTGGGCAGGCCGTGCTGAAACCCCCAGCAGGGGAAGGCCTCGGAGACGGTCGCCATGGTGACAGAGTGGATTACAGGGGCTCCGTTCCGAAGGACGTGTCACAATTATAAACTTGCAGTGGTGATGTAGGCACTTGAAGGGCCCATTAAGTGTGATTTGTGGAGAAAAACGAGCCGGCGTATTGACAGACAGGAGCTTTGTTCTGTTGGAGACGGTCGCAGAAAGCGCTCGTTCTTTCTTTTCTACAACCCCCACCCCCCCATCTTGCCTAATTCGATGTAATTGTTTGGCACCTCTCTCTCTCTCTCTCACGCGCTCTGTGCCTGTCAAGGGGGGACAGTGTGGGGGCACTCTTTCAGGGACCCTTGGCTCCTCACAAAGGAGCACAGCTGTGCCTAAATTGGGATTTGATCCTCAATTTGACAGCAGCCTCAGCGCTGGGCCTTGTCTAAGATGTAGCCACCCAAGGGACGCGCTGCTTGAGGCCACTATTGTCTGTAGCACACGTCATTAAAACACAGCCTTTCAAAGCAACAATGAAACGTGCACATGTATTTAAATTTGTTTCACATTACTGTAGGTACTTAGTTAGAGGTCTGAAGATAATATTATAATGTTATCTTTAGTCATCAAATTAAAATAACCTAAAATCGAGTGTCTTTTTGCTTACTGCCGTTGAGTCCTCCAAGAAATGACACAGAGTGAGAAAAGATCAAACAGGTAATGCATGACTAAATTCCATTGTTAAAATGGCCATTGCTGTCCTATTTGAACCTTGATAAATACCCATCTTTCCCATGGATGTTAGGTTAATGCTGTCTGAAAGTAGCACAGCACATGATGCTACTTCACTGTTAATTTAAGAGTTTAACAATCTCTTTTGTCTTGCCAGTTCTGTTTCTTGGCAGAAATGGCTACTACATTTAATAAATGTCTCATCTACAGTATCAGCGCTGTAAGAAAAATCCTAAATTTTCTTTTATGGGTGCTATAATCTGGTTTTAGATATAGTAGCTTAGAAGAATGTTGTAGGCGAGAACATTTTTCATTAAGATGAATGGGAGAAGATTACAATTAATATAACCTGTGGTTTTCGGTGTGCTTGTGAATGAAATAACCTTAGTGCTGAAGACGTCTGATAGAGCAAAATAATAATTTTACTGAAAATTATCTTTGCTGGCCAATATGAAGAACAAGAGCAACAGGAAGTGTCCTTTTTGAAGTGCAATTCTTCCTACCGAGAAGACATGAAGTAACTTGTGCCATTAAAGAAAAAATAAACTGAACTGTATATGAAAGATGTTAAAAGTTTGCGTGGCAAACACATTTTCAGTAATATAACTGCTATACAGTAGGTGAAAATAATCCTAATCTCAGATGTGTCTACGCATCCTATATACAGTATTCGACAATACCATATATATATAGTTCCTTCATCCCTCTGGAATTATGTCCTACCCACACAAACATGGGGAGAATTTATAGACTGACCTCATGGGCCCAACACTGTGAGGCAGCAGTGCTACCCTCTGCACCACTCTTCTTCCCCCATGATGGCCCATTTTGTTGAATTGTAAATGATGTACAGTACTGTATATACATGTGTTTAAAGTATATTTTTTAATGAAACCTTGAATAGTTAATGTGTATTCAAAGTGTTTCAAATGAACATGCTTATGGGACCATGTTAAAGAGCATGCATATAACTCTACTTACTAAATATAAACTACTAGCTAAATGTACTAAATAATTGTTGCGCATCTCAGAAATGTATTGTCTCTAGTGGCTTAAACAGCATAACGCATATTATAACTCATAAATCTGTGAAGAAAAAGACAGAAAATCTAATTGATTCCATTTAAATGTGCGATTCTAGCAGATACTAAAGCTATTTTATAGATATATAAAATATAGCAATTTATAGCAATTCTGCAGAATAGAATTCAGGTCCATTACACAAATTAGAGGATAATGAAGCTAACTTTAAATCTTTCTGTAAGATTTTTCATAAGAATTTGTAACATTTTTCCTCATTTTTAATATATTTTTGCATATGGATTAACAACACATACCAACATACAGTACAATATCTAAGATAACGATTAGAGATGTTTATGAATTGTGGCACAGTGGCTCAGAGCTTAGCATTGCTGGCCTGTCTCAGAAACACCTTGGGTCCAATTCTGGACCTGGGATGCTATCTTCATGTTGGTTTCCTCTGGGTGCTCTGTTTTTTCCCACTGTCCAGAGACATACTGGGAGGATAGTTGGCTTCTGGGAAAATTGACCCTGGAGTGTCTGCCCTGTGATGGATTGGCGTCCTGTCCTTCCCTGCCTTGCACCTGTTGCTTGTCCAGATACTGTAGGCTCTCTCATGACCTTGTGTTGTATAAAGGATTGATTATGGATTCCATCAAACATATTTTGGGAAACTTGTTACTTCTGAAAAAATATAATCCGTGAATAATTTGTAGTCATATAACTGTGAAACAAATACAGTATGTGGTGCTGTCCGAGAATACATAGGACCTCTTGAGTAAGTGTTACATGAACATAGTATAACATATAAAATAACAGTTTAGATTTATTCATTTAGCTTCATGTATTCTGTTGGAAGATGTTAACTTAAATCTACTTTATATATATAGCATTGGTGATTTAGATCAGATTAGTCAGGCACAGAAGTATTTTGTGCTCTAAACACGCTGTTAGGTATCCACGAATCTCAGGAAAGAGTCTGAACTTGGATGAACAGAAATAATTTGGTGTGGTTAGGCTTTGCCTCTTGGGACACTTTTAGTGCTGAAGAAATGAGTGGGTGGATTTTGTGACGAGAGTAATATGGGAAGATGTTTTATACATAATTGAGACTGAAACACTCTGGAGGGATCAGGGCTCTGTGGCTTTTCAGAGCTTGACCTACATAACAACTGCATTTGAAAGATGCTAAATACAGCAACATCAAGTCTTTAAGACAATGTGCCAAAACTGTAGAGTGCTGTTAAATGGTCAAATCAAACAAACATAAATTGGTTTGTTACCTTGCTTTGTATGGTAAGTACAATGTAAATTTAGCATAATGCAAAACACAATGCAAATTTAGCTCATTCATTTGATAAGAATATCCATAAGGATCCTACCTCATTTCTCATGGAAATAAATTCATTATTTTATTTACCAGCTGTAATGGAGTTTTTAAGATTCCCGAGACAAAATACATTTAAAAATACAGTACTTTTTAATTTGGTGATCATGCAACACAATCTCTTCTTTCTGATTGGTGCAAATACCAATCTATTGTGGAATTAGCACCACCTGGAGGTCATGATTGTTTGCGATTACAATGTTTTTTTTTTGCAATGCTACAACTGTGATGGTTTTATATCCTATCACAGGGAAAAGTCTTACAGTGTAGTAATTCTATTTTTCTGTAAACAGTGATCTCTAATGCACCATTTGTTTGCTGAGTCTCATTATGTTCTCAGTCAAAATAAATACTGTAGACCACTTAATTCACTTAAAAAATTCTGAAAAGTTATATTCTGCCGAAAGGAAAAAATATTTAAACTGGACTGAAGAAAAACGAGACACAAATGTATCCTTTTTAAAACGTTAAAATGTTATGAAGATTTTAGGTCATTCAAGATCTAATTTCATAATGTTTATGTGAAAGTCTGGTTTTGTTTTTTAAAAATAAACTAAACTTTTTTTCTTAAAACAAGGTCTGCTATGTTCAAATTTTATAAAATGATGCCAAGACATATTCTACAATTCACTTTGATATGAAAAAAAACACATTGTAGCAATGGAATCAATCCAGGGAAGGGAGATACATTCCCTGACTCAAAGGTTAAAAGGACTAAATCAGAGAGAAGACCTAATTAAGTATTCAGCACCCTCAAAGGCATTAACACAGTCATCCATGTGTACTTCTTCAGAATCAATATTGAAGTAAGAACAGAATGGTAAAAGGAAAATATGGGGAATTGCATTTAAAGGTGAGAAAAGGAGGCACTTATTTTACAAATTCTAATGGATTGTGGAAATACTCTGTAGAACAATCTAGCCAGCTATTTTGTTGAAGATGATGCCCTGACATCCTTCAAGAAACAGCTGGATGAGATCCCTAGATCAATAAGCTACTACTTATCAAACAGGCCAGATCAGCTGAATCGCTTCCTCTCATTTCTAACTGTTATGTTATTGTTCACTTAATTACCCAATTGAATAAATATTGTGAAGCTTTATCTCCCACACGTTTTTTAAAATTTTATTAGACAGTGAATCAACTCCCTTTGTTGTAGTAAAGATTCCAGGTGGGTTAATTCATTTCAGACAAGGGATACAGTAGCAATACTTTCTAAGTATGCAGCTTCACAGGCATCAATGGAGTTGTAAAGCTATTGTACATTTCAGGCATCTTTGTCTTAATTGGATTCTCAGGCCCTCATGTTTTACTCCTACAGTACTGTACTGACAGTACAAGAATGAATCTATATCCAAGAAACATTCGAGGTGTACAGTAATTAATACAAAATAATTAACTTAATTTAATGTTGTTTCAGTTCAGTACAGTTCTGTACAGTCAGTGTTTAATTATGTGACTGTACATACAAATCCCTTTGCTCTGACTTAAATTATTTTTTTTTCCCAGAAACTAGGCAAAATACCATTTTATTTGTAAGGTAGAATTAATGTCAAACTTTATTTCTTCAGCTTCTCTACTGTAGGTTGGCCTTAACTGCCTTCCCACAAAAATAAGTTTAGTTCACCATCTAGTGGCAGCAATTCACCATAACTACAGTAAATCGTTACATTATCTCGCAAGCACTGTTACTTCATATTATAGCTACAGCTGCCTTCTTATAATAATTTTCCATATGGAAGGGCTTTCTCTGTTTAACTGTGAATGACTGTGACACACAATTCAGAAAATGAACCCTTGCTAGAACCAAGTCATGAACTTTGAGTCATTTTAATAAGAGGCAGTCTTTTTTGGAAAGCAAAGTAGTCCTATTTGTGTCTCGAATGCTGAGCTAATCTCTCATACATTGCTACATGTAAAGCACTATTGTACGTTCACGTTGCTGTATGTTTTTTTATCTCAAGTATCATCAATGACTCAGGATGTAAAATAATTCTCCCTACTTGACCATTCAGAAACCAGTGGAAATTAATTTTCCTAGAAGACCATTAAAGTCAATATAGGTTGTTTGACCATTAATGATTAATTGACAGTGTTGTATATCAGTAGCACCAAGTGTGTGTGTGTGTGTATATGTGTTTGTGTCTGTCTGGCCTGTGATAGACTGTTGTCCTGTCTAGAGTGTATCCAGTCTTGCACTTGCTACTTGCCAGGATATACTTTAGCTCCTCTCTGACCCTGAATTGGATAAATATCTTAGAAAATGATTGAATAGACGGACTACAGTCATGTATGCCTTAAAAGATGAATATTTCTGGTTACACTTTTCTAGCAATGCACTTTATTTAGTTGGAGCAAAACCTAGTAAAATTAAATGCTAGCCATTTGTTTTCATTAGGGCCATTATAACATTTGTCACTCATTAGTGACGTTAGACTAAATGTATTATACCTTACTTCTCATTCACTAGTGATTGTGTGTTGTAGATGTACTTAAGTGTTGAACCTAAAGAAATGCATGTTGATTTTACAGTATGTCCAATATATGTCCTATATTTTAAATGATTGTCTCTCTAGAATGTCTTAACTAACATCAACATCATCACTTTATTAACCCTTTACAATTTCTTGCATTAGGAATTATCTTTTCGCATACCCCAGCTTGCTCTCCATGAGACACAGATAGGGAGAGAGCCTGGGGTCAGAAGCCAGGGTCTGCCATTGTACAGCGCCCCTGGAGCAGTTAGGGTTAAGGGCCTTGCTTAGGAGCCCAACGGAGTAGGATTTCTCTGCTGGCTGCGGGATTTGAACCGCCAACCTTCCAGTCACACGCACAGATCCTTAGCCACAGAGCCATCGCTCACCCCTAGAATGAATGAGAGTGCAAAAAACTGGACATATCACAATAGAAATTAGTATATTCTTAAAATAATATGTATCATAAATATCTGTATATGTTGCATGTTAGGTAAACACCTAAAAAAAATAGAGAAAATGCTTAAAATATTCAAAACAACCTACCACTAGGCGGCAATGTAAGCTAACTCTAGGTATGCCTGCAGCCAAGAGGAAGATAGTTTTAATGATTCTTTGTGCGTTGATTGAGGATAAATTGGACCATCCCATGAAACTTTAAGGGCAAATAACAGAGAGAACAGGAAATTTGGGTATCTATCAATCATTTGTGACAAAAATGAAGATAAATGACAAACACTAGAAGACAATATTGTCCCCTTCTTGCTTTTATTTCCAGTGGGTGTCTTCAATGAGGCTTTTTTATCCTCAGGTATCACAGTTTTATCGGTTTACAAGCTTGTTGAACAGTTTCCTGGAATTTGATAGTACAAACTTTTAAATAGCTTCTTAATCATTTTATTTTGGTCTACATAACATTGTGAGATCACTAATGAGCTGGGATTGGAATGTTTTGCTTTTCACAGCCCTTTTTTAATAGAAAATGAAAAATCTCTATTACATTCGGATAAGAATCTGGAACTGGGTAAAAGTTCATTGTGGCCAAAAAAGACTGAGGTCAAATAAGTGATCCTTTATCTCTCAGGCCTGTTAAACCTAAAATGTGTAATCCAGAGACACAATAATAACCTTAAATCTGGATTAAATGAAACATTTCTGAATCCCTCAATGAATTCATGTTTTGTCATACAAATCTAACTTTTTATTAGAAGATTTTTCAGGAGATTTTTTTTAATCTTTTCTTTTGCTTAATATAGGAATTCCCAGTCCTGCTCCTGGAGGCCTGTTCATTTGCTGGATTTCATTCCAGATTAGTTTTTTACTTAATTGCACTAACAAGTCGATTGATTGTAGCTTTTGCAAGCTTAGACTTTAAAGTTATTTAGCAAATTCAGGAGTTAAAAGGTGACCTCCAACATTGTAACAGCTGAAATTAGTTAACAGGTTAAATTAGTCCAATTATTACAACAATTGAGGATTCATTATTGTTACCGAGAACGACCACTATCAGCCTCACGATGCATAATAATTTACAGAACAGGAGAGGAAAAGGCCATTCAACTGGATATTACAAAAGCATGGATAATGATATAATGATTATTAAAGCATTGTGGATCTCATGTTTCTTTTTTCTTAGTTGGTACAAACTGTGTGTCCAATGTAAGTGTTCCGACACCCATGACAAATTAATTAAATTATTTTTTTCCTTGTATTTCTATAGGCATTCTGTTTTATTTTGATTTCAGTCCCCATTGTCTGTCTGTGAAGGTGATGCATTTGTTTTTTTTTATGGGACTGATGTGTTGTTTAGGGCAAAAGTTATGAAACAAGACTGCCTTGAGTGATCTTGAGCTCTCTGACAGTTGTATAAAAAGGCAGCTCTGACGGCCTGTCAGTTAGTGATGTGCTGCCTAACTATTCACTTCCATAGAGAGAGGACATTGTTTGGAGATGCTTATCTGCTCGCTTCAAGTCAAGACAGGTTAAATTACCATCTCCTTTTTTCCAGAGAAGGTGCAAATGTAAAGGACAAATGCAGCTGTAGAAAATATATTCCACTTTTAATACAAACTTCAGAGTTTGAGTCAGAGAAAGAGAAGGAATAAGTATGCTTTGTACCACTAAAGGATATTATTTGACCTCCTTGTTCGACAATTTGTACAGACTGGCCTATGACTCTTTAAGATCCCTTCTGTGGGACCTGAACTATGACCTTTCACCTAGGCCGTTTGGTTAGAAACACTTGAGTATGATGCTTTCAAAAGTCAATCTCTGCCCATAGGTTGTCAAAACACAGTTCCTCTTAGAAGAGAAATTTGCTTGCTAATTTCCCTAAAGAGACCGTCGTACACTACTTAATTTTCTATATTTACTGTATACATTGACACTCCTGGACTAATGTGAACTAATGGAAATGTGAACATCTTTATTTGTAGGGAGCAACATATGGTGCTTAGGGTTATGAAAAGAGCTTTTCTCTGTCTAAAATTGCGAAGGCTTGACAAATGCTTATCAATGCCTGTAACTGGTAATCTCAAACATGAACATAGTAACTCGTATTGGAGAAATATACTGCTGTGAGATAATGTTCCTGAATGCCTGAAGTACAAAATGTTTGTAATTGCATGTCCTGAGCACTTGATACATACCAAAATCAATTTTGTCTCTGTAATATGCTTAAATCTACACTATGATCCCTTATCAGTTCCTGATAGTCTGATGGTTGAGGTGGTGTTCTGTGCACAGTCATAAAAAATGCCTCTAGAGAACATGGCACACTGCATTGTGAGAAGATGGACAGTGTATGCTTTTAAAAGACCTTTGTCAAACACGAGAGCTGAGGTAAAATCTTCCACAGGACACTTTCACTCTCTGGTTTATTACTTTGCTTATAGCTGGGAGTTAGAGAATAATTGCGAAGCATTTTACTAGCGGACTTGGGAACACATGTGCCCTTGAATCTGTCAGTCCCGATGATGGAGCACGAGAGAAAAGAACCCGAGATGTTCATCGAAGAATGGGAGAGGCCGGCAGAACTCCTGATTAATGCAGACAGTCGATAAATCGCCGAGTCCCTGCTTGCTCTCCGCAGCCACTTTCAATCACTCAGCTTCTCACAGAGACAGCCTCTCGACTCCATTCTCCACAATTAGCAAATTCGACCTTCCTTTTTGTTAAATTACCATCAATGCTCAGGGAAGAGAAGGTGTCCTGACATTTACTGCCGACTGAGAGTTGGCAATGAAGTTCAGAGCCATTCACCAGAAATCCCTGTGTGACAACTGGAGTCCCCGAGTGATGTTATTAGTTTTGACTAGGATCTGTGAGCCTGCACTGTCCAGTTAGTGTAGGCCTTCTTTCTGCATTGTTTAAATGAGACGAAATAAAGTTTAGCTCTGGTCTGAGATGCCTTGTAATAACCAGAGTGCCATCTTTTTTAACTTGGTGTATAATTGTATCTTTAACAAAATATCATAATCTGAGGTTTTTTTTTGCAGGAAAATAGAAATAGGAAAATGAGTTTTTGTGAGATTACCTGGGATCTTTCAAAAAATAGCTGGATGATATCCTTGGACCCTTAAAGCAGATAGGTGCTATTATGGAACAAGTAATAGGTTTATTCCATGCTGAAAAAAAGAAGAAAGAGAACACAACGTCTCGGCCGTGGAGCACACACCTGAAGAAGGCTCCACGGCCGAAACGTTGTGTTCTCTTTCTTCTTTTTTTCAGCATGGAATAAACCTATTACTTGTTCCTTTGCAGCCTACGCATGCTGACGCAGCTACCCGCCTGAACTAAGTGCTATTATATTATTAAACTTGGAAGTGGATATACAGCATGGGTATCCCTGTATCGTGTGTATTTCTCAAGGTGGTTTATGAAGAATAAACAAGTCTGTTTATAAGCATGCCTATATTTATCAGTGCCCATGCACTGGGATTTCAATCATGTAATGACATGTGATGACAAACATGCCCCATCGCACAAACATTTCACAAGATTTTCAAAATGTGTGTGTGAGGAAAACAACAGATTTGATTTGAAAACTTGTGAAAACACTCAAGGCTAGTGAAAGGAAGTTATCACCTATGCATTTAATAGTTTTGTCTGTAGTGTTACACTTTATCAGTTTTCTCGGTGTCATTTGACCGCTCTAGTTTTCTCAAAAAGAAAGGGCATTATGTGTTGTTAAAAGAAAGTGAAAATGCAATTTATTTGAATTTTTATTAAGTATGTTATATTTATGAGAGCTGAGTTTGTGCGTGCATGTGTGTTTTGATTTCTATTTCCTCAAACTCAGCAGATTTAAACCCTAAATTGGATCAAAGGAACTTTACTAATGAGGTCTTCTTACCATCCTTCCAGTAGCTTCTCCCAGTCTCTGATGTTCACGTACTGTATCTGTCGGGGTACTATTGTAATACCTTTATGTGGGACTCTCAATGGTGGAAAGTCTCCTTGCCAGAGTTCTAGAGGCTAAAATGAATAAAGCAAAGACTTTATTTCTTATAGTGGGTACCGGTTTTAAAGGGATTTTCAAGAATGAAATGAAATAAAGGGGACTGGAAGAAGTTGGTTTTGGAGAGTGGGAAAGAATTGTCACGTCTTGCAGTCATGGTTGCTCCAGAGAGTATGATCTGCAAGGAGCTTTATGAACGATGTTGTGACAGTAGATTCACGTGATCTAAACAGAATTAGTGCGCTATATCAGTGGCTTACAAGCTCTGCGCAGGTCCTGCAAAGTTTTTGGGTGGCAGTTGCCATCTCTGACCTACTGCTGTAGTTTCAAAGGAATGTTTAGACATTTAGATCCAAGAACTCCAAACTCCTTTAGTTGTTGATAATTTGTAACATTTTTAATTGCGGTTGGCTAGAATCATATCTGCAGGTTCCAGAATTAAAGCTGTAAAATCAGTATTAAAAAACTATAGGTTTTCAATCTGAAATAAGATACTGTACAGCCTGATGTTGATTATTTTACTATGAAAGAAAAAAAGTGAAAGCAGTTTTATTCTTTATGGAAGGTGTTTTTTCATTACACTTCCTTACATATTATTTTCAAGACTTTTTCTGGAGCATTTGGCTCCAGTGCAAAAGATGCTCCATTTTTTTTTCCAATTCCCCAAATTACCTTTATGTGGGAAAATGTACAATGTAATTCCCCATGTCTGTTTGGTTTCCAGCTAGTTTTGGCATCTTTGAAAACTTTCGGCAAATCAACAGTAAATCGTGCTGTGGAGCAAAAAACATCTTGAAAATGTAGTTTGGTTTTTGCCAGGATGGTTTGTCCAGATGGAAAGTAACACAGAATCACAGACATTATTGCTGCTTGCTTACAAGCAAGGCATGAAACAATAACAATAACATTAATAACATAGGCAGTGGGATTGACACCTGCAGTTTGTGACAGTTCACTAGCTGAAGTCGGTGTTTTATATAGATTATCCTGTTGTGTTTAACAGCAAAATTCTGAGATGCTTTTGCTCATGGTCATTACGTATATAAAAAGATCAAACCAGTTTAAAATTCTGTAGCACTCTTCTTTCTTTCCAAGTTAGACTTTTGCGGTTGATGTCCTTTTGTTTTATATTCTGTACATGTAAAAACACGTCCTTGTCTATCTCGGGATGTAAGAAACAGGGGCACAGTGTGGTGTGCGTTAGAATTTTACATTGATACAGTGAGTGATGTATGACAATCTCTGAATCAACAGCTAGATTGCAACAATCTCTGCACTGGAACATGGCCATTTTCATGGTTAATGGGTCTTTGAAAGAAATGCCAAATGTTAACACTTGTATTTTTCAAATGGACAAAAGTGACTGTAAAGGCTTTTTAGCAACGTCTTTTAAAGTGATTTTGTAACTTTTATTTTTGTTTTCTGTCTTTCAATGTCTTTTGATTTTCTTTTGTTCTTTTAATACCCCTGTTCCTTAGTGTTTCTAGGCACTTTTCCCAGTGAAAAGGAACTGGAACATCACACAATTCAGTTCAGTTCTTTAACTCTGGCCTTGTAGTGGTGCTGTGTGTTGTAAATCTGCTAACACATTAAGAATGGCTCATCAAGCCAAGAGGTCTAGAGAGCATATGACACCCCCACAGATATGACGGTGGTCCGTCACAGGGATTAGATTACCCCCCAGCAATGGTTATCCCTACATACAACCGGACAGGACATACAACAGCCGTGTCTGCTGCAGGGACTCGAACCCACAACTCATCAGTTACTAAAAAGGGTTGCTCATTACATTATGTTGCCCCTATGCTAACACAGTAATAAAATGTAAAAAAAAACAACATACTTTTTATTAATCAAATATTTAGCATATTGCTTTAATTTATAAATTAATTGGTATTTTATATTCTGAATGTTCTTTTATGAGAAAGAAGCCACCAATGTATTCTAAACTGTACTGCTTACTCATTTTCAATTCACAATTGAGTGTCATTTTTAAATTTTAAAACTATTTGGCCAATGGAAATAGCTTACCAAGAATACCACTGGAATCTCTGCTGTGGAAAAAACCAGTGATTTCCATCATGTGTGACCTTCATGCATATTAATCATGTGTGACTGACTATGAAACCACTCCTCCTCTCTACTTAGTCTCAGCCTCAGCTCTACAGTTGACTTTTGAACAAACAGATTGAGAGCACTTAAAAACTCTGATATCTTAGCTTCTGATATCTTCTCTCTACTCTGCTCAGGAGATGGTGCTGAGATGTGAGGGGCTAAGATCAGCAAGACTGTAGGAACCATTACTGATTAGATACTTTTTTTACTAGGACACTGTGCTGGGATATAAAAATGTTAACCCAAAATGTTTTTCTTTTGGATATTATTTTTTATGGTTCTGTGCAGGAAAATGACCAGAAGTAGTATATTTCTGGAATCCTGGCCATTATCAGTTACGTGCCTTCTACTCCTACACCTGCCTATAATGCACTCTCAATGCACACCAGCCTGCCCTGTACCAGTGTCTAACTTACTAACTTACTCACGATAGTAATTTGCCAAGGCTCTAAGAATTATTGTTGAAATCCACCTGGGCTGGAGAGCCTTAAATCATATTTAAGTACCGTTTTCTTGCAGTCAATTATTTTGCTGTCTCATGTTGTGTAGTACTTTGAGGCATACCAACTTCAAAAGACAGGTGAAACAAGTTAGTGTTAACTGTATCCACATTCTTGCCTCATTCTATTTCAGATTGAAACTCTCCATAGAGGTGAATCAATGCCAATGGTCCAAGTCATCCATCCTTCCAAAGCTCTCTCCTAATGATACGCAGTGAGCCAGTTGTGTAATTGGTTCCGCCTGCATTTTTAACAAGTCCTTGGAAGAGTATTGAAACCTGGGAAGGCAGGCAAAATAGCTGACCCCCTCCGTGCCTTTCCCAGCTGGAAACAGCTAATCAATTTAGCCCCAGCTGACAAGACTCAATTATGTCAGCTGCTCAGGAGAGCTAACGTCAATCACTCTGTCCTCCACATCACTGCTCAGAAAGGCACCTCGTTATGCATGGGATGTCTATGCAGAAAACAGAGAGATTTAACCCTGGAACCTGTAGCAGAAGATTCAGCACCAATGCACCCATTCTTCATTGAACTTTCCATTTATCCTTCATTTCTTGACATTGTTCTATACTTTATGTGGGCATAAGGTGTTGGGGTCTCTCAAGCTCACTTGGACTGACATTTAAAATCAAGAATTTGGGAGTTTTTCCATTTATTTATTAATTAGACATGTTAGGGAAAGACATCTAAGTTTATTGTCATGCCAAAGCCTTTTTAATAACTGAGATAAATGACATAGACAAAAGACACAAGGGCAATTGTATATGGAAAATGTAATCTTCTTGAAAGACCCCTTGGTGCAAAAAAGTCCTATTTTGATGTCAATTTCTGCACTAAAATCAGAATCAGTGAACAGGCGTTACGTTAACAAGTGTGTCAGATGCCTCACATTGTTTCATTTGAACCAAGTGGGAGTATTTTATCTGTTCCATTTTCTTTTACAAAACATCATCTCAGATTTAAAGTGAAATTAATTGATGAACTAATTTCTTCTTTGGTTTGCTTTTCAAAATCTAAACAGTCTACACAAGCCTCTTTATATGAATTCTAATCCTGCAGTCTTGCAATGTTACGAACAGATGTTCCAATAATCTATTCCCATTAGATGTTTCCAAGGACCAGCACAGTCTGTCTTGCCAGCACCTAAGCTATTAATATACCCAAATGCTTTGTTTTCACAGACTGAAAGAGCAGTTCATAAATTTATTAATACAGCGAGAGCAGGGCATCCTTGAAAGCTAAGCTGTCTACAGCAATTAAAATACTTTTTTAAAATTGCCAGCTTCAGTTAAAGGAACAGTGTTGGAGCAGAAATGTATGTGAGCAGAACTTCTCAGAAGGATGTTGGCGTACTGGGCTAACCGTCTATCATGCATTGTTGCTTAAACTAGGAAGGGTTGTGGAAATCTGGGGCCTAACATGGCAGACACAGGGTGCCAAGCGGGGCTGCTCCCTTGATACGATGCCAGTCTATTGCAGGGTATACACACACTTCAGAGGCACTAATTAACTTGGTGGCATGTCTGTAAAAGGTGGGATGAAGCCAGAGAGAACATGAGGGTGTAACAGAGCCCCCATGGATGGTTGCATATCAGGGGAACTGCACATGAAATCAACCCTAATACAGGAGATTAAACAGCTGAGGGAACCGCCCTGATGTTAGACTTCCCTACCCTGTAGTTGCCCCTAAACACACATATTAACTTCAGAGATGAGTAGCAGTGGAAATGCTTCACCCGGTCAATCCGGTTTAGGCCAGACCACTCATTCACCCTACATCTTTTTTACAACAGCACAGCAACGATTGAGGCTGCTACCAATTGAGATAAGTCTGGACTTTGCTTTTATCTCAAGCTGAGTATTTGTAAAACCTATTGTAGTTTCCCCAAAGTACCTCTCCCCTGAGATCATATAATCTCTCTGCCCGAGTGGCATTGAGGATCCGGTTTAACATCTTCGGGCTCCTCAGTAGAACTGGAGTCTTCAGGTGCCGCCAGTTCCCTAATTACCTTGTGAGAATGCAAGGAATGTTCTACTGGTCTGTCTCAACACTGCCCTCTGGAGGTTCATCCCTGTTTCTACAGTCCTGTACTGCCTGCCCAGTTATAGGAGAGGGCTTACACAAAAGGATCCCAGGATCCCAGGGCTCTGAGACAGCAGCTCTTACCTCCATACAATTAAAGGTACTGTATGTCCTCTGAGATGGGGAAGTATACTGTAGCTTTCCTACATTGTGAGGCTGAGCTCTACAGTCATATTCCTACAGGGCTCATGTCTGTGCTCTGTCATAAGCTGCATGCGACCAGGACTTCCCAGTAGGTACAATAGGAAAACAAGTCTGAACAACTTCAAGTCCTTGTACAAAGGTTGAGCTGAGTTAATTAATGATTGCTGATCCCACATTAAAAACAATTTGTGATTCCAGGAACGCATCATTAATGTTTTTATTTTGTGAAAGGTCATACCAATCACATTTACTGTATACGTCCAAGTAGCATATGCCAGACGATGTCTAAAAATGCAAGTAAATCATACACTGTGTTTTTCTCCCAGTCATAAGATTTAAAAAAACGGTGAATCATGATTTGACTTCATAGAAGGGTCACTCAGATTGCTTATGGGCTGGCTGGAAACTGCATCAAAAACCTAAATGGATTGCAAGTACGCAAATTAAATGAGTCAACGGAACGTGCAGAACAGCCTCTCCTGTTCCCAGCTGTTCTGCCTCACAGAAGCAGAAATGTCATTTTTGGGGTGGGGGGTTATGTCCTAAATAACATGTAGCTCCCATCCTTTTCCTGCAGCATCTTTAGGAAATCCAACTTCACTGTAAATCTCTCCCGGCACACTAAAGTAGAACGTGGTGACAGGGTTAAGCCTTGGCTGGAAAATACAGCATCATGATGTGTAAGATGTTTATCTGAGCTTGGCTGTTACACTATCCATCAGCAAGCTGACATCACATTGCCCTCCTTCCATCTTTCCTGGTCAGGATCATGCCAAAAGACACTCTGATGTGTCAGTACAGGGTACAGGGTTTTTCAACTTTTTTTTTATAGCTGTACGTTCCTGTACATTCTATGTGGTTTTTCTCCAGGTGTTTGGGTTCTATCTCACATTCCAAGTGCATGCTGGCTAGGTGAATTGCTGTCTCAATTGTTCCAGTGTGTGTGCCCTACAAAATGGACAGCTGCCCTGTCCAGTGTGTAGTCCTGCCTTGATCCCTGTATCTGCCAACTAATCTCCAGCTCACCCTCTATAGGAGGAAGCAACAACAGCAGCTGCATGGATATTCCTGGTGCATACTTTAAATGAGCTATAGCTGTGCTGTGCATTTGTTTCATATGCTTTTTAAGTTATTTTCAACTTATGTTATGTTATTGCAAGTGTAATATTTTTTTGTAAGCTGGAGATGACAGGTTTTATAACCCACCACAAGTTGTCATGTTTGCTGAGATTTAGTTCCATGTTCAGTACCTAGATCTCTATGTCTTTTATATTGGCCACATTTAGTGTGGACCATTTTCTCCCACATCACATCAGGAGAACAAAGTAGGAGTTGGCACTTATCACTACCTTGCTTTGTATTATAGGTATACAAATGAACCGCTGTGCAAGAGAGTCACTACACCCATGAAAGAGCATTATTTCAGAATACTGTATATTTGAGATTCTAAATGTGTAGTAAATGATTTAATATATTCATACACAGTGGTGTAGAGATAATATATGATTACAAATAAATTATATATAATACCACTATAGCTCCTAGAAGTGACTCTAGGAGTAAATATACCCTGGTATATACCCCACTCTTCATCAGGGTATCCAATTGCATGTGAATGTCACCTTAGTCAACTGCTAAAGAACTAAGCAGAGATTTAGAAACTCCACAGTGGTTGACCTGCACTTTAATGGGGATACCATAAGTCCTGTTCTCCCTCCCTGCTTAAAATCAAACCAGAGATGTCATGCTGTGATTACAGTGTAAGTCAGTGCTTACGATGGGGTGATTATCTCTGCCTTGCATAATAAAAAATCTTTTTAAAGGATTGCTAGTCTTAAATCTTCAGGCTATGGATGCTTCAGGAAAGCCACAGTGACTGGCAGTCCTGACCACTTAGGGATTCAGATTTGACCTCTTGACAGATTATAATCCCTTACTCCCCAAAAAAGAACTGACAGATTAAAAGGTCTAGTAAATATTTGTTTTCCCAAAAATTTCACTTTTCCCCATGTTTATATCCTTTTAGAAAAGTATCCTTTCAGACATTTTGCAAAAGCAGTATGATTAAATTGTATTTCCATCTTTTCAGTATTTTCTTTTGGTTATATATTTTGGTGTATGCAACTATTGGAAAGTGTCATGAAAAGTGCCAGTTCTTTTGTTAGTCATACCAACTCCTGCCTGCTTCAGACGTGTAGCTCAATGACTGTGCTTTTTTTTAATACTCTGAACTGTCCAGCCATAGTGATAATAAACACATGTACATATGCATAGTATCTGGTAATATAAGCCCGTATGTGTTGTTTTGACTTTAATATTTAATCAGAGTTTATGTAAGTATATACAGAGAGCAGTGCCTCTTTTTTGTCTTTGTAATGTAATTAAAGACACTGTTTGCAACACAAGCTGCATATTTCCCTCTATGTCTTTTTATCTGGGCATAATATCAAATGCAAAACCAATTGAAAGTAGGGCCCCTTCACATTAGTTTCATTCAATTTAAAGTAAAATGCGCACATGTGTTGTTAAACCCCAATGAAAGAACATGCCTCTTGCAGAATAACAGTATTTTATGAAAGTATGGAGTGAGGTCACCAAAAGACAAAGTGTTCTGTTAAATGCCTGTTGCTTACAGAACACGTTATGTCTATTTTTGACTAAACAGAACTGAAGCTTTTTAGTCTTGAACAGAGAAATGTAAGGGAACTTGATGCAAACATTCAAAAGCCACAAAGATATTTGATCAAGTCAACCCCGTGAATAAACAGTGAAGGCCTACATCCTGGCTTTTGTCAAGAAACAACTTGAGATGCCTGTATCAATTTGCTACTAACTATGCACAAATGTGATCAATGGCCTCCTTTCATTTGAAATCATTTAAATGTTTTTTAAAAAACTCAATGGAAATTGAAATGGGAAACAATCTGGGGGTTGAAGATCTCATTCAAACTGCATTGTAGTGAGCCTCACAGCTCTCGGGTCCTGAGGTCTGCACTGGGGATCTTTCAGTGTGGAGTTTGGGTATTCCTCCCCGGATGGTGTTTGTTTTCCGTGTTTTGGCTTGGTACTGTTCCCTTCCAAAGACGCTCTTGCCGGGTTGACTGGTGACTCAGAACTGCGTACATGCGTGTGAGCCTTGAGATTGGACCTTCCACTGAATCACCAGTCCAGAAACAGTTTTGGTCACAGTGGGTGTTTAAGTACAGGAAATGTCAATGTAGCCAAAAAACAACTACAGAATATCGAAAAAAGTGTTAAAAAGACGTGTTAAAAGCAATTCTACATAACAGATTTTGTAGAATTGTTTTGCACACAATATGAATGAAACTGTTATTCAGATCAATTGGTGAATTATAGACATACAGTACTTAGAATTGATTTCAGAAACTGGAAAATGATTCTGTGTGGCATTTCATTAAAAAACCCCACATTTTTACATGCACCTTAAACTGCAAGTCCTGGACTTTCTTACCTAATTCAAGCTTTACTCCAGGCCTCCAAATGCAGGGTCCCAATAGGAGCATCAGTGTCCATTTTTCAATTGTAATCCTTCAATATGTGGCAATGACAGGAGGCCTAGGCCACTCAGTATATTAGCTGCAAGGCAAACACGGCTGACAAGACCTTGGTTTAAAGTTACATTTGAAGGACGAGAGCTCACAAATCAGAGTGCCTACCAACCACCACAGCTCACTGGAAAACCACCCCTCCTGCCTGCAGTGTTCACATCCACTGTCATGATGAGATTGTCCTCTGATCTTGTTTTTTATTCATGTGGGTGTATATTACCTGGCAGAGCAACACAATTACCTGTCAGAAACTTTAATTAAGCAATGTCAGGACCCTAATTCATTCATTCATGGGACAAGCAAAACAAAGACATTTGTATTTCTTGAAGGTTAACTTTAAAATTGTTTGGACTCCTACTGTTTAAACCTTCTTAAATAGATTTTATTTTATGAACCAACTCTGTTAATTGAGCTGTTTCATCACAGCACTGTTGGGTTGGGTTTAAGAAATCTGACTAGTTTGGATTGCTGTGGTATGTCTTAGACTTCTTCTGGAACTAATAAATTTGTTCAAACAGACATTAGTAACACCATGGAAGTAGGATAATTGAAATGGAAATGGAAATCATTGAAATGTGTTAAAATATAATGTTTATGGTTGTAGGTACAAATAGGGCCCTATTCAAAACACGTAGGCGTTTACAGGTAAGTCTCCATAGGAAGCCACATATTTAGGTTTTTGAAAATAGAACCAATCCTGGTTAGTACACTTAATACTTGTTTTTTAAACTGCAATATCCAGTGTTGTCTAGGCAGAAATGCTTTATTTTGCTACAGAAAGCAGGGTTGCTAAAAATCCCACTTCAAAAGCTGTTAGAGAAAGCCTACACAAGATTAAAAAATGAAAATATCTAAAAAAGCAGAAGTGTAAAACTCCTAAGCACATCCGATTTCAGGCTGCAAGCTTTGTCCAACAAAATCTTCAACTGTAGTAAATTATTCCCAATAAGACATCATAGACTTTTGTTCAGGATAAAGAACAGTGAATGACATGCAGTGAGCATCAGTCCTGCATTTAAAACCTCATGGGGAGAAGAAATGGCAATCACATAGACTTCAGCCAGTTAATAGGCTCTTATCCCTCTGATGAGAACAAGACCTGCCACCTCTACATTACAGCATCAATATCATTCAGTGTGTCAGCTGTGTGCCATAGTCATGTTTTTTATTAATTAGACAATTAACAATGAGAAAAAAACATGCTGCTACAATTATTGGATATAGATTCACAGCTATGTGCAGATATGGTTATATTGGAACGAAATTGGTTTGTATGTTTGTGTATATATTTACTAAGCTTTCAGCAATATACTGTATTATATTATATAGACATAAGAATAAAATGATCATTTCTTTTGTTTGTCAGATATGTTTTTGTAATCAAAAGCAAAGCAGCATTCGTTGTATAGACAGCCTTTCCACTGGTGTAGAAATGGAATAAACCTTTACTTGTTCCTTTGCAGCCTACATATGCTTACACAACTACCTACTTGAACTGCCTCAGCCCACTATATAGTACACGTACAACATGTACAATATACAGTGGGACTCTCACACTATATTTGAATGTACACCATATAGTATACAGCACATGCAATATGTACAATATATACTGATGGAAAAAAGGAAATGCAACGTTTTCTGGAAAAATAAATACAATAGTTATACAGGTAGCTTATGTACTTTCACAAAAAGTTGTCAATTTGTTTTAAGCCCTCTGACATGCAATACAGCATGCACAGTGAGGCATTGCAACTTGCCAATCATACGAGTGTGGAGGAGGAGGTGTTTCTTTTTTCCATCAGTATGTTTTGGGACTCACACTATATTTGAATGTACACAATACTCTATATACTATACATACTGTACTGTATATAGAATGCATGCCTTTACAACTGTGGTGTGATAATGCTTGAAAAGCTGTTTTGTTCTGTTTTTGAGACATTAGCCTGTGAATGTTGGGCAAATACTACCCTTTGCGTTCATTTTATGAAAGGTCATTTTAGAATGCAACAGATACTATAGAGATACATGGTTAGTGAGTGGCTATGTCATGTCTAGTATTTTTAACCACACACATTTTAAAGAGGGATTCCTCAGAAAGCAGTAACCTTCAGCACCTAACCTTGCTGAGCTCCCCAGCGTGACGCACTGAAGGAGGCTGGCTTCTCACCCGGCCAATGAGCAGCTGGAGAACCAACAGCGGGGTCTTCCTTTCGGCATTCTCAGTTTGGCGGTCATGTTTCAAAGTGAAGTGACATTTGCAAGCCATTTATCCAGTTCCCCCGCTAACGAAGCTCAGCTGTGGGCAGCTGCTTGGTACCCATGAAAAAAGACTGCGCTGTGCTTGACATTTATCACTTATTAATCAGTTCGTTCTTAATTGCTTACTTACGCCACGCTTTCTTTTCTGCAGAATGCAAACCTGTATGCATACAAAACCATCACCTCACCTTGTTTGCTTGTCTATAGAGTAATATTTTGTCTTAGTAACATTTCCTAAAGGTCTTTTTTCTTAGTTGTTGGTTTAATCATTTTCTTTTTTTAATTCTGCTTCAGCATAAGAGTTCCAGCTCAGCCTGGTAGAAACTGTTTTGATAGAAAGGTAAATCCCTGGAGGCAGAGTGGTTGGAATTGCTGTCTCACAGTGCTGGGGTCCTGGGTTCAGTTCTAGACCTGTGTGGGGTTTGTGTGTTCTCACTGTATTTGCATGGGCTTCCTTGGGCTGCTCCAGTTTCCTCCTGCACTCCGAAGACAATACTGGTAGGGTAATTGGCTTCTACAGAAACGGGCCTTGGTTTGAGTGTGTGTATGATTGTGTCTGTGTGTCCTGCAATGGACTGGCATCCTGTCTGGGGTCTTCCCTGTCTTGTGCCCATTGCTGACTGCAATAGGCTCAGGCTCCCCCACAACCTTGTATTGGATAAAACAGGTAGAAAATAGATGGATGGATGGATTGATAATAATAATAATTGCTTACACTTATATAGCGCTTTTCTGGACACTCCACTCAAAGTGCTTTACAGGTAATGGAGACTCCCCTCCACCACCACCAATGTGCAGCATCCACCTGGATGATGCAACGGCAGCCATAGTGCGCCAGAACGCTCACCCCACATCAGCTATCCGTGGGGAGGAGAGCAGAGTAATAAGGAGGCCATGATTGGTAAGGACCAATGGGAAATTTGGCCAGGACACCGGGGTCACACCCCTACTCTTTTCGAGAAACGCCCTGGGATTTTTAATGACCAGAGAGTCAGGACCTCAGTTTTACATCTCATCCAACGGACGGCGCCTGTTTACAGTATAGTGTCCCCGTCACTATACTGGGGCATTAGGACCCACACAGACCACAGGGTGAGCGCCCCCTGCTGGCCCCACTAACACCTCTTCCAGCAGCAACCTTAGTTTTTCCCAGGAGGTCTCCCATCCAGGTACTGACCAGGCTCATACCTGCTTAGTTTCAGTGGGTTGCCAGTTGTGAGTTGCAGGGTGATATGGCTGCTTGATGAAAAGCCCAGCTTCAATTTACTTTCCATTACGACACAAAACTATTTCACAGAAACTGATGGTCTGTGCACTTTTAAAAACTGACCCTTACTTTTTACCTTGTAGATTTCACTCTGTGTCTCTCCAACTCCCATACCTTCCTGGCACTCATTGTGAAAGCAGAGGAGGCAAGTCCTTGGAGCAGCTACAGCAGTTCTCCACACTCCCTCCCCTGACTGCCCAGGCAAGTCCTCTCATGCTGCAGAGGCAGCCAGGCACTAATTCCTGCTTCAGCCGTTTAGTATGGAACAGCGAGTGTTCTGGTGAGCCGATGTGATCTGAACATGGAAAAAACAAAACAAAACAAAAAACTTACAAGCAATTCATTTTAAATAATTAAATCCTCCTCAAATACAAATGTTTCTTTTATTCATAAGTGTGGCACAGACACTGTATTTGGTCTAAGGGAGATTTGAGTAATAAGCAAGCACCCAGAGCAGAGAGGAATTAAAACTCCGAACTTTGTGTACCCATTCTGAGGTCAGCTGGCAGTCAAAATTGAAACACTGTCATGGCAAAAGTGTCATGTTTCTGAGACCACAGACAGAAGAGGTCTGATGTTTGAATATGAATGTCAGTCAGACATCTGACTTATAAGGGAGACGGAATTGTGTCTCCCAGTTTGAACTGGGAAAAATTCAGATCCAGTTACAATAAGTATGTATAGTCTAGGTGCAGTGTACTTACTAGAGACACTTGACAGAGGACAGTAAAGACAAGGCAGTGACTCCAAGTGACATTGAATACAACAAGCAAAATAACTTGGTTGAACTTTAACCCTGAAGGATATCAATAGAGCGAGCTGTATCCACCTTGGTGGATGCTTACTGTAGTGTTACTGCAGGCACAGTATACCCTCTCCCTAGTTTCATGTATTAGAACAAGCAATGTCATTAGACCAAAATGGTGTCATTCTAGCAGGGTGAAGCCACCTAAGCCAGAAAATCTTCCTGACAGATTCTTTACATTGTGTAGTCTGGGATCTCAAACCCACTTTCTCGGGGGCCTTGTGTTTGTACTTCTGCTTTCTGTTTCAACCTTAATAGTCAATCAATTAACCTAACTACTTTGGAAATGAGACAAATGTAATATTTTTCTTTAGGCCTTTTACCTGCGATTTCACAGGATATTCACTCCATTATTGGTACAGTTCCCCTTACATCACCTCGAAGTGTTATAATTATTCAGCTGATTAAATCATTAGAATAACTATGGAACTAAAAAAATGGGTGGAGCACAATCCAGAAGACTGGCATCCCATCCAGAGTGAATCCTGCCTCCAGGGTTCATCTGGGCACAAGTTAGGAAGACCCTCCTATGTAGTCCATTGTATCTAAGTAGGGCAAAATCCTGTAGTGGCGGCAGTGGCACGCACATTAAAACTAGTTCCACAAACGTTTTACCTTTCCTGCCCTCAGACGTGTCCTGGTTTCTGTACAGAATTGTTTATTACTACCACTAGTTTCAATTGCTGATATTCCACCCAACCTCCACTGACAAGGGCCCAGATTAAGCTGAAACATCAACCCACCTTTCAGTCACAAACTGCAAACCCAGTACTGGATGGCAGGTCTCCAATGATTAGAAACAAGAAGCCGCTGGCAAACACATAGCCAGCACTGGGTGCAGGGTGTCGCTTACTACTGCTGTGCCAGTCGAAGTTATGATTTAACCTGGGCATATGATTTAACTGCTTGATCTGGGCCTAAATCTGACACAGCAATGAGCCCTTTTCCTGCTGCTGTCTTAACAAGCACCGGGGATGTATTCCCCTGCATCCACTTATTTTTGCAAAGAAAATTAACATTTAAATCAGAAATGTCTTGACTGATTTGTCACAGGGAGAGACAAACTTCAAGCCTGGGCCTTTGGAGAAAACGAGCTCCCTATGTTTTTACATTGGAGGTGTAATTTGTTTTCACTGATCTTTTCTGTAAAGTGTTGCCAAGCAAACTAGAACAAAAGTAAAATGGATTAGAAAACCGCCCGAGCATTAAAAAAAAAAACCTGGCAGAGATTGGAAGGCAATTTATTTTCTCCCAAGTAAATTCTTCAGCAAAATTTTCTTTCTTTTTTATCTCCTTTCTACATACAGCACAACTTTGAAGAAAAATACATCACCTTTTTGCCTTTTCAGAGAGACATTAACAACAGTGTAGATAGGGGAATAGGAAGTGACAAAGCGTTCTCTGTGAATTGAGCCATTCAGGAGGTGGAGTGCATGTGATCACCAAGTTGCCCCATATAGTTACATATGTCACACTTTCCACTGTGTGAAAAAACAGGAGAATCTTTTCAGACATTTACCCATTAATGCCCAGTACTAATTATAAGAGATCACAGGTTTTACTGTAGCAAGGGGCTGCGTCAGAGTACAGGCTGCAAAGGAAAAATTGGAGCTTAATGTCAATAGAAAGAAAAAAAACCCACAAAGTTTGGGAACCAGATGTTGTTATTAATAGGGAATGTTTTTAAAAATGTGGTCTTGATGTGAACATTTATGTACAGTACATATACTGTACATATTTAAAACCATATATATGTATAAACACATGTAGGTGGGTAATCTGTCTTAAAATTGACCTATTTATCTGGTTCCTTTACAACAGTCAGCTCTGTCACTGAGATGACTCTCTCGCTACATTGGTTGTGATTTTAACTGAGGTTACAATGTTGTGAGCCTGTGCATGAAGGATCACTTACATTGCTCTGTGTGTTTGTTTGTCTGAGTTAGACTAATTGGCTGAGTAGCATGTGAGAAGTGCCACAGTCTCATCTGCAACTCAATCCGTTCAACTGAAGGAACTCCATTTCTGTCTTTGAGCTCAAGAAAAGAGGGGACATGAGACCTATTTCTGTTTTAAAATAACATGGTATCTATGCCATTCTCTAAAAGGAAGTCGGGTGACAAAAATGTAATGTTTAAATACTATATGGAATCTACAAAAGGGAATTAAATGTACTGTATGTATTCCTGGTGTGTAGTGTTTTGTGATTTTGAAGCCATTAGGACTGTCCTGGATATAATATTCCAGATAGATTGAAATGCTATAATCTTTCTTTTTTTCACACAAGTCTATGGCCTCCTTAACTCAGTTTAAAGCTATTTGTCAATTACTCAGTAGGCACAAATGGCCACAGGAGTTAATGGAAATGAAATATATCTCTATTCTTAGGATCCATATGATTTAAATATAGTGAGGAAATATATTTGTGAACTTTTTATTACTTGGGAATTACCGGACGGAAAGTTGGTTTTCTACTTTACATTTATGAGAATACTCCTCACTAAGATTTCGCAGTGCTTTATCTCAGACAGTCATATTTTCAATTTTAGTCCATCAAAACTGACCTTATTAATGTGAAAAGGTAGACAAGGAGGAAAAAAATGTAATCAACTGAAATATTCAATAATCCATCCATTTTCTAACCTCTTAGTCCAAATAAGAGTAGTGGGGGAGCCAGAGCCTATCTTGGCAAGCAATGGGCTCAAGGCAGGAGACACTCTGGATATGACGCCACTCCAGAACCTGGAGGAAACCCACATGAACACAGGGAGAGCACACAAAGTTGAGCTCAGGGCCCCAGCAATGTGAGGCTGTAATGATGTGCCATCCCTCAGCTGAAATATTTGATACATTGATAAAAATCGTTAGGCTGACTGTCTGCAAACGTGGAAGAAGTATCTGCTGGGCAGTGCAATTACAACCTATGAACTAGGACGACAGCTGTACAGTGACTGCTTGCTTGTCCAAGTCTTTTTGCCTTGAGCTTTCGGTTCGGTGTATGATACATGCCAACATTGACTCCTTCAGCTCACTGTCTCAATGGCTTTCACGTAAAAAAAAGGTAAACAGCCTGTTTGAAGAAAAAAAACCTGCAGAAAGTAAATTTTTGTGTTAACACAGCAGATGAATGTATGTTAAACAACTCTTTTAAAAAATCCTTTTCAGTCTTTGTGTTAATTATCTGCAGCACATTTTTAGCACTCCTATGAGCTGCAGCCTGAGATATCCTCCTCTAATTATGTGTGCAGGTGCATAGTAGAATTCACAGGTGCAGATTCCATTATTAACAAACTACTTTGTGAGTGTTGTTTTCTTAAATCCATACAATTAAAATAGATAGACACCATCTAAAATAATTTGTTTTCCCCCTATTAATTAATATTGTGAGGTATAAATGATAGTAACTTATAATAATAAAATAACTTTTATAGTATGGCTATGCCTGAGATTTAAATTAAATTTCAATGTGTTTGTTTTCATTTATGCAATTAAAACTTTATTTTCCTAATATAATTATGTGAAATATACCTTATATATAAATACCAAAGACCTTATCATTTGATATATTTTGATAGAATTGAACAAATTCCATGTTTTTCTATTCTATTGTCCAATTCACATTGTAACTATCAGGCAATAATTAATCTAGGATTGGTTAAAAAAATAATCAGTGACAGCTGTGAATTCATTTTAGTTATACATCAGTAAAAAGATACTTCCTGGGGGTTTCTTCTGGCTATAATAAGTTAAAACCTAATCTCATTTTTCAAAGATTGCTGTGTTTCACTTTGAGTAAACATTATAGCTTTTATTAGATGTACTTACTGGAGGGGTTTATAACTCTAATAAATAGGATTAGAAACTAGGTACTTTACTAACTGAGAGGTGTGATGGAGCCATTGAACCATTCAAAAGCATCTGCAGCAGTTTGTAGGAGAATGAGAAAGCATTCACCTTGAAGGAAATAATCAAGATTTTTTTCTAAAGAAAACTACAGTATACTAAGGCATGTCTAAGTATTGTAGTACATAATAACAGTTTTGTTTGCTTTAAATCTGATTTGACAAATAACCAAGATAAGAAATCTCAAGATACTGAGATGTATTAAGATGCTACTGTGTGCTTCTTCCTTCAGAGAGCAATTGTCAGTAGCAGTGGGATATATTCAAGATCACAATTGTATAAGAAAGCTGACTAACTGCTCTGACGTCAGTTATGTGGTGTTTTTTTTTAAAAGGTCACAGCTGTGTCTTGTCCATTCCTAGGGACCTGCTCATTAGTTCACAGGGTGAATCTGGGAGATCTGTGAGAGTCCCGGTACAAATGCAATGGTGTAAGCAGAAAAGCCCTGAGCATCATGCTGTGTATTGCATTAATCATAATAGACTGAAAACAAAATGAATTATTACTTCATGACATGCAACAAACAGGAACATCCAGATCCTTACAGAATGAAATTATCAAGTGTGCATTTGTTCTAACATAAAATCAAATTAAAATGTGATTCCATTCTCTCATGAATGGTGTTGGTGCTACACATCAGTTCAGGGTACTTCGTGATTTGATTTGCTTTTATATTTCTTGGGCATGTGATAATCTAGTCTCTTAGTTGTGCCACATTAAGAAAACATTTCCGAGCTATTAATGAAGCGGGTATGCAAATTATTTTTTGCTTTGCATCATTAGCCTTTTCTGTATTTAAACTTTAGGAAGGTATTTTTAGCAGCAATTAGAACTAGACTTGTAATGTGGCTATTTAAAATTCATAACTGTATTGTCAGGTAAGTGGTAATAGCTGTTAAGCATTACTTTGTGCTAAAAAAAATCTACTAAAAAACTGAGGGTGTTCAAGAATTGATGCATTAATTCCTTAAGCTGTTGAGGTAGTAAAATGTTTTTCCGTTGTGGACAACAAAAGAATCTTAGTGTGAAAATGGCTTTATCAAAGAGATGCAATTTTTCAAAAAGGCAAGGTAGATAATTCTCCTAAGAAGGCTAGTGAATGAAAGTAACAGAGGATAACTGCACTGGATAAACACTGATAACATTCTTATTCAGAAGTGACATCACATGAAACCATCATGTTCTGGGGAAAACATTCACCGCTAAAATTGCACATTCAGGCCTTTGAAGAACTCAGGAGACAGAAAACAAATTGCTTAGTTATCAGATATGTGTATCCAATCGACTGCCACTCTGTGATATTTACAGCAATATGAACTGCATCTAGTCTCCTCCATTGTCGATGTTTAGTGCTGTTCACCATGGCAACAGAGCTTGACGGTGTTTTTGCAGCCCGGCTTTGTCTGCGTATCACAGAGAGGGAAGAAATAATACAATGCTGCCCAGCACCTTAACCACTGTCGTTACTTTTTTTTTTTGGTTCTAGGTTTTTGCAAGCCTCATGACACCAGCCGACGAGCGCCTCAGATTTCATTTGCAGTTGCCAGCGAGCCAGCAAGCCTCAGAGTTTGGAGCCAGGGAGCAGACGAGTGGTAGATGGCAGCCTTCAGCTCTTTCACTGAGCTCGCCTTTCAACGTCGGAGCCTCCTGGGGTATCCTTTTGTGTCAAAGATCCAGGCGTCCTCCCTAATTAATCCTTCAAGATAGACTCCAGGTTAAGACCGCAAACAGACTTTCCATCCTAATAACTCCCCCCCCACACACACCACTCACCTCCTCACCCCTCCCCTCTCCTCTCTGCTCCTGGCCTTTCCCAGTCTCTGGTTCGCTGGTTTCTATTTACCTCTGTCTGCTAATCTCCCCTCCCTCTTGCTCACCCAGCTCTCTCTCGCTATCTCTCCTCCCCTTACTCCTTCAAAGCCAGCAGGCTGCTATTCGATCCAGGCTGCTGCTACATGATCTCTTGGAAACGGCACTCAGTCTCTCGCTGCTCGATGCCCGAGCTCTTTTAGTTTGTAATACCGGGGAAAGGATGCCTCTGCCTGGGCATTGATTCCTTCCTTTATCCTCTCGCTCTTCCCCCCCTTTCCTGATCTCCCTCCCCCCCACCCCCCTTCCCTTTCCCACATCCCCCCCTTTCCCGACCCCCCCACCCAAATTCCCTTTCCCCCTTGACCCCCTTGACAATGTTGCCATGTTGCCGCTGGCTTCAGCCTCTCATCGTCTTGCTCTCCTCTGCCTTACTGACTTGGGGGCAAAACTGCCCAGCTAGCTGTCTCTGCCCGGACCCTCATACAGTCGACTGCAGTGGACAGGGTCTCACCCGCCTGCCGGTTTCCATCCCCCTGGACGTCCGGAGGCTCCTACTGTCAGACAACTGGATTCCCAAGATCCCCTCAGATTTTCTAGTGCTCTACAGCGATCTGGTCTACCTGGACCTGCGGAACAACTCCCTGTCATGCATCGAACCTGGAACTCTCAGCACTTCCTCCAGACTGGTGTTTCTGGACCTTGGCTGCAACAACTTGACCGAGATCGCTGCTGGGACATTTGGGGAGTCCCGCAGCCTGATCAAACTCCGCCTGGGCAACAACCCCTACCTGACTACGGTCAACGAGAACGCCTTTCTTGGACTCACTTCTCTGCGTGAGCTGGAATTGGAGCGCAATGCCCTGTCCGGCCTGCAGGTGGCGGCCCTGAGCCAGCTGCCCTCTCTGAGGGTAGTAAGGCTTGAAGGCAACCCTTGGGTGTGCAACTGTAACTTTTCCAACCTGTTTGCATGGCTGAGGGACAACTCGGACAAGCTTCCAACTGGTAAGCAAGTTCCTCTTTGATCAAGCATGTACTGAATGTGTTTTTGCACTCAAAATTCTAACCTCATGTCCCTCCCTTTTATGTTGAAAAATATTTTGGGTTATGCCTGTTTTCAGTCAGCTCAATGTTATACAGAGAATTCAGACTCTGAACGGCCTTGCCATTTCTGTTTATTTATTTTTTTCCCTGGACAAAGGAAAAGCTTTCGAAACGAGTCACAGACAGAGCTCCAGCTGTCATCGCTTATCTCTTCCAGCTAAAGATGCCAGAAAAAATGGAAAGCAAAATTATTCTTCACATTGGAAAGGGTTCATTAAGCACACTGTAGACGTCTTTGAGATCAATTGCACCACAGAATTGAGGATTCTTTCAGAGTATCCTTGACCATAGTGATGCTAAGCATTCTGTTCTGGAATGTGCCAAGTGTTTCATGTCTGTGAGCTGTGTCTCTCAGACACGTTGCAGTCTCTTTTTTATCTTTTTCTCTTTCATTGCCATGATAATTTACCAAGCTAATCGGATTCCTCTTCTACAAGTCAGATGTAGTGCATGATGTTGTTATAAGCATCAGTAAAAAATGAACACGGCAAAAGATTCTACCCAGACTAGCTATTGTTTCCCTGGATCAATTAGGTTTCAGCATTAGTTTCAGCTTGCATCGTAGCACCGTGTTCAGAGACATTTTTAAAATGCATAGCTATTCAAAACAACACAGAGAGGATTGTATTTTTTCATGAAGGGGTGAAGAACAAAGGCAAAATTTAAGGACTACGAGTTACCATTACGCTTCCTTATAATTCTGCAAACATAAATGAATTACAGGGTACAAATAAAGGGCCTTAGCTCATTTAGCTTTTATTACACTGTAAGCCATTCTGTACTGAACCTGCGAAGTTTTGTTTTTATGGCACATTATGCAACATTTTACAATATTAGTATGCGTCAAGCATCTTCTAAAGTATGTAGTAAGTGTCTTAAATGAAACACTTCTAGCTTGGAAAAAAGCGAATTCTATTTTCAATGAATAATAACTTGTAATATTAAAATACTACATTTGCTTTTAATTTACCACAAACAACATATGCTTACTTATTAAGGAATGCAGAATATTTATCCTCAGAAAACAAGGTATGTATATGTAATATAAACAAATTCCTGCATACCTATGTGTGATCATGTCCTTGCAACTTAGGTAGGGAATAAAATTACAACATACCTTCTTCTTGTCTCAGATATGACAGAGGTAACAGAAAAAAGCTGTTATGGACAGAACAGAGCCATCCTCCCCCAGGATCAACCATTTTCACAAACCTCTGTAATTATTACACCAAGTATGTTTACTGTAGATCTAGATTTGTTAGACTTGTGAAAACAAAGACTAAACATGGAATTGCATTCTTAGATCAGGTAATAAACCTTTTTCAGTGATGTATTAGCCATGACATTCAGTATCTTGCTGCTCTAATAATGTACTCAGGAACATGTGGGGTTTATTTTTAAGCAACGTTGTCATTATTCTTAATCAGTTAGGACTGTGATTGACATGGTTTAATTATGCGGTACACTACTGAAACAAGTATTTTCTTGAGAACTTTCCTGAATAATAATACAGAAGGATGACACAGTGGTAGATGGCACGGCATTGCATGGTGATTAGCACTACTGTCTCACTTTCCCTGGGTCATGGGGTCCCAATTTATGTGGAGTTCCCATTTTCTGCATGTATTCATGTGGGTTGTCTCAAAGTGGTCCGATTTCCTTTTCACCCTCCAAAGATATGCTAGCTAGATTAACTGGTGTCCCTAAACTGTTCTTTAAATTGTCTCTAATGTTCTCTAAATTGTGTGTAGGTACCCTGACATGGAGTGAAATCCCAGCCAAGCTGTAGTCCTGTCTTGTATCCTACTGTATGTCTCCAGGATAGGAAATAGTTTTCTGTGACTCTTACCAGGAATAAGCAGCTTTCCAGTAATGGATGGAATGATTTTCAATTATATTTCGTAATGCTGTACTATTATCTGTCTTGTATAACTATCTAAAAGCAATCGCAGGTCAAGGATGGTAGCTTTTGGAAACAACTGCAGTAATATCTGTTCTCGGAATAAAGGCCTTGACATTTTTTAAGGAAAAACGTCTATCTGGGATCGCCCATGCTATACTGTAAGTAACCATGTACTGTTGAGGCTGTACGTTTTGGTATATTTAGATTTAGAAGATTGCTTTAACCATTGTTGTTGTTTCTATGTATCAACTTTTTCTAAAAGCTCCAAAAAAGCAATATGAAATATTCTTACATAATTAATATAGTGTGTTCTATAGTATTACCACTTTAAAATGTATATTGTCCTGTCATGGTGCTTTAAGTTTTCTACATTCTGGCACAAAGTACTTTTTCAAAATAATAGTCCAGGCTTATGAAAATATATTTTTCTTTGTAGGTTACAACAATTGTAAGGCACTGTGTTTGTTCAACTACAGAAAATTAAGAAATAATTAAGAAATCTTCATTCATGCAGCCATCTGTATGTGAGTGAAGTACCCAAACCTCCCTTTGGCTTATGTGAATAGCAATTCTTGCAACTGTATCTTTGTCTTCAGTTTGTCTTTTATAATAGGTGCAACGCAGCTGTAACATCTCATTTAGAGGGAATCCTGACATCCGTATATAGCAATGACAATTTATTGTGCAAAGTTCAGGATAAACTAATGAGATACAATTACTGTTCTCCCTAGCTGGCATCCAGCTTGATGATTGCTGAGGTTAACATAGTTCGCTCCGACATCTGCCCACATTTTTCTAAACGCTCAGAGCAGGACAAAAATGTCAAAATTACAAACGCATAAATAAATAAAAATATTCACAGCTGTCACTGTCACTGAGCCAGGGTCATTCCAAATTTGAGAGAAAATGTAGCTTTGCATATACCAAAAAATTTATGATTAAAACAAAGAGGGAGAAGGCAGATTAAGCAGACGTAAGCTGTGTATCTTTACTTTTTAAAAACTGAATTAAATTATTCAATGCATGGATCGCTCAAGTTAAGTAACTTAACAGAAATATCGCAGATGTGTTGATTCATTGATCTGAACAACTACAGTATGTTGTCTAGCATGCAGCCTAATATTTATAATATATACACAACGTATATGCAAACAAATTAATCATGTCACTGCAGTTTGTAATAAAGGCAAGGAGGAAAATTATGCTTAGCAGAAAAAACTGCTGTTTTGTTCTATGAACAGAGGTTAAAGTAAACTTTTCAGATAAAATGAACTGGCCTCAGAATTTGTACATAGTCAGCTGCCACAACCCAAAGTATGCACAAGGTCTCCCTGTGTCCGCACGTGACATTATTCGTATTGGAGTGATTGATTGTCTGCCCACATTAGGCTACAGAAATCTAGTTGTACATTCAGTTCCATATTTGTCTTCAAAGCTACTATTTTTTTACCTCTGGTAAATAAGTTATGTTATTGTGAGACTGTTATTTCTACAGTAAGGTTTGTAAAAAAATATGAATTTGTATGCTGCTACTTTCAGTATGTACAAAGATTTATCATTGAACTTGTCAAGACCTGCTTGTAATTTTTTTTAACACTGTAACACAACCCAAAATAATTTTTATTGGGAAGTATCAACTATTTCTTGGGAAAATTTACTTTTAGGATTACCTGTTAAAAAGAAGAGTTGTTTCGAACCATTCTGGTTATTGCTAATATGTTGTGACTTGAAAAAAAATTTGAACCTGGCTTGCCTGAGTCCATAGAGAGCTCTGATACTGGTCCCCTCAGAGGGCCAATTTGGATAAGTGCTTCATTTCTCATCTGGAATAATCTTCAGGCAAATGAGATATGAATTTTAAAACTGTAACATCTTCAAATCAGTTTTGAACATAAAGATAATGTGTTTGTGTAGATCTGGAATCTGTTTTAAAAAACATGCAAATATTTGAAAACATGGGTCAGTTAAACATGGGCCTGTGTCATTTCAAATATACAGTACCAAATAGAAACAATCGATCTTATACTGTCTTCTGTGATAAAGGGAGGAGCAGCTGCAGTCCATACGAGCCACACAACCATCTGTTTTCCACTGCAGCTCTGATCTTTATGATCCATCAATCCACCAATTTTCTAACTGCTTTATCCAATTCAGGGTCATAGGGGAGCCAGGGCCTATCATGGCAAGAAACGGGCACAAGGATGATACACTCTGGACAGGATGCCCGTCCATAGCAGACCCAATTCCACTAATGAATTGAATAAGAATCCACATTCCCAATGGGTTTTCAGGTCTTAAGTAGATGCTTGTTTAAAAATATTAATAAACTGAACAGGATTATGACCGTTGAGGACTGCAGTTGTTCATTCCTGCTGTATATTAAGGCATGTTTTTATTTCTGCATTTCTTTGAGCACTTCTACCGCAATGCGTGAATGGAATTTTATTTCCTCATTTCCCATTGAGTTGAACACTGTTGTATGCACATCAGTGTGTGCAAATATTTACTGGAGCTGCTGTAAATATGTTGGAGTTTATGTGTGATTTTGCTCTGCTTTTTTCAGAGGTTGGTGACTCGGGAATTGTACTCTGGAAAGGCTTACATTTTATAGCACGTCTCAAATGTCAATAACCTTTTTTCAGACTGAAGTAGCTTCCCATTTCACCATCCTCATTCGGGCCAATCTAGTACTCTGTCTGTTATGTTCCATTTTGACGTAGATGTGGATTCTGTTTTCCCATTTTAAGATGGCTGCTCTTCAGTTCTGATTGGTACCTCATCTGGGCCACTCTTTGGAAATGTGAGCATCTGCTATTGTATAGTCCTGGTTTACAGCAGCACTGATAAAAACACGTGTACAGCAGTGAAACCTCAGTTCCCAGATTAGACGTTAGGCAGCTGTTTCCTTGAATGGGAGTACATACAGTATTCCAGGCTCTTAATATTAAACCCCAATTGAGAACCATTATTTGTCTTCTGTTTAAAGTCACACAAGAGCAATGCTCCATAAATATGTTGTAAAAGCACCACATACAGTATTTAGTAAAATATATGGAATTCTTAACCTTCCATCTCTATGTGAAAACTAGCAAATCATATAGGGTAAACAATAAGAGTGTTTGGCAGTTGTATGTGCAGCATCTCTTGCGGAAACTGGGTAATTGCAGAAACAGTTTTATTTAAGAAAATATAGATTATTTAGAATTTATATTATAACCCAAATCATTGGTTCAATAATCATAAGAATTATGTCATGCATCTGCATATATAAATACATCATAAAAGCTTGTTAACACTCAACTCTGGATTACAGCTTGTTACACTGTGAAATGTATCAGATTGCTGTGCAGTGAAAGTCTTCTTATCTGTTACCCATGGTAGTATGGAGTAAACATGCCATTATGCCTGAAGTAAACATTCAGGAATCACAGCTGTTCCACACTTCCTATAAAAGAAGGCACATAACTGGACTGTAGAGTTCAGTGCAGTTTCCTCTATGCCAGGCTGAACACAGAAGCATACTTTGCAATAACTACAGACGACAAGGATAAACAGTTTCTAAAAATGTGCAAAACTGGATTTTGCGTGATGTATCAAATAGTTTGTTTCCTTTTTGTCAAATGGTTCCCTGTATTTTTTTTATGAGGAAAGTGAAACGGCATTCTAAAAATAATAAGGCACAGCGGAATTGTAGTTTTATTAACAGAAAATTGAAGCAGAGCAGCAAGAGTGCTAAATTGGACTCACAGCAAAAAGTGTGAAGGGAATTGCATTCCCTAGGAATTAATCTCGGCTCCGGCCTACCGCCTGAAATTTGCATCTGTACTAGCAGCAGCTTTGCGGGATGTAAAAATAAGAATCTGAATCAGATAAGCAACACGACATTAGATTTAGAATTATTTTTTGTATTGTAGTGATTTAGAAAATCAATTCTGTTTACATTTTGCCCAAGTGGGAAGCTTGTTTTTCATTTCTTTCATTTCTCACCAGGCTGGCCATTTTAATTGTTAAACTCTCTTTCTTACACATCACAACAGAACTAATGAGTTTAATGTTGACACTCACGTGAGAAAACATACATATATATTTAATTTACCCATAAAATATATGATAATGTTTTTCAATTAGTAGTTTAACCACTATACTTTTTTGGAAGCTAAATATGCTTGCAGTAAAGGGCTATAAACAATATATATACTATTTTAACTTCTGAATTCTAAAAAGGAAGCGTTTTTTTCAGTGACGTTGACTTTCTTTTTCATTTAATGCATTTTTAAATCTGTTTATGTTCCTTTTTAATTAGCAAGGCAAAATAACTCCTAAAAATATTTCTTAGATGGAAAGGGAAGGACATTAGCAGTGTGCCAACCCTAATACGCTTCCCCACTTCATAATTATGCCAGAGTAGCTAACAATCTCAGTAATCCCGTCAAGTTACACAAAATGCAGCCTTAAAACTTATCTCTGTTGTGTTAGAAACTGAGTAGGTTGTTGTAACACAGAAAAGGAGATGAAGATTAACTAAGAATAACACGGGGCTAAAACATTGCATGCAATTAACTTGTATTTGATTGGTATAAAGTCAAATTTATAGCTAATCATTAAATTGCCAAGGTAAACTATGTAGCTATATATAGTGATTTGTACTGTATTGAGTTTTTTCTTTGGTAATGCATTAGCAAAAAGCCTCCTTTAACAAATGTATTCCCATATGTTTCCAAAGTGGCAAAACCTGTTATTTGTAGATGGATTTCATGACGCTTTCATGTAATATACAACTCAAAGTGTTGAGTTATAAAGTCACAGGTGCTAACATAACATATTTAAGATCATGTGTTCAGGAATGTTTCTAGAGAAGTAAGACATACAGTCATTTGCTTTTTGCTTAATCTGCTTTATTTTATAGTCAACCACCTGGTTGTAGGACAAGAAAATTACGACCTCCTTATTCAGAGCAAAGATACCTAAGGGAGAGCTGCACAGGTTGAGATAGTGTAGAGGAGGGAAGCAGAATGAGTCCAAGAAAGAGAGAGGGGCTGTCTATGGTATTTTATACTGCAGCTTTTTAGGAAGGGATATCATGTAGAATATGAAATTACAGTGAAGGTACACTTCTGCTTAATGACCGGGGAGAAATGTGCCAGGGATAGAAATACAGGGAAACTAGGAGTACAAAGTCTAAGAAAGTTTCTAAGACCAATTGTCTGAAACACAAAGTTAAAACACACACATCTTTGGTTTCTGAGACTCCTGTCATTCTTTACTTTGAATGCAGGTGGTTTGGTGGAAAAGAAAAAAAAAGACTCTTCTCAACACCTACTCCCTGGACTTAATGTGGGTTATGTTGCTTGAAAGGTTTTTGTCTCTTTGAGGCATGCTGCATTCCCCACACTTACTTGCAAGTACAATTCCAGCCAAATTCAAAATACTGCATATCCTGAATCCTGTAAACATGGTGTTCAAAATTCCTGTGGTGTTATTCTGAAGAACAATATCTACAAAAGTTTCATATTGAAACTGTAATATTTGAGTCTCCTAATATTTAGGTTAGTTGTAGAATACTGGAGATATCTTATTCATAATAGTCATTTAATGCGATCTTTCATGTGCATTACCTATTAATAAAATCCTGGCAAATTTGAAGAAACCACTGTGCATTATGTTTGCCAGAAAATATTTTAAAAAACGTCAGTGTTTTTGCTCACACAAAGCATATGGGGCAGTGTTGCTGTAGATGCTGTACATAGTACACTACACAATTTAATTAAACTTAAAGCACCTCTCAGCACTTTTCATTCTTCACAATGGCAATAAAACATTTCTGCTCTATCGCTGCACAAAAGCACATTTTAACATTTTCTACTTTAATAGAAACACTGTTCAAAATCAGTTTATATTGTATGTACTCTTACTTTCCTATAAGTGTCTTTGACATGTTCCAGTATTTAGATCAAACTTTGTAAATGCAGTTTTCCTATTACTTTAAAATAAGACAGCATAAGTGTTTGCAATAAAAGGGAAGGAACAAAAGAATTAAACACTATTGTGTGGTGGCTGATATCCTGTATATCAGTTAGGTCTGACGGAAAAGTTTTCAGTAAGATACATTACAGTATGTGAAAGGCAAGAAACCTTTCAGGCATCATTACAATTTCTTGTCTGATTCCAGCCTCACTGGGACATTTTTTGTATGAACACTGAAGGGCAGAGAAAATGGCAGAATACTAAACTCCTGTAAATAATTCATTGGAGTTGGTCTTCCCTTGTAATGAGCCCTTTTTCAACCTGAATTATTGAGGAGCTGGATTATTGAGAACAGATTCCCACAGAGAACCAAAATTAAGGTCTCTGGGTATTTCTTTCTTTATTTAATTGATGAAAACAAGATATTATTCCACAGTAGAGTTATGCACATAGAAAGATAGATGAATTGTAGATATCTCCTGGTCAGAAAAAGGTGGCAGTATAACTGTTCATATACTGGTAGGTTTACAGAAATTCAAGTTATTTATCCACAAAAGCTGCAGTTCAGTTTAAATCAGCTGAAACTCTTGCTCACAGTTTTTACCAATAAAGCCTATATATAGTATGCTTCAATTTTATCTAGCTCTCCTTTAATGAAAAAGAAGAGCTAAACAACAGCAAAGTGCCCCAAGGAATACTGACCCTGTGCTGTTCAATAAATCTGTACTAAATTTGCCTTACGATGGCAGGTCTCTGATTGTAGATACTGCAAAGGCTCTGTCTGTATGCCTGGCCATGTTTTTTTGTGTTATTTTTGTGGCTTTAGTAATCAGAGGCCTTCATTTTTTTCCCCCCAGCCTCAGACATGAACGCTGTATGTAGGTCAGTGAGGCAATTGAGTTGCTGCTCAACCTGATCATTGGATAAAAAAATAAGTTCAGTCACCTGGACTAATGATGAGTACTCTTCAGAAAAGCCTAAAGCTCATCCTGAGCATCACTCACTACTCACTCACTGACTCACCTGACTGCAGTCAGTGTCAATCCCAGGCCCCTCAGAAACAGGTTGCTGTGATGCACACGCAGAACAGATGGACAGATCTGAGAATGGGAGGGGGGGGGACTTGATAATCTGCTTGGCGCATCGCATTGCGTGTACTATGTTGGATTAAAATGTGGCAAGGTTAAAGATGACGAGTGTTTTTGGTCCTTGGCAAGCGCATTGCGGCGATGGAAGTGGCAGATGTTTGGAATCTGTGTTGTGATTTGACCATCTATTAGTTTTTCAGTTTTGATAAAAATAACTTACTGTAAAAAACTTGTCTTGTCCTTTAAAGTTCACATTTAACACCTTCTGCTTGCAACCAAGAAAAGCAAGCCAATTCCCGCCACTATGGAAAATATGAGTAAAGAAATTTATTTCTGTGTTTAATGGAATTGATTGTGAAATGCCAACATGGACATGGATTTTAAAATCAAGTCTTCTCTTGGGACTGAAAGGTCAAAGCACCTGAAATATTGTATTTATGTATATATTCCACTTCTTTTCTTTTTTCTAGTCCGTGTTCCTAGACCAATCCAGATACACTAAAATCACATTCTTCACAAGCTGCTTTAATTGTTTAAATCATGACCACATTGTCTGCAAAATTTCTTTGTGTCCATGGGCAACCTCTCTTCTTAATGCAAGTTTATTAAATCCAGGCGTTGTATCTGTGTGGGCATGTGTTAAGCCTTTTCTTCTGTCTGCTTTCTTTCATACATGATGGTTTTCCTTGTGGGCTTAGGCTCACATTGTTATTGTCTCCATATTATTTTATCTGCATATTTTTAGGGGGCTGCAGAGTTCACAACAGGTATTGTAAGAGGCAGGCACCATGAAATGTCCAGAACTGGCGCAGAGTAAATATCAGCTCGGCCAGAAGGCTGCTTTGCAATGACCTCACACTGAAAGTGTGCGGATAAATAAAAATGAGGATCCATAGCAATGGCACGCCCCATAGTAACTGAGGGGGTGGCGATGTTCTGTGCACAAACTGTACTGAACATCACACAAAATAGTATACTGTCTTACTGTGAACAAGCACTATACACGTTCTTATGCTGTAGTGTTTTAAAATATACTGAAAGTCAATGAATATTCTGTAAATGAGTATTGGAAAGAATAGCCTTTATTGTGACTTTAGTGCCTCTCAGTTAGTACAGTATATGTACTATAATAGGGTTTACACACTCAGCCAGTTTCAGGAATTATGTCACCCTAGACAGCGTCAAACTCTGGTGCGGAGGAGAACCTGGACCTTTGGTCTATAATACTGTAAGTTGCTTTTCATCTTTAATGGCAGTGGAATTCTCTGCTGGCTGTACAGTGGCACCGTGTGCCTCTGCAACTGCTAGAGACTGTGATTGAATACTGTCAGGTGCAGAGTGTACCAGTTACTGGTGTTGTGTTGAATTTCATGCCACCAGACCTGGTGTTTTGGTGTGGCCGATTTATCTACTGTCTGTGCTGTGTGTGTTTGAAGCCAACAAGCTACCATGATCTGATGCCAGCAAGGGCAGGAAGAGCTGCAAGCATTATTTGTACAAGCACAGGGTGTCTATGAAGCTCCTTGCCCTGTTCAGACTGCTGAATCATGACAACTGGGGAGCAAAGACATTGGTACACATTTGTTAATGGGTTACACCCTTCCACAGACAATAACCTTTCCACAGACCATGACAGACCGCCTTTATTTACAGTATATGTTATATCCTTCCATCATGAACCCAATGGTGGTCTGGCTGGACCAATGCAGTGTCCTTTGTAGAGTGTCAAATATTGTCCATGGGTAAACACGCTAATTTTCTGTGCTCCATGGTGCAGGTTTCATGACACAGTTGTCTGAATAAGACACATAATACTTTACATTTATAAATACCTCACGCAAGTTTAGCTGTAGATGTATCACCAAATTTTGATCAATAATCAGCTGTTTGAATTCAGATGCTTTCAAACAAGTTGAGAAATAATGAACAGAGCAAACAGCAAAAATGTACTAAAGAAATTCAATATACAGCAATGTTAAGATGTTAGGGAATTTGAAGACGCGATAAAACCTTTGGCCCAGAATAAGTTGTTTTTCATCATTAACGGCAGATTATAAGCTTGGTCTAAAGCCTTGGACCACTTTTGCCAAAGGGTTTTCTGTCCGCTGCAAATCACCAGCCTAAATGATTCAAAAGGATAACTGGTGTAAATGTGATACATCACTGTCTCAAGTACTCTTGGGTTAAGGATGAACAAATGCCTTTCATAATTTAACATAACACTGAATGGGATCAGAGTGACAAGACACGGATGACCATTCAGGACCACTGTGCTGCAGTAATAAAACCTGTAGGTCTTGTACACTGTAGCCAAGCCCTCCATGGCACTGTGTGTAAATTTTAGGCCTATCTCTGTGTGACAATGTATGTTAACGTTATGCAGTACTATAGCATTTGATAGACAAGAAAAGCTAGTACAGTTTTTGAAAGTTTATCATGGTGAGCACAACGTTATTGTGCTGAGCCAAGAATAAACCATGGTGCTCTCTAGTAAACAATCCTTAGAAACATATTTTCCAGTATACTAGAGAACAGTGAAAGGCAAAACCACAGGGAAAGTGCAAAATTGACCCTGCTTCAGAGTAAACCATTACAAGTGTGGACACAGTGGAGAAACACATCTCCTTTATATTTGTTTTACAGCTTATTTGTTCCACATCCTGTTATATATCCATTCAGATTTAACTAGTCACTAGTTAACTGGCTGTATGGGAATTCTGGCAACAAGTAGTTCTGAAAAGAGGTCTTAATGCCAACAAAGAGTGACTGAGTGGGAGATGTTTATCAGTATGGGACAGAGTGCATACTCACTTTACAGAGCAGAAAACAAAGTGTGGAATGAATTGCTTTCCCTCTGCACCTTCCTGTAAGCTTTGATACTTTTGATACGTTTTGTCAAAAGCTCTTTTTGTGCTGAAGTAGTTAGCTCATGTCAAGTAAGTTGCAAAGAAATGAGATACAGATTCACATATAGCACCACAAAAATGGTAAATGTGTTTACTTGACATCTCTGAAGTCTCCTTCATTTTGAACATTCCACATAATAAACTACACAAGCTTTCTTCCTAATTCTGCCAGAAGGTTGACTATTGCAAAAACATTTTTCATTTCTAAGCTCAATATTGTTGATAACTATGTACTAGAATAAAACTAATGAATTACAAATGTCCATTGTAAAGCCTTTTGAATTTGAAAGCTCATTATACAGGCAATAGGTAAATTAAAAATATCGACTTAAAGTGCAGATACTGTATGTACCGTTCAAGTATTTTACTCAGCAAAACCAGCTTCATTTCACAGACACAGCTACAAAGAATTTAATGGCTTTCAAATCTCTGCTTGTGTACTCTACATCAATCCACATAACCCTGACTCAGAATATAAACTTCTACTGAAATGAATGCCCTCAATGACAAAGGGTTTTTATTTTCCTTAAGGCTTGTAAAAGGATGCTGTATTTAAGGGAAAGATGAATTGGTTTATTATGTTGCATGTGAGGGTTGCTTTGTTTTACTGGTGTATTCTGTGCCTTGAAAAAAACCATATATTTTATGTTATCATGGTGACTACTCCTTACAATGTCAGGAAGAGTCATTAAGAAGTACTTTGTATTCAGTATACGGTCCTTTTTAAAATTATCCTTGGCAGTGCATTCTGCATTCTGGCAACAAGGTTACAGCTGTGGTTGGCTCTTTTTTAAAAAAAGCACAAAGATGCGTTTTGAAAACATGTGCTACTTCAGCATGCCCCAAGGTGCGGCATTTTTAACTGTTTCATCATTGACCACTCAACATAGCTTGCTCTGGAAGCCTGGGAGGCCAGCTGAGCTCATTGGCAGGCACGCCAGACGGTTGTCCATGTGACTGGAATACCAGAGCAGGAGAGGAAAGTGAAGTCTGAGGTCAGTGCATTTCTGGCTTGTGGAAAAGCCCCCCTGGTCAGAATGAGTCATCCGAGCCCTCAGTGTCACACTGGTGCTTGTCATTTGTGCACAGGATCTGTTGGCAGTCAGTGTGGTGGAGTAACACCAGACCCTGACACCTACAGCACAATCAGTCATGGAGAGAGAAGGGGCTCTTTTTGTCCCTAGCCCTGTCAAATTGAACAATTCTTCTGCATTGACTGGATTTTGTTCCATCGTAAATCTAATTAATATTTATTTGTTGTCCCCTTGGTTGACTTATTTCCTTGGTTATGGGCACCTAGTTTAGGTGTATTGCAAAATGTTTACTGAACATGACTCTTGGCAGTGTTACAATGTCATTTTAATGAAAAGAATTAAACAAAGATTGAAAAGACACATGTTTTACACACAGAATACAAAATGGACTCTGCCATTACTTTGATGGTACATGTAGGCAATGAACCAGAAGCTGTCATTAAACCACTGTGTGGGGTGTTTTGGGCTAAAAGACAGGGAAATGGCTTGCAGAGGACAAAGTAGAGGAGTGATGCTCAGCCCCAGCTTTGAAAGAGCATCATTTAGTTTTGTAGGCCTCCTTACATTCCCAGAAACTAAAAAACTTGGATTTTGCATGTGATTATAATTCTGAAAAGTGAATGGCCTTTAGTAATAAGGGTGAAATGCCTTACTATAACCTTTGGTTATAATATGAGCAGGTGGGTCTTCAGAGAACAAGGGTCTGTTACTACTAACAGTATGAAAAGAGCATTGCTTTAAAGCAGGAATTGGGAAACTAGACAGTTTTTCTGGTTTTACTGCAATTCAACACATCACAGGCTATATACAAGAAAAGAAAGGTCAATATACAGTACCTTGCTGAACTAGCATTAAGGTGGTGTTTCTAATGAGAATTTTGTCTCTGCGCAATTTACTGCACAAAGAGAAATAGGTAGCTGTGCTCCTGTCTAATTAGAAAACCCTTAGCTAACAGCAGTAAGTGCTGAATTTAGGATAGTACTATTCCCATGGCTTAACTGCTGTCCAGTAACTAATGAAGACACGGGTTTTCATGATCCAGGTGGGAAACCAATATATCAATCAATCTCCAGGGAGGATGTTACAGGCTGACAGCCCATCCGTCTCAACCTGTAATCCTAACTCTAATCTGTCAAGAGTCTGTTCCCTTGGTATAACATATCTCTGCTGTAACTACACTGGAGGTGTCATGACAGTGGCTTTCTCCCATAGTCATATCCTTTGTCCCTTCGTCTGATTAGTTTTCAGGGTAAATTTTCCAGCATTCTTATTAAGAAGCCTTTGCATTAAACCTGGGCAGCTTCAGGAACTAAGAGAGGTCAGATGATTAATGCCAGTAATGAGCAGGGCTCCGTCCAGAAGGAACCTACTGTGACTAGCATCTGCTTTTCACCGATTACAGTTGGTTGTTTTCATGATTATAATGCTTTTGAAACATGATAAAGTCTGGACCTCATACAGATGTATCCCACCCCCACTGGGGACAATGATAAATGCAGTTAATGGTTATCACTTGAACACTGCAGAAATTAGCATGAATTGTTTCAATTACATTTTGCCATGTCATTATGACATTATTAAGAATCGAAACGTTCTGTATTATTAACTGCAAAATAAATGTAATATGAAATCACTGTAGTATAGTTGTCAAACATTTAATTTTCCACACCACAGGATTTTAACAAAAAATCAAACAATTATTACATCAGCTTTCTATAATTGAAAATAATTATCTGCACATATGTTATGCAGTGTGGATCATTTTAAGATCTACAGTACAAGCTCGTATGATTCTCTGTCAAATATATGTAATTAAATATTTATTTCTAATTCAGAAAATTAAATACCTTTAACAGTAATGCGTACAATAAGTCATTTTACTGTAATTTTATTACTGGCTCACCCTGGTAGATGGAAGCGATATTTAATGCTGTATAGATTATTTTCAAGTTGGTCACCCTAGCAGGCATTCAGTGACTTCTTAACCCACAGATGTTAAATCAAAGCAGAATTAGTGCCCAAGTGTCATACCAGACTATTTATTCCATTTTTGGTGCAACAGCTATCTACTATGGTCCCATTTCATTTCCTCTTATTTTCAAAACATTTTTAAACTGGTATACGTGTAATAACACAAGCAGCGACCAGTCATAGGGGACCTTGCATTAGGCTCATACCAAACAACAAAGGCAGAGAAACTGAGTAACTTTTGCATGTTTTATATATCTATAACTACAGGGTGGGTCACTATAAAGAAAGCTGGAATACTACAGTAAGAGAGAGTTTTAGAATTAGAATTTATAATTGTATTTTTATTGTTCAGCTTAGCAATTCTTCATCGTGTTCATGTATTTTAATATCTACATTGTTGTGTGTTGTGCAGAAGTTTAAACAAGTGCATATCTTGAGATATACAGTATATATATATTCATATGCTGCATACAGTAGGCACTCCCTGGAAATAGCACATAGACAAGTGTTGGGCTTTGGATAGACTGGTGGATGCAAGTTATATTTCGGAGACCACTATGCTTAAAGATGAGCCACATTCTGACACAAAATTCTCTTAGGGTATGATAACAGTGATGATTTAACTTAGATAAATTGGGGTAGATTTACTAGCGATACTAAAATCCATTTTTTTAGGCTGCGTATGCCATGTTTCTGCTTTGTTGCTTGCGGCAAACAGTTTAGTTTACTTTCTGCTGTGTTCACTTAAGATCTGAACATCTTAGTAGTAACTGATTATAAAGCACTGTCTCTTGGGTGACTGATGTGACAGCACAACTCATTGGACTATAGCTATAAGGATGGCAGTACTGTACATCGCTTGAATGAGAGAACAAAGCTCAAAAATATGTTAGTCTTTTTCTTGCCTTTATATTATTTTTTTTACATATTCTTTACAGTAAAAATGAGACTTTCTTTCAGTATAGTGTACTGTATGCAATGAATTCTACAGAGTGGTGCTCAAATACAGCTCAATTCACAGTATGTGAATAACACTGCCTTATTTTAAAATCAATCATTTCTTTATCTGAAGGCATGAAAGCCCTTAACACTGTGCCTGTGAGCAGGTGGTAGAACAGTGCAGGAGATAAACTCCCATTAAATTTTGTTTAAAGCGTTCATCACCTTCTAAGCTTTATAAACTTCTCAGCTTTTAATTATCAATGTTTTTCTATTATTTCATTTCTTCGTGTTGCTACGTATTCTGCACCATTCTTTGTTGTTTTTTTTCTAACATGACAGCTAAAGGTCTTGCTAAATAGTTTCTTTTACCTCAATCACTTCTTATTGAAACTGAAGGAGAGGAAATTCCATGGGTAATATAGCACTGGAACATTTAAATGGGCAGAAGTGCAACTCTAATTACACTGCTCCAGCATCCTTTTCAGTAAATTTGAAAAGCCCTTTGGAAGTAATTTATTTGCCTGTGTACAGTAGTTAAACAGCAAATAACCAGGTTGGCCACATTTAGAAATCTATGACATGAGCGCAGCAGGGAACAGCATGTTGTAAATTACTCCTTAACATTCAAGTGTTTCGCCTTTTGGTTACTAAAAATGTGGCAAAGAAACTTGGAGCTTCAGAATGTTCTGAAGTTGCAATGTCTCAGTGTTACAATAAGAGCAAGTGTTACTGACATCAGCTAAGCCTTCTAAAGTTGGAGAATACGTCATAAAGTTAAGCCTCACCAGCAGTAGGTGGTCCGAGGCTTGTGTTGGTGCAGTTCATGTAATTTTCAGTCTGTTAATTACTCACTCCCTTGGCTAATGTACAGAAGGTGATTTTGCTGGGTGATATGTTAGTTAATTACCTCATTTTTCAAGTATTAGATAGTGATGCTGCACTAATCCCCGAGCCCAGTCTGTCCTCTGTTTGGAGTTCATGATACTGAGTGAATGAAGACATCAGCTGTTTTCAATCGACTCCTGTGGGACATTTCTGACATGACTTTCTGAGGTGTTACTAATAACACAGCCCTGTGATTTCCTTGTCCATTTTAATGTTGTTTTTCATCCAAATGACACCTTGTAAAATAAATATAAATTAATATAGCAAGTTATATAGTATATAGTAATATAGTAAGTTTAACAAAATATACTTATATTTTCTTTTTGTATTTTAGGATGATTTCTTTTTCAATGTATCCTTGCATCCATTTTAAAATCAGCTTTAAAGATTTTTTTATTATAAGAATATTTGACTTTTTTTTTCAGGCAAATAAAATGAAATCATTAAATGAAATGATGTACAGTACAGCATGAGTTATGTGTATACTTATGGGAAGGTTCAAAACTGAAATCAACGAATGAGAGAGTGAAAGAGACTGAGATGACACACATGAGCTGAGATGCATAAAAGGTAAGGTTATGTATTAGACTGCAAAAGTTAAGAGTAAGATGTTTTTATACAGTATGGGGTGTGGTGAGGTACTGTAAGCCAGTGTACATTCTCTGACTACTTTCACAACTGTCTGTGAAGTAAAACAGTGGTCAAAACTAAAACAAAACAAAACTAAAAGTCCCTTTAATGCAAAATAAACTAAATGGTTAGTGGAATTTGGGAATAAGCAAGAGGCAAGAAGTAAGATGAGGCCCTTTAAACTAGTGACTGTTATGCCTTCTGGTTTGACTTTCACTGTTGGTTCTATGGACGTCCACTGGCTCAATTCATTCCTTTTGAGGATTTGAAAACATGGATCAGGTTCCTTTGTAGTCTTCCCTGTTAAAGGGAAGGATCAGATTTTTTTTCAAGTAGAAGGTTAGCAATACTGCAGAATTTCAAAGTCCAAACCTTACACTGAAATATAATACAACTATATACAACTATAATACAACTGGTTTATGTAGCCAGTGCCCTGTGAATACCTTGTTAATCATTCTAATCTGTAATTGTAGGGATAGTCTCTAAACTGGGTCTGTTCTCTCTTGGAAAAAATCCAATATTTTTTATTTTCAAATCAAAAGTTCAGTTTTAGATTGTAGATTTCTCTCTTAGGATTGGATTGACAGCTGCAGTTCCTGAAACACGAGTGTGTGAAAAGCTCAGCAACAGCCCAGAAATAAGACTTCTACGATCTTTTCTCCCAACACATGGTTTAACTTTTACACAGACAATACCAAAGTTTGGGACATTTAGTTTAACTATGAGTATATCAATTATATTTGAGTAGAAGATGGATCCTACTTACAGGACCTTACTCCCATAATTCACTTTAAATATTGTCATCTGTAGCAGGGGAAGATGAACAGGTATTGTGTCAGTCCATTTAATCGAGAAAACTTTTCAGTCATCACCAGTGCCATCTTTGTTATTTCCTTGATTTTTTATTCACTGTGCTGAATAAATAATGATATCCCTTAAACAAACACTAAGCTCAAAGTAAGTATTATCTCTCATATATTTTAGTATTTTTGGTATGCAATTTATTTTAATTGAGCTTTAATCCCCCATCCACCATTCTTTGAATATCCCTACACAGCTTAATATCATCCTAGCTGTACTACTAGAATTTATCACATCCCATAGCGTTATCTACTGTGCATTCTGTTCAAGATGGGTTATGCTTGAAACTGAGAATGTCTTGAATTCAAATTACATTTCAGTCTTGTTTTCTCTTATGTCCCATGTATTTTATAATAAAGAATTTCCTGATGGTATTGTTTAGTTAAGTTGTTAGCGAGGCTCAGATTGCAGATAAGGTGTAGGCAAAAGGCATTTTAGTGATTTAAGGTTGAAATGAACATGACTCATTCCTATGCTGCTTGGCTGTTTGAGGGCTGCAAAATTGATGATGCTGTTTATTGGGATATTTTGTGTTGGGTTTGTGTATTGATTTCCATTTAGTTCATTTAAGCATCCAAAATCTCTTGGCAAAAAAACAATTCCCATTAATTGTAATTAAGACATCTGGTTTTCTTGTTATGTGGACCATGTGTGGCATTAACATGGTTATTTTAGGACCAACAGTGAAACACAAATTAGAAGACACAAGTGCAAACTAAGGGTAAATGCATTCAAAATAGAGATTTTTTATACTGTACACATATTGATGTGTACGTTTGGAACAAGCAACTCAGCCATGTTGCTGATACTTTGGCTGCTTTCAAGAGACAGCTGGATGAGATCCTCAGATCAATTAGCAAATAACCAAAATGGAAAGACAGGACAAATAGAGCCCTGTCATTTGTAACCATTATCATGTTCTTATATTCCTTGTACGTGATAAATTATAGTCAGGCCTTGTGAAAAAGAGCCGAAGGGATTCTCAAACGAGAAAAAAGTCATAATTTTACACCTCATTGAGTGCATCCTTGAGTCTGTAGGCAGCAATCTGAGCAGACACGAGGTCTGTGGGCAGACTGGTGTCTCTAATGAAAGCAAAGGACAGGGGAAGCCATTTCTCATTGTCTGTGCCAGACAGAGTGATACCCTTCCCTCAGCTTTGTTGCTGAGGTGGTTCTCAAGGACAATTTTAATATGAGGAGAAAACCCTAGCAGGCTCAAGCATCTTGTTTCTCTCAAGTTAGATCCTACATACAGTATGATCAATTGGCAGGAAATCACAGTAGTATGAACACAGAATTAGTTATTTACTGTCATCAGATTCATTGGACTATTGCTCCTTACTGTTTGTACTTACTCTCGGAAACTGGGCATTTTTTTCCTCTAAAGAGAAAGTTCTAGCTCAAATGTCTTTATGTCTTTGAGCACTTGCGTTAAAAAAAACAGGCTATTAAAAATAAAACCATTTAATATGAATATGTTCAAATACAGTAAATGTAACCTCCTCCCTTGTGAATGGAAATAGCAGAGTCAGGTTCTAATATGTTTTTTCTTTACTTGCTTTATATATTATTGGCATATTTTGTGCTTTGTTGCTTTCCCTTATGGCTGTAGTTTTAGATGTGTGCCGTGCTGTTTTTTCTTTGTAAAACCAATGGAAAAAAAGGTGGTGCTCTAGATCAAAAAGCTGCAAAATCTGGGACCATGACAGAAAAAAGCAAGTCACCCTTAGGACTTTTCTAACAAGGTCCAAATTGTTCCCCCATTCAATTCCAAACTTTAACATTTGTATATTAATTTATAATTTTTAAAATAATGATGATGAAGGATTACAATTTATAATGAATGCATGAAATATTAAAACTGTAAATATATAGTTATTCATGCATATAAGAAAAGGGTCTAAAATCATTTTGAAAAAAAAAATCATGTCCCAAGATGGATCTTTTCTCCAGGAAGGCAAAGGGTATCTGTATTTATGAATATAAATAGAACACATTAATCATAATGTAAAAGGTACCATTTTCAAAGCCGTCTGAGTACAGTACACTCCAACATCCAGAAAGAGTTTTCTTTGTTTTTACTTGGTTTTATAAAATCTTTTTACTGAGTGCAGATAATTGCTTAGATCATCAGTGTCCCCATGCCTTGTTTTAAAAATATCTATCCCCATTCCCAGGACAAAGGGAAGCAAGTGCTGTATCTTTTGGCATTTTGGTCCTTTTTAATAGAACAAAAAAGACCAAAGTGCCATTTGCCTTTATTTGCTTTTTGGAATATAAAACAATGTTTGGATATTAATCCCAGCGTTTCAAAAGCATTACATAAATGAAGACTTTTTTTTAACTATGAATGTTTTTGGTACACGTGCAATTGTTTTTATTATTGTTAAGCTTCTTATTGTGAAATTCTGAGTGGTAATCCAGAATTGTCAGTATGGAAATTCCCTCTATGCCTTGAATATCCACCCATGGGGTTTTCATGATGATAACAAACGTCTTTGCCAGGAAGGAAACATCATATTCAGCACTGTTGACTCATGCCCAGCAACAGAACTACAGTACCTGACTGCCTTCAAGTACCACATGCTGATGATGACAATGCTCTTAGATGTTTGGAATTCCAAACCTACTCCAAAAAAGCCTACTCAAAATTGAATGCTCAACTGAAAAGCTGTTGTTGGGGGAATTTACAGTGCAGTGAAACCTGTCGTTCCTGAGGGCTTGATTTATGGGCTATTGTTGTAAAACCTTGAGAGATGTGCAGTGTGCACTCAGTCATTTTTTAGATGGACGGGGCAGTTCTGCACTGGGAGACGGTATGGAAGGGTCTCCTGGAATCATTTTCCCCAAATCGTCGTCCCCAGCCCTTTACTTCTGCCCATGCAGCCTGCCTACAGCCGTGAATCACAGACACAAATGCTCAAAACAGGGTTGGGTTGCAAATCATACGTATGTGCAGTCCAAGAGGTGACACCCAAGAAGTGGACTTAATTGTTTACTCTTCAAACTGAAATCTTTCTGGTGTCAGAGACCATATTGAACTGTTTCTTTGTATTATGTGCAAAGTCCTATTCTAGATGAACCTATTTTAATGTGTTTTTAGTGGGTTGGAGCACCTGTAACATGGTTCTTCTGAAGAGTATTCTGGATCTGCAAGCTTATTTTTAAAATGGATGAAGTGTATCTCACATATTGTGTGGAAACATCTAAATTTTAATTTCTATACTTTAGGTCTGAGGTTGTGAATTATATTTTTCTTGCAGAGAGTTCTACTCTGTGCAGTAGGGCCAGTATTCTCACTCTTATTGATCTAAATGAATTAACATTATGTAAAAGATAATTTCTCACTTTCAATAAAATATTATGATGATGAAATAATTATTGTTACCCAATAAATCGTATCTGTTTGTATTTATTCACATATTTATACGCACCCAGTGTCCACATATAGTACTTTTATTAATCAATTTACAGATGTCTTGAAGAATAGAATGTAAAGCATTAAACTAATAATTTTCATTTGGGAAGTATGGCACACATGTTTGCATACTAACTTTTGTTAATATGCTCTTGAAATGTACTTTATATGTAAAATTAGCCACATGTTTAAATAAGGAGGTATTGTTTGGTGTTGATGTTCTACCAGGAGGTTGTAATTGTAGTCGGTGTGTCTGTAGAGTGCTTGTCCTGCTGTTGCTCTAGCCATCCCACTATGGGACATACAGTATGATCAATTGGCTTGACACAAGGGAGGGAGCTTGCAAGCCCACTGTTTTCCCCACAGAGTGAGCAAACAGACTGGTAGGTCAGGGCTCTGATTGTTGTGGAGCCCTCCTGAGACAGAGTTTGAATCCAGTGTTCCACTGCCCTTCAAAGGACTTGAGCCCACTGGATTTCTTTAACATACAGCAATGACACAAAACCCCTCAAGCTCACATAAAAATTCTGAAGAGACACACCGAGGACTGAGAAAAAGATTTACACTAGGTGTTGTGACACTAGGATGTTTGAAACCATGAAACTGTCCCGGCTGGTGTTTGAAGCTGTTTTTCCTGAGATCCTTAAAAAAAAAAACAGCTGGATGAGACCCTGAAATCGATAAATTACTACAATACACAAACAACAAGAAGGGTTGTATCTCCCTCTTTCGTTCTGACTTTCTTTTCTTGTGTCCTGCATGTGACTCCCAGGGAAGACTGTCGGCTCTATGGGATAGCTGGAAGCAGGTGTCAGGAAACCAATTGGTAGAATAGGAGGATCCTTATCCTTATGGAGGAACCGTGAATCCCTCAGAATGCGGAGTAGTATAGGGACAATCCAAAATACGTAATCCAGGGTCTTGGTCATATGGGAGGCAATGAGTTCGGTAACAAGGGAAATCCAAAAGACAATCCAAAGACAAAATCCAAAAGGCATGGTCAAAAGGCAGGAGCAAAGATTTGGTACCAGGAGATGAGTCAAAAAGGCTTAGAATACTACAGGAGGCTTCTCAGTAGTGAGCAAGGGTTGGTGTGTGAGGGAACTTTAAATATTGAAGGTAAAGGGATGTGGTTGGATAATTGGTCCGGGAGTGAGAATTTGTGGAATCTGGTGCATGTGGGAATGTGACGTGTTCAATTAGGAATGGGAGTGTGAAACAGTGGGTTTGGGAATGCAACAGCGTTTGCGAGGGAGAGTGTGGAGGGTGAAAGGAATGGAATGGTGTTTGCGAGGGAGAGTGTGGGACGTGACAGCAGAACTGGAAGTTATTGCGCTGTTTTTTTTTTTCTGAGCTGCTTAATATATCGACATGACATATACATGCACCACCTGGATAGAAACCTGGTATTGTTTGCAGAACTCTCAAACAGTACAGTGTGGACATGTTTAATTAGGTTACACTAGATTTCCAGTTGACCTTCTAAATGATAATGTTTAACAGGTGGTCAGACATGTCCAAACAGTATAAAGAAGAATTAATCACCAGTATAAATCTTCACTATGGCAGCAAATAAAGATAGATCTGAGCTGGTGTATGAGGTAACCCCTGGCAGACAATGGCAACCCTTCTTGGTCTCAGGATAACGTGCTTATTTGTCGCTTGCACAGCAATCATTTGGCAGCTCCTTATCATCCTTTCAGTGTCACGCAGCAATGTTTGTTGTCTGTTTTGCTGGGTCAGGTTCTGTTTTGCCTGGTATTTCATCTTTAAAGCAACAATCCATGAAAACATGAAGAGTCTTTCTAGGAGATTTTAAGCTATACCTATTGCAAGTAACTTAACACTGCAGCGAAAGAACAGGTGCTTGAGCTTTTGGCAGTGTCCCTAGGCGGAGGTTTTCATTGGGCCAGGCCAGCTGTCCAACAGGCTATGATTTAACCACAACATTTCGAACATACTTCTTGTACCCTTCCAATGTATGTCACTTCAAAATCCGCTGTGGATAAAATGAAAGTCGAGAATGTGTTTGTTCACGGTGTGGTTGTGCAGTGGAATTCATACAGAATGACCTCCTTCCTGGAACACTAAAAGAGAGAGTTTAGTGACATCCACAGACCTAAAAGTCAGGTATTAATGATGACGCCCTTTCCTAGACAGTGACAGAGATTAAGTGGAGAATTTCTAGACAATAATCCAAAAATGCACTTCGACAACGCAATAGCCAGTTAAATATGCCCTGTGTCTGAGATCTCCCTGGCTCGCAGTCTTCAGATTAACCCAGCCCAGAGAACTGTAATGGTGACTCATGATAGCCACAGTGATGTCTGTTTTTTGCACATGCTGAACTGATCGAGTTGACAATATTTGATCAATTATTTGCTAAATTTGTACAAAATAACATTTGCCAGGTCTCCACTTACTGATTATTTAAATCTCCCTTTTAACCCTGCAGGACCATGGTTCTTTTGGGAATTTTGGTTCTGGGCAATAGGACTCACTCTGCTCTCAGTCTCTCAGAGCTTATCAGAGACTGAGACACTCTGACCTCATATATGAAACTGAGAAACCATTTGCAAAAAATTGTGATGCTGTTAATAAGGAAAATGCAACTTGTTATTTGCTGTTCAGAAGAGCTGTTCTAAAGAGCTGCACCAACATTAAAGTAGTCCCACACATAAGCCCATGAGCTTGTTTTGCATGTGGTAGCATTCAACCCCCACAAATAAGACCATGTCTAAATGCAGAAACACATAAGAGCATTTATCATTATTTCTGAAATTTACTTTCTCTCCCCACATCCTATTATCTGTGATTTGGCATGTGTATTTTTACTTATAGGAACAGGAGTATGTCTTGTATTATAAATTATCCTGAAAGCCTGAGAAGAGTTTTTTTTTCATAAATCAAAACCAATTGAGGCCAAAACTGACCCTGCTGTCTGAAAAATATATAAAGTATGAATAGAAGTAGGGAAAACACAATTGCACAGTCATTAAAAGCTAAAAGAAAGAAGCAATACAGGCCAAATAATTATCTTATTGCAAGGAGATATGGAATGTTTTGTGAACCTTTTGAAAGGATTCATATAGAGAGCAAACTACGTTTAGCTGAATATATTTAGTCTCTGTTTTTGCATTTTGTTGCCACAATTTTTTTTTTATCCTCTCAGCTCCGTGTTCTTACATTTGTCCAGCTGGGCCACCTGCTGCATGCTGAATGTCTCTTCTAAATGGGAAACATACGCAATGTTGACAACAGCGAAACAGAGACACTCCGCCATTTCTGGGAGCTTAAATTATATAGAATTATTGATATCTGTTATCCAGGCTGTTTAGCAGCTATTCCTACCGATCCTTGTACAGTAAGTGTTCATGCACTGAAACAGTAAAGGAACATTTTTATGTATTTTTTGCAAGTCGAGTTGTGCAACTAAATCATTAACTTGAATTTTTGCCCTCTAAGTGCATTGCCCTGTGTTAGTGTACAGAACAACAGCTATTTAAGCTGCTGCCTCCTCTGAACTCCCAAATCCCTCACCCAAGCTCTCATCATATGTCACAGTTTTCAAAGTCATTTGTGAAATCTGAAACCACACATAGACTCACATAGTAGTGTTTCATCCGATAAAAGGTTCAGAAACAAGAAGGAATGGAGAAGCCAGACATGGGCAGCTATTTCAAAATCAATAGAGTGACATGTCATTACTAAAAGCACTACTTGCCTCCCTCTGACCTCCTCCTGCTGTGCTGTATACAAAACTTTCCACTTATTCTATAAATTCATGATATTCGCCTACTGCGGCTTACGTGTTCTTTTTTTCCCTCATATAATACAATATTTTGTCCACTTTAAAGGAGATGTTGATCAATGTTTGCTTTTCATTAAAAAAGGCAAGATTAAGTACAAAACCAGAATTCTTGTAGAATTCTCACCGGAAAAGTAGTTTTCAGTGTGAAACTGAACAACAGTTTTGCTACTGTGTTTTTCAAAGTACTCACCCTGCATAGTGTCCACATTTCATTAATTTCTATGACATTTTTATTAACTTTTAATATATTATCATTATTGAGTACATCAAAAAGAGCCTCTCGTTGATATGTAATGGAGGTAGCAAAATATTTCACAGGCTGTTAATTAAAGGAGACATTTTAACATACATCAATTGACTTGTCATTACGGACACTGTAATAAAGATATACTGCTAAAATAAACACTATAAGATAATTTATCATGGCCATACCTTGTAAAATAGAAAGTTAGGTTTACTGTTGGTCTCAGAAAGAAGTAATTGAATTTAGAAATCTGGAAAGGACAAAAAGGGAAGTAGTTTATCAAATTAATGGTTTCTATATCCTTTCAAGGGTAATGATACAAAATATAGTTTGAAATAAAGCCAGAGATTCAATTACCTTGAAAAAAATACCCTTAATATGATAAGGTCAGACCTGATATAAATGATCCCAGGAAGTCACAAATGATGAGTCCAAGCTGTTGTTGATTTAGACAAGAACAGGAAATTAACAATAATTCAATCTGTTGTTTCCATATTTAAACTTATATTTTTCATTTACAAACATTTAAATAGCACTTTCACCCAAAGCAACTTATAGGTGCACCAATTTATTCTAGTGGGTATTTTACTAAAGCAATTGACGTGAAGTACTCAGGGGTACAACAGCAGCATTTAATCTGGGATTTAAACCTACAGCCTTCCAGTGGTAAATCCAGAAACCTTATCACTGCTCCAGACTACTGATCATTTGTGTTTCTGTTCAAGTCTCAGTTACGTACTGTACAGTAAGGGAGACTCTACAGTATGTCACAGATGTCGGAAGGGCAAGCCTTTTACTTCTGAGTGTGGGTGGGCATTTAAGGCAATATTGACAGACAAATGTTGGGCTACACTACACATTGTATGGGCAAGCACGATATTTGGGAACTGAGTCAGAGAGTGTTGTATCAATGTTATCCACAAAAACTAAGTGTACATAGTACATAGCCTCCTCAGCAATTGGACAATCATCATTTATTCCTCCTTTGTACAATAGATATGGAATTAAAAAATAGTCCTTCTACAGTATCTTAGTGCTGAAAATTCTCATTTTTTTTATTTTCAATGAATTGATTTATCAAACAAATTAAATAAATTATATTAAATTAATGTTAATTAAATAAAAACATGACAACTAGCACCATGTAGAATCAGCCTCATGTTACATGCATACAATATGCCATTATTGACATTTCTTTAAGATTATAGCAATATTGAACCAAGTTTATTTAAATACAAATATACAAATAAGTAGGTACTATACTGTATGTGATCTGCAACCCCACTCAAAATGACAAAGTATTGTAGTATTGCAGCATCTTCATATTACATTACGGTGCTGTTGTGTTACTTTGTCACACTAATTCAGGGCAAATACTAATGATTTGGTTCATATGCAGAACATACAACCATTCATCATGTTGCAGTGCTGTAGTGCATCTTGGTCACATTAATTCAAGACAACAATCAATGATTTATTTTATGTACAGAAAATGCACAGCAAATTGTAAACAGTTATTTTTCAGAAATAAGTATCCATTTAATACTCCTCACATTGCAATTGTAGAGCTAAAAATAGTCAAGCCAATGAAATAATGTTAGGGGTTATAGATATCATCCTAACTTCATCTACAGTATATTAGCTACACCACATGAAAATATCAACCTAATTAAGACTGTGCAAACATAACCTTTTCAATTTGCCTTAAATGTTTTGTTCATTTTAAAACTTCACCGTCTCTGAAATACATAAATCTTTATTTTCTCAAATTAATTGCCATTTCTTTTTACATTTTTGCTCTCAAGTTTTTTGTTTAGCTCTCTTTCACTCCAAATATTTTCTGTCTGCTTGTTGCAAAGGAGCATGCTGCAACTGCATTGCTTATATTATCCTGTTTGAGCTTCTGATTGCCGGGTGTCAAGAAAAGGATCCCTTAGTAGAGAAGGGCTTTATGCACCTTGACTTGTATTGCTTTTCATGATTTGTAGTACAGGGTGGTGCAGTTGTAAGCATTGCTGCTTCACAGCCCGGGGGCCCTGAGTTCATTTCCTGGGGTGCTATGGGTGTGGAGTTTGTATGTTCTTTGTTTGGGATTCCTTCAGGTTCTCCAGTTTCCTCCAAAAGTCCAAAATTTACTGGTAGGTTAATTAGCTACTGGAAAAAAAATGTCTCTGGTGTGTGCAAGTGTGGTGTCTACAGGTATGTGTGTCCTGCAATTGACTGGTGTCCTGTCCAGGGTGTATCCTGCCTTGTGCCCGTTGCTTGCTGGGATAGGCTCTAGCTTCTTCCCAATCCTCTATTGGATGAAGTGATTATAGTGTATATTGGATGGATTGATTTACACTGTGTCAAACCTCAGAAAACAAATTTAGTAGATGAGCATCCTAATCTAGATGCATGGCATCTTCTACCCTCAAACCAAGATATTTTAAGCCATGCATTCAATAATTTTCATGCTGACAAAACTGCACTTCCCTTTTCTATACAGTATAAGGTTTCTGTGCCAAATTGAAAGTGGATTGTGAAGCCGCAATTTAATTAATGCCATGATCAAGACTTTAGAGTATCTGGGAGTCATTGCAGTTACTGGAGTTAATGACCGAAGACATGGAATGATAGTGAACATTACAAAATGATTTGTGTAAAACAAAGACAACTATCTTGGTGAGAGACATGCAACAGGAGGGATCTCTTGACCCTCACTTTTAATTAACTGCTGTATATCTGTCAATCCCACACAGAATTACTCACTCAGACAAAGTTCTAGGTTTTACATTAGCCGTCACTGTGGCTCATTCGAACAGCATTAAAGCTGAGCCCAGGGAGTGTCCTTTAAACAGTCCATGTCCAACCCTCTTCTTTCCCTGCAGGAGTGGATGGCATGGAGTGCTCCCTCCCGGTGGATGGGCGCAGAGTGGCACTGAGCCAGCTCTCGGTGGACAGTTTCCGCGAATGCCAGCTGACCCTGACCCTCACCGACTATCTCATCATCATCTTCTCGGGCATCTCTGTCTCGGTGGCTGCCATCCTCGCCAGCTTCTTCCTGGCCTCCACTGTGCACTGCTTCCAGCGCTGGAGCAAAGCGAACAAGAGCGATGAAGAGGACAGCGATGACTGAAAGAGGCAGAGGGACTGTGGGCGAAGCTCCCTTTGACAGCCTTGTTCTTCACAAAATAGGGATGAGAAGTGAGCTCCAAGGCTCCAGGTGATATCCGCCATGTCGGATCTGGTTGGTCTGAGCAATGAGAAGGGTAGTGCTGTAATTAATGAGGTAGTTTGAGCTATTAGTGCATTTGCTATTATACAACATTGACCAGGATCACACTAGAAGCAATTGGTGGGTAACATCAGATAGAATTAAAGATAGAATTATCTTTTTTATTCAGCATAATAGCTGGTGTTCCATAGCATCATTCCACCTGTGCAAAATGGTGTTTGTACTTTGACGTATGCTTCCGATCTTGTGCAAAAATGCTGGTGTTTGTTTTCACTAGAGGCAAACTGGATGCATGCTGGATAATAGAAGAATTGGTTGGTGGTTCACAGTTTGTCCACAGGGAACAAATCAGGCCCACATGTACTAGCCGTTAAATCATAATTAACAATGATACTTTTCTACACTTTTCGACAAAGACTCATTAACAACATAAAAACAACAACAGATGGAACAAACTAAATTTAGTTTGCTGAAAACAATGAAAATAAGGAACCCTGTACATTAATATACATTTTTTCAATCTGAGGCATGCATGCTCATTAGCAAGAATATACTGTACATTCGTTATCACTTATTCTTAAACAGCTAAACAGGAAAAGTATTTTATGCTGAGTGTATGTCTATGTTAAGCAGCAGTAATGTCATGAGTATTGTTCAGAAGAGGCACAGTTTCAAGGGAAAGTGCAATATCATGACTTAGGCTACCAGAAAATACCCGTGGGAAGTGTAATTACATGAGGTATGGCTCTGTGAAACACAGACAACAGCTAAAACTGCCCCTTACTGGTTCCTTTTATTTTCTGTATAAAATAAAATTAACGTGAAAAACGCGAAAAAGGGGTAATTAAAATAAATTAACCTGCCATTATTTGATCAGATTTCATATCAAAGGGATATAATCTGTTTATCATATTTTTATGTTGAAAAATGGACGTGGAAATTATTACTCGTTACTGGAGAAAACAACTTTAGTTCAGTCTAGAGCTCAAATAGATTAAAATGTTTTAAATTACAATCAAGCTTCAGCCACTTGCTGTGACATCTCATGAATTGCACTTTATAGGTGAAAATGGTAGCATTTTATACCGGTTCATGTTCCGGTTCAAAGAAATGAGATTGTCAGAGACTGCCAAAGATTAATTCAAAGTTTCAGGATAAAGTGAAAGTTTAGTGAGTCCTGCTGTACATTAAAATGTTATTAATCCCAGTGAAGTTACATATTACCTACATAGGATTTCTAAGTGAACTGCTTCTGAATTCATTTGAACTAATCAAAGCTGTGGAGTTAATACTAACTCTTAATAAAGTGTTAATGATCTGCGTAAGTGTGTAACATGCTGGGGTTTTAATCAAATTGGAGTTTGTAATGCTTAATTAGTAGGAGGTGCTATTGAATAAGTGACCTATTTTAAAGTGCTGATAAAGCATAGATATGGACTCATTTCTTTCATTGCTGCAAAGGATAATAACGGACCAAAAAGCATAGTCATGTATTTGTGTGTTGGCTTTTTCATCGCTGTGGCCAAAAGAGGTTTTAATCCTCTTTTGTAAGTAATTTCAGTGTGTTGTTTTTCTCACTCTTTTACTATTTGAAAGATTTAACACAGCAAACATATTATTCGATATATCCCATTGACTTGTATTGTAGCTGAAGATACTACTTGTTCTGAAAAAAAAAACAAGCTTTGAATTCATGCTCTCCACTTTCCAGGATGTGTTATTGTAATGGAGTCATTCTGATTTCCAAGAAATACATCAGTCTCGCTTTAGTCAAGGGGTTGCTAAGCTGAATTATTTCTTATCTGTGTTCATTTTGTGATCTTCTCCCTGAGGTTGAATTATTGTGATGTTGGGCTCGAGGCCTTTTTGAGCAATTGTGTAACCACATCTATGCTCTCCACCTGACTGAAAATACTGAATTGCTGGTATTTTACAAGAGCTGATGTTAAATTGCCTTGTTCAATATAGGAACAACCTAAGTTGCTAGAAAAACAGGATAACAAAGGGCAGGTCAAAAGGATTACAATACAAATTAGTCAAAATCGGCGAAAAATTCTATGAAAAAATAATGCATGGCATCCTTTCAAAATTTTCAAGTTTGGAAACTAAATGTTAAGCCTTCCTCTTTGAGTGCCAGATACAAGGGTTTAAGATACACACAATGATATTCGGTCCATAGAGAATACATGATAAATGTAATTGATGGGTACATGATAATGTCTGAAGGGTACAAAGTGGAAAAAGATAGTGGAATACATTTGATGGAATACATTTTCACTCTGCACATTATCAAGGGAAATAATACCATCTATGTTTCATTCAAAGTTACTTTTCCACATTGAAATAATAAGTTTAGGAATTCATGGAATATATATTAATTCCTACCAAACCCCCACTGTCCCTATTAGTGATCTTATTGGCAGAAATACGTGAAAACATTTGCTGCAATTGTTCTGACAAATTTAATATCATTGTACAATTACAGTAGGTCATCAGTCGTTTAAATCGAAAGGGGTCAAACATTTTTGTGGTGGTCTTATTTTAATCACTTTATCTTCTACTAATTAATGTGCTTAACAGAGTACAGTACATTAAAAAATATGGTAACATTGTAAACCTGTGCTTGATAGTTGATCAATTAGGCAGATGGTGGGAAATGTAATTCTAAATGTTAGTCAGTATTACAGTGTACTGTGCCCAAATTTGAGCTGCTTTGTTTTTCGATAATCCAGAAACAAGTTCTCTACTTTCCTTTGTAAACAAACCATTACAATGAGATTGCAATAATGACTAAGGGATAGGATTCACTGCATGACCTGAGCATATTCATACATATGTCTGCATAGTCCTCACATATTCTTCTATTTAAGATAGAGCAATTGTTTGCAACCCCTAAATTGTGAATGAATCATCCATACGATCTGTACATGCTGGATAAATTTGTAACCTGTAACAAATCCTTCGTCTTGTCCAAACCTTTCCCTTAATTTCAGATTTTAAGCAGAACTATGGGACACATTCAAAATTCAGGTACAACTCAGTGCTGTAACTTACAAGGTAGTCGCTGTTGTTATCTACAAATTGCTCCTGTGTGTTCGTATCTTGTACCCCCTTGTACAAAACATACCTAACTCAGATTACTGTGATTATCTGGATTTGTTAGTTTTCATTTAAAATATTCAGTATTAGCTTGAAATGTCAAAGGACACTGTTTGGCAAAAACCTGTCCTCAAGAGGTATGAATTTTAAAAGCAGAGTAAGTGGGTTTTAGGCAATTACAGCGATTGGAGTGCAGTCTGTTTTGTTAAACGTAGACAGTTTTGTTCAGAGAGCTGCAACACGTGCTTATATTGTTTGGAATTGGAACCCGCCAGTCTGACACTTGGTTAATTAAGGAAGGAAAACACTTAATCTTACTGAAAAACAGTGCATACCTACACATCTAGAATGCCTGTCTTTTGTATCATAGAATTAGGCTTTCAATCTATGTAGCCAATGTTTAACTACTGTGTAGTTACCATGGTCTTAATGTACCTGTATTTTGAGTGTATTATGGTATGTTTTTTTATTGCTCTTTGAATTTCCTATAAATTCCTTTTCGTTCTATTAATTTCTAAGTGTTGCATGCCACCGCCACTCCCCTGCCCCCATGAATTTATTTTATTTTTATTTATGAGAATTTATAGCAATGAATATATAAATGCTAAAACAAATGAACTTTTTGACATGTAATTTCATTATTTTTGATTCTACTTTCAGATTCATATGTATATTTTTTTATAGAGACAGTACGGAGTGAGTCCTCCACAATGTTACTTTAAGAAAACCTTGTAAGACTCCCAGAAATGGGGACTTGTGTCAACTTCATTTTCTTGCCCAATCTCCTTACTTGGTTCCTATCCTATGGTGTGATCATTCTCTAGTATTGTTATTCTTATTTATGCCCACAAGGCTCAAGAATAGGAGAAACAACAGGGAATGGCCATTCCTTTTGGTACATACATCAACACATACTGTAATACTAAGCTGTTTCAGAAAGCAAAATTGCTTCTCTATTAAACTTCCTGGCAATCAACTTTGGACAACCTTTTCAGATTTTTCCTTCCTGGATGTTTATTTAACTTGGCCAATGGCAATCTTAATAGAACCTACAACAGAGATTGTACTGTACATTGTAGGATATGGAACCAGTGAGAAATGAAACAACAGGAATGGGCAGATGTGGAAATTAGTCCTCAGAGATGGTACAGTATACTTAGTGTGAGGCCCTTTTCATAAAGCATTGGCATGTGCAGAAATTTAGTGCATCCCAACTCTTTATGAAGATCTGCCCAATATGATACTACCAAGTACACTAATTGAAATTCCAACAGAGAAGAGATTAGGCAAACCTTATTAGCTAAGATTTCTACATTTGTGAGTGCATCTCTAGGTACCATCTCACCTTTGTTATGACTATTAATATTATATTGTTCTTAGCATTTTATACTGTTCCTATTTATACCAAAATGAACTCTTTTTGCTTAAGTAATATAAATCCCAATAGCCATGCTGTAAAAATATTGAAACACTGTAAGATCAAGGTATATATGTGTATATGTTTAGTAAAAAAAAAAAACAAAACCAAAAAATACATTTTTTAAAGACTCGCTTGTTGAGCTTGATTATTTTCTTCATTGCAGATCATCGTAGGGGTCCATTGAAAGCCATAACAGCTTTCTGACAATCCAGTTTTACTGATATGTACAATCAGAACATTAGAAAGACCACAGATAAGAAGGGACCTTTCAGCCCTTTATGCTCAATTATTTCTCTTTCTTTACCACCACCACCACCTCCGAAACAGGAGAATTTAGAGCAGTCAGTCAAACCTAAACTTGTATATCTTTGGAAGGTGGGAGGAAGCCAAGCATCTGATGGAAACCCACGCAAACCTCTCTTCTTCTAGTTTAATTTGTACAATGAAAAAATGTTGAGGTGAGCATTTTAAAACAAGCTCACACTGGGTAGCTCGCTTGAGGTGGCAGTGAAGGAGCTGGACTTTAACTGAACCTCTGATGCCACAGCTTTTTTTTACTTCTGTAGCGCACAGGTGATTTATTTCCACTTCTGAACTGTCAACGTGCTGTAACATCTCCCTCTGCTCATTGGAGCAGCTACATCAGGGAACTGAGATTGCAGAGTGTTGCCTCCCTAACCCTCCCCTCAGGTATAACAACATATTTCACGCCTTGGAGCCATGAAAGGACTCATTACTCACCAGAAATAACCTCTTTTGTGCAGCCTGTGGAATTTTACAGACAAAATGTGAAACTAAGAAAATTGCAGTTCATGTGGGATATTCAATGCCAATTAATCACAAATAATGATAAAAATAGCAACCTGCAGACAGAGAAAGCACTTGCCAAGAATGTGTTTAAATGTTTTGAGAGTGTTTCAAAGTTATCGTGAAAAACCAACCCTTGTACAACAAATTTTAACGGGGAACTTCAGACATATATTGATAGATGCACCAGCACATACAGTAGATAGATGAACAAATACATTAGCAGATATTCTTAGATAGGTAGCCATCCATTCATTTTGTAACCACTTTGTCCAATTCTGGTCCAGGGCAAAGACAGGGCCTATCTAGCCAAGCAACGGCCATGGGATGGGGTATGGGGTACATCCCTGGATGGGATACTGTTACCATGGCAGGGCGCAGACACAAACACAGACACACTCACTCCAGGTCCAATCAATCTACTGTACCAGTATGGCTTTGATCTGTGGGAGCAAACCAGGGCTCCAGGACAAAACCCATGCGAACATAAGGAAAACATACAAACTCCATGCCGATAGCACCCCAGGTCTGGAATTGAACCCTCGGCCCCTGTGCTGGGAGAGATCAATGCTAACCACTGCATCACTGTGCTGCCAATAGATTAATACACCCTACTTAAATACACTTGACAAATGCTTAAGGGATTTAACATTCCATAGGGGTCACCATCTGTCATTGAGACAGAAACTCTTTAATGAAGTAACCTCTTTCAAGATTAGCAGATTGTGAATCTGTGCTGATAATCAATCAGCGATGTGCAATGCTTATAAGGTATCAAAAGGCAACTATAAATACCTCCCTTAGAGCTGCATCTAGGAGTTGCCTATCAGCCAGTTGAATTCATACACTTTCCCTTAACCTCAGTCTAACCCAAAGAACCCAAAAATAACACTTTTGATATTATGCCAGTCACAAACAACAACAACAACAACAACATAAAACAGCCAAAATGTGGTTTTCTTCCCACTTTGCGACTTCTCAGGGTGAAATTAACCTTTACATTGTAGCTCGTGCAAGCTAACTTGAACCTCATGAGAAAGAATAATTAATTAAAATCACTGGTGGAATATTATATATCTCACTGTCTTAATAAGATCAAATTGCTCTAAAAACTCCCAGAGTCTCATTTGATTTTTTCTTATTAAAGGGAATGATGAGAGGAGAGTAAAATCCCAAATGGCAAACAATCATGTCTGGGATATTGAGACACCATCTTGCTTGATTTGGCAGTGTCTATGAAGAAGGATTCCCCTTCCAGCTTCCCTTAAGCATATCCAATGCCATTTACAAGCAAAATGCACACAGCCCTACAACATCTGCAAACAGTATTTTTTTTTTTCATTTCCCTTCTGTGCCTTTGAGCCTAATTTGTTTTACAGGGACTGAAAATCAACAGTCAGCTGTGGAGCCTGCTGAGAGGCTCTCTCAAATTCACTTGGAGAGCTCTTCCATTTATAACGAACAATGCTAATAGCTCCTAGATTTCATGCATCACAGTTGAAGAGTTGTCGTAGTACTACCCATTGAGATATGTCACCTAACATTAAGGTCAAGCAGGGGAGACCATGACCTAGAAGGTGTCTGAAATATATTTCTTCCATGTTTGACATTCAGATTTCCCTGCTTCAGGCACGTCTTAGTAGTCATTGGCAACCCAAGCCAGTCTCTTTGTGGAAAGCACTGGTTAAATATGCTTTTTGTTCCTTGTTGTTTAAAAGAAAAAAAGCAACGTTCAAGTTGCAAGAAAAGCCACTCAACATGAATGGTGGTGCTTTGAGTTATAAGATTGAGCAGGAGACGTGAGGGCTCTGCCCACCTACAGTACAGTAGGTGCCTGTGGCACGAGATTATCTGGCAGGAGTGTTTCTAGGTCACATGTCCTTTGCATGCAAGGTACGTTACTTTACGATATCTGAGTCCTCGATGGGATTGCTTTGTGATGCCTAAAGTATCTAAAATTAATGTCTTGATTTTACTTTTAAACGCTGGATGCAAATTATGTTTAAGCAACTTTTAGTAATTATTGCCTGAAATCTTTTACAAGAACAAGGACAGTACAATTTGTTTTGCACCCCTCCCCATACACACATACTGTAGGACACAGGCACCACACTTACTTTTACTTTCTCTCCAGCTATATTCCCTTTTAGGGTTCAGTGTAAGGGGCAAAAAGGTAAGTACAGTATATGTCAATGTCTATCTTTAGGTCTTTTTCAGTTTTCAATCTTTCAGAGAAAAAAAATAATTGTAAAATCAAGAACACTTCATTTCTGTTCTTTACATTTAAAAAAATGCTTTGGTAATCACTGAGATGGTAATAAATGCTGAACATAACTAACAATATGGCTAGGTGCTTTGAACAGAGATAATGTCCACAGAAAAAAAAAATTAAATACTGTTTTATATGTCAATACATTATACCCCCATATCCTACTGTATGAACCATATGCTGCATATGTTGATATATGAATCGATACTATTGTACAATTGTGTTGTGTTATATGAAACAGAAGGAGAAATACCCACCCCCAGACCCCACACAAATATATTAAGATTCAGTACATTTATCTAGAAATAAAAAAATGGAGCATGTAAAAAAGGAAGGGTCAACGGATTTAAGCATTTTAAAACAAGAATGTAGTGTATATGACAAGACTGCAAAGCTTGTAAAAATTTGTGTAAAGCATGCACAGTATCTCTGAATTGAAGGAGCAATATACATCATTTATATTTGTGTCCTAATTACTGAAATTAAAATGTAAATCCTAACCTTTAAAGCAGGCACAGTGGCAGAAAGGTACACAGATTTCACACCACAGTATACACACTACTGTTAAATCCTTACATTGTCACTTCATTTCAATGTCTCCCCTTCTCTACAAAGAAGGCAAAGCAGAAGAGAAATCGGTACATAATTAGAATTTATTCTCTGTGAAGACTTGTTAACTGCCAATGTAGTTTTTAACATACAAGTGAATTGTAAAGCAGACAGGCAATCCTTAGTAGGCTCTCATGTCTTAAAAGAAGCATGAAATACTCAAAGGCCCACAAGGCAAAAATATATAAAACCATTGTATTGCAAAGGCCTGCTGCAGATGACCCTTGAGAAGGAAAAAGGGAAACCATAAGAAACAATTTTCTACATATTGCCTTGTCATACTATTGTAAAGGCAGACAGACAGGATAGAAACAACAATAAAAAACAGAGAGCAAGGATTCTCCTTCCATCCATTTACCTCGTGCTGTCACCATGGTTACGCTGCCAGAGGCTTGGTGCTCTGTCAGGCCAAAATGGCACTGCAGTAGGGAGAGCACAGTGAGCTCACAACACAAATGTGTTGTTGTGCTCTCCCGGCATTGTCAAGACATGGCATTTTCTGACTGCGTGGCCCAGCATGTCTAGTCTGCCAGCATTCAAAAAGCCTTCTCAAATGTGTGAAAATAATTATGCTGCATTCGGTAATGCAGGGTAGGACTCTAATTGGAGTGTGATGCTGCTGTACATCTCGATTTTTGTTTCTCTGTACATCAGCTGTGACCTGCAATTAGAACACAGTATTCTAACACACTATCATCAGCTGTGTTGTCCGTCCCTTAGTATAGTTTTTGCCAGTGTTGCTGACCTTTGATCTCTTACTCTCTGTCTTTCCCACTCTCTCAGTACAATAAGGCAGAATGAGCATTTTCCCCATTTAGATTAAAGGCTCACTGTGCTAAACTCTTGTACAGTGATTACCTATTTGTGTGGATTAAAACTAAACCCTAATACTGCCAAAATTATATGCATTGACTTTCTATGCACACTAATCGCACATATCTTGTTTGAAATACCATAACGATACAACTCATTCTTAGTCTTCAGTATACGATTGTGCACAGGACCTTTAGTGTGTTAGTATTGTGTAGATGAAAAGACTTTGCATATACCTTTTTTTTGCACGAAGGTACAAAAGAAAAACAATTCATCATGATTACTGATTCCAATAATCTTACAAAATACTTTTAGTCTCAGTTACTGTCATTAGAGCTTGATGAATAAAAGTTTAAGCAGTTTAGAGCACTGTAAATAGCACATTAGTGGGAAAGTGGTATGGCTGTTAGGACTGCTGCCACATGGCTCTTGGGTCCTGGGCTCCATTCCAGCCTGGGTCTTCTTCTGTGAGGAGTGTGCATGTTCTCCCTATAGCTCTTCCGAATTGTCCGTGGCCCTGTGTTGGGCTGGTATCTTGTTCAGGTTGATAGCATTCTTGTACTCTCAGTCCAGCCTTGTACCCTTTAATTCCATTATAGGCTCCAGGTTGCTGCATTCCTCAATGCCACGAGACGCTTTCTGATTGGAAGTTGTTGGGAGCACGTTAATAAACATGCCCCCTCACACCTTATCAGGAAAATAAAGGTTTCAATAATAGTAAGAACTTGTTAAGGTAATTATGTTCCTTCACCTTGTGACTCCTCTTTGCTAAAATGTCCAGAGTTAAAAGTTGTAGCTGTTGCTGGTGCTGAGTTCCTCACCAGAATGGAAGAATACTTTCTGTTAATATCAAAAGTCAAATTAATTCCAGATACTGGGGTGTGTTGGTCGCTTTTTTTTTTTGTGGGCCAAATTATTAATGTACAAGTTTATGAAACAGGCAGCTCTGTTAGGTGCACTGTTTGGCAGTAGCCATTTGGCAGCACACTGTTTCAGCTCAAACATAATTTGTTTGTGATTGATAAATCATTAGATGACCAATCAACTGAATTGTAATTAACAAACAGTCAGGTAAGGTGATTAATGAGAACCAGAAAAAACAATAGTTATCTAGCATTGTGTATGCACAATCCTATGGTAATCTCCCATGTTTTTACAAAGTAAAAGTGCACCCCTGCTTTAACAATAATGATCAAAATTAGTGGGGGTGCTTGAGCACTTACAGGTACAGCACACACAGAGCTGGTGCATATGATTCGAGGTATGAGCGTGTGTTCAGCAGAGCAAGTCATTGTAAAAAGCAAAGCAAGTGAACTGAACACCATAGAAATGCAATCACAGGTTATTGTACACACTTCTAAATTAGAATAAATTAGGGTATCTACTACAACAGACGTTCTTTTCTTTTCATACATCTGGAGTTATTGAAGACCTTCATGGCCTCAGAGTTGGTCACGTAATGTATGAACTCACTAAAGAAGGCCTTACAAGTGGGACAGGAAGTAATGCTACACCTTAATAGATGAGTATGAATAATTGCACAGAGGCTCAAGGAAAGAGTTGGGGTGAAAGGGTTAGATTTCAGTGTAACACGAGCAGCATTGGGCTGGGTGCTAGCTTCCATTCAGGCCAGTTGGAAAGCAATCAACTTGACATTCAATTCAGTAACAAAGTAACTGATCTAAAATTGGGCCAGGTTCAGGAGGGAGAAATGTTATTGCACAAGACCACAACCCTGGAAACTGGGGGCTCAAACCCAGGCTAATGCAGTTTATAGGATACATTTTACAGCCCTTGGGGATGTTTAACAAAGATTTCTTTTAGAAAATAAATGTGTTTCTACACATCTCCTCTTTCCATAATAGGTACTCCGTCAAACATTTCCTCTTACACCTTTGTTTTGAGGGTTTAGCAAATGATGTTAAGCTAGGTAATGCAATTTTAGCATAGCAGAGAAAGAAAATATACAATTCCCTGGCAGAATAAAATTAGTATTTTACAAAAGGCTCGGATTTGTGCTATTAGTGTATGAATTGCTTATTAAGTATTTTGCATGAATCTGAAAGTGGAAATGATTGTATTTGAAAATATATTTAGCCAGATTTGAAATATATTTAGCAAGCAAGCACTATCAGGCTAGTGAATGTTGTGAATTGTTAGAAGAGGGATAAAGTCTGGGTTGGCATCACATTTTAAATACTTAATTTATCCACCTACCTCTGCTTTCTCACTAAATATCTGGGTTTAGTATGAAACACAAGTGCCTCCTCTTTCTCATGAGCAAGTCCTACCACATTCACCTTAACAGTATAAATAAGTTAGCTGTGTTATATGTATAATTATATATCATGAGTGCTCAATTTATTCTACAGTTCTAGTGCACCACTGTAGTTAAAAATAACAATTAAAAATGGCTAAAATAAGTTTTAGGTTCAGTATGGTGAATTTTGTTTTTCAACATTTAATAACATTTCCTCGGTGCGGAACTAAAGTATTTTTGCAGCTGCTTGCACTGAAAGCTTCTGCAGGCCGGTAGACACATTAGAACTTGTAGCTGATGTTAATGATAACAATTTTCATTTAAAGCCAAGCACAGGGAACTTGGGACCTGTTTTATCAGCCATGCACGACCATGTAATAGACAATTATCATAATTTTCCTGTTTTCCACTTGATCTTTTTTTCTCTTCGCTTACACTGCCAGTATAATAATTTCTCCCCAGGCCCCCTGTTGATAACTGTATTTCTAGGACATACTGTATGCAGTGTCCTCTGAATTTATTCATATCCTAGATGAAATAGGAACAACAAACATCAAATAGCAGAAGGATTTAAAGATTGGATAATAAGTTTTCTTTAAAAAATCAAAAAATGTTCTACGGTAACTTTAACAGAATTACAGAGAACTTATCAGTATTACTAAAAGTCATATTTGGCATAAAGTCCAGAAACACAAAGCTCATCTGACCTCAAGACATTGTTCCAGTTGTCATTTAAATGATGTTTATTGAGTCTCAATCCCTTCTTTTTGATGTTCGACCCCGAAGAGGTCTTTTCCCTGCAACCTACAGTAGATAAGAGTGTCACATTCATGTAAGTGAAATTGAATGGTATTTTTGACACTTTGTATACTGAACATGCTACTGTGTATTGGGGATTTTCATCTGTTGTCTTTGGATTTCCGATTGCCTAGTAAAACAGTTGTTTTATAACCTCTATTGGCAAGATACTGTACACTTGCGTCCTCTTTCTGGCAGGGAGACCACTATATCAGTAGCTTAAAATGTCTTAATAATGGCAATAGAAATAGCCATTCTCCAGCATGTGGACTGTCATTTGTCTGCTGTCTCACTGGCCTTATGATGCATGCTACTAGTGAGTGTGTTACCTCCTTTTTTTAACCCAGGGAAACAGGAAGCCTTTTGCATTCCAAATGCTTCCATTCTATTTCCGCAGAACAGGTTGTTACTATGGATTTGTTTTTCTTTATTTTTATTTCAAAGAATCCATAGATGATTTTCATGATCTATATTACTTTGCTTTGTACAGTGTTAGCATGATTACAATTTAAAGACACATTAACCATTCATTAACTATTTCTGCTATTTTACATCATATTATTTAATCCTATTTCCCTGGTGGTATGAACAAACCTGTAGGGCACTGTAGAATGTCAGTTTTATATTTTTATTTGATAAGCAATGCGTGTGATATAAAGTGAAAGCACAGAATAGGTTTAAGGATGTTTAAGACTACAGTTGGTCTGAGTGCAGGACAAGGTGGTAATTCCACAGAAACTGCCAAGAATCTACCAAGGCAAACTTGGATGACTAATACGATGAACATTGTTGGCTAATTATTAGGTTCTACTCAATAAATTGTGAGAATGTATTAGTGAAGTGTCCTCTTTTTTTATTTCACAATTGATGATACAGCTACAATGACACTCCTAATGTTTAGGCATGGTGCCAGCATGTGTCATTCATTAGCTTATGGTGTTTTAGATCCACAAAGGCACCTCAGTGTCCTCTGGAAAAACACCTTCAATTAATTAATGGAACACTGCCAAGTGTGGTCATTTTAGTGCCTGCTCTGCATTGTTCATTAGTTTCCAGAAAAGCTGAACTGAAATGCAAAAAAAGGTACAAAAATAAACACACTCTGCAGTAACAAACAAAAGCAACTTAGATTGAGGCAGAAACTGGAACAATTTCTGAGTTTTTCTTTGTAGTTTAACCCCTCTAGTTTAAGTATTCACAATCTGATTAGTTATCCACAGCCAAGGCATTTTTAACATTTTTCTGACTGTATTTTTGTGGTATTTGATTAAGTGATATGCTAGTTTCTTGCTGCTGGACAACAGCATGAAAGAATTTAACACATGTACTGTACATTAAGTCCCAACAACATTACAAATCACACAAGAATAGCATGCATTCGGTATGCATTCCATATTTAAAATTTTTCAGCTAATCCCGTCCCATCCTTCTAGTAAGACTGCCATCAATCGAGGCTGTGATGACAGTAAAGTATTCTGGGGTTGAATATGCAGTTCTGTTTGATTATTCTGGATGGGGAAGGTAATGGAAGTCAGACAGCCAGATGTTGCTACTGAGAGTCTATTCAATTAGCAGTGGGTTCCTAAAATACTGTCCAATGTCCATTGATTTTGTGTATCTACAAAATGTCCATAGGACAATTAAAACATTTTTACATTTTTTAATAAAATATTTGGTCATATTCTTATGTACATGTGTTTTATCAAAATGTACTTTAGTAAAAGGTAAAAAGTATAGTTTCAGCATCATTTATTGTCATTGATCCTATAGAATTTAAATGTTTGACAAATTCTCTCTAAATACTTTTATGGTGATAGAGTTACCAGGTTCCGTGACCACAAAATGGATAACTGCCTCTTAGATGTGGGCTGCCATGTCATAACGTGTCAGACGTATAGACACAGACAAGCACACATTCACATCTAGGGAAACTTTCCCAGGAGCCAATTAACTTACTAATTTGTTTTATGACTGTGGAGGGAAACCAGAACAGCCTGAGGAAATCCACATGAACATGGGAGAACTCCACTCCAGGATTTCAGGTCTAGAATCGAACACTGGGCCCCAGCACCACAACACTGCAACACAGGGCTGCCTATATGATAATGATGATTAACACTATAAGGGAGGCTTCTAGATATGCAAAGGTAGTGAATGAATTCATGGTGTCACCAAAAATCATCTTTAAAACTCACAAGAGAGTAACATTTATGTTCTAATCACTAAACTGACATTATACATGGAAATATTAATAATTTTCTAATTAGACAGCTACAATGCTTTATATTTTCTTTTTATTTTATAAAAGGAGGTAAGTACGACAAAGTGAGTTTCATATTTCTGTACATTTTAGTCTAATTACAGCTGAGACTGGACGTACCATGTGATTGGATGAACCACACAAGTTCTCCTTTTATTGCTGCTACAAATTGTTAATTCCTGAAGTTGATTGAATTCCTTAATGAATATCGGATCTTCTGTGATTCATGCTTGTTCTAATATGATACAGCTGCAATGCAGTGACCTTAAAATCACAACAGTAATTATGACTGATAATTATTATAATCTGGTTTGGAAGATTAAATAATATAGTATCAAAGGATAAGAAGGAAGTCTAAATACATTACTGGGAGTCCATAAAGAAATTAGAGTCCACAATCATGAGAAATGGTGGGTGCAAATTATTCATTATGATGCCCGGTAATGATCACTTTATATTATAATGCATCATCATTGCTGCAGCAGAGTGTAGACAGCCCATACATGGCCAGCTGAAGTCATATGGTCAGATTCATTGTAAGAGTTCAGTTTATCAGAGTTCCATTTATTTGTCATATGCACAAGTACAATGTAATGCTTACTTGCACATATGCTCATAGGCATTCCTTTATTGCTATAATGCTTTGATGCACATAAGACAAAACAACAAAAAGTGCAACCGATTTTTTATTTTAACACACATATGTCATGCTTGCTTTGCAGAAAATCGACCTGTTTCGTGGATTTTGGATGAAAACAGATTAGAGACATAGACAGTGTAATGCTTTAAATCTGGAGTGCAAGTACATTGCTGCACTTATACCACATCTCTCTTTGTGAAGGCTAACAAGGCAAAATGTAATAACATATCTTATTAAATAAAAGCAGAAATAAGAGAATATAACATTCAATCTCTGCATTTGGGCCCCCCATCACTGACTGATCTCTGAGGTCTTAATCTGCATAGTCCAGCCTTTTAATGTGGGGAGTAACTGTAAAAGTATGAGCCCCCTCTTAGCTCTGCACCAAACAGAGATTGGTCTTTTACTTCCAAGTCACGACATTACTGAGACATATGCTATTGTACTACAGATTCAGGCTGCCTTTGCTGGCTCAACTCAGATAATGAGGTCCTTAGCAAGGGAGATCTTAATATCCTATACTTAGAGTAGTAATAACATAACAGTTGCCATAACAAACTAATTCTACCTTATGGAACCCATTTCACTTGTAATGGCTTATAATATATATTATTTTAAGACCTTAAGTTAAGAAATTTAAGGCCTTGTTGATATTGCAATTATTGTTATTTCTTGTTTGTGATTAAACACACAAAATAACCTAGACCTCTCAGGAACATGGAATCTCTCTCTGAAGGGGAGCTGTAAAGGATTTGGGTTGAAGAGAATCCGTCAGAACAAAGTGGTCTGCTTGTCTCCTCATACTAGCGTGCAGGAGCCCTAACCAGGATGGCTGGATTCGTAGTGACGGATTTCTCAGTCCTGAACCAGGGAGAGAATGCATGTATTGTGCTCTGGGGTAAAGTCTGTCTTTTCTCTTCTGCCTCTCCAATTCAGTTTGGGTCTACAGTTCGTCTGTGTAGAGCACCCCAGGGCAGTTAGCCTACCCTCTCACTCCTGCTAATAAAGAACCGGTTGGATCATTAATCCTATCATGCACAATACTACCAGACAGCAACTTCACCATTAACAGAATGTGAGTGTGGCCTCTTATTATCCTGTCCTTAAAAGGATCCCTCTATTTAATGATAATAATTGCTTCCACTTATATAACGCTTTTCTGGACACTCCACTCAAAGCGCTTTATAGGTAATGGGGACTCCCCTCCACCACCACCAATGTGCAGCCCCCACCCTGATAATGCGACGGCAGCCAAAGTGCGCCAGAACACTCACCACACATCAGCTATCAGTGGGGAGGAGAGCAGAGTAATGAAGACTATTTATAGATGGGGATTATTTGGAGGCCATGATTGGTAAGGGCCAATGGGAAATTTGGCCAGGACGCCGGGGTTTCACCCCTACTCTTTTTGAGGAGCACCCTGGGATTTTTAATGACCACAGAGAGTCAGGACCTCGGTTTTACATCTCATCCGAAGGACGGCGCCTGTTTACAGTATGGTGTCCCCGTCACTATACTGGGGCATTAGGACCCACACAGACTGCAGACCGCAGGGTGAGCGCCTCCTGCTGGCCCCACTAACACCTCTTCTAGCAGCAACCTTAGTTTTTTCCCAGGTCCCCCATCCAGGTACTGACCAGACTCACACCTGCTTAGCTTCAGTGGGTTGCCAGTTGTGTTTGTCCTCCTTAAAATGCAGACGGTAAAAGTTTTCTTATGTCCACCATCATAATATCATTAAGCTAAAGCCAATCCTTTCTTTAGTTCTATATACAGAACATATCTTTTCAGTTTTGGAGTGGCCATACTACAGGGAGTGTGAGTGTTAAAGGAGGGCATTCTGACATCATACACTTCTTTTGCCAAAGTCTGTATGATTGCTTATTGAATCATTTTACCTTTTTAAAAACGTGCAAATTAATTAAGGAATTTGGAATCCTCTACAAATGTTACCAGTTGCAGCTAACTTTTTAATGTTCAATTTATGGTGCTTTGATCAAGTATTGGAAGGAAGAAAATACTTAAAGATTTTATTTCTGCAAGTCAGTTAAGCTTGGCATGTCCTCTGTTTTATATAAAATAATGAAATGTTAATCAAGCCCAGACATCCAGGTCTTTTTGTCTCTTCTGGCAGTAATAACGTCAATGGGTTGTTGGAGACTGGACTTTCCAGACTATGTTGACATGCCTAGTGATAGAGTTCTCTGGACTGAAGCAAAAGCAATGGAACTTTATCCTAATGGAAGAGTCTGTTCTGCAGCAGTGTTGACAGACAAGTGCATTCACCCAAAGTTCAGCAAACATCGAAATCTGGATTGATGAGAGATGGACATTCAAAGGGCTTCTCACAGTAATGTTCTCCATGGCAGCTGCCCCCTTTCCATTCAGTGGGAAAGCATGACAGTGCTAGCCTGTTAAAGGTCATCTCTGTTTGCTGCTCTTTGTTGTCATCAGTGCCGTGGATTAATGCTTTATTGATTGTTTGATTTAAAAAACGTGTGACCCAGGGGTTGTGGACGTAAATTGAAGAACAGGACACAAAGTCATTCAAACTTTTGAGTGAATACAACTACCATCTGTGGGGATCATTTCTGAAATGCACCTTGCAAGTGCTTTTAAAATTGATCACAGCAGGAGCATTTTTCACATGTGGTGTTCTAGAAGCCTAGAGTAAATGCCAAGGTATGTGCTCAGCTGGAACTAGCTTGGTTAGGTCAATCTTCAGCTGTAGCATTTTTAATAGTTGCTAATTGGGCTCAATTAAACAAATACCATTGTTGTCATATCTCAGCCTTTATGCAGAAATAAAGACATTACTGAAACTCCAGCTGTTAAATCCCCCAAATGTGACTTAGAAAGTTAGTTTTGCATATAAACACCTTTAAACTACTGAAAATACTGCATTTATAGATTAATAACTGTACAGTATGTACGTGTACACTAGACTGTGAGTTATAATAAAGGTTTTCAGACAGGAATGCAAACAGTTATTGTATGTGCAAAAGACTAAATGGTTAGGCCCAACAGAAAACAAATTGTGAAGCAAAAAAAAAACATTGGGAAGCCTTTATGTTGCAGGGATATACTTGCAGTACATAGTCATCAGATACTGGATACTGCTGTGTTCTGAGCATGCAACTGTTAGGTATCACACCTCACCATTTTCAACATTTTGAACTAATAAAATAAAAGGCTACGTTAACAGCTGAACTTTTAACCTGAATCAAGAAGCCACAATCTCCAGGGAAATGGAAGTGTCACATTTATAATAACAAAACCCTTGGCCAAGATGCCATTATAAGGCCTGTTACATCCTGCTGAGCTAAACTGGGCACAAAGAGACATTAACCTGTGAATTAGCTAAGCACATACTGCATGTGTGAGAGAGAGCATCACAAATCCTGTGCCTTGGAAGAGTCCAGATGTGAAGGCTGGTGGTGAGCACGGATCAGGGTGATGGAGCAGATGGCCTTCTTTGTCACTCCAGGCATGAATCCTCAGCTTGTATCATGGGTACAGGCCTGGGACCCGAAGCTGATTGGCTACTGTTTCAATGCCGAGATTAATATCTGACAGGCTCTGTAGAACAGCAGTCTGTTTGCTTATGGGTTGAAGGTGACGAATGGAGAGGAACATCGCCTGGTGGTCAATTTTTTATGCATTTATGTGCAACAAGGAAAGATAATTGTGCTGTGTTTAACTCAGGGAGACCGGGAAGCACTGTCGGTAAAGGTTACTGTAGTTCATGGAGACTGGAAGGCATTTTACTTAGTGGGATTAAGCAGGAAGGCACTTTTAAGAACTAAAGGTTCTCTGATTAGAGCTTGAGGATTGGAACACATTTTGTCTTCATTGCTAGATTTGCAAGATGGAGAGGCAATATGGTATAGGGATTCCTGCTGTGGTACTAAGAGGTAATACTGTTTAACTGTAAAGGTGGTTGGAGATACATTTTGGATGATCTTCAGAGAGACCATCAGAAGAGATTACATCTCATCAATTATGCATGTGGATCAGGGACATAACAAATCAAAGTGTTTAGGACAGTAGATTATCTGCTGTAGGATGTTGGGAGGGGTGACAGATGACAACTAGAGGTGTCTCAAGGACCGAGATGAGAGATTAAAAAGCACGGCTTGTCTTTTTTTTTCTCCACAGATTGATTGGCGGGTTAACTGCAGCTTGGATTAACTGCAGCACTTCAAATGTCTTTAAAGGTTACATCGCAATCTCCCTCAGTCACTGTGAATAAAAAGCTCATTCTTTTTAATACGTGCAATCGAGAACTGTGAAGAAAATATAAAGGTACTTTTAAACTGCCGGTCATAAGGTTTGACATTAGGCATCAGACACACGTGCATTGCAGGTTATCACAGTATGTTGTCTGCAATTAAAAACCCGAAGTTGTTGAGAAAAAAATCAGTCAGGCCTCTCTGGCAGAATTTGTAAGCTTTAATGGCAGACTTCATTACAGATGTTCCAGATGTTGCAGAGTTTAGCTTTTTTTCCTATGATGATAAGGTTTCCTTCTGCACAAAATTACATTCTGCCTGCCAGACAAAGAGTAATGGGAATGTTTGATAAGCTCCTTCATATCAGTCATCACACTCTTTTTAAAAATAACTCATTTACATTTAAAAAGAAAAGAGGATTATTTATGAATTGTCCACATAAAATGAACTACAAGATAGGAAGTGCATACGTCACTCTATATACTCCTTAATGCTAGTACAATAATGTGAAGTTAGAACTGGTTTCTTAGTCTTTTCTCAAAACATTTGCTACAGCACTGCTGCAGCCATCAAAACACTTTCTAGTAAACGTTTCCGAACCTTTGCTATTTCATACTTTTTTACATCTTACTTGGGTAAAAGAAGTCACCAAAAATGGGAAAAACACAGTTCAGAGAAAAGTGTTTTTATGATTGCAAGGAGGACTTAGACTTAGGATTGCCATCAGAAATAATGGACACCTTTAAATAGAAAAGTATTTTGAAATTTCTCTGATACTGAAAAAAACAACTGCTAAACCTCAGTTAAATTGGTTGATAGTTGTCTTGATGCATCCTGACAATAAAACAGTCAATAAAAATAAGTAAACATAATTAGCATCACTTGTTTGTCATTATTGTTTACATTTCACATTTTATTTTACATGTTATATTTATAAGAAATAATTACCTTGGCTTTTGCCCCTGTCAGACTGAGAGACATTGTTCAGTACAAATTACAGCAATAGATTACTACTGTATGCAGCCCATAATAAGAAGGAAACTTTAAGAAATGGTGACATCGTAAGTCATTGGTTAATAATCGCAAAGGAGCAGTTTAATTTTTGAATTTTGTAAATGAACAATATCATAATGACACATAACGATTAATTTGCAAAAATCAAGTGCTTGGTTTTTTCATTGATGACCTCCAGTTTCAGAGCAACTTGAAAATTCCAACTTGGCTCAAGGTATCTGAAGAGTATTCACTGCTCTGATTTAAAGGTGGTAAAGAAGGGTCAAAAGAATCAAATGCATTGTGGGATTAGACAAAAGATAATCCATGAGTTGGCATTGATCAAACAATGCTTACAAGTGTCTTCTGTCTTCCCATACCCTATGAAAAACTGGACACAGCTCTGAATAAACATTAAGGTACTGTATATCATGTGAACTAGACCTAGGTCATAAGCACCCAACTTATTTTAGTTTCTGAGATCCCCAGAATCTCCACATCATTATAATGAAAGGCTTTAATGAACTGGAGCTGTGTTTTTTAGCCAAATTCTGCTGTAGCCTTAAAGCCCCCAGAGAACTGCATGTGAATGGAACATGAACAAGATGGTAACTGACTTCATCTTAGAACATAGGAGACACCCAGCTGTGTAAATTAACACCAAAGTTGTCTAGTTGATAAGACAACTCCACAAATGTGTCAATCTTAGTTTTGCTTTTGATGGTTTAGCAATCAGTCCAAATACTTTTTTGACTCGAACATTTGCATTCAAAGGTATTGTTCACAGTGCTCTGAATGTGTCCATTTTCATCTTTGCAACACTGTGCATACCTATACACTTCTCTCCCAGGATGATGCAGAAAGGCTAATGTATGCTTTTGTCTTGTCCAGGTTTGATCATTGTAATGCAGCGCTTACTGCCGTAGCCCAATGTTCTTAACAGGTTGCAGCTGAATTCAGGATTTTAACTAAAAATTAAACACATACACATGCATTGCCTCTTTTAAGCTTTAAGGTAAGCTTAAGATTCAAATACTGTAATTGCATCAGAGAACTGTTAACCCACTAACTGTTAACTGTCATATTTACAGTACATGTCTTTTGCACTCTTTGACCTTCTTCTTTCAATTCCCAATATAAGGCACTTAACATTTGAAGATGGTACTTTCTGTTCTGTTGCTTCAAGATTAAGGACTCTCAGCCCATATCAGATTTTGTCATTAGTCAGCACTTTCAAATCTTGTCTCAAAACCCACCTTTATACTCAACCTTTTAAAGCTGTTGAATTTTGTTATTTGTGGATCTTTTGTCTTGAGATGAATGAAAGGCACTATTTAAAACACAGGCTGTTTTTATTATAAGTAGTTGCTTTATTGAACCCAGTTGTGGGTTAGGCAATGGAAGGAGTGAAAATTCAGTCTGTAGCTTGACCACTGCAGCATGCAGCCAGGCATGCTGACTCACAGAGCTGTAACTCCAGCGATATGCCACTTTCAATACTTTCTGCTTCTGGCATCTTGTTGCCCTCTTTTTTTTATCAAAATCCCCACACCTCATGCATGTTTTGACTCAAAACTATCTGACTGCCCTATCAGCATTCCTACTTTCCCCTTCCTTTCAACACCTCAAAAGATGTTTCAACAATGCATGTGTTTAAATTAGTAAAACATGCAACATTCCACTTCATCACAGAATGCCTGCGGCTGCTGGAATTGTGAAATTCATGCTACGTGTGCAATAGAGGCCCTGATGTACTGAAAAAAATAGTGCAACTAAATAACCAGAGTGGCAGAAAAGAAATAAACCTTAAACATTATAATTACTAGAAACCCTAGGCTCAAAATAACATCACCTTCTCTGCTACTGCTAATATAATAGCTAATTATAATTTCTTCAACATTACCTTTTAGCTATGATTACTGCATCCTGTGAGCTGTTACCTACACATGTTAACAAGATACAGTATATAATATACTGTAGCAGATATATAAAATATTCTGCTATAGCCCTGTTCGCACACTTAATGTCTACAGAAAGAAAGAAATTACTGTACACTTTATTTCTAGTGATGTGTTTAAATAAAAATGTAATCCGATGAAATTAGTATTGTATCAATGAAGTCCATTATCTGTATTTTATTTTCAGTACATACAGTATCATGTTAATTGCATGCGCTCTATGTCAGTTTTCGATCCTTGTTATTCTAATCGTTTTTTTTCAACCTCTGTATAGGTCAAAACCTATTTTTGTATATGCTGACGAACAGAAGCAAACACAGCAACAGAGAGGGAAAGAGGTGAAGAGATCAGTGTTGCATAAATGGAAAGAAAGGACAGTTAAAATTAAGCTTATTAAGCAATTAACATAAATTAACAGCCCTTAAGAAAGCCATCTTTCCTTACATGTTGCGAGCTTTTTGGTTTTAAAATAGCATGTGATATCTGATAGCAGATTGGTATCTTCTTCGAGGTCTTCAGATTTTTTCAGGGATTCTCAAGGGATTTTTATTTCCATGCAGTCAGGCTAACTGAATTAAATACAATTACACTGCGTGCAGCATTAACAGAAAATGTAGCCAGAGATGATTGGAGTCTGTCTCCAGTATTGCCAGCTCTCTGAAGTGTTACAAGGTAAAAGAACATTAAACAGCTTTTGATATAATATTGACCTGGCCATGTATTAGTGAAACTTAAGAAGTAAAGAAATAAATGCAAAAGTCATAATTTAATAAGACAGACAGAACACAGAAAAAATAATGATTTTGTGTAGAATTTATATGAGGCTCTGTTTCTGGAAACACTACATTTCTTCAGGGAGTTTTGTGAAAATGATCAGTGATGGTCTTCTGTATTAAAGTAGTTGTTTCTTGTCCTTTTAAAAAAACACACACAGTCACCATGACACAGGGCTTCATGTCCTTGCGCTGGCGCATTCATGGATGAAGCTGAATTTCTTTTTGTCACTTGTAGGCTTGTATTGCTTTAGAGGAGTGACAAACTGAACAAGCTTAGCTTGACCTTAATGCAATTTGTATTCCTTCAGGATCCCAGTTTTACTTGGTAATGCAATAACTAAGTATCTCAGGAAATAATTTAAATGCAGAAAGAAACCACAGTAACAGACACACCACATATGGTATATCTATCCAAGGCAGGATATACCCTGGACAAAATACCAATCCATGACAGGGCACACACCGACAGAAACACAAACGGGCACAGATTCACAGTAGGGCCAGCTTTCCCAGAAGCCAATTAACGCACCAGTATGTCTTTGAACTATGGAAGAAACATACACAAACACGAGGGAGAGCATACAAAACTCTATGTGGAAGGCACCCCAGGAAATGAATTTGAGCTCTCTACTGTTTGCATTTGACTTTTTGTATTTCCAGTATGTACAAAACTGAGACTTTAACAAGAATTGGTTATTTAAATGTTAAGTGAGAACATGTATGGGTCCTGGGCAAAAATGTTAGCTGAAGAAACAGAACAAATAAAAGAACAAAGTGAAAAATAAGTAATTCTTCCTTTATTGTTTCTTTACATAACTATTATTGTTTTTCCTTGGGTCTTTTTTTTCAGATTTAAAAATGTTTCTGACTCTGGAAAAATACTTGGAAATACTCTGGAAAATTATCCCCTCTTGTGGTAAGAGTGATAATTACAACTTTCGTCCTATGATAGAGGGGTTAGGTACAGTAAAAGTATGATTTTTAATAGTTATAAAAGTATTGGCTCTGACAAAAAAAAACCGTCACACACAGATACAACATTCTTATATGACGACTGAAAAAAGGAATTCTTGAGTTAACTTCATGAACCTAAACTGCTATTCGTTAATAAGACATTTAAATCCCATATAACAGAATAAAAAATATAAAATTGTACCAGAACTCCTAGTTAAGACGAACATTAAATTAACAGATCAGCAGGGTTTTAAGTGCAGTTCATTTTTTATAATGTGCCCAAATGAAATAGATTTCAGAAAATTCAGATTCGGTGTTTTAGAATGTCGGTAAATTTTTTTTTTCTTTTTTTTTTATGTCGGTAAATCACAAGGCGATGCAATTATCTCGGATTGCGCAGTTGGTGCAGTTAAATGAAAGGCTCGTTTTTTTTTATTACGGCATCAAAGATTTTTTCTTTATATGTGCGATTCGAAACTTTATATCCCATAACTTTATAAGTTTATATCCTCATTACTCATACATAGCACTGGAGCTGCGAGAAGTCTTCACTCAAGTGTCACCTGGTTGGGACCCAACTTTGACCCAGACCCTGACGTGAAAATGCACGGACAGAATTCACCCCTAAAAACGAGTGCAGTTTGACCTCCGGACACTAGGTGTCCCCAGAGGAGATTGACATCATTATAAGGCGATTCGCTATGTTTTGGTCATGTGCTTTGAGGTTGACAGGAAGCCTTGTTGAAAGTTCACAGGCACAAGGAAGCGCATATGCGTGCTGCTATTTGCTAGTAATGCCGACATCTAAGGGAGGAGAGCGCCGTGAAACAGAAAGCTGAAAAAAGCAAACACTGAGGATTCAGGCACCCCGCTGACAGCTAGCTGCCGTTTAGCTCTGACAAAAAGCCAAGGACACCAGCACGATGTCAGACCATGTTGGTTGCCTAATTCACCTTACGTGACAGTTTCAGTGACAACCTTGTCTAAACCGCTGTGCACTGCCTGTGCGTGAAATTGAACTCCCTTCTTGTGGAAAGTAGTTTAAGGGCGGACCATTGGCTCAATCCCAAAGAAAAAGGTGTGTTTTTTTCTTTACCTGAGCTGGCGTGTCCTGACAGTTTGCCTGCTCTGTCCTCTCGGGACTCATGTTTCTTCCCCATCCACGGATGATCTTAAGAGCTACGCTTGAAGGAAACGCTCACCAAAATGGTAAGTTTCACATTCGTTTGTTGGGACAGTTCATTGAACTCGGCGGACGGCAGAAACTGGCGTCTCTGGCCGTCCTTGCGTTGTTCGAAACGTACATTTATTTAACGATCATGTTGCTACCAAGACGGGTTTCGGGTTTTACGAGTATGTTATAACGTTACAAAATGCTGTTGACGTCTGGTGTCTTTGCTTATTTACATGTTAGCAAATACTAACGCAATTACCCACGTGTAGAACAGCCGTTTATTTTTGTTGGCAGCCATACTCGGATAAGATTTATGGGCTCCTATAGTTAAGGAAAACGAACATGCCAATTCTCACGTTTATGTTCCAGACATGCTTGCGTAAGATCGGGATAGCCTAGCTTTTCTACATCTGGCGTTTGAACACGCTAGTCGAGTACTGCCTATTTTGCTCTCTAAGGTTCAAAACTGTCGTGTTAAAATAGTCAAGGAATTCAATCCAGCAACATACATGACTGCCTACGAAGTAATTGTGTTCCAGAAAGCCGGGAGGTGTATTGAAATTGCATGAATTTGTCTCCAGGGTTGCAGAGCTTGACCATCATTCCGATACAAGTAATTCTGGTCAGCTGTAGCTATTGAGAGTTACTAGCCAATATCAGCATTTGCAAGAGGCTTATGCACGTACATTAGTGTACTGTATATCTGGACAAGAAAACGAGGCAACCATGCAAAACAGTGACGAGTTAGAGGCAGTTTTGTAAAGAAAAGATTTTAAACCATCCAAACTTACACAGTTAATAAAAAATGATTTGTGACAAGTTGTGAAGGTTAATGAAAACGCTATGTAAGGACAAAGGTGCCGAATTCACTCTTTTTGTTTAACAGGTTATTTTGCAGAACACTGGAGGGTATCCTGTAATGTTTTTGTATGTTCACATTGCTGCACATTTCTTGAGAAAATCTTAGCTGTAGCATACACTTTCCTCTTAACCTGGGTGCTTTGTAACAGGTGTGAGTTTAACATTGCATTAGGAACTGACGACAAAGGTGGCATGTCTTGGCCCAGGGAGAAGTAAAACATCTAACTTGTTTAGAAATCCATCGAAACTGAAATATGACACTCAGGGCTGCTTGTGATCTTAAGTGTCTCTTCTATTCCTAGATTTTAGAGGGTGACTTGGAGAGCAATCGCTGAATCCCTGCTCTTCTACCTCCCATCACCCACACACACCTTTTTCCAGTCACTGGAATCTCACCATGTTGGAAGGTTTGGTTGCCTGGGTACTCAACACCTACTTGGGCAAATATGTCAGCAACCTAAACACTGACCAGCTCTCCATTGCTCTACTCAAAGGTACAGTTGTTTTCAGCTTTGTATTTTTGAGTTAACACAAAAAAAAATGTCAAGAGATTTTTTTTTAGGTGGCTCTTGTTATAAGCTGGTCCTCTATGTCTTAGTCAATTACTTGTCTTAATTTATGTATTATTTACTGAAATCAAACTTGTTAGAAAATCAAAATAATTCCATAATAAAAATGAGTTTTATATGTTTACATGTGCATTCCTCCACTAGGTAAATTAGGTAAATTGCAATGTTAAACCATTTAGATTGTGGGGTATGATTGGATTGCTTCCTGTTTTTATGTCTGTTACTGTATGTTTCTTCTTGTTTCTGATTCTTTCAAGTTAATAACTCACCCACAGCAATGGTGTGATGTGGTATATCAAAGACCTTTTTTCTGTTTCCATGTTTTCTCTAAAGACATCCGAACTCTAATAAATATGATTCAGCCGATAATGGAATCTGGTATGTGGCAGGTAAATTTTTAAGCCCTCATTAGAAGAGATGACTTCACAAATGGAGTCCTACAGTTTTTGAAACCTGTTACAACATAAAGTGTTTAAATAGTGTGTTGTAAAAGCTATATCTAAATCTCTAGTTACAAACAGGTATGGTCATGTCAGCACTGATGAGTACAGTTGATTTGCAGTGGTGCAGTCACACTGTGGTGAATGTTTGTATGGATCATAGTTTCTTTTTTTTTTAATCACTTCAAATGTAATTTTAATGGACCAGCAAAGAGAGGTTACGAGAGACTGGACATTCAGGAAGGAAACCAGGTCACTGTTGAAAGTGTTCAGCTTAAGTGTGTGGTGCTTAGTCCAGGTTGTGGGTGTCTGCTTTTGACACAGCTGGTGTAAGGAAGAGTTCAGGTGTGGCTCTGCAGTTGTCTGTGAGAGCCCGTGTTTGCATTCGCTGAGAGTGTTGCTTGAATCTTTCTTTTATCTTGCAGGGGCAGTTGAATTGGAAAACCTTCCCCTTCGAAAGGATGCTCTTAGAGAGTTTGATCTACCTTTCGAGGTCAAAGCAGGTATGTTGATCTTTAATTTACCCCCCATACTTCATACTGCTCCCAGCGATTCATAAATCAGGCTGATAGTGATCGTCTTGTTCAGTTCAGTTTAGTGGTAATGTTTCAAGTGCAGCAGCTGTCCTCAGATAGGTTACAAAGACCGTTAAGTTTTTCTAAGGAAGTACAGTAGCTGAGTGGCCTAGCAATGAATGGCTAGGATTCAGTAAGTCATTTATCATCTGCACCTAAAACATCAAGCGATGAGAACAGGAAAACAATCAATAAGATATTTCCTACCAATCAGAGACAAAATGTGAAAAATTGTGGTAAAATGAGTTGAATGTTTTATACAGTATGCTTCCTTTTGTATTGTCAGTTTTTAGTATGTTCTATTTAATATTTCACTATTACTGGACTAGCAGAACATGTAAAATTGTCTGTGCAGATAATTAAAATCTCACAGGTCAGCTTGGCAGCAGTGTTATACACTCTGGAGTGTGCCTGCCTGGATGCTTTAGAAAGACCAATAATTGAGATTTGGTCTTCTTTAACTAATAGACCTCTAATAGGTTCTTTGTTTCTCATTGATGGTATGGCACATCATTTTATAGGTCTCTGGGTGTATTTACTGTCATTAATAAATCTGATTTGTGCCCTTAACTTTAGGCCCTAATTGTAGATCCTCATCACTCACACTCCTAAACACACAAAAACAAACTGACAGATGTTGTATTTCAGAAATTTGTGGAGGCATTAAGCAAAATGTTTTCTCATGTTTAAGTAAAGCCAGAACAGGAGACAAGTAATACATTCCCTTTAAGGAAGTTATGCAATACTGAAAAGTGAAAATTGTGCTGCTTTCCTAACGCATGAGAGGCAGGTGAGAGCTACAGGCAGTTATAAAACTGTAACACAAGTAAGCAGGGCACTTGATTTCTAAAACCTTCCCTGTGCTTCTTGCATGACATTCTTTTGGACTGCACTAGTGATAGTTTTCTCTCTGGTTTGTACTGTGGTACAAAGTTAATCACCCAGAAGAAATGACAGAATGTGTGTCTACTATTTTCCTGAAGAAGACTCCACGGCCGAAACGTTGTGTTTTCTCTCTTCTTTTTTCCAGCATGGAATAAACCTATTACTTGTTACTATTTTCCTAGGCTCTTGTAAAAGGGTATTTCAGATTTGAATTTCGCATGAGCGTATCTGTAGCTGTTAACAAATCACAGTTCTGAGGTTTTCTCACCCTGGGTGTCCTACAGGTTTCATTGGGAAGATCACCCTCCAGATCCCATTCTACCGGCCTCACAGTGACCCCTGGGTCATCTGCATGTCCCAGCTGCACCTGATCGTTGGCACAGCCCACCCCCAGGAGTATGAGGAGGAGAGGGAGCAGGAGGAAGAGCGGGAGTACAAGAAGAAGCTGCTCCAGGCCCTGGAGGAGAAATGGAAGGTGAGAAGAGACGCAACACAAGGTGAAAGCGAGCAGGAAGGGCTGACAGGCAGGCAGGGATTAGACAATGAACAAAATTAAATGAAACAGTACAGGAACTAAATTTATTCTAAAAAATATCTGACCTTTCCCCTTTTGAATATGTGACCAGTTCCATCATGTTGAATGTAGCAAGGCATGGTTTTATTTGGAAAAACCCTTGGTACTGGGGACTTGGTAGGTGGACTGAAATAATGATGCAAGTCTAGTTTCCATTTACATATATATATAGTATGTACTGTCTGATACATTCTGTGATTTGTTCAAGCTGTTTCATTCATGTCAGCAGCATGCTTTTCTTTCCTGATGCTCCAGTAGAAATCTGAACTTTGGGGCTGAAGCTAGAGGGCATTGGTGGGGACTGGCATGCTATAAATGCAAAAGAAACAGAAGACATTGTTTGGTAATGAGGGCATTCAGTGAAAGAGCAGCTGGGAAATGATCAAGGCGAAATTTGTCAAGAAGCACTGATTTTATCATCTCAAGTAATACACTTTGTGTCCTACGCCAACAGAGCGAATGCCAACAGAAAGGAGAGTCCTACTGGTATTCAGTCACTGCATCTGTGGTTACTAGAATTGTGGAGAACATTGAGGTAGGTAATGAGAGGCACTGCTGTATCATAATCACTAACACAACAAAGCAAAAGAGAAAATGGCCCTCAATTAATTTTGTATTATTAGTGAGGTGTAGTTTGCACTTTATCACATGCGTGTTAATTATTAATGAGGTTTGGTATATAAAGGGCTTTCAAAGTGTTAGTGGGAGTTAATGGGAGGATTTAGGAAGAAGTCAGACTACTGCCTTGAGTTGAGTATTAATAGAGAAGGGAGGATCTCTTTCAAGAGTCTTTTAAGTGACACATCCAGCATGAATTGTGTGATAAAGCCTCCTGCACTGTTTTATGAACTGTATCCCTACAGTCACCTTATTGAAGGGTTGGTTTGTCACACAGTGTATTTACCTTTTCTCTTTATAGCTGAAGATACAGGGTGTTCACCTGAGATTTGAGGATGAGTCTTCCAACCCGGAGAAACCTTTTGCGTTTGGTGTGTGCATTAAGAGTGTATCAGCGCAGAATGCAACCAAAGAACCGGTAAGAGGGGAGTGCTGGACTCAGAGCCTGGGCTTGCCAGAACTCTAGTTCCAAAGTTAATGATTTGGTCTTAAATTCTCAATTTGCAAATGCAACATTAATTGAGAAAATAAGCTGACAAAAGCACACAAATTAAAATAGAATTATAAGATCTTTATGATTCCAAGGCAGCAATTAATTCTTACGAAAGATTAGATTAGCATAGTACTTTCAGACAGTGGAGAAAATTGTAGAAGTTAAAGTGGAGTGCTGATGTCATTAAATGTAGCAGTTTATGATTATAAATCATCATGTGGATCAAGGTAAATTTAAACTATTTTTAACATTTAAAAATTAGATGTTTATAGACACTGTATATTGTAAGCATGAGAGGTGACTCAACAGACTTATCCCTTCTCTTCTCATACAAATATGCTGAGCATGAGATACTCAGACTGCTAGCTGTAGCTAACATTCCATAGTGTTCCGGTCTAACAGGCCATTCAACAGTGTGAAGCACCAAGCTTATTGAATGCACCCTTGAATTTTGTAGAAAAAACTCAACATGGTAAAGATTCTAGCACTGTTTATGCTGGTTTACGCTAATATTTGATGTGATAAGGTCACAATTGTGGTTGTCCATGAAAGTATTTTTTAAAGCCACTGACATTGGAAAAAAATGTCTAAAATCAACAGCATGGTAGAGCTATGCATCAGTGCTTCATCATACCTTTTTTAACAGTGTTATTTTCCATACAATAGCAGAAAGAACACACAATGTCAACATACAAAAAGAGAAAAGTGTCAAAATAAATAGGTTTTTAATATAAGACGTCTGACTATTCTGTTACCCTTTCTGTAACATCACTGATGATAAACAGTTGTGAGTTTCAGTGGTCAAACCCGAACGAGAGCACATTTGTGATAGAGGGGGTTTAGAGCAATCTTTTGGAACTGCTGATACAGTATCACTTACTCTTTTGCAAATTTAAAGAAATTTAGCTGGCAAGCTGGGTTTTAAGTGAATTGAAAATAAAGATCCCAGATTCCAGTCAGGACTGTAACCAAATTTCTCTGATTATGTGTCCTACATAATGATAACTGGGAGGGAACTGAAAGACCTTGTAGTAAGTGGTGATGTAGGTCAGCTACAAGGTAAGAGCAGTTTCCTCAGGCACCCAGAAGATTCTACGATGATAACATCGGATGCGATGATAAAAAAGGATGATAGAAATCCAGGGAGTGCACAGGCCCAAATCATAAGCATTTATTGCAGACCACTTTGAATGAAGTACTGACTTATTAGTTTTGCTGAGGAGGTACTGATTGAGACCAAGCTCTGGAGATTGATTAGATCTGTACTCACCTTATTCCTTTCATTCTCATTGATTTGTGTGGTGGTTATAAAAGAAAGTTGAAATATAAATTATAATGACCAAAATGTATTTCAGCTAAAATATCTTGAAATTGTTGTCACTGTTATTGCCTTCTTTTCTCTTAGGCCCAGAAGTTGCTGCGACAGAAGCGGCTGGAGATTGAGGAGTTCAGTGTGTACTGGGATACCGAATGCGTCATGCTGGGTGACCTGCCTCCATCAGAGATTCAGGTAGAACATGCAGCTTTAGACATTGAGCTGGCATGACAGAAACCTTGCCACTGCATAGTTTTGACTACAGCTTGAAATGCTTAAAAGCAAGACATGGTGTTCATGTGTCTTGCTCCTGGTGTTATGGAATGTGACTGTGTTGTGTGAGCTTTAGCCATACGAAATGAGATTTTGCCCCATTTACCATCCAGGAGGCGATGGCCAAATGCATGCAGAGCCGTGAGCACCAGTACGTCTTTGAGCCTGTGTGTGCCTCAGCTCTGCTTAGAAGAAATGCATCCAAAGAACCCCTGCGTTCCCGTCACAACCCACGCATCGAAGGCCAGGTCCAGCTGGAACCTCTGTCCCTCCGTCTTTCGCAGGTAGGCAGCATTCCCTAAAGGGCTGGGTTCCAGTCCTCTTTCTCTTCTGTGTTTTGGTTTGGATTTTCTCCACTTATGGGACGTGTAACTAGTTGTGACTGGACTCTAGTCTCCAGATGGTGCTCTGAAGTCAGTGACAGTGTTATTCCTTGTCTGTATGCCCTCCCCACCAGTTTTCAGCTGGGTCTTGGGGTCACTCAGTTTAGATAGTGAGTATAGATGGTGATATCTACATAAACAGTGATCAGATCTAGTTCTTGAAAGCTGCTGGATCTTAAATACCCAATTTACAATTACTTGGTCTTTTTGCAGCTGAGCATTTAAAGAGCCTTGTAAAAGCTGTAAGATTCATGTCTTCGATGCTAAATTTTAGACACTCCTGAAGTAAGTAAAACAAGATCACTGAGAGTGTGTTGTGACCAAAAGTGAAACATAAAATAATGTAATTTAGGGAAGTAGATTCCAGTTAGAGGGTCTAGGAATTACTTAGTCACCTCAGTTGCATGCATAAGGAGGCCCATGTTTCTCTTCTTAGGTACAATACCAGCACCAAAAGTGGAACAGAATAAAATAATGTAATTTAGAGAAGTAGATTCCAGTTAGAGGGTCTAGGAATTACTCAACTCACCTCAGTTGCATGCATAAGGAGGCCCATGTTTCTCTTCTTAGGTACAATACCAGCACCAAAAGTGAAACAGAATAAAATAATGTAATTTAGAGAAGTAGATTCCAGTTAGAGGGTCTAGGAATTACTCAACTCACCTCAGTTGCATGCATAAGGAGGCCCATGTTTCTTTTCTTAGGTACAATACCAGCAGATCATGGCTTTCCTCAAGGAACTTGACCGGAGAGAAAGAGAAGTGCTGTTTCGCCAATGGAAGCCTAAAGTCACAGTGATGGGGAAGTGAGTTCATCTTTTCAATTTAGTATTTTCTGTAGCACTATCTGTACATATAAAACATAAACAGTCAGCTCATAAACATTTTATCGTTGTGTTAAGGATCTGACTAAGTAAGCCTTGTGAAGTATAAATTTGTGTTTATTTTCTACTTTTACACATTTTGTATTTCTTTGTTGTGTAAGACAGCTAAACGTATTTGTCAGTGAAGTATTCTGTGAAAGATGTTTTAGTGACATGAAAAGGCATTAATTGGGAAAAATATATTGTCATCAACATAAAAATGAACATTTTCTTTCATCTTATCACAATAAATGCCCTTATCAGTGCAGTGCATTTAAGATCACTTTACTGGCCATATACAATTTCTTGTATTAGGAATTTGTCTTTTTGCTTACTCTAACTTGCTCCCCATGAGACACAGACTGGGAGAGAAGCTTGTGGTCAGAGCACAGGGTCAGCCATTTATACAGCACCCCTGGAGCAGCTGGGGTGAAGGGCCTTGTTCAGGGGCCCAACGGAGTAGGATTCCTCTGCCGGCCGCGGGATACAAACCGGCAACCTTCCAGCCACAGGAGCAGATCCTTAGCCACAGTGCCACTGCACTGCCCTTTGCAGTATATTATAGCATTACAACAACAGATAAAGGATTTGTGTGCAAAATATTTTACGTCCAGGAAGCCAGGCTGTTACAGGTGATGTCAATAATGGCTTCATTTGTATAGTCGAGGTACATTATAATTGTCTGTGCGCAGCTGCCGGGAATGGTGGTTGTTTGCCATCAATGCCAACTTGAGTGCGATCCGGGAACAAAGGCGTCGCAGTAACTGGGACTTCGCCCTGCGGAGGGCACGTGATGCCCAGCTGTACACCAACCTGTACTTCCAGAGGCTGAAGGGAGTCGGTCTGAGCACCGAGGAGGAGGTATGAGTCCAGAGCTTGGATCCCTTACATAGCGTGAGTCAGCTAATGTAGCCACTTGTTTCAAAATAAACAACAAAATCAAAAGGTTTTCTATTGATAGCAGTGTGGGTTGCTTTCATTTGATGCTTTCATCGAAAACTGCTTACATTTCTGCCAGTTTATACAAGTGGGCATTTTACTGAAGCTACCTTTACTAATGTAAAGGAACAAGTAACAGGTTTATTCCATGCTGAAATGAGAAGAAAGGAAACAGAACGTTTTTCACACACCCGAAGAAGGCTCCACTGCCGAAACGTTGTTTCCTTTCTTCTCTTTTCAGCATGGAATAAACCTATTACTTGTTCTTTTGCAGCCTACGCATGCTGACGCAGCTACCCACCTGAACTACTTTTACTGATGTATGTTGCTTAAGCATCCAACATCAGTTCTCCACCCAGGATTTGAACTTACACCATCCTAATTCTGAGTCTAGAGTGCTATCCCATTCTCCAGAATGCTAAACTCAACAGTGTTATTCACACATGCACACAAAGCATGATATGTTCCTCAAGTGGTTACGTTGACTTAGTTGCTGACTTAACCCTGCATTAGAGAAGCTGAAGGAGATGCAAGCTTGCATGCTTATATTGTTGGCCTGTTCAGATATTTTTCCCATTAAAATTATGTGACCATGGGGTTTGTGTTTGTGGTGAATGACAGTTCACATAAAAGGTTGCATCAGTGAGGTTAGTGGTGACATAATGCTTCCATGTTCTGATTTGTAAGTATGCAGGTTTTTTTTTTCTTAACACTGGTGCATTCTTTTCATGACGTATTTGACTGAACAGGCCAGATTACTTCACATGCAGCATTCATGTAAAAAGCATAGCAGGACTTTTTATGGTAAATATTGAAGACTGGTGCAGTTTGTTCTAAATCATGTGCACTAACTTGTCATTGTGCAGGAGGAATTGGAGCGGGTGGAGAATGAGCAGAGCCTGGAAGAGCTTAAGTGCTTGCGAGAGATTGTCCACGACCGCTTCCGCAAACAAGAAGAGATAGCAGAGGCAAGCTGGGATACATTGGGTACTTTGGTGTTCAGGGAGTATGTCCATCATGGACTTTGAGCCAAGTTCTGTAAATGGAAAATCTGATAATATAGTTTGTAGCATAAAATGTGGACGTAGGGCTACAGGAATTTGGGATTGTTGCCGAGTTGAGAAAACAGCTCATAATTATTTCTATTTTTACTAATAATTATTATTAAGCACAAGCCTTGAATATGCATAATTGCATCCTGTTATGTTTACAATATAATCCCAACTACATAGGGAATGCAATTTTGATTTATGCGAGTTAACAATTTAAGCATTAACCATTTCAAATTGAGAACTGACTTCAAAAGCAATTATGATGTATAGATTATGTACTGAGTAGTTAGCTTCCAGAATACAGGGAACAAACCACAACATTATAGCTGAACAGCAGGGGAGAAGTGACATGGAGTGCTACTAACCATGTTTTTCCATTCAACACAGAGCGTGCGGGAGTCCATCTCTGAGCCCCCCAGCCGGTCTCCTTCTGGATCCATCCCCAAGAGTGGCAGCACAGGCATGATCCAGTACCTGCAGTCCTGGTTTCCAGGGTGGGGTGGCTGGTATGGCGAGTCTCAGAGTCCTGAGCCAGGTGTGGAGGGCCCGGGCGTGGTGCCTGAAGGGCTGCTTCCTGGCCAAGAGACGTGGGACATACTGGGTGAGAGATAGCATTGGGTACAGGGGTGTAACATCTGGCTGGGGTAACCTCTTTTCAGTGTTCCATTTGCTTTATTGATAGCACAATTGCTGAATCCATTTTGAATTAACTGACCAAATGAATGTTTGAGTTTTTAATATAGATGCTTTTTTATTTTCAAGCACATAAGAACAGTTTCAAACGATATTAAGCCCTTTGTCACATACAGTTTCTAGTAGATAATGATTCAATTTAAACACTTGGCTTTTTCAGAAGTATCCTCTTCTATGCCAGTGTTCTAATTGTGTAGTTTATAGTTTGTTTGTTTTTATACCAAAATCCTTCACTTGACTAAATTAAACATCTGCCATATATATGCACAATCAAATTTTATTTTGATATTTCTGATTTTATTTGCTGCTTCTACAGTGCTTACCAGTCCTCCTAATATATCATCATAACATTTGATTTTACGGACTGTACCAGAATGTAGATCTTTGATATAAATTGGGAAGAGCAGTGGTCTTAATACAGATCCCAGAGGTACTCCACTAATGACACTAACCCAGTTTGAACACTCACTCCATAGTTGTGCCTCTGTTTTCTGTTTATTAACCAATTCTCAAATGCATGCATTTTTCCTGAATGCCTACCTCCTGTGGTTTGAAAATTAATTCTTCATGAGAAACTTAATCAAATGGCTTCTGAATGCATAACTTCTCTACTTCTAGATGCATCATATCATATGTTCATGTGTATCAAATGCTTTTAAAGTATAACATGTTATTTCAAACATAATAAACATTAAATACAATAAATATATGTCTTCTTGACAGTATTTATGTGCTGTTTAACCAGGAACTTGGTTCAGTTGCAAATTATATTTTTCAGCGGATACAGAAGAACTCTTTGACCCTCTCGAAGACTCCCAAACTCTGAACAGCGTCACTCGGAGGGACCATCTCTTTGCACGGTTGGACTTCCTGCTGGAGAAGGGAGAGATCACCCTTCTCCACCGGGACAGGAGGAGCCTCTTTCCCCAGGAAACTGGATTCATCCAGTTGGAGTTTTCAGGTATACAGCTGAAACTGATGCTCTGTTTCAAACATGCACCCTAATCCTGTAAACTGATATCTTTGTCTCACGGCCCCTGTAGATCGCTAGAACCCTGCTTCAGTCCAGTTGCATATGGCTTCTCTGACAATCCCATCTCAATCCTTGCAACCAAAGCATATCAGGGTCTAGAACCCTATAGGTTCATAATGCGTAAAAGTAGTACTATTTTCTAAAGAATATAATTTTTGTATGATTAATATGTGGCCAGCAGGTCAGTGTGGCCTCATGTACTCATTGTGCCCATGTTTGAGAAATATGAACCCTGAACCATTTTAAATGTTCCCCAAAGTGCTTACTAATATGCATTTTTAACTACTTCAGAGTACTCAATTCACATTTCTATGATTGCACATGGTGCATTTGAGAGCTTGACAGATTGTCTCCTTTCAGGGGTGAAGATTGGAGTGGAGTCTCTTCCTCGCACTGAGTCCTCACTGCTTTCCGTTAAGCTTGAGGGGCTGTTTCTCAGAGACCTTGCCACACAGGGCACCATCTTCCCTTTCCTCGTGTCCCCTAAGCAGGTGAGAGCGGTGAGCAGGAGGAAGGTGGCATGCTAGCTAATTATTTGTAGAGCTATGCTCGGTCCACAGTGCATTGCATTATAACTATGCATTAATTATGGTGCATCTTCATGGAGATTACAGAATAGTATCAGATGGGCTATAGTATCTGCCAGTGAGTAAAAGTATCACTTTGCATCTTCCATTACACAAAGATGTAATTCCATAAGTATTCGGTCTAGTTACACACAGCTTCTCAATGTTTTTTATTCTAATTAATTTTTATTTATATGCTTTGTTATTTATTCTTGTTCAACATGTTCTTCAGAAGTAATCCAAGGGAACGTTTAAGAATCTGAACAAAGGAGATGTTCATTCACATTTCTGAGTTAAAGTACATGAGGCATGCCGAGTCTGAAAAACATGTTCAATGTTATTTGTGTGCCAAATGTCTTGATAGTTAAAATAGATAAAACATGATTGAATAATCCTTATATATAGTCCTCAATCAGTTTAAAACCGGCTAAAGAATATATGACTGATTCCATATACTCTGTTAGTTATAAAAATATGAAGTAATTCTTTATATTTTCAGGCGTTTTTTTACATTTTTCGAAAACTACTCAAATATTTCAGTATATTTATAAATGTTACTGTTTAAAACAATAAAAAATAAATAATTTTAAATTTAATTTTAAATTGAAGTTCTTTTGACCATTTTTTTACTATTCTTAGAACAAGGTTGTTGGGGCATTCAATCAACCGTTTGGCCCAGCTAGTGGTTCAGATGTTCCTGTGTCAGGTAAGACTGTTATGTTGTATTCATTGCAAAGCACGTTCATTTTTTCTTCTTGAAGTCAAATTAGTTGCAGTGGTGTATTTGCAGGACTTCATATCTGATTCTTCCTTGCAGAACAAGTCTATGATAGCTAAAATATACTTGTTATTCATCAAATTGGAAATTGGAAAGTGCTTCAAAAAAAGAGACCCCATGGACCTAAAAAAACGTATTGAAACTTGGGCGTGTGTCATTCTCCTTTATCCTTACATTTTATTTATTTATTTTTTATAGGGAGTTACTTTTGTAAGAAAAATCTTTAACATCGTGTTACTTACCATTGCAGTTTGCAAATCTCACAGTTTTCCTTGAAACGAAAAAATAAACTTTCTGTAAAGTTACCATTCCGGTACGGTTCACAAGAAGTCACACTTTTTTCAATTTTATTTGCTGTGTTTACAAAGAAAGATACACTCTTCCAAACAATGATGTGGTTGTGAAGAAAAGGAAATCGAGATTAAATTGTAGGTAAGCCACTGATGTAACAGTTTCCTTATCCCATTCTGTAGTTTGATTCATTGCCTGCTTTATTCTGTTATGGTCTCAGCCCCAGATGTGGAGACTACAACGCCCCCTGTCTTTGAAATGATTTATGAGCGCAACCCAGCAAGAAACAACTTTGAGAGGCGCCTTGAGGTCACCACGAGTCCTCTTAACATCATCTACAACCCACAGGCAATCAAGAAGGTGGCTGACTTTTTCTACAAAGGTCGAGTCCACACTTCAGGTACAGTAGGTCCATACGCTAAGGCTCGGGATGAGATACCAGAAATTCTGGATTTAAGGACTTAAATTTACAGTTCTATATAAAATGTTTCAAAATAAATAATTGCATTTATATGTGGTTTCCCCATCACTGTGTTTTATATCCAAAATGTGCCGAAGAAGATGACAACAAAGTAACGGTACTTTCAGGGAAGGACATTTCTTTCTCAAATAGAACATTGCAACCATTCTGTGCAGACATTGTATCAAGAAGTGAAACATGCAAGAAAATAAATGTCGATTGACTTACATTTTTATTCAGACATGTAGAGGCAACACTTCTAGAATTTGGATTAAAATGTATTATGTATCATGTAAGATGGCTGTCTGTCCTGTAATGCAATTTTCTTTAACTTGTTAACTTCTTATTGTATCAAGAGGTCCTCTGATGATTTTAGTGCCTGACAGGTAATGCACTATGCATCATAAACTTGGACATATTCTATAAAGACATAAGGTGGTTGTTTCTTATTGTTTGGATGATAGCTACTCATTTTACTCTTCCCAGGATTTGGATATCAGTCTGAGTTGGAGCTCAGAGTAGCAGAGGCAGCCAGGAGGCAGTACAACAAGCTGAAGATGCAAACAAAAGCTGAGATCCGGCAGACAATTGATCAGCTCCTTGTGGGAGAGTTTATCGTAAGGCAGCCCTCCTAATTGTATTTTACTTAAACAGGATAATGTTAATTCCTTGCACTTATATAGATTCATGTGGCTTCTTTATAGAGCTCTGTTTTGATTTTGGACAGTTCTTTGGATAAGCGCAAAGACACATCTGTTTTTCTGGGTATTAAAGTATTTATAAGATGCTGCTTACAACAGACCTTCAGTGCAGTCAAGTATGAGTTCATTCATTTAATGCTGGATACAAAAAAATAATTTAGCTACAGGTGTAATTTGTTGACAAATTTTATGTTTTTGACAAGTGGGTCAGCAGCTTGCAAGTATTTTTCCTTTGATTATGCTGTAATTCTAGGGAATAATAAATTTGGCTTTCAAGATATGACTAATTAGATGTACTGTGTTGAACTGCAGCAGCTCTGTGCTTTTGTGACTAAAAAAATAGAAATGAATGAGTATAATGCCACAACTAAAATATGTAAGAACAAAAGACTTAAAACAAATCTCATAATAGTAACTGCAGTAACTGCACATCTCTCGGGTGAGTGCTATGCTTCCATGGTAGATTAAGGAGTCTCCTTCTGTTTGATGTATTAATTTGTTTTGGGGGTTAGCTTAAGGCTGTTGCTGTCTAATTAAGAGAGCGTGTTACACCCACAGTGTATACTTCTCCTTTATAGTTCTAGCAGTTATCTTCAGGTTCACTGTGTCTGTTTAATTTTAATGATCGAGGTGGTAGTTCAATCCTCATTCATCAGCCACCAAGGTTTCAGCAAGTAAGCAGAGTATTCTCAGTTGAGTTTTTTACAGAAGCAATTAAGGCGAGACCACTAATAAATCTTGTGTGTTTAGAGTCTCCTTTGGCTTTGACATTTTATCATTTAGTGCTGCTGTTTTGTACCTCTGCCTCATCAAACACACACACATTTATGGCCTTAACCCTGAATTGCTTGGGCTTTGCATGGTATGTTGTGGCTGATTTCTAATCTTATTTCTCCTTGTAGGAAAATAGTAAGCGCTGGACCCTGAAGCTGGATATATGCGCTCCTCAGGTGATCTTTCCTGATGATTTCCAGTCCAAAGACCCCATGTTGGTTGTAGTGGATTTGGGGAGAATTCTTCTCACCAACTCACAAGGTACCAGACTGTTAGCTTTTCTTTTCTCTTTGTAGTGTGTATTTTAGGTACTGCTTTTACACATCACTGAGAATTGTAAAATCTCTTTTCTAGTCATTTAAAAAAAAATGAGTAGAAAGTACAGTGCCTTGCAAAAGTATTCAGATACTTGCAGTCTTTACATTTTGTTGCTTTAAAGCTTGACACCTTGGAATTAGCAATTTATGTTTGTTACATTAACGACACACTTCCAAGCAAAACAAAAAAAGACAAGTATATACTTACCTAATATGAAAGGAAAAATGGATTACATCAGTATTCAAACCCTGTACTGCGACAAACCTAAATTAGTGGTTCTTATGATTTAATAATAAAAACAGTTGTTTCTGTTAGATTCCTTAGATGGGTAGTAGATTTCAAGCAAAGGTGAATGAATACTAGAGAGCTTTCAAAGAAAGTCAAGGATAAGGTTATTGAAAAACACAGATCCAGAGAAGCTTACAAAAAAGTCTCTGAATACGTGAACACAGTCTTCTTAATTATCTAGGAATGGGAGGTGCATTATACCACCCAGACACTGCCTACATCAGACCTGAGCAACCTCCAACCTAAGCAACTGGGCGGGAGGAAACTGAACATTGAACAACAGAGCTTAATGTTTGAGTTGGGAGAAAATATGGATCATTTAACTATATTGAAGACACCTCAGGAAACTTACCTCAATTTCCTCATAGGGTTTTCAAAAAGTATTTAGGTGATATTGCAGATGTATAGTAAGGAGTTTTCTTGCCAGATGAGATAGAATTTTGTAACCCCTGAAAGCCTTCAGTTTGATCATTTAGGTGTTGAATATAAAAATTAAGTTATAAAATGTGTATGCAGCATTTTGAGATTTCTCAAAATGGAACACCATAGAAAGGGCTTGAATGCTTTTTCAAGGCACTGTATTCTGTTCTGATTTTATAAAGCATAGCTATATAATAATGGAAAAGAAGAGCATTTGCAAGGTTTATGCTTTTATTCTGCTGCTTTCTTTCCCTTTTTTCCCATATAGAAGACCTCAAAACAAAGTCGAGGATAACCCCGATGGAAGGAGAGGAGTTTAGTGACGATGAGTACCAGACACCTTTAGCTACACCCCCAGGATCTCCTCCCCCTGAGCCAGAAATAGAGGTCAAAGATGAAGGCAAAAGTCCTGACCACTCCACGTTGGAACTGGCTGAGAAATTTCCTCCATATTGTTGGAACCTGTATGAGAAATACTCCCTGTCTTTTTTAGACCTTCAAATTATGGTTGGTCATTACAAGGACAATTGGAAGCACCTACAGGAGAGTGAGGTAGGGCCCACACATGTGGTGGAGAAATTCAACGTCTTACTACAGCTTGAACAGCGGCTTCGCTACACTTCAGATCCTCAGCTTCCTGGGGCCGTACTTTCAGGGACCCTCCCTGATCTCAAAGTGCATATCAACCTGGAGAAGGTGGCAGCCCTTCGGAGTTGTCTGGCCCGTTTGAACAGTCCAGACACACAAGAAATAGGTTCAGCAAAGACTGGAGACAGCAATAAGTCTTCTGATCCTTTGTTTTTGCGTCACGAGAGAATCTTCCAGAAGGATGAAAACCAGTGGAAGATGCAGGGATCAACCAAGAACCTTACCCAGAGCGTCATGACTCTTGAGCAGCACACCAGAGAAGTCCTGGTGGAGTCTAGACTTCTCCTTGCCGAGTTCAACATCAACTATATGCAGCTAGGTGTGGAGAGTGGTGGCCGTTACATCTCTGTTTTAAAAGTCTTTGGATCTAATGCCCACTTTGTGAAGCGGCCCTATGATGCTGAAGTCTCTCTCACTGTCCATGGACTCCTCTTGGTGGACACCCTCCAAACATATGGATCTGATTTTGACCTCTTGGTGGCTTCTCACAAGCATCTCAGCTTTGATGTCCCTACTGGCATCCTCCGGGAGAGTCAGCCACAGTCCCCTGTTACCCCTGACTCAAAAGCACCTGATTCATCTGCTATTCATGGTAGTTTCCCTCCTGGCGTCTCCTTTGATAAGATCTCACCTCTTCCTTCTGTCTTTAAGAACGAGGAAGCTCTCATCAAATTGGAGTACCAATTTGTTAGTTCCGACTGCCCATCTATGAACCTGGACAGTTCCCTTCAAGTGACCACCGTGCAAGTAAACAACCTGGATATTATCTTAAATCCAGAGACGATGGTGGAGCTTCTTAAATTCCTCCAGAAGTCGTTTCCCAGAGAGAAGGAGGAAAACAACTGGAGTTATTTTGCCCAGCAGCAGTTACCTCAGCCTCATATTGATGGTATGGGTCCAGAAGAGGTCTTCCAGTCTACATATGACCAGAACACAGAGGTGACTGTGGAAATTCACAGGCTGAATGTACTGCTTCTCCGTACTGTGATCACAGGTGCCGTGCTAGGTGGAGAGAAGAAAGGAATGAAGATTGCCACAGCTAGTGTGAATGGGACAAAAGTGAATGTCTCCATGGGAGGCCGACTGGATGTCAATGGGTCCCTTGGATCCCTGCAGCTGGTGGATTTGACTCAGGAAGGTGGCAAAAGTCAATTTGTAATCAGCATTGGAAATGTGGAAAATGCTTCGAATTTTCCAGCGATGGATTTCTTTGACGTTGCTGGCACACCCTCGGAAGCCTTGAGGTTTCATCTTCTGGAAAGGACACGGGAAGAATGCTCACTTGAGCTTCAAATGGCTTCCTTGCACTACAACCATTCTGCCAAGTTCCTCAAGGAGCTCAGTCTGTCTGCCAATGAGGTGGAAGACAACTTCCGGTCCATGTTGAAGAGTGCAGCCTCTAAAGTGTCCACTGTGCTAGTCTCCAAAACTGCAGAGTACAGTGGCATGGTCTCTCTTTTTGAGACCCCATTGAAGAAGACCAGAGGGAGCTTCCCTTTTGAAGACGATGAACTTGAGGAAACCGAGGAGGAGCCCAAGTTGGATGCCTTCACTGTCAAGCTTATTCTCAATGTCAGTATTGATTCACCTGTGGTTTCCATTCCACGAAAGCCGGGCCACTCAGAGCTTTTGGTGGGACACTTAGGGAGCATCACCATCCGGAACTTTGTGGCTGGTCAAGACAGCTCAGAGGGAAACAGGCTACAGGTAGAAGTTAGAGACATTAGGCTTTACTCCCTTAACACCAGCCACCTGGACTTGCGTAAGGCTCCTTGTGGTGACCGCAGCCTGTCTTCCAGCTCCCCTTCCCACAATGACAGTATCAATCAGGAGGAGCCTCAGTTCACCCGCCATGACTTTTTTGAGTCACTGAACCTTGGAAAAGGTGAGCAATCTGATACAGATATATATCTGAGATATATCACACACACCAAGTGCTGATATTACACAGATAACATAGAATACATTAATAATGTATGGGTAGTAATGCTTTATAATGGAATGCGAGAGATTTAATTTGCATTGATCCTATCTAAATTGCTTTGCAGCCTTTCACATATTGAAAGACACCACCATCCAATTCACCCTAGAGAAAGTCCCCATTGATGAAGACTCGCAACTTTCCTTCCTGTCCTCTGAAGAGTCCTTTCGTAGCACAGGCCTGCTAAAAATAGAGGGGAAATTTGTCAATACTGTGCAGGTAAACTGGCATTTCCCTCTTTAATTGGATGTATTATTTGTTTTTCTTGCTCCGGGTACCTTTTCCATTTCATGAAAGTCTGTTACTTCTGTAAACTTAGCTTTGATAGTTTTCTGTAATGTATTACACTTAAGAGCTGATGAAGCTAACAGAAGGAGAGCTCTGCCTGTACCTAATGACTGGCAATAGTTTTTTGTAATTTGTAATGCCTTGCTGTGATGTCACCCATGAATACTGCATTTGTGTCTTCAGGGGTCAACTGAAGTGCATTCTTGACATTTGTCACTTTAAAAAGTAAATTAGCAATTTTGGATTCCCTCCATTTTATCATTGGACTATTCTACTTTTCCTCACTTTTGTAAAGTTAATGAGCATTGAGATTCCACATCTCAGAGGGGGTCTCTGTTCGCTATATGTTTCAGTCTATTTCTACTGTATTTAATGTGTCTTTATTACTGGAATTCACTTAAACCCTACTGCTTCATTTTTATTGTCTTCCTCTTTAAAGACCTGATTTAGTCTCAGTAGTCCGTTGCTGATACTTGCCACTAATAGCGCCAATCATCTGAGATAGAAACTATGTGCAGGTGTGTTTGATAAGCATACTGTATCTTAGAGCCTGAGTGCTTCAAGGGAGTTAGCTCTTATTAAAGGCAAGTGTTATTTCAAGATGTTGGAGACAAATACAAAGTACTGTACAAGCGATTTATGAAAGATTTGTCTCAAAAAGTGTAGAGTAGATCAAATAACAGCTGTAAAGTGTTTAAAATATGTATACAGACCAAATTAAATTAAGCCTGAAATTGTAGCATATTACAGCCATGCACATCTTGTTGGTATTGTTGAAATGTATCTTGTCATGTTAATCAATTCCTTTCTCTCTCACAAGGTGGCACTAACGCATTGCTCTTCTGATTTCCAAGCTGTGCTTGGCAGGCAAGGCTGATTTGTAGGAAAGCATGAGCCTCTTAATTTTATTCCCTTCAGGTCTGAAATATAGTATTGATTAGTCCAGCATTGTGTAGTATTGTTGTGAAATAGCTGTGTGCTCATTAAATATTTTAATAACAGCAAATATACATAAATCATTTCTAACATGTTTTGTAAATGGAGAACAGTGATTAGGCCATTCCTACTATTCCATAAATTAGGTAAATATTTGACATAATAATTCTTTTATCTTAAACGTTTTGAGGTACTTTTAAATTAGCTCTACAAGTTTAAGGAGAATCCTAGTTTCTAGTCCATCTGACTACATGCTGATCTTTTTTCTGTGCACCTGAGTTTCTGCTTTGCAAAATACAAAGCAGCTGCATAGTACTGGTGTGCAAATGAAGTGAATGAAACCAGTCAAACGTATTCTGTACAGCTGAATACATGTTTCCATGTTTTAACAAAAAAGCGAGGGTCACTCAGCAAGTAATGTAAATTATTTTTTAAATAATTAAAGGAAATGGATGCAACTTGTGATGCTGTAAGATTAAACTTCCCCACTTCTTGTTGCTGAGTGTTCCTTCAGAGTCCTTCAAAATTGTTAGTTATCATATTTTAAAACCTTTCTGAGTGACCCTCGTGTTACTAATCTACATCAGCGATTCGTAATTCATTCTTGAGAGCAGAGGAACCTATAGATCCTAATCCACAAAAGCTTAACTGAATTTATTAGTCTCCTATTAATTCCTTCAGCATTTTTCCAGGTGCAAAGTCCCGAATCACGATATTTGTTTGGTAAAGAGGGAGATTTTTCGTTGCGAGGTCGCGTCACAATAATATTCTTCCATATCCTCCCACCAGGTGTCACTTGCGAAGCCTGTTTACGAGCAGGTCCTCCAGACCTTGGACAATCTCACCTTCACTGAGGACCATCGAGCGACACCCAGCCAGCCCCCCACCCCTCCGCCCCCCACGCCTTCCTGCTCCAAACCGCTTCGCTTTCCTGACCCCCAGGGGGGGCTCTTCGCACGAGACCCCCCCTCCACAGGCCTGTCCTATTCCTCCCTGTCCACCCCCACGCCTCTCCGACCTCTCTCCCCTCCCAGGCAGCCCCCCTCCTTCACACAGATCAGGGCCACCTTCCGGGTGGCACAACTCCAAGTGCAGCTGAGCGCCGACCTCAGTCGGGGATCCCAGGGGCTAGTCAGCCTCTGCTTTCAGGACTTGGAAGGAGAGTTTACTAAAGATCACCCCCAGTCCTTGGCGGTGCAGCTGACCTTACGCTCTCTGCTGATGGAAGACCTTTTGGAACCCAACCCCGATTCCAAATACAAACATCTCATGGTATCCCGAGGAGCCCCAAAACCCTCTACCTTCAGTCCCAAGGAGTATCTCTCGCAGTCTTGCCCATCACCTTCCAATGCTCAGTTCCCAGACATGCCGCGCTCCCTTCCAGCTCAGATGGAAGAGGCTCAGAATGTGTTCCAGTTCTACCAGAGGCACCCCAGCACCCCAGCCGCTGGGACAAGAAAGAATAAGGAGACTCGGGCTTGTCCGAGCACCCCACCACCCTCCCCCTCCCGCAACACTCCTTCCCCTCATCCTGAGCCTCCCTTTGATGATTCGCTGGTCCACATTAACATCCTTCTGGTGGACAGGCACCATCCAGAGTTCCAGAGCCGCTATGGGAGCATTGGTCGCAGTGTGGACGTGGACTTCAACTGCTTGGACGTCCTCATCACCCTGCAGACCTGGGTGGTCATCCTGGATTTCTTTGGTATCGGCTCCACCGCCAACAACCACGCCCTGAAAGTGCCAGCTTTTTCCCCCCAGCCCATGCCTGGGCATCCTCTGTTCTGCCCCTACTCTACAGCTCCCTGCGAGGAAGTATCCGCTGATGATGAGGAGGAAGTGGAGAAGAAGATCAACACCAAGGTGGATCTAAAGGTAATGAACTGAATCTAACATAAAAGTTGACAATTTGGTCACACATTAAGAAATATTGATTACCTCCGGGTTTCTTGTTTAGGTCCACGCGCTCTCTCTTGTCCTGAACAAGAAGACCAATGAGCTTGCCAAGGCCAGTGTCTCCAAACTGTCTGCCCACCTGGAAATGATTGGTACATAATTTAATTTATTTCTGCTGTGTTCATTACAGTTGATTACAGTTGATTTGGTTCTGAAACACTCAAGGAAACGAGATCTTTTTACTTTCGTTGTTTTTATTTGCAGTAATATTCTGCCTGAAGAGAACTTTGTAGTTTGCTTATGGAGACTTCAAATACCAAATATGGTGTAGTCTTGACATTCATGAGGTTTCAGCGCAGAAAACCTTCCTGAATATCCAAATTTGCACATCAACAAGTCCTCTCCTATACCATTGCATAATGTACTAAAGTATACAATATATGCGTAAAAGACATAACTCACCCTTATGTGATTATTAAAGCACTAATATGTTTGTTTTGAGTTCATTTCAATAACCTTGATCGAGTAAAGGAAATAATAGTAATCAAAAACTTATAGTAATCAGCTGAAATAAAAATGAATCCTTTCTCTACATCCAGCCTGTACTTTTTCGCTCTGCCTCCATGATTACACACTGCACTGTAATGAAACGGGCAATAAAACTGTCAGAGAGCCTGTAAAGTTGTCTCCAGCCTGTCATTCCCCATAACACTGACGCAATCGGGAGTGTTTGTTGAAAGATAAAAACGAGACCATGCTGAGCTGCGAATGCTGGGGTAGTGGGTACTTGGGCAGGGGGCAGGGAGATGCTCACTCACTAGCTGGGTTCGTCTCGCAATCCTAGTCTGTTGTGCCACTAATTCAAAAGATGTAGGATAAGATCACTTTATTGGCCATATACAACTTCCTGTATTAGGAATTTGTCTTTTCGCATACCCAAACTTGCTCTACATGAGACACACAGACAGGGAGAGAAGCTTGGGGTCAGAGCGCAGGGTCAGCCATTTATACGGTGCCCCTGGAGCAGTTGGGGTTAAGGGCCTTGGTCAGGGGCCCAACGGAGTAGGATTCCTCTGCCGGCCGCGGGATACGCAGATCCTTAGCCAACCTTCAGCTCAGTTTCATCCCGCTCTCCTCTTCATCCATTCAAGACCCCATCGGCTTATTTGAATTGCAGATAAGTAAATTTGAGAATGTTAAATTTGCAGATGTCGAGGCCCTACTGTATATAAAAAACTCACATACGGCACATATGTAGCTTTCAGTTGCATTATCAAAGAACAGCGAGTTACTCCTGCCAGTTACTCTTGTTTTGCCTTAGGACAGATGACACATGGCACAAGTTAAGCTTAAACTGATATCCTATTTTATGTCTCTGTTGTCCTCCATGCCCCAGGCCTGAGGACACCTTGTGGTAGCAGCCCTATTTTGTATGTTGCAGATGGAGACCTGGTGCTGCAGGGGAGTCTGGGAAGCCTGTCTCTGAGTGACTTGACTCCTCATGGGGATTTGTACAGGGAGCGCTTCACTACGCGAGGGGGCGAGGCACTCGTCTTTGACATCTACAAGTAATTCACTCGAACTTGCATTTAATAATGGTTTGCAGTTAAGAATGAACACAGTCATGGTGCTCCTAATATCTGACTGTTCTTTTAAACTTTGGGTGTGAGTTGTTTTACAATATGAGTTGGATATGAGTTCCCACAACACAGGGGAATACTTGCGTATAACATTATTCAAAATCTTTGAATATGGGGAAGTGACACTGCCCTTTTTTATCCCAGTCTTTCCATAATTTTTCCTCTGTTTTAACTGATTTGTACCATATGGTGCAGAAGCACTATTCTTTCTCTTAAGCAATTCAGAAGGCTGGGATTCTTGACTTTGAAAGAACATTAAATCCAACTGGGGCTCAACAATTAAAAAATGCAAAGAGTTAGTTCAAGTTTTTTTTTTTTCCAAGAAGCTTCTGTGTGCAAAAATGTTAATATTTTGGAGAAAATCACAAAAATACAATTAGCAGCCTCATGAATGTTTACAGCTGGAATTTGCATGTGTTGATGTGTTGATTGAAGAGCAGATTGTGTTTATTCCATGTCGAGTGCAGATGAGGAACAAACATGAGCTTCAGCAGTCATTAACAAGGGGGGGTGGTGGAGCTTAGTTAAATAAGAGGCCTTTTCAACAGAGAACCAAGGATCTCCTGGGCTGGCTGATGGGTTTGCACTGGTGGATACTGAGAAAATGCTACTCTTTGTTTCATAGGTATGGAGATCCCGACCCCTATCTGCAGCGAGAGTGTGATATGAAAGTGTGCTTGCAGATGGCATCAGTGCAGTACGTCCACACCCAGCGCTTCCAGGCTGAGGTGGTGGCTTTCATCCAACACTTCACTCAGCTGCAAGATGTCCTTGGCAGGCAGAGAGCAGCAGTGGAAGGCCAGGCTGTACGTACCCACACCACAGGATTCTATTTAGAATCAAATGCGTTTTGCAAAGACCAGTTCCTACAAGAAAAAGCTCAGTTCTGGGTCAGCATAGTGAAAGGATTTTTTTTTAAAAGAAAATATATTTAAGCTCTTCTCCAGCACGGGTACGCCCAATGCAGATTTGATTATGCACGGAAAAAGCAATAGGAAAAAATATCCATTGAATGGGGAAAATCTGGCTACGTGCAGTCATGTGCACTAATGTACATTAATGTTTATTAATTTGCCATATGAACAGTATTTGTTTTATGCTTTTATTATACAATATTATTATTACATTTTAATTTCCTTTACTGTTCAGTATAGGTAGTGCCAAAAATCGTATGTGTATATATAGGTATTGATGGATGACTTAACATGGCTTCATTTCTGTATCCCTATTAATTACATCAGGTCACATTTCTCCAACACAGATTTGACTTACAATACACTTTGGAGGAACATAAGCCCTGAGTTGGACAAGGGTCAAGTGTATTTACAATCTCCAGTTATGAGCCATGTCCCTCTTTAACAGTACCATTGTGCCTGCAAGAAAGGAGGCTTTAATGGTCATTGTGTCGCTAGGACGTGAGAGAGTGATGACTGACTAATCCCAACCCACTCTCTACTGCACATAGCCAGTTGTATCACTCAGAAGTCTGAGAAAACTGGGATGAGCTCTGGCTTGACGAGTTGTTATGGTTCTGATATAAATTTACCTTTACTGATAGCCTAGCTCAAGCTCCAGCTGGCGCTGCCTGGATCAGAGGTGCAACCAATATTCCAAATGTGTGCTTTTGCCAATTGAACCACTTGGGATGTTGTTTTTTCCACCTTGTCACTTCTCTTCTGCTCTTTCTAAGACTGTCGGTCTCATACATAGGCAAACAGCATAAACTGAGCTCAGAGCCATGTCAAACACTTCTTTCACATGAGCTTAGCTTGTTGCTGTTGCATATTTCTTTTCCCATGATGAAAGTGGACATAGGGCTTAATATTTCACAGGCTTATTATTTATAGGGATGGGATTAATCCCCAGTCACTGCGTGAAACGGTGATTTATAGTCATTCAGTTCCAGCTTTATATGGGGTCTATAAACCTCAAGTAATGTGGAAGATTTAGAGTGAGGAATTAGCTTGTTAATATAAGTCCTTCCTCCCTTTAGTAACATGTGAATGAGACAGTTATCCATGAAGACAGATAAATCTTACCAGGAGCTCTCAGAGTGAAATATTACTAACAGGCCAGAGTCTGGAGTAACCATTTATATGTGTACCCCAAAATCTTCTTCTGACAGTGCTAAAGACCTGGCTTTAAGCAGTTCAGCATTGTCCCCTATTAAACATACATCAGTTCACCCTCCTACAGACACACAACAAAAGGGTTAACCCTTTAAAAAGCAGCTTGTCTCATTAAAATTTTATTTTTTAATTTGATTGTTATTTGCAACTTAGTAGCTTTGTATTTTCAAGTATGAAAGAGAAGATGTAAAGATGTGATGTACATTAAGGAAACAGTTTTTTTCCATAAAAATATGCTGTAGTTTTAATATCTGTGCAAGACCTAAAGCTTTTTATGGTACATTTCCTGTGAGTCAGCTATAAGGTGCTTACCACAAGATTTACTGTAGCATATTTTCTGCCTGCATAAGATCTTGCAACTTAGGAATGCACAGCAAAATGTTTCCTAATTCCTTGTTGTCATAATGTCTGTTTATTTTTTACACTTTTACTGATATGATTTGTATACTGTCCCTTAAAACCAAATTCCGATGACGCAGAGCCTCTTGCTTAATACTGTAGTTTTGAATTTGTGCATTATGGTCTTTCCGGAAGGTAATCTGTATATATTATTTTCAACAAAAGCTTTAATTATTCCCTTCTAGCCTTGGTTTGGCTTTTAAGAGTTTCAGATGTGATTGAAACTAAATCGCAGTTGGAATGTTCAGTCTTCACTTAGTTGATGCAGTTCTGAAACATGAGAAGATTAGGCAGGCTTATGTCCTGAATGCAGTACAGGCTGATCTGTGAAATGGGTCACTCTCCCGGCCTTTGACAAGGCTTTTTAATATCTGTGCTCCAGATTTTAAAGTGCTTTGACCTGAAAAAAAACATTATGCTATCTGTAAAACAAAAAACAGTCTTATAAATGATTAAGCAGATGCGTGACTTTGAGAATCATCAGACATCAAGTCATGGTTGTAATGGTCATGGTCAAGTCAAGAGCAAAATGAGATAAGAAAAGTAGATTTGACCAAATATAAAGCTGTTTACCAGTTTGTCCTGGATATTTTGAATTGCGTATTTCATTTTTTGAGGAAGGAAAGTGGCAGTGTTTTGTAGCATTGGTCCAAATAGGATTTTTATTATAATGGCACAGTGATGCATTGAATGTCATGAAAATACCATATTCTTGTGTATTTCTTTCATAACTGCAGTTGTGCAGGCCTTCTCTGGCTTGTACTAGCATACTTGATTGGCATGGCGAGGAAAACATCTATTGCATGCTTATAACACAGAGGAAAGCATCAGATCACAGATAACTGGTTTGATTCCAGAGAAGCTTATTGCGCTGTGAAGCCCACTGCTTTTTAAAGGAGTCTCATCAAGTCAGTTTAAACAAATTTTCAACCATCGGGGTTTGAAGATTTGTCTTTGATTTTTCGTTTCAAAGCCGATGGTAGTTCCCTTCTGCCTTTCTTTTCCCGAAAAAAAGAAACCCCCTTTCTCCCCGTCTGTCCCCGTGCCAGGTGCGCGAGCAGCCACAGCGTGCCAGCCGGGTGCTGCTGGACATTCAGGCAGGCGCCCCTGTGCTCCTGATCCCCGAGAGCGCCCACTCGCCCCGGCTCATCGTGGCCAACCTGGGCCAGCTGCGGGTGCGCAACCGCTTCCTGCGGGCCGGCTCCCGGGGCACCTTCTCCCTGCGAGACAAGGTAGAGAAACTGACCATGGTCCATGCCTTTTTCCCCTCTCTGGTGAGTCCTGCCTCCCTGCTTCCTGCTCGGCGGCTTGTCCGCACCTCCGTCGCCTGGCGTGCTGTGCCTCTGCATCTTCCTCTTGGATTAGCAAACTTCTGGCCTCACTCACAAGTTCTCCGTGAAAGCTCAGATCTGTGTTTAATCCCCTCCGGATCGCCAGGTTGGGTGTTCCTGCTGAGGCAGCAGAGAAATGTGTTTTGTTGAAATTAGAACAGCAAGGAGAGAACATTAAGGACAGATGGTTCCTTCCTGTGTAGAGAATAACATTAACAGTTTTTTTTCCAAATTCTTATTTTAGTTCAGATGCTCTGACCTCATTTTTATTAAAACATTTCTGTATTGGAACACAATTTGTCATTCAAAGATTTGTATTAATCATGCATATCTGGAGCCATGTCAAAACGGATTGGTACAGAATGCTTTTTGTTTTTAGGTTACATTTTGATTTTGGCTACTTTTTTATTTTTTCATTTATTTTCCTTATATATTTTACTTCCATTCTTGTATCAGTTGGTGCCAGGTATCATGTTATTCTCCCCTCTCAAAAGTAAATTCGTTTTTTTTCAAATTCATATATCAACCATGTACGGAATGACAATAAGTGATCCCTTGTTATGTTTTTTTTTTTCATTTCTAACCGTGACAACACCATTTTTGTTGAAGAATTTGATTTTGCATGCAAATTCCTACAAGGATCCTGTCCATTTCAAGGTACCAGGGCATGGGTTTTGTGTGTAATATTTGACATTTGTGGTGTCACCTTTGACTTCTGAATGAAAGGCATTGTATCGTGGTCACCTTCCTTCAGAAGAGTGGGTTTCTTCTTGCTTTCCATGTGAAATACACTCAGTTAGTGTAGCCTATGGCTGCTGTTGTCAGTGAACTCCTTGGTATAGGACTGCTAGGTGTACATCATGAAAAACCCCACCCACATATGCAATAGGATGTGTAGAACAGTAAATTATAAACACCGCATTTCACCTCTTCCATTAAGTGTTCTGTGTATTGTTTTCTTTCATAAGTCATTTTCGGTCCTATTCTTACTATTCCAATAGGTATAAGTAATTGATTGCAAATATATTTTTCAAATTTACTCCCTACAGAAGCTCCAAGGCCTATTAGTAAAGCTTGTACATGCTTATAACGTTGATGTACTTCTGTAGCTCATTTTATCTTAGTCTTATGCCAGAGGTTATTTCATTTTTCTTTTTGTTGGGATTGTTGTCAAGGACAGTAATCATCAGATTCATAAGGAAGAACCTTGCAGAACACACATTTTAGCCAAATGCAGCAGGCAAGAATTGATATCGCTAGGAAACGCGAAACATATTCCCTCCGATACTGTGAGACAGTATGATTCTTGCTAATGATTTGTTGAGAGTATTTACTTCCTTGTGACAAAAGCTGCACATATCGTAAAAAGACAGAAACAAGTTTCTTCTTCTGCGTTAATCTTAGTATGAGGTCTGTTGTTAGCATAGAGAAAACAAATGGTTTCAAAACAGTTGAAAATTATTTCATCACTTACATTTTAAATGCCTTGACATTTTTGCTTGTTTATTATTACCAAAATTCATCACAGGGTTTGTCAGGCTTTTTCAAGAATCCCAGATGGTATAGGTTTTATTTTAATAAACTGCTTTATTTTCAGCTAAGAATTATTGTTTACCTAGCCATACAGCATAATTCAGTATTGATTTAAATGCAAAATAGCTACTGAAGTTCTGCATGGTGTGTATTTGTTTTGATTTTGCATTTCTGGAATGGTTTTGTCATTTAACAGCAGAACTGATCTGTAAAACTACAGGGTTAAAATGTAATGTTCTGCTTTCATTCAGTCTTCTGATACAGTACTTCACCAGATTTAGGCGAGGATGTACAGTACATCAACATAATTTCTCTAACTACATATAAACTTTGCTGTGCAGAGGCACAGCATGGTATTGGGTATGATAAATATAATTTTGGAAGGTTGATGTGTTCTCATCTGGTGTTCTTTGGGGGGTGAAACTAATGAACTGTGCATAGGATAACTGCAGTGTTTCCTGATACTTCATTTTATTTTCAATTACTTTTTTATTTAATTATATATTATTGACCAAGATGTCACCCAGATTCCTCTATTAAATAAAATAAGTATTTTATATATAAATGAAAGATTATTTAATAAACGAGCACTCTTCAGCTCATCATTGTTAAGGCTTTTTTTGGTTGAATAAAGGGTTAAAGTACAAATTTCAACAGCCTTCCTAAACTCATAGCTAACTAAGTCTACACAAAAACAAGCATCTTATAACTTGGTAAATGATATTGGCTGCTGAATTGCGTTGGTGCTCTCGTGGAGGGCGTGCTGTGGTGAGTTAGGAGTGTCTGTCTGTGGCGCAGGATCGAGACAAGAACCCTGAGAAGACGGGTAGTGAGGAGGGCCCAGCCGGCAAGGCTGGGGGGCCACGCAGCTGCAGTAGTGTGGGCTCCAGCTTCTCACTGGGCCTGGGGCGAATGCCTGAGGTTGAAGTTCCAGAGAGTCCGGGTGAGTTCTGCGCATGTTCCTTTTTTGTGTTTGCTACTAATACCATAATGACAGCGAGTACTAATACAAAATGCTTAGTTCTCTGACTACTGTTCTTAGTAGAGAGTTGGTCAGTCCTGTTTTAGTGACTTACAGTTCAGGGTGCAAATGTTTTCTATTCATGTCTTGTAAGTCAGGAATGTAAAATCTTGCCTTAGGAGCTGGTTTAGATCATGCTTTCATTCAAAAAGGTTTTCTTCCATAAATAAGTGACATGAAGATGTTATAAACTGGTTCGTGACTTTTGATTGACCTGATGATTCAACAATGCCTAGTAAATTCTGCTGTACTGTGGTCTTCCAGGATCAGGACTGGTCACTGCTTATCTGCACGTGTTGGCCAAAATATTGGGAGTCTTTGCAAGCAGCAGAAACAGTTTGAGTTGGATATAGCATGTAATTCATAAGATTCTGAAATGTTTGCCCAGTCTCATTCCATTATTCAGTCATGGTCATAGTCATTTAATTAAGGTTAAATGACGGTGTGTGGAAAACAATTTCCCGTAGACTTGAGAGGCTTGAGATCTGGAGGTGTTTTGGTGTCGGAATGTGTCCGATAGGCTTAATGCCAGCCATCCATTGCCTGCCTCTACGAATCAGTTCATTTGACTGGGAAGTATGTTGACCAGTGAGCATGTGATTATAACAGCTGTAAACTAAAAAACTAGTTTGCTCCCTTTTAATAGAAGATTCATCTAAATCTTATACTCTCTTGTGAATGAACAGTTCTCCCTGGTTTCCTCCTGTTTGTTCTCAGAGGACTATGTCTGCCTATTGGACTGTATTGCGCTGGACCTGCAAGAGATGGACATCTTTGCAGCAGAGCGTCTGTCTCGAGAGGTGTGGGAGAGCAAGGAGCATCCCGACACTGACCTGCTCTTCCCTTCCTACGCTGTGCGCCGCACCGGGGGCAACCTGCTGAAGGACCGCTGCCAGCTGAAGCTGCAAGTGGAGAGAAACCTGGACAAGTGAGTGGCCAGCCCCCTCAGCTCTAGAACTCCTGCCTTCTCCCGCAGAGCCAGGTGTCCCCCGACATCTATGCACACCATTTCATCTAAGGGTGCAAATAGATGTCAGAACGGGCCAGATGGCCTCCTCTTTGGCCTGTGATGATCTAAACAACTTCTGCTCTCTTCTTTGCCGTGTGGCAGGGAGCTAAGCCATGCTGTGCCAGACATGTCCATCCACGGCAGTCTGTCCTCTGTCCACTGCTCCCTTGACCTGGAGAGATACCGGCTTATCCGTGGACTGCTGGAGAACAACCTCGGAGAGCCTGTGGAGGAGTTCCTCAGACCCTACAACCTGCAGGACCCTAGCACCTATGTAAGAAAGCTGTTCAAGCCTCCATGCACAAAGGTGCTGCCTCTCAAAGAAACAAGGTGCAACTCAGTAGTAGAGATCTATAGACGTGCCTGTACACAGTTAGAGGGAATAGATGTCAAAGTGTTAAAAGGTGATGTTTTCTCATGTTCCCCTGCAGCAGGACATAGTAGGTTTGTTGTCTATCTGGACTGCATAGATCAGGTACTGTGAAGTGTGGCTGTAATGGTCAGTTGAACCTGGGGCCTAACTGTGTACACTAAGTAGACGCACACAAGTTATAGCACAAGGAGAAGCAGCTCGTTATACATACTAGGAGACTTTAATACCTCTTAGTTCCCTTACATCTGTCTTCCAGGTGTGACCCTCTAGCCATACCAGAACCCACTCATACAGGGTACAACAAAGAGTTAGCCTCTTCATAATCACCACATGACCACAGGCCACTGTTCTTCGTTGTGGTAGTAAAACAGAAATTTAATTTTAGAGGGTTTAAAGCAGTTGATTTAAACTAATTAAGTGTTTAACAGAAAGGAAGCCTACCCTTGCAGATTAGCTGTAACAAGATATTAGCCTATTAACCTCTTTCTTACTTCTTATTGCAGACAAAGACATCCTTGTTAGATATTTTTCTATTTTGTAAGTGGTGGCCACAAAGAGGTCATAAGATGTCAACCACAAGAGTCTTGATATAAAGGCTACTATTGATTTACCAAGCTTTTCAGCATGCCTAATAAAATTGCTAGGACTTCACGTCTTATCCTTCCCAGTATTTAATTATGTGATCTCGCTGTATCACTTGATTAGAATCTGAGATGTCCAAGCTCAGTATTGGTAGGAAGCTTTAAAATGAGGATTTTGTGCATTTAAGTGCTGTAACAAAATAGAAAGAACTAGTACCTTAGAGAATCAGGTGTAGAGAAGTGCATTTTTTATTTTGGATTTAATTAAATATACATTTGTCTATGCTGTACATAACAAAGGTCTTTAAGCTCTTCATAAACACAGAGGCCTTCTGATATAATACACTAACTTTCCAAATCTTTAGAGAATACCCTTAATAGCAGGCCAACACACCTCCAGCTGTGGCTTGAGCTACAACGTTTTGTATCTGTAAGGAGATAAGGAGCCACACTGGTTTTCTCAAAAGATATAAAATCTGTTCATGTGGTTTAGCATTAGTGTCTTGTGCTGCAAGTTGGTGGATGCTTTTAATTTGTCACCAACTGCCCGAAAACCCATGGGGCTCTCTGAATTGACGTATTAGCTAGGCATGAGCCTTACAAGAGCCTCATTATTCATCAGGCAGGCCCCTTGTGAAATATTCTCTGTTAGTCTTCTTTCCCCATAAGGTGTCAAAAGCAAGTACCGTCATGCAGACTGATATTGAAAGAAAGCAACAATTCATGTTGTAAAACAGTGTGTTTAAATCTAAATATAAATCAGAATAGTAATAACTAAAAACTAAAATATTTGATTAATTCAATCTATTCCCTGCTCAGATTCTCTCTCTCTCTCTGTCTGCCTTTCTTCCCTCCCTTCTGTCTCCCAGACGGTGCTAAGCGGAGAAGTTTTTACGGGGTTGTCACTTCTAGTTGACATGATGGACGTCAGTCTGGAGTTGCTTGATACATCTGATAGTGCCGGCAACACCCGCCCACTCGCCAGGTACCTTGTTCTTCATTTTTATTATTAGACAACAGAACTGTGCTTCTTTTTTCCCCATTGGGTTCAAGTTTTAAAGTGTGTACAGTAATTCTTGATATCTTATGAGCTCAATAATGTCCAGATCCCACATTAAATATTTTGAAATTTGTAGGGTACTTGGTGAAAATCAGGTTTAGTTGGAAAATGTTTTTAAAATCCATATGACATTATCATTTGTTCTTTTTGGCCTTGCTCTCAGTATTTGCTCCGTCAAGCAAAAAAACACCTGTCTGTTAGGAATCATATGCTGGAAGTAATTTATTATTTAAGATCAGTGACAAAAAATCATTATTTTCTTAAGACCAGTGTTGAAGAGTCTTCTGAAAATCTGTTCCTCTTGGCTTGAATAGAAACAGTAGTGTAAGTTGAAACAAGTCTAACATAATATAAAGATGTCAAATAATTAATACTGGGAGAAAGAGATATTTTGGCTGTTGTGTAACTTTTTTATAAGTTTTATACAAAGGCAGTCTTCTGATTGGCATGTTCTGCAGGTTTGACTTCATGAAATCCAAGCTGCTCTTTGAAAGCTTCTCCAACGGGACCAAGTCTGTGAACTTGGTGTCTCACTCTCTCCTGGCGTACGACACACGCTGCAGAGGGCACGGCACCAGCACAGCTCAGAAACAAAACGTCTTTGAATGCATCCTCCAGCCCTCCAAAGCTGGCACCAACCGAGCCTCCCTTCAGATGGAACTGCACTTCAGGTGCTCTGGCCACTTTGATCAGATTATTTGAGCAACATTAAAGTTTTCAACGCAGGCTCTCAATATTTCAAGAATACTTAAGACCATGAGCAGCATCTCTTATGCATAACATATGTGGAAGACCATGTAAAACAGAAGGCTCTCAATATAATATGATTTAGGAAAATTAAAAAGAATAATTGCATTGCTTTGGTACAGTATTTTGAATTCAGTGATCGGTTTAAACCTTATGCTTTAAAGTAGTGTCTGAAAATATTTTGTTAAAGATACTGGAAAATGAACACAGTCCATTATAAATAAATACAATACATAGAAATGTTTGTTTTAGATCAATATGATTTGGTATTAAAAATGGCCAATAAAATGAACAGCAGTCATTTTAAATATGTTATGATATCTATTTGGAACATTACATTCTTCTAGATTTTAATCACAGGTTGCTGTTTTCTTTGTTTGGTTATATTATTTTTTCCATTGAAGCAATGGATTTTTAGTATTTTTATTAATTTTATTATATTATTTTATTAAAAAGGAGGCTTTGCAAACTTTCTCTCCAGGTCTACCCGAGACTCCTCCTGTTTCACGGTGGTCCTCAACAACCTGCGCGTCTTCCTCATCTTTGACTGGTTGAAGCTGGTCAGGGACTTCCTGCGCACCCCTGGGGAGAAAGGTGCCGCCCCCCCCCGCCAGCGCTGGCCCAGCGGCAGCAGTGACCCCGGAGGAGCAGGTGCCGTCATGCCCAAGACGGTGAAGACTGGGGTGGTGACCAAGCGCTCCACCGTGCCCGTCACTCAGGAGCACTACTTTGAGGTCAAGATCAATGTGACAGGTAGGGTAAGAGCCCTGGAACACAGCTCAGCCCATTGCATTACAATTCAGACCTCACCTTCCCTGTACAGGCAGAGGTGAAGAAATGAATTGGGTGACAATGAATTCTGATTAAATTGTGCCATAAATTACAGATCCTGACATAAAGAGGACTGCATGGACCTGCATGTTTTTGCTTTTTTGTTCATGTGCAACTACAACTACAGCTGAATTCTTGTGTTTGGAATCTGAGATTTTTTAGTGCTTTGGTATTTAAAAGATAAATTGGTTAGGTCACTACAGGTTCACATTGCTAATATTGAGATAACTTTTAATCTTTGTTGGTGCTGAGAATCACCTCAGTCTTTCCTGTAAAATATCCAGCTATATAAATGGGTGAAAACGTTTGTTGTTTTTGACAGAAGCATCAGACAAATGAAATGATTAATGACTAAATGAATTAGTAAGTAGTATGTTTTTTTTAGCAAGGATGGTTTAACCTCAGTCTAATAACCAAAGAACATTGTTTTAATTTGTAAATATCAGAAGAACTCCAAACGGAAATTGTTTTTCAGATCCTATCCAATATCTTGGATATTGTGCAACTTAAGAATATTTATGTTTCAGGGACGGAGTTTGTGGTAGTGGAGGACTCCTCTTGCCTAGACACCAATGCCATTATCCTGAAAGGCACAACTGTCCTGACTTATAAGCCCCGGCTATCTGATCGCCCCTTCTCTGGCAGCCTGGCAGGTATTGAGGTGAGTTGGTTTGACAGTAGAAAGTGCCTAATGAATAAACTAATCAATTCATTAACTAATTACTGATGAGGTGTTCTGTCAAGATTCTTAATGCTCCTACAGTGATTCTGACCATGAAAAGTTAAATACCTTTGTTAGGAACTTGCGTTTGGATTTTTGCATCAAGAATCAATAGTAAAGATAAATGACTTGTTGTTGTACAAATTTCAAACATTTTCTCCGTCATAATAAATACTAGACTTATACTAAACATGATATTTCATGTTAACAATATTCCTGCTATGCTTATGTGATTAGGAGCTATCACAGCACAATAGCAATAATAAATCATCAAAAAATAGCTTGGCAGTTATTGGGAGAGGTTCAGGAGGTATATGCTATGGCGTGGTTTTAACACAGGGACAGTACCGTTCCTCATCAAAACAGGCCCTTTGTATGATAATATCTACTTCAGCGGATCTCTGCATGGCCCTGTCCCTCCCCCGTGCAGGTGTTCTCATGTCGGCTGGGCAGCGAGCAGGAGACGGCGCTGTCGATCATAGACCCTGTCAACGTGCAGGTGGAGCTGTCTGGAAGCCCCACCTATCAGAGCAGCTCGGGGCTCCTGGATGCTTTCAACATGGACGACTTCCCTCCACTGCTCGAGGTCAGAGGGTTATCTAGGCTTGTGGGTCATGCCAAGCCTCTCGGCTTTTAATGTTTTGCGGTCTTCATCTTTCTTTCTCTCTCTTTCCTCGGTGATGCATAGTTAAATTTTTAAATGTTCCTTCTGCTGAGTGTTGCCAATAAAAACAAAAGAATCTAAATTATAAAAAAGGGGGAAACGTGAAGAAAATATGAAAAATATTGATAAAATCAGGTCTGTTTTTCTGCATGCTTTTGTTTTATCTGTAGTGGATTCAAGGTGGGATTTAAGAATGCAGAAGAACTTACTGCTTCATTGGAAGAAAATCAGAAACAATGTTCCCAGCATTGCATTACCCCTTTAACACTGCTACGTTGTTTTAATCTTTTTTACTTAGTTTCTTTTGGTTTTTTGACTATTTGTGTCAGCAGTTGTCATAATGATGCTTCTGCAATGTTAAAGAAAAACATTAAAAAATGTTTTTTGAGCAATACTAAATGAAGACAAATATTGAAAACATTTAAGCAATATATACTTTTATAATCCTAACGTAGTTACTGAGTATGCCATATTTTTCACTCATTTCATGTAACTACTTGATTTCCCAAAGATCCAGTTCCCAGCCCTTGATATCCGACTCTCCTATAATGACGTCCAGCTGTTTCTGGCCATTGCCAAATCTATCCCCACCTCCGGCTCGTCAGATTCCAATGATCCGGCCCTCACCTCCAAGACGGAGACAACCAAGGCCAGCCCGGGCCCAGCCACAAGCCAGAAGGACCTCTTCAGACACAAGACAGAGGCTTTAATTGGTATGTTTGCCGTCAGACACAACAGCGTACGGCACAACCAAGGTAAATTTACAGCATAAACGTGTTATATTGCATACAAAGCTTTATTATTCTCATTTGCTAAATTTTCATTTTGTCATTCATAATGTATGCTGCAAAACTGTTGTATAGAAAGCATGACTGTGATGATATTCGCCGTAGCCAGAAAGCAGCTGCCGAGGTTTCATAAGGTGAACTATGCAGCATAATTTTTGAAAGCGTTACTGAGTGCTTGGTTAAGAGCCCTGCTTTTCTTTTTACAGAGGGCCAGCTGGCACGTTTACAGGATCTGGGCTTCAGAAGAGAAGATTGTAGGCGTGCACTCATCCAGAGTAAAGGTGAGGCCAACCTTTCTTGAAAAGACAAAGTGGGAAAGAAACTGTAGAACCAATAATTTAGTTGAGGATGTAACCCTTCAGCACATAGATTACTGTATTGTACAAAGAAATATGGTGTGATAATGCGATTCTGTTATTAGATCTTTTGTCTGGTTTAGCTTTTTTTCTCATTTTAAATGTATTTGAAAATGGGAGTGCTTGTTTTATTTTCAGCGGTATCATTCAGTATTCATTCTTGAGCCACAATACTCTTTAGTTATCTGTGATGTATTTGTATTTCTGAACTTATTTAAGACTGTTGCATGTATCAGAATCGGTCATTAAGATGTTTAGGAAGAACAAAAGCTATACAGGTGCGGTTTGTATGATTCATATGCTCTAAAAAGAATATAATGGATTTAATACAATGTGCTTTCCCATTTCAGTCAAACACAAGTTGATAATTAATGTCATAGCAACAATTATGAAAAATAGTATAATTTAATGAAGTAAAACTGAACAAAATGGAAAAGAAATCCAACTGCTATAACAAAATGGTGGAACAAAAAAAACACTAAAAATGATCGGGTGGCACAGTCTCGGATGCGGTGGATAGTCTGATTTGACTCTGCTCTGATTGGTTCCCATGTACAGGCCAGCTGGACCAGGCCGCCACATGGCTCTTGGAGAATGCAGAGGTGGTGACATCACGGCAGGGGGGCAGGGCTGACTGCGACTCTTCCAGCCCCGTCACGCCACCCCTCTCTGGGCTGGAGGTGAAGGCGGAGAGCGTGTGTATCTGCTTCATCGACGACTGTCTGGACTGCGACGTTCCGCTGGCCGAACTCACCTTCTCACGTGAGTGTGCGCTCTACGGTCTGTGCCTCAGTGCCTTTCGTGTCAACGAAGGACTGATCAGCACTGCGCGCATTGTCGCGTCCAACTGTTTGTTGTGCAAGACATGACTGTTGTGTGACTGACTGTTTTATTCAGTCTGTAACTAGTTAGCAAGGCACCTTGGTGAAAATAAGCTCTGAAAGAATTTCATAGCTTGTTTCCAGAAACTATGGAAGAGAAGTAAGCGTATTGTAGTAGAGAAATCACTTTAATTAAATAATTTCCCACACCATTACTTCTTACTAATATCTTCAGGATTGTTTTGAGTAAATAGTTACCTAAGAACTTGTGAACAGGTATAACAGACGAGATATACAGAAAGTTTGCTGGGCTTTGTTGTGGTGTGGATAAGAGTACAATAGGATCTGTATCTTACAGGATTTTGGTTTATGTAAGTGGAGAATTTCTGTATCTGATTGGTTACAGCTGTGCTTTGCCATTCGTGTTACTCTTCTCTTCCCTGCAGGGCTGTATGTGTTGCAGCGTATCGGATCCAATCCTGAAGGTAGCGCCAGTTTCACAGTGTCTGGAGATTACTACAACCGTGAGCTCTCTGGTGAGACCTGTGTTGCCTTCTCTCTAATTCTGCCTAATATCCACAGACCAGTGCTGCCCACTACCCGAACCTCATACCCTTCACAAAGCAGCTCAGTACTCTTACCATTAAGCATCACAGATCTGGTACATGTATATCTGTAGTTCAGGCCAGTAATCTTACCTCTTACCTGCCCAAGTGAACCTTTATTACACTGACGTTGAGCATTTCAGATTACCTTTGCATCCAGATTAATGATGTTAATAAACAATTACTGTGAAAATCATAGTAAAGAAATCTTACAACAATACAGCTATGATTATTAAATGAAGAAGTGTCGTTCCTATTGAAATAACTGCTAGATTTGGAAGGGGGCAAAACATTTACATGTTAAATGATCATGCTTTTAAACTAGCCTTTTCAGAATCCCAGTGCTTTACAGCTCTGTTGTAAATGAGATTTTGTTTCTCAGATGCTTTCCTGAACTTTTATAGCTCCTTGGTCTTCATTCTGCAGTACATGTCTCACATCTATACTAATCTTTGCTTTTCAGGCTGGGAACCATTCATTGAACCTTGGCCTTGCTTTCTTACCTGGCAACAACAGGCTGCAGGACGCTTGCATCCACCCCGTCTGAAACTGGGAATCAGAGCCAAACCGCGACTGGACATCAACATCACCTCAGTCTTGTTAGGTATCAGGTATTCTTATCAGATCTCAGAAGTTAAACAAGGTTGTTCAGTACAGGAAGGGGGACATCTACAGATAATCATGTTGCTGCTGTGGATCAGTAGGTAGCATTATTCCTTTTAGATCAGAATTTACAAACCGATGTAGCTATGTGGTGACAGGGGACACTATACTGTACAGAGGTGCTGTCCTTGCAATGGTTTGAATATGCAGTAAGCCAAGGCACTGACTACTTGGTCATTAAAAGGTCTTGTGGCATTGTATGTAAGAGGAGGGGTGTTCTTCCTGGTGTCCTGGCTGAATTGAACTTTGTTTTTGCACTATCCAGCATCTCCTCTTTAGTTCCACTGGTGAAGCAATTTCTCATTTCCCAAACTTATCTGCTGTACAGTGGATCTGCTGGTCTAGAATGTCAGCTGTGTGTCACCCAGGGAGAAACTGGGTCCCCACTTATATATATAAAGTGATTTGGAATGAAAGGTGCTATTTAAATGCAGGGAATTATTATTTTATTAATCAAAACATTTCAGTGACTTTCTGAAATTCAAAAGTTACATTTAAGCCTACCTTTTTCTAAAATAAAATTATTTTAGATTAGTTTGAGGTTGTGGTGTTTTTAAACTGAAACATTAATGAGCTAGTATTTTGTACATTTGTAGTAGAGTACACTGTGAAGGACCTTTACCAGTAGTAAATAATATATTAGTTGAATTGATCTATTTAAAAATTTACTAGAAGACTTGCACTTTATAAATTTAATATGACTACCCGGGAAGACTGTATTTCCAATGAAAAATTGATGCAAAGGCAGTTGTAAAATGCTAATGCTTTTCATGAATATCAAAAATATCAAGCAAGCTGTTGAGAACCTAAACTTCTTTTTCTTAAACTAATTCATGGGGTGCGTTCAGTTCTTTTCTGAAACAGAGAGCATTCAATTAAGATGTTTTGCTTTTAGACGCTGAAACTGAGTGTTTTGTGCAGATCTGACCATAAGCTTCACACACGTCTGTTTTATACCTCAAGCAGTGTGAAATGATACAAAGTTATTAAGTGAACGTGGCATCCATGTTTTTGTTCTGCTCTTTTTTTTTAAATGTTTGCATTTGGTTTCTTAGCTCTGCGGAATCATTTTTTATCTCTTTTGCTTGTTTGATAGACCAACTGCCCTTTATAGTAAAGAGAATATTTCAGATTTAAAAAGTTTCCCAGATTGTCTGCAGGGAGTCAAAATTAGCAACTTTCTTCTAAAATCTGGAAATGGAGTTTTTATCCCTTAAAAAAACCTAAACCTACTAAAGCCATTAATAGAGTAATGAATGATTATGCAGATTACTTTTCTTCATTTGTATTATTTTCTTCCCAATGTCTTTTGTTGTTTTGCCCTCAGAGCAATACAGGACCACTAAGACTTCCTGGCTGGCTGATTACTGTAAAGAGGAAGAGAAGGGGCAGTCGGCCCAGAACTCTGCGGCCTTGTCCTGGATGGGCTCATCAGTGGACCCCCCTTCCTTCAGACAGAGTGAGTCCAAGGGATTGGAGATTGGAGGAACGTTCTTGGTCTCCAAACAGCGTACTGATGGGAGCAATGCAGTTCTCAGGTTCCATTAAAATGGTTTTTCAGCGGTAGCATTTACAATTACTGGGACAGTGCAAATGGTTGGTAGACCAAACCATCGCAGATAAATTCGATAATGGCAGTTGAACAGCTTCCAGTTGTCAGATTCTTTGTTATGTTACTACATGGTAGGTTTTATTTTCTTTATGTGGGCAAGGTGGACATATCCTGAAAAGAATTGTGAAAGAAGTTGTGAATGAAATTCAACATTTGTAAGCAATACCATCAGACCATTATGAATGAAGTCAATTTATGTTTGTTCTTAAATGCTTAATATTTCAATTTTAGTGCATGTCTTAACAGTGAAGTGAGAATCATTAGTCTACTGCTATACTGTACTCATATACTTATATTATACTCTTGGGCTGCGTTTAATATGCAGAGCATAAGGCAAATATTTGAGCCTTTTCGGCAGTCTTGGGACAATTTCAGGCAATTGTGAAGAAATGGTGGCGAAAAGAAAAGATTTTGGAAAAATTGTCCTGAAAAGGAGGTGTATATCCCACTACATTAGCACGAAGGCATAATTAAAAAAGGTTGTATGGGTCAAGGTAACTTAAAATAACATCATGGGCCAGTTGAAGATATACAAGTCTTATTGTGTATATTCTTTTAGAAATATGGAAGCCAATGGCGTAGTCCTGCGTCTTATCTGACACGCCTATCAAGGCAACTCTTAAGTCTGATGGTTTGAGCTGTTAAGTACCCTCAGCCCATATGCCATCAACTAGAAACTGTTTCATAATGCTCTACGCATTGAACACACCCATGGTAATTCATTTGCTCATATAGCAGTGCAGGGGTAAGAAAATTACCAGGTATAAATGGGTGTGGTGGGAAGGATCAATGTGTTAAAAACCCACAAATTGATTTTTTTTTTCTGCTGACCATACGATGGATCCCTGAATTGAGTTTAAGAAAACATTTGATGCTCTAAATACAACCGTGCATTGCTGAATTTATCTGCTTTCTTTGTTAGTGGTAGTTTCTGGTAGAAACAATAATAAAACATTTGAATGATTAATCCTGCTCTAAAAACTAAAACCTCTTTCCTGCTTTTGTCCCTTTAGCCTCTAACGCTTGAACTCATGCACTACCCTGCAGGTCTCCCTCTGTGCTGACTCTGTCTTTCTCTGCTATCAGGTCTTCCACTTGTCTACCTTAGAACTAGGAGCACAGCCAGCTTGACTAACCTTGAGCAGCAGATTCATGCCAGAGGTACAGTACTGAGGACTGGCTGAGAGTCCCTTGCTCTTTAGGCATACTGTACATCCTCCCACCCCCCACCCCCCCGAAGCTGAAAATGGTACTGAAATTCCTCAGCTGGTACAAAAAAGGAAAACATTTTCTTTAAGTCTTTAAACCAATTCATACAGGTCAGAAAATCACCACATTAATGGGTGGTTTTAGAATTATGTACTGTGGTAAAAATTTCATCCTGTGCTAACTCTTTGCAACCCATATCATTTTTCTTAGAGGTCTACTTTCCAAAGATGATGTAACAGTGCTACAACTCACATAATATCTGAGGTTTTCCACTCAGATCCACTTCTGAGAAACGGCAGGAAGTACTGCCCTTACTGATGTACAAATTACTGCTTTGAATATTGTTTAAATATATCTTGCAACAGTCTATGGCAGTACACATCAGACTAGGGAAAATTTGTATTTGTCATTAGGATAGTGGCGCCTTTAGAAAGGAACACAGGATGAAATTGAATGGCACTTTCATTCTCCTCTATAATGTGTTCAAGAAATGGTATTTCACTAAATTCAGTTTAATAGTTTCTTTTAATCTTTTTCTAGCATTTGAGTTATGGGATTTTTTTTAACAGTTTCTTAACAGTTTTTGTATGCTCTGAAGTCCTTACTTTTTAATATATGTTAGAGCAGTTCTTCACCTCATCACGAAGTACAGTTATTTATGTTGTTTGTCACATTCAAGGAGAATCCAGGTTGGTTTATGTATTCCAGCATGTGGACATTTTCTGCAGTAGAAACATAATGAGGTGTGTTATAACAGTTGTGCATTCTTAATACGTGACTAAAAAATGTGTATATATATATTTTAAATTAGCTAAGGTTAGTTTGAAATACAATTTATGAATGTTTATTGAGGGACTTTGCCTCATACTTAGCAACACTTAATTTTAAATATCTGAGCATGAGTGGGTTAGGTGTGAGTCCTGAAGGATTGTGGGTTAGAGCTGAACAACTGTAGGTCAGAACTGAAGTTTTCTTCCTGATCAGAGTTCTAGTCTTTGTAGTACAGCTTTTATTGAAAACAGATGTGATACCTTGGGCTAGAAACTTAATTTTGTATATATGAATCATGATTCAAAAAAATTGGTACACAACACAGTGTTTTCCTGTTCTTTGATTGTGCTTTTAATCTAGGAATTCGTTGGAGCTGGCTTGGCATTATGTCATTAACCTCGGATTCTGTTTCATAACAAAGTTGGAGAATTAGATCATGTTGGGTTTTCAGATTCTTTTGACATTTTTTCTGTTGTATTTTATTTCATTTACATTCTGAATTGGAAGGAGGGTATACCAATGTTTGTATTTTGATGTTGATGTGATTCTATGTAGTACTCCCTGCTGTTCGTTTGTAGAGCACACCGTGTTGATGTGTCCCTTGTGTCTTGATTGGATTTTCAGCGGATGTGAAAATGTCAAAGAGGAGGCAGCCATTCGTACCCTATGCTCTGCGGAACAACACTGGCTGCACCATGTGGTTCGCCACCCTCACAACTACCCCTACGAGGTGAGCCAGCATCGCATCACGGCGATGTCCTTCCTTAATCCTGATCAATGCAGTGCTCTTATTTCTCGTGTTCGCCTCCAGGGTGGCGCTGTCTCACAGCGGGAGTATGGATTCCATCTCTGATGCACATGGGACAGGGTTGGATGACACCCATAATGTGAGCCAGTGGCGCGAGGTCCTGCCAGGAGAGGAGATTCCTTTTGTGTTTCAGGCCCGAGAAAAACTGAGACACAGGTGTGTGTGGGCAGGGGCTGAACAATCGATGTGTTATTGGCATTGGGACGACAGCAGTAGGGTCAGAGAGAGGGCTATGGGTGGGAGACTGTGGACAAAACTGACTGTATTTGTCCTTCTGCTCTTTCCTCCAGACACACCCATGAGCTGAAGTTGCACCAGCTGCTGGTTCGAGTCGGGGGATGGGAGCAGGTGAAGCCGGTGTCTGTGGACAAAGTTGGGGTGTTTTTCCGATATGCTGCTCCTGATCGCAACAATCCCTCCAATACGGTGAGTGTGTTGGAGTTGGATTTGAAGACATGTTCTTAGTTTACTCACTGCAGTGCCATATTTTAGATTTTTACCTGGTTTCTACAATTCACAAATATGCTTGCTTGATTGAGCATCCGTACAATATCAGTTTGAAAGTCCCAGTTCTGTATACTTTAGTTTAACTAGAGCACAGCTCTGTCTATTTTGATTTAACCTTGATACCTGTAGTTTGTACTGAATGCTTATTTTACTTAAAAGTTTAACTTTTATCCATTTAATTCTAAACTAGTTATTAATGGTTCCTAAATGGTGGCAAATTTCAATCTGCTTGTTGGAAATTTCCTTTTAAAATACTATGGCATCTGTTTCAGGTCTTACTGATTTAATAACACCTCAATTGTGCCGTGTGCCGACTCTTGTTCTTCTGCTTAATGTGAATTATGGTTAATCTTAAGCAATTTGAGTGACATGCAATTGTCAGTTGTAAGGCTCTTGAATCGCTGCTGGTATTGAAAATCCAATAACCCAGCAATTATATATCACTTAGAATTAATTTGACAGCTTCCAGCGTGCAGATGACATTGTTAGCAGACTGTGATGTATGGAGTCATTTGTGTCTTGGTTTTCAAAGCACCCAGCAGATTGACTGCTGCATGTAGCAGTCTTTCTATCCTGTTCAGTTCTCCTTATTGTATGGCTGTCCTTTCTCTTCCAGGTTGGGAGCCCTGTCAGTCGAACCAATATCATTCACCCCCATGTCTACGTAAGTCCATTGTCCATCATTTACATTGCATCAGAGTGTTTCATGAAGCCTTAGGAGAGCTATTATTCTGTATGAGTTCTGTAAATTTACACAAATGTCAGAATGAAGTTAATATGATCGTTTTTCAGGTAAAGATTTACTGAAACAAATTCTGTGCTTTTACCTAAAATAGATTTAGCCAGATGTGCGTTTTATAGTATGTTAGTGCCCTGGTGCCACCTTCATTAGTAGAGTACATATGGATATTAATGTATGTGGTCCGTGTCTAGTTCTCAGCTCTGCCCCCAGTGAGAGTGGTCTTCTCCATCACTATGGAAGGCAGCGCTCGCAAGGTGATCACTGTGCGCTCTGCACTGATGGTTAAGAACCGACTGGAGGTTCCTATGGAGGTCCGTCTGGATAGTCCATCAGCGCCAGATAGTGAGTTTTTGTATTAGGCTGTAATGGGAGCACTTCAAGAATATGGATACTTCAAAATCCTAACAAATTCCAACATATAGGAATAACATCTAAGCATCTCGTACAGTACATTTCATTGTAGTCCAAATTACGAACACGTGTATAGCCTTTTATCAAGAGAACTGTCCAAATGATATGGGTTGAGTAATATATATAATCATGACAGAGCCTGTGGTGCTTCCGCCCATCCTGCCTGGTGACTCCCTGGCTGTGCCTCTGCATCTGACCTCCTGGAGGCTGCAGGCCCGTCCCAAAGGCCTGGGGTTCTTCTTCTGCAAGGTGCCCATCCACTGGACCAGCGTGGAGCGGCCCGGTGAAGTCAGCAGCACCAAGAGGGAATGCCACTCTGTTGACTTTGAGGAGCACCTCAAGCGTAGTTTCAGGTAAAGGCGCAGATCCTGGCTGGACAGGGAGCTGCAGGCGTTGAACGCACACTGATGAACTGATGGATTGCCCTTGTTAGTAGGGGGGCAGAATTGTCCTGGGCAAGTTTGTACAAGAGAATGTTCTTCCCTCTTAGACACACTGTTGATCTGTTTGCCCTAAATGTGAAGAATTTTCTCTTCCTAATGGCATGCTCAAATGTGTGTATTCTCCAGTTTTACTTGTTCAGTTTAATTTAACAACATGGTAACTTTCAGCTCTTTTTTTTGTAGTTTGAAGATCTCTTTTCCCACCGTTCTTTTTCAGGATGCCTTTTAATAAACTGGTCTCACTTTCGTTCCGCTCCAGTGGGAGAATGTCTTCAAGAGTCCCTTGAAGACAAAAGCGTTCCAGGTTTTAATTTTTTACGCCCACTTTCATCTGACGATTTTTCCTTCCTTCTCAGGTTCTGTGTCGTAATAAAGAAGGACAACTACCCTGACCAGCAACTTGCCAAGACAGCGTCAGGTGGCTCCAAGCAGATCTATCGCCAGCCAGGCCACACAATCTACCTGCTCCCCACTTTAGTGCTGGTAAACCTGCTGCCCTGTGATCTCATCTACTACATTAAGGGCACGCCCATCAAGGGCTCCATGAAACCTGGCAAGGAAGCTGTCCTGCATGCTGCCGACACCTCTCAGAACATTGAACTGGGTGAGGGCACTGTCCTCCTTTGGGCAATCCACAGAGCGCTCTCTAACTTGTAACCCCATGAAAGTTCTTAAATTATTCCAGTTGTGTACAGTAATTTGAGCATACTGTACAAGTTAGAAATTGGGTGGTAAACTGTACAGTGCATTACGAGCAATAATGCTATATCAAAGGATTTGCAAAACATATGTTTATTATTATCTGCAAAACAGAAATGTGACTTTTTATACCCAAAGAACTGAGTCGGCGCTGTGTAATTTTGCTATTTTAAGTATTTGTTTAGCATTGGACTTTGTTGGACAAAACATGAAAGATGGTGAAAAAGATGTGTCATTGACTTTAAGATCCTAGCATATGTCTGTATGAGTTGCACATAGCTGGGTCTGCTTGGATTGTGTGCTTTGACTTTGATCTTCCACACTGGTCTTATCATTTAGTAGTACAGTAGCTGTATGCCATCTGATACTTGCTTCGCAGCTGCTAACCTCACTGTCCTCTGTCTGTTTTCAGGGGTGTTGCTGGAGAATTTTTCTGTGTGTAAGGAGTTACTGATACCTCCTGGCACCCAGAACTATGTGGTGCGAATGCGGCTGTATGATACCAGCAAACGGCTGCTGTGTCTGACCATTCGCATAGTCTTCCGTGCACAGGGGGCGCTCAAGATCCTCATGTCTGCACCCTACTGGCTCGTCAATAAGACTGGTATGCCACCCTTGGTGCCTCTGCAGCCTTGCCTTTAAACTACCAGCCCTAATAGAGAAATTCCATGTGGCGTTGCTGTTCTTAAATTTCTGACTCATTTATGCTTCTTATGTTATTCACAAAGCTAGGAAGAATTATATGAACCTATGCTGTTCACATAGGTGTCCTGTTTTCATTATTTTTATCTTTTGGTTATTTGACAGTCTTGCCTGTGCCTTACTTTGTTCTTACAATGTTTCACTCTTCAGTTTCACCTTGAACTATTTAGTTTCTGATGGTTTTTAATTTCATTGCTTGGCACTGCACGGATACCTGATGTGAGAGCATTGTTATTAATGCTATTGATATTTTTGTAAGATGTTCATAATAATAGTTCTTTACACTTATATAGCACTTTTTCTGGGCACACCACTTAAAGTGCTTTATGGATAATGGGGACTCCCCTCCACCACCACTAATGTGTAGCTTCCATCTGGATGATGCAGTGGCAGCCGTTGTGCTCCAGTAAACTCAACACACACCAGCTATCAGTGAGGAGGAGGACATCTCGGTCCTCTTACTGCTACTTTCTCTTTATTCTCCCAGGACTGCCACTCATTTTTCGCCAGGACAACGGGAAGACAGACGCAGCTGGGCAGTTTGAAGAGCATGAGATGGCACGCAGCCTCAGCCCACTACTGTTCTGTTATCCTGACAAAGAGCAGCCCAGCATGTGAGCGCCCGACGCTGCTTCTCTTACAGTCTTTCTGTTGTCACCGTACTGCTTCCCTGTGTTTCTACAGGGAATGGAGCAATCTCTCATCTGTCACATGCATGTATCTGAATGTTGGTGTCTCTCTCGTGGTCACTCAGGTGTACCATGCGCATTGGGAAGTGTATTCACCCCGAAGGTGTGCCAGGATGGTGCCAGGGCTTCTCTCTGGATGGGGGAAGTGGAGTTAGAGCTGTCAAGGTGATCCAGCATGGGAACCGACCAGGACTCATCTACAACATTGGCAAGTCCCTGGAGAGCCGCTTGGCTCCATCCTATTCAGCTTTTGGTTGTGTTCTGGGCCTATAATACAAAATGGACATCCATCTGTCTAGTTCAGAACTTGCAGCAACAGGGGTTCTTATAGTTGAGTCGTGAAAGTCATTGCGAAAGGCAATTATGAGTACTCCCTGGCTGTGCCTATGGATCTGATGTCCTGGAGGCTGTGGGGCTGTTCCAAAGGCCTTGGGATTCTTCTTCTGCAAGGTGCCCATCTATTGGACTAGTGTGGAGCGGCCTGGTGAAATCAGTGTATAACAGAAATTGACGCAATTTTCATTCTGTTCCTTGATTCATTCCATTGCATTCGATAGGTCTGTAAAATTGCACGTTAACCACTTGAGACAAGCAACACATCTATGTTTAAAAATATATAGTCAAATATGGTAGGTGTAGTTTATCAAACAGTAATTATTTCGTTTAGTAACTGTAATACATTACAGTTCTCTAATAACTGAGCCTGCTGATTTTGTTGATCGAGCATCGATTGTTGGCCTTTGACACTAAGGATGTGATTTTCAGGTATCAATGTGAGGAAGGGTAAAGGTCGCTACAGAGACACCCACATTGTGACCTTTGCCCCTCGCTACCTGCTCGACAACAAGTCCTCCCACAAGCTGGCCTTCTCTCAGCGCGAGTTTGCCCGAGGAAAGGTGAGACTTCTTAATTGAATGAGTATTTTGATGGCCTCAGGGACAAGTACTCTGCAGTAGGTTTCAAGCGCAGACTGAGTTCTCTTTGACATTGTGTTTTGCAGGGCACCGTCAATCCCGATGGCTATATCTCTACACTTCCAGGCTCTAGCGTAGTCTTTCACTGGCCCAGGAACGACTATGACCAACTCTTGTGCGTGCGGCTGATGGACATCCCAAACTGCACCTGGTCTGGAGGGTTTGAAGTTAACAAACCCAAATCCTTCCATGTCAACATGAGGTAAATGCTGATTTCTCTCTGCTTAATGCACAGCACTAAAGTGGTAGGCAACCTAGGCTCTTCCACTCCATTCAATGACAGAACTTTTATTCAGTCATAATGTTAATTACTTAATTGATTCTTAATTACTTAATTACTGCCAATAAGAATGAAATACAAAACCTCAACCAGCCCCCTAGGTCAGCATTTTCATTGTTCAACATCCAAATGTGAACACTGACATCGCTCATTTCTCCAGTTTTGAACTGCATTTGGGATGCTCATGAATGATTGAGTGTGTAATGTACTGTGGAAATGTAGCTGCTCAAAGAGGATTTTGATTTGTATTATATTCCATTTGGAGCAAAAACTGACTAGCACTGATAGGATTCAGAGCTCTAATTTTAAATGAATAGTGTGTGGCACTGTGGTAATCTCTGCAAGTTTTTTAATCTTTTTAATTCTAAGGGACACTCTGGGAAACTGCTTCTTCCTGCGAGCAGAGATCACCCTGAAGGGGGCGACGTACCGCATCTCCTTCAGTGACACAGACCAGCTGCCCCCACCTTTTCGCATTGACAACTCATCTGAGGTCAGTTCTCCAATTATGATGTCCCTGTCATAGGCTACTGAAATGCAGTTTCCAGATCAGCATGCTACTACAGTAAGGCTTTGCTCGAAATCAGTGATGTATCTGCCTGATCTACATCTGTCTATTCTGTACAAAATTCAAAAAGTTGGTTATGGTATGAAAATAGTATAGTTATCCTGGAAGTAAGTAATTAGTAATTAAAAGTATTATGTATTAGAAGTACATACACAAAAACTTCTCATTTTGAATACATTGAATGACAGAATGTAAATGTTACTGTCCCAAAGGTGAATGGTATCAAGAAAAGTTTTCAGGAGTACTCTGAACCTGTTTATAGGTGCCTATCCAGTTCTGGCAGCATGGGGTGGCTGACCTGCGCTTGCACACCGAGGTTAAGGCTGGGGCAAAGCTGGACTATGCCTGTGACGAGCCCACCCTGCCTCCCTTCCTCAGCCTCACTGTCAAGGGGGCTGGATCCTCTGAGGTCACTGCCGACATGAACAGTTTCCGGGAGTACAACAAGCTGTACTATGAGAACTTCATCTACATTGCTGCAGCCTACACGTTTTCCAAGTACGCGTCTCCTACCTTGTCATGGGACCACCCCTCCTCCACCATCTGCTTGTCATAGTGTCTAGTTGTTTGAGCAGACTTCATTAAGTTCACAGTCATGTGATGTATTACTGTACTTAGGATAAATGCATTACTCCTATCTAAAGAGCAGTACTGTATGTACAGAATGATGTTGTGTTGTAATAGTATGGTTCAGTCTGGCTTCTACATTAAGCTCTTAAATCCAGAGATTGATGGGGTCTATCATTCGCTGACTGTGCTGGAATCAGTGGTGCCTATTTAATAGGAAATGGGTGGTTTTGATCAAGTATTTTGTAATAATGAATTGATGATCCATGTTAGTCTTTAAGAATTCATTTAGCCCCCAGATTATAGCAGAATCACTTCACTACTGTTAACTTCTAGCGAAGTAAATCTAAAAGAGTAATATCTGCTTTGGGTATGGCCAATGAGTCAGTAGTCTGTGTCCAGTGCTTAGATGCACACTACATGTTTGTGAATGCACAGAGTTGTTTGTAACAAGCTGACATTTGGATCTTAAGGAGCCCAGAGGAAGGAAAAAGGCCTGTGGGGATGAAAAGGGATATTCGCTGTGCTGAACTGGTGCTTGATGTTGAAACAAAGACCCAGAGAGTCATTCTCAAGAAAAAGGTAAAGTGCTGGACTATTCGTCTCTCTGTTTTGGCGCATTGAATAACATGGTGCAGTTTTGTATTGTATATTTGTTTGTTTTGATTTTATGTCAGATTTATGTTGCCACAGAACGTAAATGCAGAAAGGGTACATTTCAAGTAGTTGCAAAAGGACAGGAAGTCATAAACAATTTCATTCTCTCTCTTATTTATTGTCTCTCATATGCGTGCACATTCTTTCTGTCTCTCAGGAGCCTGGGAAGCGATCTCAGCTGTGGCGCATGACCGGTACCGGAATGCTGTGTCATGAAGGCTCCTCCTCCCCTCAGAGTAAACCCGCCCAGCCGCGCCCCCTCGAGTCCTCCCTTGTTCTGGACATCGCCGGATTGGCCGCCGTCACCGACAACAGGTGAGGACCTACTTTACATCACCTCTCTTCGGATCTGCCTTCTCTCTTGGGTCGCACCGCGTTTCTGTGCCTTCACTTAATGCCAGGAATTGTTCAGGGTGGAAAATGGGGACAACTCCCAACTCTCGGGAGTTTTCAGATCCCGAAGAATGGGGCTCGTGAAACGTTAGTCTACCTCACCGCACTGAAAGGACCCTATCTTCTAATCTGTAATTTAAGAAGTGGAGCTTTGCAATTGTCTGCTTCATAAGGGAATGATGAAGATAAAGCTTGTTTTTACTAACCAAGTGAAATGAATAAACATCCCGGACAAGCTGAGAACAGCCCGACTGTCACTGTGAGAGGACTGGTATTTGGCTGCCATGGATATGGGCGAGATAAGAATGTCCCCTGTGTCCCCTGTCTCTTGGCTGTTCCAGTTACGAGCCTCTCATGCTGAGGAGACCGGATTCTCGGCGCAGCACCACACAGACGTGGCACTTTAGCTCAGGGATGTTGACCTGTGGGCTTCCCAGACTGGTAGTACAGGTAAGACTCGGACCCCACCCGGTGTTTTTTTTGTCTGTCACTCTCTCCCCAGGCAGTCCAAATCACCTCCTTTCCCGCCCCCCAGCACAGTCACAGATTTCTGATTTTCTAGTATCTGTGGCCTTTTCTGTCTTGTCCGTGCTTTGACTGCTCTCTCGCAGTCTGTCCCTTTCTAACGGGTTGACTTCCGCAGGAAGTAGAGTAAATCAGAAAGGAGTGGAAACTAAGAGGGAATGCTTTTAAAATTGAGTACAAGAGGCACCTTTCCACAAAGGAATTGGAACTGGGAGAAGTTACCCAGATTCCCATGTCATTTAGCTGTTAGTAACCAAATAAATTTAGTAACCAAATTTTAATAATACATTAAAATTAGAGCAGTTAAAGTATTACATACATGGTTTTCACATAATCAGTGAAGGCCATAAAACATAATTTTATGTAAATATGCGATTGCAGAGCGTAGAACAATATTTTAAGGTATTTTCAACATTTTGAAACAGGTTACACATTTCATTTCTAAAGAATATTTCTGAACATTTTGAAGTAACGTTTCTCTAAAGGACATATTTGCTAAATCAATATTCTGTATTTCCCATGGATGCTGGAAAAGCAAAGCTATAATTGTACTGAATTGAAATAAAACATGTTAACGTTCTGCTTCAACAGGTTTGATCTTTTTTATCTACTCAGGTTAAGGCTGGGGTGTCAGGGCTGTATGATGGGGCAGAGGTAGTCCTGGGCCCTGATTCAGGTCTCCTTAATTCGGCCCCAGAACAGCAATTCATTAATCAGAAAATGCGACCTGGATCAGGGGTGCTGTCCGTGCAGGTTCTTCCTGATGGACCAACTCAAGTATTGCAGGTAAGTTTTAGTACTGCCGAAGTTCTGTATTAAATAAAATGAGTGGTAATGCTGTAGAATTTCAGAAATAATGTTTCCAGATGACTTTTGGATTATGTTTTGTTCCAATTGTATTACATAGCTCCGTACTGAAAGCATGCATGCATTTCAAAAATGTTCTCAATTGATGAAAGTACAACAATTACAGTATATTTTCCTGTGTAATACATGTTCAGTCTCATATTTAGTGAAATTCAAGCATTTTGTGTGATTTTAGCTAAATCATATACATTTTCTTTTAACGGTCTGAACTAATAGTGTCATTGGATGTCTAACCATTAATGATATGAATATCAAACATGCAGGTCTGTGTCTTTTAAAGCCCAGAGTTTTTCAGAAATCATCCAAAAAACAGAATGTGGCCAGAAGTACTTAGTAATTAACACATTTTTCAACACGGTTCAATTTTTTGTGATTTAATATTTTGGACAAAAGATCAGATATATGGCAGAAGAAATGCCCTAGAGGGCAGACTGAAGTGGGCTCAGCTTGATCTCTGTGGCCCTGTGGTCCTAACAGCATCGATGCTGCTTTGCAGATCAGCGACTTCAACCAGCGCAGAGCAAACCGCACTCCCCCTGGTCTAGAGGAAGGTCTGGAGAGAGATGCTGAGCAGGGGAGGCCCACCGAGCAGGAACTGGAGGTACAGATCACTCTGGGTGCAGCCAGTGTATGCTCTGGGGCAGTGGTGTTGTTCTGTGTGTATACTTTATTTTCATACTATAAGATGAAAATAACAAAATGCATATATTTGTCAAATTTCAGAGATCACTACTTGAATACTTAAATAATCCATTCACTTTGTCCTAACGAATTGCTGTATCTCCCCTTTGTATATTTTTTACTGTTAAATCAAAGACAGTCTATGGTCATACAGTAACAGAACAGACTAGGTTAGCATTCATTTTTCCAGAGTGGTGTGAGAGTGCTTTTCTTAGTTTGTCTATCTAATCGAAAGTTGCCGTTTCCCTAGGTGGAGGTGAAGTTAGAGGAAGGGGTGGGTCTCTCTTTGGTCAACAAGCTGCCAGAGGAGCTGGTATTTGCCACACTGTCAGGCATCGATGTCCATTTCACTCGCACCACTGCAAGCCAAGTGCTGGAGCTCAATATAAATAATATCCAGGTAATAATAAATCTACTGCAGAGCTGTGATAAACATGACAAGCCTGTATCATCTCTGTATATACGGTACTTACCTGTAAGAACTAAGTGGCTGGATACACAACACACCTTGCACTACTCAAGCAAATAATCCAGGAATATAAACACAGGATCGTAGCTTTAATCGCCTACCAATTGCAATAACAGTATAACCTTGGACACATTGTGTCAACCTCACACATATTAATTTGAATTGCTATGACAGCAGTTAATCACAGTCCTACCTTTGATTATCAACTTGCTATGGATATCAGTTTTAAGAATGTAGATCAAGTTAACCAATCATGCTTTTGAAGCTGGGATCTTTTAAGAATGGACTGAATATGATCCTTGGATCAATCGGCTACTGAAAACAAACAGAATAGATAGGCTGACTGGCCTCCTGTCATTTTTTATGTCTTGTGTTTCTATATTCTCAATATATGAGCAAGCCTATAGATTATATTAACACATTTCTTCCAATGTAAGGTGTATAATACTGGCAGTAGTGTGGAAAAATGTTAACAATAAGATAAGATTGAGTTTGCTTTCACCACACAATATCCAAATATTCAAATGGCTAATACTCACATACTGCTCCACCAACACATTAAAACAAATAAAGTCTAGCGATGTTTTAGTAACTAATTTCACATATATACCAAGCTAACTCAGCCTGTGTTCCACAAAAGCAATAACTCACCAGTGGTAGTCTAGGATTCATACCATAATACCATAAGATCCTGCATTATGGATGCAGAAAATCGACAGTATGCAATGCCACAATGTAATAGAATGATCTATAGAAACCGTTATATTGATTTACCAGTATGTGATGTTAGAATATGTGAGCTTTTTTTAATCCTATCAGTGGTGCCCTAGAGTTTTGACCAAGTTTTTTTTTTATATAGGTGGACAACCAGTTGTTGGGAACGACCCACAATGTGATGTTGTGCGTCACTCCGACTCCCAGTGATATTGTAACCACTGACACTGGACCAGCCCTGCAGATTAATGCCATGAAAGTTCCAAGTAAACTACAGCTCACAGAGCTCTTCAAGGTAAAGCATGACATGAATTACATGAATTACACATGTAACTGAATAATTAGTCAACAGGACGAGCTATTAAAAATACAGTGATGATGCATCCATTATAGTAGTTACTGTACCTGGATGAAAAACGTGTGGATTTTTAGACATTTTTTTTGAGGAACGCTTAGTTGTACCAAATCGGACATCACAAGTAAGCATTAAGTCAGCAATTAACAAGAAAAGATCCATATTAAACCCGTTTCTTAATTGTTAACTACCTCCCCCAGCATTTGATGGTGACAGCCCGCCGTTTTACAGTCATAATTGAAGAGAAACTCTTGCTGAAGTTGCTCAGTTTCTTTGGTTATGGACAGTCTGAATCAGGTATGTGGATGTCTTTTACATATGATTTTAACACAACCTTCATTGTACACATCTCAAACTTGCAGGCACAACTAAGATTTTGTTTTTGTTTTTCTACATCTGGACAATTCCTTTGTCATTGTGGAATAATACATAGACCTGCAGAGTCACACAGTTAGCTTTACATTACTAAAACTGAAACAACCTTTGTCACCTTTTGACAAGGCTGTCACTGTGCGGGGCAAGCTATCATTGATGTGACAGCTGGCCACTGCTCCATCCACCTGTCACTGCGTTGATTGCTTCAGTCACCAATTTGAAAGGAGATCTGGATCACCTGGAGACTATTTACTATATTGTTCATTTCAGGTGGTTCAGAGAGTTCTCTGAGCTTTGTATTCTCTTGAGTCCCTGGCTTTCTTTTTCTCCCATGCTTAGTTACTACCTCGTTTCCGTAACACCCCATGGCTTGGACCTCTGTGGAGTTATCTGGGTTTGGACCCTGGCTTGCCTCGATCTTGTATCGCAGACTTTCTCTTTGTGCTTGCGTACTGTATCTTCCGTGGATCTGACCCTGTCTTTGCCCTGACTATGTTCATCAGATTTCCCCATTTTGCTATAGACTGTGTCTGTTAAATTCATCTGTTTAACCCCTGCCTGCTCGAGGACTAAGCTGAACAGCACCGCTTCACTGAGCCCCTAGCTTGCTGCAGCACCTATCTGCCTGCCCGACTGTACCGCTGCGGCTCTGAGCGCCTAGCCGGCTGCAGCACCTATCTGCCTGCCCAAGTGTACCGCTGCGGCTCTGAGCACCTAGCCTGCTGCAGCACCTATCTGCCTGTGTAACTGTACCGCTGCGGCTCTGAGCACCTAGCCTGCTGCAGCACCTATCTGCCTGCGTAACTTTACCGCTGCGGCTCTGAGCGCCTAGCCTGCTGCAGCACCTATCTGCCTGCGTAACTGTACCGCTGCGGCTCTGAGCACCTAGCCTGCTGCAGCACCTATCTGCCTGCCCAAGTGTACCGCTGCGGCTCTGAGCACCTAGCCTGCTGCAGCACCTATCTGCCTGCGTAACTGTACCGCTGCGGCTCTGAGCGCCTAGCCTGCTGCAGCACCTATCTGCCTGCCAGACTGTACCGCTGCGGCTCTGAGCACCTAGCCTGCTGCAGCACCCATCTGCCTGCCCGACTGTATCACTGCGGCTCTGAGCACCTAGCCTGCTGCAGCACCTATCTGCCTGCCCAACTGTACTGCTGCGGCTCTGAGCACCTAGCCTGCTGCAGCACCTATCTGCCTGCGTAACTGTACCTAAGTCCCTACCTAGACAGCCGCAGAACCCATCTGCCTTTGTGCAGCATTGCTGTGCTCTCTGTCAGCTCACTGCTTGCAGTTCCCCGGTCTCAATCTTTTTTCCAGCTTATGATTCTTCTGCTCATCTCATTTCTCAACTGTGAAGTGCATTTACGTTCAAGGCAGAATACGCAGCTTTGTTTGAAGAATGTTTGAATGCCTGCTTTCATTTTGCAGCAGAACCTAGTCCCTTCAGTAATGAGGCTCAGGCAATACATCATTTCATGTACTGTACCTGTGAAGGAGTATATCAGCACACAGACCCCATTTTCAGGGTTTATATTCATTCATGCTTATTTTGTCTATACCACACAGAAGTGGAGAAGCTGGATGAGAATCTGTATGACAAGGCAACTGAGGATGAAGGGGCTAAAAAGCACTACTACTTTGAGAACCTGAAGATCAGTCTGCCACAAGTCAAGCTGAGTGTCTTCACCTCCCACAAACTATCTCCAGAGCTTAAGGTACTTTCATTTCTGCTGGTACGGTTGATGACCGGAAAGAATCCTGCTGCAATTAAAAGGAAATTCATTGTTTAACTGCAGTTATTGCATTTCCAATTTTTTTCAGTTACAACTGGTAAGGCTTTATGCCTGCCACAAGGTGGTGCAAGGATTTGGTTTTCTCATTAAATCAATTTGTGAGCATGCATCATTACAATGTTTTATTTAAATATGGATGACAGTCATTTTTTGTCACTATTCCAGTTTGTAATTTATTGGTAATATTTGTTTTTTTTTCTTTAAGGTCATTTGAAAATGAGTAGTGTGTTTACTTCAATAAATACTTCAGTCATATAATCTTAAGGAAGAATATTTTATGCATGTTCTGAGAGAATATTTGGTACCATTGCGATTCATTTATTTTTTCTTTATCAGTGTTCTGGAGTGTAGAAGAACACAGATTCAACCAAGGAGTGCCTGGTTCTCATAAATGAAGTTAGCACCAGTGTAAATACAAATGACTGACATTTTCAGTAGTTTTGTAAATTTCTTTCAGCCAGCATTTACCCAATATACCTTTTTATCAAAGCTTAAGTTTTTGCTTAATTGACTTAATGTTTGCAAGCCCTTTGGCTTTTTCTTGCAGTTTTAGCTATATTTTATTGAAGAGAAGTACATTGTGCAAATACAGATAAAAGTGAAAGAGAAAAAAATATTTCAAAAAAGACATTTTTCAATATCGCAGCAGCAAAAGAGCAGAACAGGATGGAGTAAAGTGTCTCAGAGATAATAACAGTAAATGTTTTAGATAAAAAAGGGAAACGGCTGAGAAAGTTAGTGAATGTTTTATGCCATTGTTTACCAAGGAAGAAATTGACAATATATTCTACCAGTTAAAGTAGTAGTAGTTAATGAGAACATTTCAGATATACTGTAGCACTCATCAATATAAGGGCAGCTAATATTTAAGTAATTATCTAGCTTAAATTATTTAAATAATATAATTCTATACTCACTTTTGTGGCAGTAAGATTCAAGGGGATAGTCTTCATGGATTTGGAAATGGCAGGGTTTATCTAAACATGTACACGCAACAGTAATAATGGATAGGAATGTAATATGTGGTAGACTTCCAAGGTGATGCATGTGTTTGGACTATGAACAAGTTAATGGATAGGAAACAGTACAAACAAGGGGAGATTGGAGAATAGTTAGATTGGAGTGATGCCATCTGTGTCAGGACCACTGGTCTTTCTAAATTATATCAATTGCCTGTATTCTTGAAATGCAGTGATGTTTGCAGATCATTCCAAAATAGGCTAATTGGCAAGCACTGTTGAGCTATAAAGGAAATCTAAAATGACTTATTTAAAACTCAAGAGTGCGCAAACAGCTGGCAGATGATCATTACAGTATAGAAGTGCAGAGTATTATATGCAGGTAGCAAAACCATAAACTATCGATTTAAGATGGATAACACAGAAACTCAAACTGTGAAAACAAAAGTTTTTGCGTTGTTCTGACGTTTTCCTCTCCAGCAATGTGAGGAAACAATTACAGTAAAAGGAAAAAATAATGTTAGGATACAGCTTTAAATCAGTCATTTAGACTTATTCTGAACCAACAGGGAAATAGGAACCTGAGAATGCAAATGGACACAATGGAAAAGTGCATTTATAACTGAAACCAGGAAACATTTTTTACACAAATGAGAGGGTGGAATAGGCTACCCAGCCTTGTTACTGAAGCAGTTACCTTTTTTATTTTCCAAAACGTGGAAAAATGAGAGTCTTCTCGGTTACTAGCTGCCAGACGAGTTAGATAGACCAAAGGTCCTCCTCTTATTTGTAAGTTTTATTTTATTTGCAGGCACTGAAGGGCACCCTTGGGTTCCCACTGATCCGTTTTGAAGATGCAATCATCAATATGGATCCCTACACTAGAGTGCACCCTTACGAAACCCAGGAGATCATCATCAATGACATCCTCAAGCACTTCAAAGAGGTGAGTGTGGCAATCCAGTGCTTGACAGTTCTGTGTATACATAGTTTCACTGCTTTTTGTGGATTAATTGCATTGCAATGACTTTGTGCCCCACATTTTCATTTTTGTAAGATTTAAGAAACCTAAAATAGAATTAGATCATACTGCAAAAATGTAAATTATATTTTTTCACTGCTTAACTTGCAGTGCTGTTTGTGAACTCTAGACAGTGTATCCCTATAAGACTGACTTTACACCAAGCAACACTTTCATGGCAATAAATCAGCAAGGCAACACCAAACAATATATTTGAATTTTTAAATTATGATGTGTCTTCAGATGCTGTGCGTTTCAGTGTTTGTATATTCTATGCCGTTACATGTCAGTAGCTCTTTCCCTTGTTAACATGTGTCCTTGCGTTTCATTTCTTCCTTCTCAGGAGCTGATTGGCCAGGCAGCTCAGATCCTGGGCTCCGTGGATTTCTTGGGGAACCCCATGGGCCTACTCAATGACGTCTCCGAAGGCGTCTCCGAGCTCATCAAGTACGGCAACGTGGGGGGTCTGATTCGCAACGTCACACATGGGGTCTCCAACTCTGCTGCCAAGGTAGGTGCCCCAGCGAGCAGCCCCTCACAGCTGTCCACAGAGATATCAGATGGGGAAGAGACGGCTTCCTTTCCTACTGTGCGATTATGAGATGTACCATTGTAGCTGTGAGCGGAAAGAAATGGAAAAAAAATATAGCCAGTGCTCTGTGGTGGAATGGGGTGGTTGTGGTCAATTATATACAATAAGGCACTGATGCAGTTGCTGCTATTTGATGATTTTTGTTTTTTACTTCCCTGATGGCGCTCATTGATGTTAATGAATCTGCTGCTGAGAACAGAGGTAAAAGCTGTGCCTTATAGAAGCAGCATAAACAACAATAGTTGCTAAAGAGTTTAGGTGCCTGTGATTGCCATGGCAAATGCTCTGAGCCTGACAGAATTTATTGCAAGACCAAACACCCAGGGGTGGATTGTAGTCGGGTCTTTGCTGTGGTTAGGCCATCACCCCCAGCCCCAGAGAGCTCGGCTCCAGCAGGCCTTTTTGAAGTTGAGGACACAGCTCTGTGTGCCTTGAAAATCCCTCTCTTTCAAGAGAAGCCTGCTTAGTGTCAGCTCTGTTTTTTTGTTTGTTTTGTTTCCGTTTTCTTTCTCTTCATGGTAATTTATTCCTCATTACAGGGAGAGTAGATGGAATTGGCCACAGTCAGCCTGGCAGACAAAATGAGGGATTCTTTTTCTACCTCCAGACTGAAACAAGCCAAGCGGTACGGTTTCTGGCCAGGCCAGACTCCGAACTTGTTGTTGTGTGATTGATCAAGCTCCTTTAAACATTAAATTAATTTCCCAGTAATGTTAATCAGGTTCATATCTGAAAGCCAGAGAAAATGCAGAGTTATTATAATTTTTTTTATAAGCCTTTGCCTTTGTTTGCTATGCTGTTTTTTTTTCCATCCATGACAAAATAAGTGCATTGCACCACTTGTTGGTTAATTAACATTTTATGTTAAAACACTTTTCCAGTCCTGGAGTGTTGCTAATTTCTTTAAAGGGTGAGTAAGTCAGTTATAAGCTATGCTAAAAGAGCTTTAAGATGTTTTCTGATTTAGTGTCAATATTAATTTTGAATTGAAGCACAATTGGTAATTTTTGTTGGGAAAATGGTTTTGCTTGTCTAATAAAACTGAAATCAGATATCTCCCATTTCACCCTCCACATTCAATGCAAATATGAGAAAAGGAGAAAAGGCCTTGTAAGGAAAAAATGCTTGTTGTTTTTTTTTAAATGTGGCCCCCAGCAGGGTTTTGCAAGGCTGGAACATTCTATCCTCTGGGGACTCCTGTAGCGTCCACCATGCTGTCTGTAAAACAAAAGTGGTTCCACAACCAAGACTCTTATTTAACAACCACTGTTTCTGCATTGTAAAAATTCCATGCAGCAAAGTTTAATGGGAAACCAGTTTGAAAAGGTATTCTGAGGTATCTTAATTAAATAGCATACCCAGTAGTGCTTTGAAGGGCCACTTTTGGGGAGTAAATATCTCCGTATCTTTACACATCCCTAAAGAATACTTCGTATTTTTGCTTTTCCTCGTATTGCATTGATTGGACAAGGCTGCTCAGTCCCAGGGAGCTCCATTTATTTTTATAACCTTGGACAGTCCTCTGTTGGCCTTGCTTCTGCAGGCCTTTTTGTTGAAGTTAATTATATTTTCACGACCCGAGTGGGGAAAGTCGGCTTCTTTATGAGCAGGTCTGCTGTGCTCATTCTGTGGTCAGTGGCTCTGCTTAATACCTTTCCCAGGTTTCTCATGCAGTTTAGTTTAACCAGTGTTCCATTTTAACTATTTCATTGCACACACTTGTTTTTTTTTTAAATAGTCAATTTAAAATGATTCTTACTTAACTCAGTTCTCGCCCTTGCTACCCCAGTATTTTTGATTGTTTAATGTGACTCTTAATTGAACTAATACCGTGATTAATTGGATGTTTTATAATGTTTTCTGTGTCGTAAAAGTGGCAGTTTTCAAGTTACATTTATTTCTCGGTATGTGTAAAATATCTTGTTAGCAAATTGTTTGTTGATGATGGGATTCAATTAAATTAGCAAGAACTCATTAGGAGCAAAAACTAGAGGGTATTAGGGCCCAAGACCCAGGATTGCAAAGTTCTCATCTCTGATAGCATATTTTTATTGGATGGTTTGTTTTTGTTTTTTGCACAAAAAATATCTCCACAAAAGGGTTCTCAATCCTTGTGAGAACATGAAGTGTTGTGCAGTCTTCGGTTCAGTTGTCCAAGAACTTCTGAGCTTTTTTTACCTGTAGATTTGCTTCATCAACAATACTTCATTGCAATCAGCTCTAATGAATCATTTCAGAAATGGTACAGTATATGCGTCTGCATATACGTATATAAAATATGAGCAAATTTATGTGTAGGGCTTCTATCTTTAAGTGTGTATTTTCAAGTAACACACCACCTCCCTTTAAACTGTAACCACTGCTTTTTAAGCAATCTTAGTTTCCTAATTAGGAAAAATCCCTAAACGTTGCCTGATTTTAGATTCTTCTTGCAAATCATTAAAACTGTAAGCTCTGCTATTGTGTGTTTCAGGTCCCATATATAAAGTACATACGGTAGGTACTTAATACTGAAATATTATTTGTCAGCAGATCTCTTGTACAATGTCTGACAAAGAGGTACAAATACATACTGAAGTCTTAATGAGGTTACAACACAAGATAAACTGATTTGGAAATGAGCTATCAGTATCACCCATCAGGCAGGTTCCAATTACAAATAATGGAGAAACAATCGGCAGTTCTGTCAAAATATGAACTTAAAAGGAACTAACCTTGTTTCAGAATTATTGAACATTTGTGGTTTTAGTTTGAAACCCAAAATATTGTATCACAGCCATTTTAAAGGAGGTGTCGCGCGATGATAAGACCAAAAATCAGATGCCCTTATTATAAGGTATCTTTTCATTATCTCTTTGAGTTTCTCTTATTGCAAATGAAGTGTTTACGGACTTCCCACAGTTCAAGATGCTTTTGTAATGGAGCACATTCTATACAAATGAGAAACGTAAAGTTTACATCCCCAAAAATAATAGTCTCTAATTGCTCATGAGTGTTTCTGTTTGAAGTTTGAAACTTTTAGAAATACTTTGATAACAAGAACATACTTTGAGAAGGAGGGGAAAACCATTTCATCTATGCAGCAAACGATTGATTAATGTGCATAAATCGCAAAAACAAATCATGTACCGGAAGGGAACATTAAATAAACATTTGGGTTTTTTCTCAGCTCCCCAGTATGGTCACGTTAACAATGGGCCTGGAAAATCCCTGAACTTTACAGAACTGCTGCTTCAACAGCGATCCTCAGGGAAACCCATCTTTTCCAGCTTTCTGTTTCCTTTCCCCTAAATAATAACGCTCCCGTTTTCACCTCTGCAGTAGTTATGATGTGTGACCTCTGAAATGTTCCATGTTCAGCCTCACTTAAATGAACATCCTTACCGTCTGTTCTCAGTACGCCATACGTTCACCTAAAGAAATTACCACCCCAGCAAGGGCATTCTTGAGGTCTGCAGTGCCTTTCCCCTCATAAAGGATTTACCTCATCAGCTATCTATGGAAAGTTCACCTTAATCTCCCCCTTTAACTTTTATGAGCAATAAACCAGTCCTCCTGTCCCTCTGATCTGTCACTGCCCTACTTTAATGAGTCACTAAACTCCTCCAGCTATGCCCTAGTCCTACATGTACACCCCATGCCCTCTGTGAAGACATGGTAAAGCTGTAAACTTGAAAGCACTCTCATCCCCCAGTTCTCCTTCCCCCTGAGAGAAGGAGGATGAAGGAGTGGATGGGGGGGGTGGCTGGTCTCAGATCTGGAAAGTGTATTGGTTTAGTTTTTAAAAAAAGTGCTGGCCTCCAGATGAACTCAACAGGGACTTTGCTTGCTGGGGTCATCCCAAGTTCAGGCCTTGCTCTTACTGACTCTCTCTAGTGCTCGCTGTTTATACAGGACTCAGGGCTCCAGCAGGGATTTTACAGGGCTGGTAACACAAACCCAGTTCCATCAGGCACCTGCTGGAGTCCCTTCCAGGGGGGTCTTTTTGTTGTTTTTTTTGAGTGGGGGGGGGGGGGTGAGTTTCTCTGAGCAAGATCAGGTCAGCTTGTGGGAAGAAGAGGGATGTCCTCTGAGACAGACCAATTAGACGCTGATATATTAGGCAGATGGGGACGATACACGATAAGGATCTTGGAGTTCAAAAAGTTTGTGAGCTTAATATGGAACAGTGGAGGCGGTATTTTTTTATTTTAAACTCTTGTTCCTTTTCAACTTTCTGCAACCCCCTGCACCATCATAAGCTCCCTTTAGAGGGTCACTGGGAGAAATAAATGGAACTCTTAAAAAAACAAGCTTTAAAGCCCCTGAGTGTTTTGTGTGGTATCAGTGTGGAATAGCGAGTACCGAATACTTCCTTTTTGCCATGTGTGGGATTTAAGTTTGATTTAATTTGGACGTATTGTTTTTAGGCATTGTCATAGTAGCACTCAATAAATAATACCTCTTTAAATGCAAGCCTGACATGTTTCTGCTTGGCTTATGCTGTCCTAATTGTTTTAACAAATACTGTGGATACTTATGTGCTCTGGGATATTTATTTCGTATGTCCAGGAAAGCTCCACTCCATACACTCACCAGAACAAATGTGTTAGATCAGAGGAATCTAGTCTTCTACACTTGTTTATCCAGTTGTTCAAACCTTGTATTGATCCCAAGACTTCATAAAGCTATTTTTGTTATTTGTTATCGCTGTTTAATTCTACTACTTCTAGGATTCTTTAGTATTTACTTCTCAACATTTTCAACACACCCACTCCACTGAAACGTCAGAGCCTTAGACATTTACACTTGCTCTGTTAAATGTGTGTAGCTTCTATTTTCACAGCAAGGCCAACACATTTTAAAGAGAACAAATATAATTTTGTACTGAACAGTGGTAGCTCCATTTTTCTTCCAGATGCAGCCACTTGTGGTCGCCAGTTGGACTAGCATGGCATTAAACAGCATTTTGTATTTCAGTGGATATTTACAAACCTTGGTCTGATTAGCTGCTTGATGTTGCAAATGCTTCCCTAACTGTGTAGGAAGGCTGTTGGCTTTCAGAGAGGAAGGTGTGCAGATAGTTGAGGCCAGGAGACAGACAGAGCCTTTGATTGAGACAAATGAGAGGTAATCAGTCAGTCGGCACACGGGCTTGGGGTTTGGGGTGGCTAGCTAATCGGGCAGTTCACACAAACGGCCCTGCAGGGGTTCTTTGGCAGGTTAAGTGGTCTGGCCATTCATGTCAGGAAGGAGGTTGGGACAAGAAGTTAATGAGTTGAGTGGAGACCTAATTAGGAGGCAGGGTTCCAGGGTTGTAACATGCTAGAGTTATGGCAGGAAATGCAAATGGAAAGTCCCACAGACACTCTGACTGTCTCGGCCTTGATCACAAAGAACAGCTGCCAGTTAGGCAGGCTCCAGGTGGATTCCACTAGGACAGTGGCCTCAGCAGCTCAATACAAGGATATTTATGTGAACTGGGCTGTCCATAGGGAGTAAGAAACCTCACTTCAAAGCACTATAGGTTTCAGTTGGTCTTCATCATGAATATTTGCTGTACTACAGTAACCTCATTGAGTTTGTGACTCATTGTGACTTCAATGGTTGACAATTAAGATGATCTGAGCCAAATCATTGTCCGAGTATAGTATAAAGGTATAAAACTGTTATAAACAGTTCATTTTACAAGCACTAGAGCTTTCTGCATGCTGAAAGGTTATGTCCAGCCTATTTTTTTTAATCTTGAACTTTTGATCAATTATTAGATTGTCACTGACATTTGGTTCATTTCTAGTTTAAGTTTTAATTAGTTTTAACATTGGCACACAGTGGAGCGGACTGAAATATCCAGAAGTTAGAAAACACAGATTGAGATCAATACCAATTTGTAATTGCTATTTGTTAATCAGCAATAGTAGAGCAAGAACTGTACCTGAATTCCACAAACACCCATACCATTTTAGGCCCATTATAGTTGGAAAGTTATTGGAAAATATCTTAGTCACTGTGTGGCATTGTTTCAGACTCAAAATGGTAAGATCTGGACCTTTGCTCTGAAAGTTGCCTTTACTGGTTGTACACTCCGTTCACTATATATTTAATACTGATTCACACTGAGGAGACCTGTTCCATAGTCTGTGACCCAGTTTGCAGTGGAAGCTGTGATTACCCATCCAAAGTGTTCATCGTGTGGTTTAAAGACAGATCTTTACTGAAGAAACCACAGAGAAGAGTTTTTTATGATGTAGAACAGTGGATGTGTGAATATGGAATTAACTACCCAGCCATGTTGTTGAAGAATATACAGTATTCTAGCTGATTTCAAGAAACAGCAGGTTTGCATACAATTATTTAATATACGTTTCTTTTTTAAATGTAGTAATGCACTGAAGTCAGACAATATAGATTAAATCTCCTCTTTTATTCCCAATTATTTCAGCTCCAGGCGCTGTCCAGACACCTGTGAGCCTGAAATTATCTTTCTAGACTTATAAGGCTAGGTATTTAAGATATTCCCTGAAAAAAAGCAGTGTGGCAGTGTTCAGAATTCCTGGGATAAGAGTTCTCACTTTTATCTGGAATGGCGGCAGAGCCCAGAGTTCATGATAACCTGGGTCATTCTAATGAATTCATGATGAATTATGTGATTTCCAAGAAAAATAACAATACTGAGACTGAGGCCTTCTTGGCCACACTGGAAATTAAATGAACCTTTGAAAAATGATGGCAGTGCGCAGAAAAGAAATATCAGCAATATTTCTTTCAAGTTAATCAGAACTGATTGTTCAATTTGCCAGTAAATGAATCTCATATTTGCTGTCAAAATGCAGTTCTCTCTCCTGCCCTGGCTGATGTGTTTACTTATTTTTCTGTGATTTACTTTGGAAAGTCTAGACCTTTACATGGCAAAATATCTTTTTGCCTTTTAATAATATTTTCTGTAGATTTCGTGTGCAATTTAAGAATCTGCGTAGGTCATCGGTTGCATTTGAATTGTATCAGTGTTCATATCACATGTTTCGAATGGCAGTTATTGAGTACAAGGCTGGATTTATCTTTTCATTTAACGCATAGAACTCTCTCTACTGAGATTATACTGCTAATTAATTACAAAAACATATTGTAACACACATGCTGTGAAAGTCGCTTTTTTCTCTCATATCTGATGAAATTTAAATGCATTTTTACTATTCCCATAGAAAAGTGGTGATTAAAGACAGAAAACCAGAGTAGTTCTTGAGACTAAATTAGCTGTTTGGTGTTAGTGTGTATGTGAAGTATTCATCCCTCTGGGGAATGAGCTAAAATATTTACCTTTTTTAGGGGAAATGTATGTTTGTAGTATTTTAACAAGGGGAGTTCACTTTTTTGAAGAGGGGACCATCTTTTGTAACAAGAGGACTGCTAATTTTAACAAGGGGGAGTGAGATTTCTCTTTAGTTTGATCTCAGGATAACTTCCAAATAGGACCACTGTTTGCCAGGATTGTTCAATAGTTTAATAGAAGAAGTACTGGTAATAAGTAATTTGACATATTTAATTGAATAACTGCTAAGCTTTCTTCACAAAGGGATATCATTTACATGTGCAGCTGTAGATACTTTGATCTGTAGGTCTTTTTTATTTAAAACTAGAACAAATTAACACATCCCAGTTTGCTTTTCAGTCATGGCTTTCCTATTTGACAAAAAGCAGAAACTGTATTCAAAAGTATCACGATAATACGATTCAGGTGTAGTGAAAATCTGTGGCTCAGATGTACTAAAGGTTTGCTTTACAAGTTATAAACCTGTCACAGATCAATCGGTAGCATGATATATAAGAAACAGAGCTAGCATAATGTTTAAGAATAGGTTTGCAAAGGTAAGTCGTCGGTGTTTCTCATTGCCAGTGGCAATTATGATAATTACATTTGCATCAGTCATTTTTAAGAACTCTGAAAAGCACATCTCCTGCTGTCCTGCTTCCTGCTCCTGCTTCTCTATTCCTGGCCACTGTAATTGCCACAGAGGACAAGGAGGCAAGTGAACCAACTTTTTCCAGCCTGGACTGTGAATGCCATAGTTAAGAAGTCCCTGTTGTTTCACCATTCTGTTATTTGATTTGAGAATGGACAGTTTTAAATCGGCTCTTTAAAAAACAATATTGGACTTCCAGATCCAATTTCCAGCCTTTTGCTTCATTGCTGGTGCTGGGATGTGGTCCCTGTGAGGCAAGCAAGCATACAGGCTGGAGTATAATATACAGACACTGTTTATTCAGAAAACTGTTAAAATGTTAAGCTTGCTCAAGTGTCACGAAATATGTTTCAATTAGTATATACCGTGTTTTGGCACTTTGCTGCATCGCAACTGTAAACGGTATTATGTTCATGCTTAGTGCATCTGGAAAACATACTCTTTTTCTGCTGCAGTTCGCAGGGACCCTGTCAGATGGGCTGGGTAAGACCATGGACAACCGCCATCAGACAGAGCGAGAGTACATCCGTTACCATGGCGCCACGAGTGGAGAGCACCTAGTGGCAGGGATTCATGGGCTAGCTCACGGTAAGTGGCAGGACCAGAGAGATGGCAAGTCTGGATCGTTTCGCCTGAGATCAGTGCAGTCATTTAAAAGACTTTGTTTTGTTTTAACACGAATCTCTCAATGTACTTTGCAGTCAGTGTTACAAAGAGGGTACAACAAAAAATAAAATAGAGGAATAGCACAAGAACACAAGAATAACACAAGAAGCATTGTATTGAAACAATTAAGAAAGGCAGAAAGGAATATATGTAATGTGAAGTACCTAAATTAAATATTTAGGTATTAAATTAATCACACTGAGAAGTGGTGGGGTGGTTTCAGTAATGGAAAGCAAAAGAACTGTAGAAAGGCTTTTAAAGTCTAATTTGTCCTGTTGCTAAGGTAAGAAATTTTATGACTTGGAGTTTTTCAGTTCTAGGCCTGGTTCTGTCACTTGGTCATTGTTTGTTACTTGAGAAAGCTACTTAACCTTGTTGTTCTTGGTTCTGTGGATGAGACATAGCAACTAGCATCCAGGAGAAGATGCGGCAGTATTGGTTGAGCAAATCAACCACTTGTGTTTTTTGTTCTGCAGGTATCATAGGCGGTTTGACCAGTGTCATTACCTCAACTGTGGAGGGGGTGAAGACCGAGGGTGGTGTTAGTGGCTTTTTTTCTGGCCTGGGCAAAGGGCTTGTTGGCACAGTCACCAAGCCTGTGGCAGGAGCCCTGGACTTCGCTTCAGAAACAGCCCAGACTGTGCGTGACATGGCCAGCCTCAGTAATCACAGGTATGTACAGAAAGCATTTTCTTTTCTAAATTTGTATTTTTTGTTGGACATTCGTAAAATAATTTGTTTTGTTTTTAATTAAAGCACTGCACTGCAGTAGAACACATGACAAAAGTAAAAACAAATCTCCCAGTAAATTGGCCAAAGAAAACAAAATGCTGATTCAAAAAGTACAGTAAAAAGATAAATATTTAAGCATGGTTTAAAAATGTCCTGTCAGAATCTCTAATGGATTAGGACAATGACAGTGTTCCACAATTGTGGAGATGAACAAGAGAAGGCTGTGTCACCCATTGTGTGTAACCTGTTTTTGGCAGAGTAAAAAGACCTGAATCAGCAGATCTCGGGTCGTTTAGGACTATACTCATGGAGTAAGTCCTTACGGTATCTAGGAGCTAGACTTTTCTTATGCAGTAAGTTCTTAAGGTAGCTTTCAGTTAGGCTCTTCAGTACCGTATATGTATGTAAGCAGCAGAACCTCAAATTCTTAATTTAACAGGGATCCAGTGCACTTTTCACATGACAGGAGTTTTATATATATACTGAGGCAGAGTAGTTTTAGTTAACACATGAGCTGCGGATTTCTCAACATACTTAAGTGTCTTATTATCTTATTAGATATCCCATTAATTAAAATGTTAAAGTAGTCTAACCGTGCTAAAATAAGACGTCGATTTTTTTCAGCATCAGATAGAATAAGGACCTTACCTGCACTGTGTTATGTAAATGGGGGGAAAATTATACCCTTATGATTAACACCAGCTCTTCGTGGTTATGAGCGTGCTTGTGAAATTACGCTTTACTGATTTTTACATATAATTTACAAAATATGAGCCAAATGAATAAATGTTAAGCAGCTGCTTATAGGGCATAAAATTTGAAGATTGAAGCAAATTCCGCGGAATAAAGAATGAAATAAAATTCCAGACATTCTTGTTTAGCTCTTTATATTCTGATTCCAGTTTTCATTATATGCTTTTAGTTATGGCTGTTTAATAAAAACATATGTAAGTTACAAATAAAAATTCCTCCTAAATCTGTATTGTATCTTGGCTGCTCGTAGGTGCCTCAGTATCTTACGTGTACCATTCAGCGACGTAAGAGAACATACTGGAAATCTGTTTTTAGGACAATCTACCTATAGTAGATTGTCTAAACCAATCCAACTTGGACCCTGTTGTATGACATGAATGAGAATGCTTCATGAATGAGCTCAATCAAAATAGATGCATTTTATTATTGTAGTTGGTTCTGATAAAACATCAGTGAGTATTGAAGAAGTTCGAGTAGGTAGCTGTGTCAGCATGCATAGCCTGCCAAGCTACAGGTTTGATCCATTCTGAAAGGTGTGTGCTCCACAGCCAAAACTCTAGTGATACCTTAAAACACTGCAGCACAACAGAGATCTATGTTATATGCACTGCTTCCTTTCCAAGCTTCTTTTTGACCTTCATTAAAGAACATTGAGCTTGGTGAACTTTTATTATCAGCTTGAACTACAGGTTGTATTTGCAAAAGGTGTCTGGTATGTAAAGTGTATCTGTAAAGAAGCCAGGAGTCCTTACTTGCTACTTCAATGGGGTCGCTTTTCAAAAATGAAAATTGCAGGGCAGGACCCGGAGTGAGGTGGTGTGCAGTTTTCTGGGCCAGCAGAAAGAATGAATTACTTTCCTGTCCTCCCAAGTCACACAGGCTGATAGCGCAGTGGAGGGAGGGAGAGGTGTGTGAAAGGATGAGACCTCCGGGTGAACTGTGTTCCCGTGAGCTCGGTGATCAGAGGGAGGTTGTCGGAGCGTGCCTGAAGCAGTGTGCCCGTGGGTTCAGCCAGAGTTCACACAGGAAATTTACGTGATGTGCTGCCCTCAGCGGGCACAGCCTGCCTTACCAAGGCAGTGTGGCACAAAAACAAACACCCACATGTACAAAGCAAGGGCTTCGTATTAAAGCAATAAATGCAGCACTGCTGTTTGCAGCCCTGCTATTGCCAACACGCAGCTCTGCACAACAATATCTCTTCAAGGCAAGAGTGGCATTGAGGTTTCTGCTCTGCGATTGTACTACTGTGCAAAAGTAGGCAAACCATACAGTAGGAGTAAGAGGGATGGAAATATATTTACACCCATTCTGATACTTACGACAGATAACTGTTTAAAAGCTATAGAGTTTTATCAGTTTGTTTTTTAGTTTATAACAGGTATGAATAAATATAAGTGATGTTATGATTTCTCAGAAATTAATGTGATAAATAATGAGCAAAAACATTCAGGAGAATGTCTCTCTTCTCATATTGGAGCTGTGGTTAGGGATTACAATAGTTTCACATTGTCGTAGCGGACACCAGCACACCCCAACTGTTCATATCATCAGTCGTGTTCCAGTTGACTTTAAATAACCCATGAGAGATTTTGTTTGTAGAATACAGGCAATATTTCGTTTTGTCTCAGAAATAACACACTTGATTGTATAACCACTCAGATGGACTGCAGTGCCTTCTGCTTTCATCTGATAGCCGAATTCTCCCGGCAGCGCTCACTACAGTACTACATAGGGATTCAGATCACAACAAAAAAAATGTAATGCAAATTTGCATGCTTAGATCGCAAACAGGAAACAAACAAGTAAATGAAAAGCAGACGGCAACTGTGAGCTGTGTATCTGTGCTGAAGGGATTGTGGGATTGTCCGCACTCGTTGTGCTCTCCTGGCCTCCCAGTGAACTCTCCCCCCCTTCCCCACCCCACCCCTCTCTAGTCTCACATGCATACGCTCCTTAGAGCATACTCCAGGCACAGATCCAGGGCCATCTCGGTTACAATCCCAAAACAAGCAGGGGGGTATAATTTGGAGAGGGGGGGACGGGTGCAAGATTTTGATCTGATTTCAGCATTTTTTTCTGTCACTTTAGATTGCATTGCATAGCTGCTCTTCTTCAGTAAAGAGCTCGCTTTCTTCTGGTACACCGTGTGTCATGTTTGTTACAGCCATTGAAGTTAGTGAAGGCAATTCCAAGAGTCTCTTTAAAAATTAATCCAAAGGGATTGCACATTACATAGTGTTTAGATAATGAAATACTGTATATAGCTGTACCAAAACATTGCAGAATAACAACCACAACACAGAAGGCTGCTGATGTGTCTCATGCATTAGACTATATGAAAGTACTCTGGACCCCTTCATTTGTTTTTCATGAAGGAAATAGGAAATCCAGGGTGGTCCCATGCAGGTATGGTCTCGCAGCAATAAATTGATGTCAGTATTTTTTGCTTTGGTCCTTCGCTTAAAACATAAGCTCTAATGTTCCTTGCAAGTCTCCTTAATTAACCATGCTTTTCCACACAACTTATATATCTGGTGATACCGGAAAAAAAAACGTAGAGCACACTATAGAAAAGAGTTAGAAAACTTAAATCTTAACAGTTATTAAAATAGATTATATGTTGTACTGTAGACAAGATTAGTAAATGATGCCTGGAGGAAAAAAAAATGTTTAGAAACATTTTAGGCTTCATAACCTTTGGTTGGAATATTTTATTCTATAACATCTTACTGGATATGAAGTCATCATATTTTGGGAATTGTTCTTATTAATATGAAGGAAAAGCTTGTTTTAGTTTCCATCAAGACCAATCCTAAGGGTGAATGTGAAAGGGGGAGTTTTGTTTCTGACTTTTTCAGGAACAATACCAAAAATTAAACTTACTTTGCTCTCAGCAATTAAGCAATTATTGTACATTGAAAAGAGATGTCTGACCACACAGACTATCTGGGCTGTATTACTAACTCACTTAAAATGATGATGCAATTAATGAAATCCAAATAAAAATATGGACTGTTTTGTGACCTTTCTTCTGGTCGATATTTCTGTCCTGTGCAGCAAAACAATATTAGATTCAGTGCTTTCCGTCATTAATACAAATACTTCAACTCACAGCAGTTTCATGTATGAGAAACAAAGCAGTCTTGACAGTGACATCCCTCTAGTTTTTGCACCCTTTGCTAGTTTTGCGAATAGAGCTTGGAGAGATTTCTGTGTCCTGTTAACTCTTTCCTGTGTTTTTTTTTGAGTTAATCGTATTAGATAAGATAAGATAACTTTATTAGGCATATATTATTTCTTGAATTAGGAATTTGTCTTTTTGCATGCCCCAGCTTGCTCTCCGTGTGACACACAGGCACGCAGACAGGGAGAGAGAAGCTTGGGGTCAGACCGTATGATGGCCATTGGGTATTTTCTCTTAATGCTTATTCAGCAGCAATTCCCCCACTTTCTCACAAAACAAACCCTGACTTTAACTCTTTCTTATGGAGATAAGAACAGCCCAGTTTAGAAGGAAGGGGACGTTTTTGTGACTGTTCATTCAAAGAAGAACCTTGTGTTTTAGCCATCCAGCTCTTGTCTGAGTCGTTCAGATCGTTTCCGCTGGGAGATCAGGAATGAAAAATGGGGCGAGTTTCTGCAGTGTTTCAGGAAGCTCTCATTGAGGTATGGGTAAGGATGGATGTGTGCGAACCACGGTTTACTGGCTCACAGGGCCTGAATGAAAGGGCTGCTAAGCCAAGAAAAGAGCTGAGCTAATGCCCCCCCAGTGTGTACTGAAGCTCTCTGGGAAGGGAACGAGAGGGAAAGGCTCTTTCTTTGGTCCCATTGACGGCTGGTTGGCCTAACGCCAACCCTAGAGGCTGACCTGGAGTTGAACTCTATTGTTAAAGCACAGAGCGGAGTGTGGAGCATAGTGTGAGAGTTGAAGCGTGGGGTGGTGGATAGGCTGGGGGGGGGGGGGGGAGTTGATGAAAAAGTGAAAAAAAGTAAAAGTCTTTCAGATCAAACTTGAATCCCTAAAAGCATAGATGAAAGATCTGTGTTTGTTGGCTTTAAAAAACAACCATTTAGGGGGTGATTCTGACTTAGAGTCCAGTTGTCGTCGTCGTCTCCCGGATGGTAGCTTCACATCATTGGCTCATCAATCAAGTACGTACACTGGAAATAATAGTCACCCATTTGTGTCAGACCTGCTGAGAAAGCTGAATTATTGTTCATGTATTGACATGTGTTGGAGCTTCATGTGTAGAATACATTGAATTTTGGCACTGCTAATAAAAAAAAATATTTCTAAGCTGGTTAAATGTAGTGCATGGAACATAGGGGTAAAGTAATGTAGATAAATGGGGTGGATTTTACACTTAACATCTACAATAACGTCCCTTTCATCTGAGGAAACAGATCTTGTTTAGTTTGATCAAATAAGTTGCTTCACAAAATGCTACATGTTTTCAAGCCTCTTGCTTCCTGACGCCATTGGCTTTGCATTCTCCTCTTTCATCACTCGCCCATCCTAGGCTAGTCCGGCTACGAGCTCGGGGCACCGTCTGCCTGGAGCTGGATGGACAGCAACAGCTGTTGGTGCCTGGCCCCCGGTTGCAAAAACAGGCCAGAAGGAAAGCAAACCTCAGTACAGTACCGTCTTTGTGAATCAACTGGAAACCATCAGCTATAATCAAATGACCGCAGCAAAAGATTCAAGCCAGATGTAGGAATTCCAGTGTTCTGTACCGCAGCTCAGCCCAGCCGTGGCAGCCAGCAATAAGGTCATCGGCAGGAGAAATGAGAGTTGAGCTCTTTTTGGAAACCTGGGCTCAATTCTCTTGGCAGTACAATATACCTGCGTGATCTATCAAACTGATAGAAGACAGTTTGACCTTTTCACCCTGTATGGTCCTAAGCAAGTGAGAGATTAGGGAGATTTTGTGACGTCTGTAGATTTAACACGTTGTCAGACAGTTCCTTTCTTTAACCAGTATGGGTATGACTCAGAATGTTTCCTAGTGGTGGAATCTCTTAAATAAAATGAGGTTATTTGTTTAAGTTCTGTTTTTAAAACAGTTGTGAAAAAACGCTCATTTTCACTTATGACGTGGAGGATGCCGACTTATATAGTAGTGCATTAATAGAGTGAAGTAGCTTTCTCAAAGGTACAAGGAGCAATGTCCCACCTAGAATTGGAACTCACATTTTTCCAGTCCATAGCTCAGATCCCTGGGATCTGCTCCACACCACTGCAGTTTATGGTGGTTCCCAAAATACTCCATTAGGAAGTGAGACTTTCATTGGAGAAACCTCCTGGTCCTTTGGAAAAACATAGGGGGAGATGTTTTATATAGTTTCGTTCATTTGCAGAGTGTTGTTTTCAAACTAGTAGTGGTGTTACTTTTTAAATTGGCTTTTTGATTGGTAATTGGAGTATTTTCTGTATTTATCTCTTTCATGATTGACACATCCAGTTTCCAAATGGATTGTGCTGTAGCGGGTGATGTCATACTGTATTTCCATGGACGATATCAGTATGAGTCAGGATTTCTAGATCAAAAGACAATGAATTCTCCTTGCAGCACTTCTTAGAAGTGCGAGCACAATACCTCCAGAATGTTTTGTCTGCCAGGTATATGATATTCCTGAGATGATAAAGGGCTTTATTAAATTCAGGATATACTGTAGAACGTTAAACAGGCCTTACAGATGTAAAAAAGGTTTAATTAATATATAACTTATCAAAAGGGAAAGGTGTAGTTAAACATGGGTTAATGTCATCTGACATAATCCAATTTTTGGATTGTGCTCCTTAGTATGCCTTTCGCTGACTGTTTTGGTTGTGTGTTTTCATGCTAGAATGGATGTAGTTCTGCACTACTTTTCTTAAGGAAGCTTCAACAGGCATCAAAACCAAGGCTGACCCTATGCCTTTTGACCACAAAAGCAACCAATGATACTGCAATCTCATCATTGTTTTATAGAGTAATTTATTTTTTTCTGATCTGACTTGGAAAGTGGCATACTGTAGAATATCACTGAACCGTGAACCTTTTCAATAACGCAGGTCACAACGACTTTGGTACAGTTCTATAACTTACCATCAATACATGCTAGGATCTCTTCTCTAATTGAAGTAATAAGCAGTAATATACATATAAAGTGATAAACCTTCTAGCCTGGAAAAATCTGCATCACTACAGTGTGGCAATCCCCCATCCTGCAAGAAAGTGAAGTAGATTTTTTTAAGTATATTATTACTCTTTTTCCCTTTCAGCTGTCTCGCTAAGCAGTGAGAATGTGAAGTAACACATGGGCTGCTTTTATGGCCAGTGTCAAGCTCCAGGCAGTATTACACAATTAATCCCCTTTAATTTCTCTTATGTGTTTGAGGCCTTGGAACTGCATAGCCGCATTGAAATAAAAACAGCCCCTAATCTCTGCCAAGATGTGTGGGATCGTTTTCCCTGCACAGCCTGCAAGAAATGGCAGAACAAAATGAAATGTTTCAGAAGGAAAACATTGTGCACTTTTTGGGGGTTAAAAATTGTCTACAAAAGACAAATCAAACTAATGTTGATGGTGCATGGAGGTAATATGTGAAAAAAATGATGCCATTGCTTAAAAGCAGACTACTGCCAAATATGTAATTCATTTCCCTCTTATTTTCAAAATGCCTTTACCAGATTTAGACACATATCATGAATCAGGATGCCCAAGGTATAGTTACAATGTGAAAATGTGTTACATTCATTTTGCCTTTATTCCTTTATTCCATTGAAATTTAAACCAGTGCATCTCAGAACCAAAAGTCTTTGTGAATTAATTTTATATAACTTCAGTGAGCTTCCTCATGCTCTGGCAGGTTGTGATACTTTGTAGCATTGAAAGATGTATTAACAGGAGGCCCAATGAAATGTTTTTGGTGGAAGTGATTGGTTTTCATCACTTGATTTGGTTTTGAAAACCATAGTCATTTTTTACAAACACATTTAAAAAAAAATGACTTGTGCTTGAGTTGCTTTCAACTTTTGTGAGTTCCAAAGTTTTGCGCCCATTGTGCTTATGTTTTTGATCATCAGATTTCAGAGAAGAGTTTCAAAAGGTGAAAATATCACTTGAAAAAACAGACATTTGGCCCAAAATGACTTTTAAAATAGATACTTTTAGATACTTAAAATAATAGATACTTAGAGGAGGGACTGTATATTACAGTTTATGAATGTATGTACTGTATACATCTGGCTATTATATTGGAAATGAATGAAACAGAAAATCATTAAACTCTAATCACTATTAAACACTTTAGGTCTAACCAGTTAACAGATCTGTGTTAGCCACTGTAATTGACCTTTGAAGGGTAATTCCCTGATTTTACATCTAATATAAAATGTATAGAAAGTATTGTTACAAGCCAGTTTTTTATGTAACATTTTTGTGTTTTGTGTTTCCAAATAAATACAATAATGTACTGTTTCCTATTGTGTTCTGTGCCAGGAACATTATTACTGACTTGTGGAATGAAAGCCTTGATTTAGTGACATGCAGCATTTTTGGAAGGTTTTTGAAAAAGGGAACGAGGCAATGTGGACAAAGTTTAAATGAAATTCACTGCTTTTCCCTTTTTACACAAGCATGGTGAAAAGCTGTTTTGAAAACATCTCCTGTAAGCTTTGCCAGCCAAACGAAGGCAGCAGGGGGGGATTCATTGCCTGAAACGGGCAAACAGGAAGAAAACGTTTGGAAGATGAGGACGGGACAGGACAGGCCAGAGAAAACAATAAGGCAGTTTTGTTGTGTCGGTTCTTTGCATCTCAGCAAATTAAATATATTGAGTAACTGCTGGTAAATGTTTCCTTCTGTGGTTTTAGAGTAAAAATTTGTATTTTTGCTTTCTGTCTCCACAATAATGAAAATGTGTGTTTGCCTTATACCATTTATAAAGGCTACAGGTCCTGTGCGTTTTCTCAAGTTGCTGGGTAGCAGTGACTTAGACTCATCCAAGTTGCAGTGCATTGTTGAACCCTGTTGTTAAAGCACAGAGGGGAGTGTGGAGCATACTGTGAGAGTTGATGTGTGCTTCCTGGATAGGGTGCTCTGAGAGGTGGGTGTACTGGAGAAGTCTTGGTGAATAATTCTCTCCACGCAAGTACAAGAGTAGTCATTGTGAACCAAGACCTTGAAACAATTTCCGATTCCCAGTTGCATGATGTAATAAGAATAGTAATTAGACGAAATGTCTAAAAAGCTCTTCCAAGCTCACGGACAACCTATGGACGACCACATTTTCTCTGTTTTCTGACTGGGAAAGGGGACGACTTTACTTGGGGCAGGTCTTCACAAACCTCTGGCTTAAGGAGGACCCCATTTCAAGCCATAACTGATTGTTCCTCCCACTGAAAGCACACATGAAAGCGAATACGAATATATATATATATGTTTTAGATGTGAATTTTGAAATCTGATGATTGATAAGGCCTGGAAAGATCTTTAGCTCAAGTGTGGAGGCTTGTGTTGTGTGTGCCTGCAGACTCAGCGTGCAGCGTGTGAGAAAGCCGCGATGCTGTAAGGGCGCTCGGGGACTCCTGCCTCGTTTCTCTGCCACGCAGGCCGATGGACAGGAGCAGCTCTTTCGTCTCACCGACAACATCCACTCTGAATTGTGAGTATCCACTCTTTTTCCACTCTAGGAAAGGAAGCAAAGCCTCTGTAGTTGGTATCTTTTTTTCAATTATTTTTCAAAGGGTCATACAATTTTCCTGGCATCGGCAATTACATTTGTCAGTGTCTGGAAAGCTGACAAGCGAGAAAATGCGAAGAAGGCCGTATTTTAAGCGAAAAGCACAAAACTTTGTAACAGGGTGGTCTCCATTAAAGATGATAATGAAAGTTTAACACAGCTGTTTTATTACTTGCTTGTCTTCATGCACAATAAAAAATACAGAGAGAGCAGAATTGTATTAAGGTTTTTTTTGCTTTGCATATTCTTCATCAACATTTCAAAATAGTGGCACAGGTGAGATTGAGTTCTGCCCTGTTTCAGTCAGCACAATAATTACTATTGCATTTACTTCTGGGGAACAGTGATCATTTTGTCATTGTAAATTTCCAACGTCAAAGGTCAGCTTGTGTTAGCACAGTGAAGGGTGCCCAAGGGACGGACGTTCAGACATTCATTCTCTTATAATTTATTGCTTGAGTTTCATATTCTAATTCTGCTTAATGCTTGTCTACATTATCCAAATTCAGCCATGGTATGTTCCTAAGCTGCTATATTCAAAAAGATGCTTAAATCAAATTGCTTTGCCTGCATAACATGTTAAAATGTAACATTACATTTCTATTTCTGAATCTGCTGCAGAATTCTTTATAAAGCAATAAGAAATTAAGTGCAGTGATGCCTACTTTCTGGTCTTCCTAACCAAATTTTTTTTAAATAGACACGTTACATCTAAAAAGATATTGTGGACAATTTTTTAAATTGTTTCAGACAAGTCTTGTATAAAATCTGCCAGTTAGGTATTCAGATAAATCTGTTCCGTTTTATATTAGGAAGAACATGTACCCTGTTTAAAAACATCTAGGATTAAACATTCTAGGCTCTTTTATTGTTTACATGAAAGAAGTAACTTTAGGAAATCTACCTGTATAGCAAAATCCCGAATGTCTCAAGACGAGATTTCTTCAGGGGGGGAAATCAGAGAGAAGAGAGGCTGATGGGAGTCATCAGTCATTAGCGCATTGTTTGGCTTGCCCTGCACACTCCCAGACATCCTCAGTGCCGAGCCTGAGAAAGCTCATTTGTCACCTCGCAAGCTAATTAATCCAGATAGGCAAGCCCCCTGCTTCCCCGCTGACCTTTCACCCTTTAGGTGTTAAACAGGCAATTACTCTTTAGCTTCTGTGCGTGCAGCCTGCTGCCGTGTGTGTGGCGGTGCACGTGGCGTGGCGGCCGCGTGTTCCCGGGCACGCGTGCCTGCCCTCAGCCGCACGGTGTCGGAGGGCTGCGCGGGCTGCTCGCTTCGGCCTGCGAGGCGGCGCCCGTGTCCTCGTTGCGCCTTCTGACGCTGCTTACTGCGCTCGACCATTAGCGTGCGACCATCTGGACATCGCTGATTAGCAGGAAGAGAGACAGAGAGGAAGTGTCATTGATTCACTCGTCATAGGCTCACAGAGAGCCATTCCCAGTGCGGGTCTGGAAGCCTCTCATATATGCAGCAAGAAACACCTGATTGCCTTTGTCACATTGCAGCTTACACATATTATATTCGGAACTAAATATTCTAAGAGACGCTTTCAAATCCACATATTAATGCAAGCCTTTTCTTGTGACTCCTTATGGTTTGTGTTCATAAAAGAGCCAAACCAATGATCCAAAACCAAAGGCATGTCTCCACTGTGATGGAATGCGGTGGCGGTTCTGGAGAAAAGTGGACAGGAAATCGTTTATTTAGAATTAATCACAGAAGTTTGACCTTATTATAACATCTTACACCTGCATTTTCGTATTTTCTTTCCTATGTAATATATTTTGCTTTTGATCTTGCTGTCCTCTGCTGTCAGTTCAACATCCACTATTTGCCGTGTTATTGCTACAGTGAATTACTGGCTCTGCAGAGTGAATGGTGCACTTTCAGGAAGCCTGCTTCAGGAAACCCAGTTAGAAGCTGTTTTTAACAAAGTAGTCAAGATGGTAAATTACCTATCACCCCAATAAGAAGTGACAGAGAATAAGAATTCAATGGATATAGTAGTCTACACAACAAAAAATGAAAAAGGCTGATGCAAATGGCTCGTTTAATGGGATGCAGCCATAAATTCCATATTAGAAGCCTCATTTTATTTCATAATTATTTCCTGACTTGACTGAATCCCTTTATGCCTTGACCATATCTTGTATATTAACATAGCTATCCTATTAAATTTACTAGGAACTAAAATTTATATTGTGCATGCAAATGGTTAGAGAACACATTCCTTTTGTAAGGTTTAACAGACTCTGAATGCTATTATGTGCTTTATTTGTAACCATTCGGAACCTTTAGAGGCTTTAACCCCTCTTTCGTCTATCTAGCTTCATAGCCGTGGAGCCCATTGATACGTACTGCGTCCTCATTTCCTCCAAAATGGTGTACTTCCTGAAGCCAGGAGACTATGTGGAACGTGAGGCCATCTTCCTGGAAGTCAAGTACGATGACCTCTATCACTGCCTGGTCTCAAAGGATCATGGGAAGGTTTACATACAGCTCACCAAGAAAGCAGAGAATACCAGCAGTGGTGTGGCTATCCCTGGACCCTCACACCAAAAGCCAATGGTGAGTTTTAAAGGCTTATGTCAGTGTGCTATATTTGCAGTGACTATTTTTAGCTTGAATTTGGCTCTTTAGCAACTGATATTTGTGCAGGAGAGCTGGGTTTGAAATGTGTAGAAAGAAACATGCATCCTTACGTAAATGTAGATGAACTCTGTGTAGAGTCTGATATTAAGGCAATTAACAGCAATGCAAAATTTGCCAGAGAACTGATTGTGAAATTTGTCTTTACAGACGTCACACATTTGTCACTTAATAAACACAGTACAGCTTTTCCCTCCTTCTTATTTACTTTTAAATCTGTTTAACAATTGAAATTTATTAAATGTTACCTTGCAATCCGTATTATAAATTTCTTCCCTGAGCTGTTTAAGATAAATCCTTCTTTCTCTCACAGGTTCATGTGAAGAGTGAAAGCCTAGCAATTAAAATCTCTCAAGAAATTAATTACGCCAAGAGCCTCTACTACGAGCAGCAGCTAATGCTGCCACCCAATGAAAATGAAGAATACCTAGAGCTGGATTCTTAAAAGACCAATCAGCGGGCAGGCAGGTTTGTTTGGGACATGACTGGAAGTAACCAATCAGTGGTAAGGCCATCCTGAAGGCATCCAATCATGAGAGAGAACCCAGACAAAACACAGGACCTCCAGAACAATGGCCGGGGAGGGGATAATGGCACCATTTTTCATCCCAAGTGTCATTGTTTTTTCAAACTCTGTTTAGCTCTCTTGCACAGACTGAATGCAAAATCTGAGAAGCACAGCTGAAGAAGTTGAAATCAAAGATTATGCAAAGAATATTATTTTATTGTATTCTGTGTTTTGCAGCAGAAAGGGAGATTGGGAAAGAGATCATAGATATTTTATTTTACTAAACATTGTTTATAGGATAAAGATATTATAACACTATCAGCTTTGTAAATATCTGTGAAAAAGTGATGGAAATATGTATGAAGTACTGGAATTCAGGAATGCTGTATAAAGCTGCCTTTTGAAGTTTTTTTTTTGGTGTACAGTCAAAGTGAGATGATTGGAGATGTCAAAATCAACTTCTTATTGGGGGAAAAAAAATAATTGCACTGATATTGTACTGATGTATGTGGGAGAGCCTGTGCTAAGTGATGCCACACTTCCTAGTGCTAGGATAGGGTTTTTTTTTTAGAAATGAAGAATCAGGCCAAAATTGAACAAGACGTAGATCAATGAAAAAATGTTTGTGGTCATGCAGCAGGGGTATGGTGGGATGAGATCACACCCCAGGGACTAGGTATCTGCCCTGTGCTGTCTGCTGGAAGCTCATTTGCAGCTGGAACTTGCAAGTTCTTGACTGGGTTCCACAGATTTCATTTTTTGCCTTTTTTTTTTAGTTTTTTTTTTAATAAAGAAAACATGCGAGGCAATTTTTGTTCTGTTGCAGAGTGCTCTGCTGTTCTAGCAGAGTCTGTCTTTCCAAAAAGGTTTTCAAGAATCATATGTTTACATAGTCATGCACCTTGTTCCTTAGACATTGTAGAACATGAATGAAGTCACTTCTGTACCGTTTACTAAAGCTGTAGTAACTGCCACGATAAAAGCGATTCAGTGATTAGCCTGAACCAAGATCTGTTTTTTGTTGCCAGGATATAACTTGCATTCTTTTTTAGACTTGAATTTAGAGTTTTCCTGGTGACATTTTCTGTGGCACAGTCTCACTCATTTTTCTTTTAGCTGTTCTAGTCAAAGTCTCTTGAATTATGTATTGTCGTGTTGACTCAAAAAACAAAAGAAACTATACTGACAGCTTAGAAAATGGTATGAGGTCATCTCTTGTCTGATACTTCAATTTCCTGGACATTGAAGAAGACCAAAGTAATTTCTCTTGTATACAGTATTGAAACACTACACTGTATTTAGTTTAATCCAACAATATTGAATCCCAATCTACAGCCCACAAATACAAAGCAGTATGATGTTACAGCTCTAGTCATCACGGTATCTCTTAGAAATGTACATACCAGGTACTGTTCCCTTAAGAAAAAAACAAAACAATGACAATTCAGTGTTTTCCTAATTATGCTCACAAGAGCAGTCAGTGGTGTTAAGCAAACATAATTTATTTTTCTTTGTAAAAAAAGAAACGTGGTGGAAATACCTTTGTGTTTCAGTAATCTACACCAGCGTTTTTCAGTGTGCTGTGATTACTGCAGGAACGGCAAAAGACTGACACCTCTGTCAGTTGTACTGCTTTAGCTGGACGTCTTACAGGTCTTTGGCTTTGGGTGCAAAAAGACCACATCAAGAAAATGTAAAGTTCCATGTTTCAGTCGTTGTTTTCATTGTTGTTTTGTTTAATGTGGCAAATGACCATGGCCTTGGTAATGATTGGGTTTGAATTGATTATAATTAAAAGGATGAAACGGAGGCAACATCTGGCATCCACTTCAGTAGTAACAGGAATTACAGATGTTTTGAAAAACCTAATATGCAGCCCTGAAACCATTAGCTCAGACTCTTTCGTAGGACCACAACAAATAAAAAACGTTACATCTTGCCCATTAACCGCTTAGGTTGAATTCAGCTTACAGTTTGCTGGAAGGGGGGAAAAAAAGCATTGGGTTAGCTGGGGGCTAGTGGAATTACGCAACAAACGCGGAAACAATTTAGCAATAAATAACATGCTAGAGATCACAGACAATTCGACTTGTTTAAAATCATCCAAGTCCTGATCTGTTGACTGATGTCCCCCCCCCCAAATTAATGATGATGTGAAATCCATTGTGTAGAAGTTTTTTCCCCCCACTTTTCTCCTGCTGTTTTCTGCTGCAGCTTGTTTTCGTGTTCATTCTGTGTGTGTTGGCTTTCCTGTCCCCATACCAGCCTCCTACTAAAGAGGCTGTTTCACACAGTAATTCAGTGTCACGATTCTTGCAGCCTACATACTAAAAACTCCTTTGTAAATATTAAAGCAAACACATACACTAATTTCACTGGTTGGCTCACAGTGCACAACGCCTGCATTTTCATCCTTCCTGCTATAGGTAGAATTACTTGGCAGTAAAAGAGAAGCAATGTGCATTGAGGCTTTGAATTATGAAGAGGCCATTCATTACTGCATGCAATTGCAAAACTATTCTTTTAGGTGCAGGTTTTACTGTGATCTGGTCTTCCAATAGAGCATAGTAAAAGAAATGAACAAGTTTCAATTATCTGTTTTGAAGATTGGTGTATTTCTGTCACATGTTTGCGTCAGCGCCTTGATAGAGTGCATTCTAACATAAGCAAAGCATCTGACACAAGGAGTTCTTCCATCCTTTCTCTTATATCATTTTTCTAAATTTCTGCAATCTGCTTAATATCGATGCTTCTTCTGCAGCTGCTTATTCCATAGACCTGCTATAGTATATAGTTTCTGACAGACAGAGAGATGAGGCACAGGGCAAAGTACAGGGCCACACCAGACAAAATGGATGAACCCTTCATTACTGGGTTAAGATCTGAATTACTGGTACTGAATTACATCCCCAAATAACTTGCTCAGCAATAGTAGTGGAGGTTTTGAAAGAAACCACAGTCTTTATGGAAAGTCTTTCCTTGCAAACCCCTTAGAAACCAGAACAAAAAGCAGTTGAAGAGTATCATCCAGATCGTGTATTATAGCAAAAATTACACAAGGATCCAGTCACAAGTGCGAGTGATGTCTATTCCTAGTTCAATTTTGTTTTAAAAAGCTTAGAAGTCAGATCTTGCGGAATTGGTATGCAACATGAGCTATTGCAGTCACAATCACTTTAAAAGTTGATTTTTCCTTCTGATGATCAAATAAGGAGGTCTATCTTAGAATATTTAAAGTTCACTCAATTTCTTGGCTGTTCTACAAAGTAAACATTTAAAGAAACATTGTCAAGTAGGCTACCCATGTACTCACCTAAAAGAAAAAAGATAGTGATCGATTCTGGTGCAAAGCTGAACTGCAGTTTCCTAGGAACATACACTGTACTACTGTATGTAGGCTTTATTTGAACAGAAGTTTTACTTTGATGTTTGTCACTACTGAACCATCCGCCTTGTATAGCTCAAACCACTGATTTAAATAAATACGTTTTCTACTCTTATCAAATGTACAGACTATAAAACTTAATAATAAAATGAAGTATTTAAAACTGCAGGTTTGTGACTTGTCACTCTGTGTATGCCTGATACATATACGATTAACCACTTTTAAATCTTTATTCTCCCACAGATTAGTTAGCCTGTTGAAACTACCATATACTGAAAGTGTGCAGATTGGAACTGTGAACTCTGGTACACATGAAAAGGATGGCACAAAATACATTTCTAGGAGACGTGACAGTGATCTGCGAGAAGCTCTATACAGTTTAGCCAGAAGGGAGCCAGTGTAGCTCTCTGTTGTGTACTACAGTATTATTGTATATGGTCCCATTAATGTGTACCAAATGACAGTGTTCCAGCACACTTTATCCTGCAGTGAATCATCAGCAGTCTTCCTGGGGAAGTTCCACTTCAGCATGGACTGTGTGTGTCTTCACAAAGATCTTCTGCGTAATTCATTTACCAGGGTTATTTTTGGTAATCTTGAACCGTGCCAACAGACAATTAATTTCGAATTGCCCACTTTGTGTTCAATCTAATTGCATGTCAGCGTGGGTTCAAAAGCAGTCCTAATTGCATGGTCCACAAAGGCAGGAAACGCAGGGCAGAGCTCTGTGGGCTTTGCAGCAGTCAAAGAAACAATGATGCCAGTGTCAGCGACAGCCAATTTTTGGTTCAAGTGGCACTGCATTATAAAAATGTCAAAATTTGTTTCTCTGCAAAAGCACTGCTTTCTATTCAGCCCTTATTCTGTTCCTTGTAGCAAGCAGTTCTTTTTAGTTGTTTTTAATCAGTGTTCTTGGTCTTAATTAGATAAGCTGATACATTTTATTAATGAGTTACAGTATTTTTTGCAAAATTTAGTACTTTGCCATGTGGTCATGGTTAAACCTCCCATTACATCATATCTGGAAACAATAGAGCTAAGTTTTTTTTTAATAATAATATTTTAAAACATAGATGATTTTTGTACGTTTCTCAGAATGGATTTCTCTCAGGCCTTTCCTTTACAGGTGTGTTGCATGTATGTTCATGCGTGCTGTTTTCCAGTCTACTGTTGACTGAATGCAACACTGACAGTTATAAGACAAGAAAATAATTTGATTCATCATCCATTGCGTTAGCTCAAGACTAGTAGTTGGTTACTAAATTTAATTCCTTGGGAATTCAGTGAAAGTAACTGTAGCTGACAAATTCTGGCTTGTGTTGACCAGCTGTACTCTCTTTTCAGACGTGGAGGGCATGAATGTCTTCCACTCCTCCCCTGCCTAATTTCTCTTTTTGATTGACAGTTTAATGAGGCCAAAAGGGGTCGACCCCTAACTGGGGGGCAGCTCAGGGCCCGTTTGTCTCCCAGGACTGAACCACACGTGCTGCCCAGTGATGAATGAGCCCCGTGCCCTTTGTTGACTGGCCGTTAGGACAGATAATTCAAACAGATGTGGTAAGAAAAGGAGGTTCTTCTATTTAGTTGATGTAGAGACACAGGAAAGAACACACCTCCCCGATGAGCCTTGGAGGATCTTAGGGCAGCAGACTGCACAATATTATGAGGCAAAAACAAAACTGGTTTAACCACATTGGTAACCAGATTAAGATAAGGAAGCTTCAGGAGGAAGTTAAAAAGACCACAAATCTGGCAGAAGCTTAATGCCGAGACCAGAGATTAAGAGATGTTGTTAGTCTAGTTGTTTGGCAATGGCTGCAAGTTATATTTAAGCAACTAAACATAATACATGGTCAAGACTGCCACTGGATAATTTTATAAAGTCACATTTTTCTGTTTAGATTTGTTGAAAAGTGGTTTGTTTTAAAAATTCACTAGGATTAGTGCATATTGCCATCTGTGAATTTAGTATGCTATCATAACATAACATTTCTCAGTTTTGAAAAAAAGAAGACCAGAAGAATTTATGATTTTATTTCTCTTAGAAATACATAGTCTAAAGCAAAAGTGTGGGAGCCAGCATGCCTACTGTTGGAGGCGTTTGTTAAATTACTTCCATCTTCTCATCAGCTGCAGGCACTTTTCCACAGATGACATCATTTCCATTCTGAGATTGAAATAAGTGGATTGCTGGGTATTGGAGAGTTTGGTGTTCAGAGCAGGGCTAAACTTTCTGGATCTGACAGCCAGGAAATTTAGTGTCAAAGGAATCCCAGGACTGGAGAATATGAGAGCCAGAAAACCCTGTCCAGTTGGGATTTCATTTCTCAGTAACTGAGACTTAAAACTAAGCAAATTAACTCCAGCATAGAGCTCACAATCTGTGTGCCAGATAATTGAGCACAGATACTGTAAGCCTCTGTTGTAGATCCAGGAGCTAAGAAAATGTAAAGAACTGGGGATATGCGCAATTCAATACCCTTATAATTTTCTCCGTACAGAGCGATTTTTGCAGATAGAAAGGCCAGCATTGAACTGCGCCAATGCCTTATTGTGTATTTTACTCTTTACCTTTCAGCACAGAATTAACCTTCATTTGTTCCATTAATTGGTTGACCTTTATAGCAGTTATACCCTTAAATCATTCATATTAAGTTCTCTAATCCTGTACTTCTCAATGGAGGTGCAAGTTATGGGACACAAAAAAAAATGTTGTATACATGTTCAAAATACAATCGCCAAATGATTCTTGACATTTTGATTTGTTGCAACAGCTCCTGTGCTGCATTGCGAGTATTAAGATGAGGGAATTAACCCCTTCATATACCCACCCTTTGAGACATTTATTTAATGTTTGAAGGTTGAATCTCTCTGTGATGACACTGCAAGGCTGCAAGCAGGATTGTCCAGTCTTGATCCCAGAGAGCTTGTGTGTTTGTAGGGTTTCAGTGCCTTTTTAAACTAGGAGTACCTGAAGAATAAAGTGGACCATTTAAATCACTAACCAGCTGGCTTAGTTCATTAAGAACTGGGTTGGAATGAAAACCTGTAGAAACCTGTAGCACACCAGGCCAGGATTGAACACCTGGGATATACCTTATGTAAAGATTCCATCTTTGCATTCATCTATTTTCTACCCACTTCCCCCAATTCACGGTCACAGCGAGCCAGAGCCTATCCCAGCAAGCAATGGGCACAAGGCAGGGCACAGCCTAGACAGGACGCCAGTCTGTCACGGGGCACACACATTCACGGACACACAAACACTCACACCAGGGCCAATTTTCCCAGAATCCAATTAACCTACCATCATGTCTTGGGACTGTGGGAAGAAACAGGAGCACTTGGAGGAAATTCGCATAAATAGGGAGAACTAATTCCACACAGAAAACGCCCAGTAGTTCTGTGTCCAGTAGTTGAATGCTAACCACTGTGCCACTGTGCTGCCCCTAGTTCAAAAACTTAGATCTCAAAATACAAAGTAACAATTATTTCAGGTATTTTTATTCTTAACACTTATATCTTTTAGTGTTCATAAATATGAGAGTTTCTGTTTATCTGTTACGGACATTATCACTATACCCAAAAGATAAAATTCACTCACAGAGGGGGTACTGTGTGTAAACCCACTTGTTCTGATAAGACATAAATGCAATCAGTAAAGCTGCATGCAGATACTTAGAGCAGAATAATGAACTTTCTGTGCTGCAATTCTAATTTTTCAATGAACATAAAATATTAAAGGTTGCCTTGTCTAGACTATATCTTTACAAAAATCTGAATGTACTTTTAATTATATCCATTTCATGAGTTCATAAGTGATGAATATTAAACGTTTGAATGCTTATCAGATGTGTAAGCGGAGGCAGTCTCTCGCTGTGTCTGATGACGTTGAGCGAACATTGACTCGTGATCAAATGGCAGATCTGCCACCGAAGTGCTTATTTAACAGTTTTTTTATTTTTTTTAATTGGTATTGTTCACAACAGAAATGGTCAAATTCCCATTCGTACAAGTGGAACAAATGTAGTGCTGGGCAATGGCCTGTTAACAGTAGTAGCTATTAGAAGGTATTTCTATGTTCTTGTTATAACAGGACTCTTAACTGTAATGTGCCCGGTGGTTGACAACCAAGGGTTGCCATTTTGTTTTGTACAACATTAACAGGATCGTCTCCCTCAATGCCCTCCAGGTGGTCAGCACTATTGTAGACCGCTGTACCATCAGCAAAGAGATTGGTTTTCAAGAAGTCCCAGAGGCGACTCACAATAAAATTCCTCAGCTTCTAGAGCATCAGGAAGCCTGAGCAGATCCCAGAGACTCATTTCAGGAAAGTGCAGTGGAAAAAAGGAGAGCAGCAGCTGGATTACTGTCATGCATTCTCACTAACTAAGGCCCTCCTTAGTTATCTCCTTGTGGACAGCCTCACATCTTCCAAGTCAGCCACAATGCAATTATCATCTCTTCCTCGTAAAGAAAGCACTTTCCCCTGAAATCATCGTCTTTTGATTTGATTCTGATTTCCAGAATATCATCAAAAATGCACTGGGGGTTTGAAAAGGTAAGCGCCCCCTCATCCCCCACTCCACCCCAGTTTTGGTTAGCAATAAGGTTCATGGGAATGTGTGTCCCTGCCATATGTTCACTCAAACAGTGGGAAACCCAGACTGGAAACTGTATCATGCCCCCACACACACACCAAACCAACACCCCTTTTCCACCTGTGTTTGGGCCCACAAAGCAGCATGTTTCACTGGGTGAAGAGTTCACCACAGGGTGAGCTGTCTGTTGAACATCCTTACCTAATTTATCCACTGTTTGGCTAACCTTGTTCTGAACTCCCCCCAGAGACCTGAGCTGTCTTTCTAAAGCCTTCTCTCTTGCGCACACACACAAACATACACATACTCGGCAACAGACTCCCTGTCACTATCCAATTCGGATACACTTTGGAAAAGTCATCGCCGGCCCAAGATAAGCTCTCTGGGAGAGTTTTTTTTCCCTGATGCATGCTTTCCTTGAAGCTTAAAGACAAACAGCAGTCCGTATCTTCACCGTAACCATCTCCAGGTTTCCGATACAGTTCACATACCGCGCTCAGTGGGAGGCTTGCTTAAAGGCTTTGTAATCACACGGAAAGTATTTTTGGTTCGCTTAACTTCAAATTACGATTACGAGTCTTTCCTTTAATCGCCAAGAGTCGCCTGCTTTCCCCTCAGTTGTTATTGTTTGGCACTGAATCATCTGCACTTGTTATTGAAACATCAAGAGGTGCATAATCAGGCATTGTTTTCGGTCACCCTCTCTATGTACTGGTATCTTTGCTCCTTGTCAGCCATACATTACGATTTGAGGATATTCATGTCTTCTTCTAAACTTATAGCCTCATTTAAGTGTTTTTTCTATTCAAGCTTGTAAAATCTTAAAAGCCCTAACAATTAGGAGAAGAAATACATCCCAGTAATCTGCAGTATAGTCATGCAGGCACCACTAAAGCAGCATTTCATAACACGAACATCTTAAAAGGCCAAACAAAAGCACTACAGCATGCAAAAAGAATTTGGACTGCGCAGGGCTCACAAGTCACTAATTGTTCCACTAAGGGAAAAGCCAAGAAGATCTGAGATTGAAGTGTTTAAAAAATTCAAAGCTTGTTGGTGTTCTATCTGTAAGATAAAAGCTTGCCTACACCTGATCTTGAGCGGTTCTGTAGTAACCTAATCCACTTGAACAATTCTATTTAGTGCTTACTACAAAGGTTACTAACAGACCTTCTAACATGCACAGTTAGGAGAAACAGGTTTTTGACATAAAATTGTTAGTTTTTCCACGTAGGTAGCTTATAAAGTTAGCCCATGCAGCAATGGTATTTGAACACAAACATGCATCTTTCAATGGGCAATAAAAGTGGACATTTAGCAGCACGTTTCTGGACTTGGGTGCAATGTCCTTCCCCACAATACCAGTTGTACAGTACGTGCACTGTATTTCACAGCACAATGCGGGGTTCTCTTGATACATCTGTTTGAATAGGCCAACCAACTTTATGTAAACAGCCCCATTTAATTTCTGGTGCCGGAATACATTACACATATTTATATGTCACATATTAATGACATCAATCACACTCCAATTAAGTCTGTTTAAACAACCATGACATAATTTGTTCACTGTACAAATTCAATTTCTATGGTAACCACCCACAGATGTGATTTTTAAGGCAACAGAAAGAGAAAGCTGTGATTGTTTACTTGAAATGTTGCTTTGGAAGTCATATCGGCTGGAGGAAGAATAAGATGTTTGAGAAAAATGTATTTAGAGCAAACACCATCTAGAATTGAAACAAACTGAGCAGATAAGGAATGTAGCAAGCTGCAGTTCGCCACACAAGAAGATAATCCTGAGTGGGATGGCCAAGTAGTGACCTCTGTACTATGTGAATGACAGCTGAAAGTAACATTTTTCTCCACAATGAGAGAAACAGACCTCATACCGATTTATCCGACCATGTGCTGGATTCAAATTAAATGTCTCTTCATCCAACACAATGTGAATGGTCGAGTGATGAGATGGTCACATCAGATCTAAAAGATAAAGAGTTTTTGTTGTTGAAGGTCCTGCATTGCCAAGTAATGACTTTATTACTGGACCCAGGGAAGGAGAACAGCTGGCTGGAATCATCATGTAAATGAGACTTCATGAGGCTCTGATGCCTTAGATCTCTGTTCCAAATTGACAGATGTAGAGAGACAAAGTCATTGGTGTATTTCACCTCTAATTTGAGCTTTCTCTTTCAGCAGCTAAAACGGCTAATTGGGTGACCTTGGTGAAAAAGAGAGGGAGGGTGGGATAGAGTTGGACTCTTAGCCAGAGGCAGTAGTACTAGTGGCTACAAAACCCTGCTCCCCCATGCACCCCTGAAGTACAGTATCTTTCCTATCCTTGAAACCTGCCAAACATTTCTGATCCTGGAAAGATTATTGCTGGTATTGCCATAGTAGTGTAAACAGAGCATTGAACTGGACTTACAACAGCTCTTTACTTGATTTTAATAGCAAACGAATATAAGAAGAGGCAGCGTTCAACTTTTTAAAGACTTTTTTATTATTTAATTTAGACATACAACACATGTTGAGCTTACCTAATTAAAAACAAAACGAGCAAATTTAAACAATGTGCTTTACAGGGCTGCCCTGCAATAAATCAGAAAGCAAATTAAAACAAAAAGCACAAATCTACTTTAAAAAAACGGTCCATGTATACAACCCCCTGATTTCTGAGTGGGCAGAGTTCTTGTTAGCACAAAGTCAGCATAGATGCCTGCTTTTCAGTTTCTATATTAATTCCATGTTCAGTCACTGGTTCCACAATCCAAAAACTTCAACAGAGCCTGGAAAAAAATTGAGGGTCTTTTCTGGGGGTAAAGTAAGTCCAGAAAATAAAATCAATCAGGTAATTTTTAAAAAAAAAGACATTGACCTGTAGTAGCATCTAAAGATAATTATGTCACCAAGCATACAGATACTGCCTCAGGACACGTAGCCATTCCAGAGAAAAGCCTCTGCAAGTCCAGATTTTTCTCATTGTCCACCATCTTGAGCTTTTCACTTTAACAGTAATCAAGGTGCCCAACGTTTCCTTGTCCATTAAGAGTAGATTTCCGTATGTTAATGTCTTCACATTGTTCCAATTCTTGGCTTTTTCTACCTCCTATGTCCGGCCTTTGAAAGTGTTCATGCAGGTGTAGCTGCCTGAGAACCTGTGAATTTCTTCAAGTGCTTGCTGTGGAATGAAGCTGCAGACAAGAGAGAAAACAGAATTTAAGAGTTTTTCAGATTCAGATGTCAGGGGAACAATGCTTTTCCCAGTGGGAACGCTTTGTCTTTTATAAAACATGTGCTGTATTTTGACAAAATGAGGAGAATTGAGCATTTGTCATTTTCTTCACACATTCCCACAGAGTTCAGCCAGCTTACCTTTTGAGTATGACAAGGGCGTGCATCGTCCAGGGCAGATAGAGAATGGCAGTGTTTGTCCTGACAGCCTCCACAGTGCGCCTGGCCACAGTCTCTGGCTTTAGAGGAGGGAACAGATTTGGGAATCTGCAGCCCAGGAACAAATGAAGTTAGTTTCTCTGCCCAGATTCCTTGTCTGATTCTATATAATATTACACCATGCATTACACAGTTCTGGGATGATTAAAATATGCCTTGTAAAAAATGTTTTGGAACATGCCATTTATATGAGGACTTAATTATACACAGACTCACAACAAATATAAAATTATTATTCAGAATATCGCATTACCCTACCATTTACGTCTCATCTTAATTATGAGTGCCCTTTAAAATAATCATAATATCAAAATCACGGACCTCACAAAAAAATGTAACCTAATAATAAGTTGTGTTCAAAGCAGCTTAAGAATACCTCTTTATAGGAATGTCTCCAAACACTGTTTTCCTACATCAAACATAAACAGTTGAGAAATATTTTGCATGTTTGTGGATTCACTGACATGTTGGAAAGGACTTGGAGAATCTTCCCATCGTGTGCCGTGTCAGAAACCGTTTTGAGAAATCATTATATGAAAGTGAAATCTCGCAAGACATAATCAAAAGCAGAGCAATATCAGATCTAAGGTTTTGCAGAGCACTTCTGCTTCGCCAGCTGCTATGTTATGGTTGGATATCTCCTTCTGCTAGAGGCTCTGCTGACATGCTTACAATTTTAATATGGTTTCTCATGGTAAGGAAAGTTAATTCAAGCAAACAACACTTGGGGCTCCGGGTTCACTTCCTGACCTGGGGTTCTATTTGCTTGGAGTTTATATGCCCAAGTGTTCATGTGGGTTTCCTCCCACAGTACAAAGATATACTGGTGGGTTAATTGGCTTTTGGGAAACCTGGCCCTGGTGTCAGTGTGTGCATGTTTGCGTCTGTGAGCCCTGCAATGGACAGAAGTCCCATCCTGTCTAGAATGTCTCCTGGATTGCGCCCATTTCTCGCTGGAACAGGCTCCCCTGCGACTCATCCATTTTTTTTTGCTGGAAGAAGCAGCAAAGAAATGGATGGGTACCTAAACAAGTCTTCCAAAAGATCCATGGGAGTTACTGATGTAGGTGGGCGTCTGGGGGCCTGCCGTCTCACAGGTTCATTAAAAACACTCTGCTCTCCTCCCCACTGATCGCTGATGTGTGGTGAGCATTCTGGCGCACTATGGCTGCCGTCGCATCATCCAGGTGGATGCTGCACATTGGTGGTGGTGGTGGAGAGGAGTCCCCATTACCTGTAAAGCGCTTTGAGTGGAGTGTCCAGAAAAGCGCTATAGAAGTGTAAGCAATTATTATTATTAACACTGTGCCTTGGTTTTGTTAACCCACCTGACTCTCATGCCCTGGAACATCTCGGTGTTGGTGTGGAAAGGCAGCACAGTGGTCGTGCTGACCCCTGGACAGTCCAGCAGCCCCAGCATTAAGCTCTCCATGAAGGCGAAGGAGGAGGCCTTGGAAGTGCAGTAGTCGATGGCCCCAGGGATGGAGGAGAGCGACAGGACCGAGTTAATGCACACCACGTGGCCGTTCTGCAGCTCCAGCATCCGCGGCAGGAACGCCTTGGCCGTCTGCGGGGAGAAAGACAGACACGTGGCACTTAGAGGAATTGCCACGGCAGCCTTCCACCCCGGGAAGCAAAAACAAAAAAACGGAGAGGGGCTTTTCAGCCACCTCCTTCTGGTCTTGGCCTGTCAAAACCGCAGTCGAGGTAAGGCTTGAATTTCTTCATCTCATGTCTGGATGACAGCGCTGAGAATGGTGTTTAAAAAGTCAATCGTTTGATCTCCATTCCAATAATAAATGACAAGATCCCACAGTTATGCAAACTGCAGGTTCAGTCGCATCCGTTCTTTGCGATGTTACAATGGGTCCAGCATTCAATTTTTAATCTGGAAATCCCCTTCCAGCAAGTAAAGCACAGAATGTTAAGGGCTCCACAGTGATCTTTATAAGACTGTCTATCACACTGCATTAGTAGACGTGACTGAACGCAGAGCCACTGGTTAGCAAAGAGTCTATTATGTACTTTACAACATCTCACGGCTTCTCTGTTACAGAGGATATGAGATTGCCCTCAGTACTTTTCTATTTTGAATGAGAGTTTTGTGGTTTACCGGATTTACTTGAAGTGCAGCCAAGTCGTATTAATGGGTTTCTTTTAGTGACTGTTATGTGTGGTTATGTTTATTTTGCGTTTGGAATTTTTTTAAAAAAGCTATATTTAGTGCAGGTTTTTTATGTCCTGGGAAAATAAAGCTTTGCTCATGGCTAGAATATGTCAACTAAAGAAATGCCAAAATCAAGTTACAGCTGAGCTCTGGCAAAATGAGTCAAAGGGATGTTATGCAACCATTCACCTTTTGTGCTGTTGAATACTTGCTCATTTAAATGCATTCTGTCGCAATCCTGCACCTTATGAGCTGTGATTGTCTGTAATGTATTCTGCACTGCATGTTTATGCAATATCCTGAAGTTTACAAGACCATTCTGCTAAGTTTCATCACATACAGTAGAATGTTATTATTCAAAAACACAAGAAAGAGAGGAAACCATCGAGCCCAGCTAACCATTAGTCACTCTGGGTTACTGATGCAACAGTGACCGCAGAAATGTTGCATCAATAACATGCTGGGTATCTGCATGCAGCAAGAACAACTTAACAGGACGTGATGTGTTCTCTCCCAGGCTTTAAAATACTTGTAGCCCCAACACAACCTCAACTCTCCTTACACTGGCTACTCATTGCATGTCGCTGAGACAGCCTATTCATTTGACTGGGGCCCCTAATATTTTAGCCACTGATCCTACCACTACTTCTACTATTACCAGTAATAATTAGAAGAAGCTGGCTCATATTATTATTAGCAGTAGTAATATACAGGTAACGGGCACTCCCCTCCACTGCAACAACTGTGTAGCACCCACCTGGATGCTGTGATGGCAGCCAGAGTTCACCAGTACTCTAACCACACACCAGCTATCAGTGGGGAGGAGAACAGAGTGATGAAGTCAGTTCATAGATGGGGATTATCAGGAGGCCCCGTTAACAAGAGCAATATGTGAGAGTGTAATACTGCATCATCAGGCAGAAACAATAATCATCTTACACCTGATACTGACTAAACGTATCCTACTGCTGTGAAACCAGGCCTTTGAAGGGGTCATCTGTTATGTCTTGCACTTACCCAGAACTGTCCCAGTGTGTTGATGTGCTGTGTTTTCAGCAGGGCATCGTCATCACTGTCTATGAGGCGTTTCCCATGAACCACAGCAGCATTGTTCACAAGAATGGTAACATCGCCCACCTAAGCAGCAAGATCAATAAAAACTTAGAACTGGTTCTGTCACAACCAGGATCAGAGCTGCAATAGAGGTTTTATCTCATTACTTCATCTCAGTGAAGTGATCAGATTATTAGATCGCCCCGGAATCTTAATATTTGTGTTATCTTATCCAGTCCTGCAAAGCCAGTTTTAGTCTCCGAGCCAGACGTGGGTTGAGCCATTTACGACAGAAGAAAGTTAAAGAAGAATTACTTCAAAGGAACAGGTAACGGGTTTATTCCGTGCTGAAAAGAAAAGAAAGGAAGCACAACATTTTGGCCATGGAGCCTTCTTCAGCTGTGTGGCTCCATGTGGCCTACTTCTTCCACACACCTGAACAAGAAACGTTGTGTTTCCTTTCTTTTCAGCAGGGAATAAACCCGTTACCTGTTCCTTTGCAGCCTACGCATTCTGACGCTGCTGCCTGCTTGAAGAATTACTTCAACTGCTTTGTCTGTAAGTAGTGAAGTAGTGAAATTACACAGTACAAAGCCCTCCTGAATGCTGCAATGTTTTATGTCTTATTCAAACACTTTCTGCTTAGTAGAAGCATAATACTACTTCAGCATCTGTTGTTTGTTACATGTCTATTGGGGCATTTCAGATCTGGTAAGCAGCAATTTTAATCTTAGCAACTGAAAAATACAACAGTAAAACACATGCAATGATTTTGTTTTCTTTCTGTGTTGCTGACTTCAATTTACCTGCCACAAAATACTAATGCATTAATTCACCTTAAGGGTACCTAGCTTTAGTGAACACTAACAGCGTTGGGTTTCTGGCACTTACTTTCTCTCGCACCACCTTGGCCTGCTTGTACACCTCTTCCCTGTTGCCCACATCACACACGAAGTAGTGGCACTCTTTTCCCAGGAGCGCAATCTCCTCGCTCGTTTCCTTCAGGCATTTCTCCGTACGGCCCCACAGGATCACCTGGCAGGAAAGCAAGGGGACATAGAACAAGGTAAGCGGACCTGAACACCCTTTTGAAATCAACCTAAGAAAGTTTTAAACTATAGTTCGGGCTCTGTCCTTTAAATGGTTGTTTCTATCTTTTGAAGATGTGCATCATTTTCCCTTTTTCAAAAAATTAGACCTACAAAACCTGCTAGGATGTGATCTTTAAAGACCAGAATTAAGGTCTAATTAAAGGGTTATAATTTATGTTCATAAGTGAATAATGTTATCTGGTCTAATCTATATTAGTGGATGTAATTTGGGAAATATACAGTTTATGTTAAGCTGCTATATCAACGCAGTAAGCTTCATAATTTGGTTGTTTTGAGTACAAATGGCCTGGTTTAAGTGGCATACAACATTAACATTGGTTACTCTAACCTATATAACATATTTCAGCAAATCGGAGCCTCTTCTCATGATTCTGAATGGGTAAAAACAAGAGCAAAAGGCTCATCTTGTATAGGTGTTATGTGTATGTAGGCATTTCTAAAACAAAACCATCACAGCATGAAAAAGTAGTAAACACTTTGGCACAGCATTAATCTAACAAAAAAAAGTTATTTGAAATTTACATCACAATATCATCACACTTTAACAAACAAAAACCCTTCAAAGTACACCTTCCTGTGCCATGCATACATCCTGTAGTTTTATCCCAGAATTATTTTATACATATCTGTGTCATTCTACCCTGGCAGACACTGGGTGAAAAGTGGGGCGTTACCTTCCTTGGGATGCATTCTAATATCAAAGGGCACACATGCGGGGTACGCAAGTTAATTTAGCCAGCATGCCTTTAGAACGGGTGAGAAAAGCAGAACAACCAAGAACAAATTCAAGAAAATATTAGAAGAACATGCAAACTCCACCCCCAATCTGAAGCTGATCCCAGGATCCAAGAACTGTGAGGCAGCAGAATTAAGTATCATTCCAGCATGCTACCTTTAAACCACTCAGTCAGTCGCATATACTCCACTTAAGGCTACGCCTTCTCTACTACCATTCCAAAGAAACAGGCCATTTAGTCTCAACTGATCTTTAATAAAGCTTTCCTGGCTTTATTGTTGCATAAAGAGTATGATGCAGCAAATAATTTTCACTTAAATACTTCAGTTTAAAAAAGGAAACAATAATTCCAATAAAACAGAAGCAGCTGGTACTCAGCTTCAGGTGGTGAACACAGCCAGGAGAGCACTTTGAGCTGAGACAAGATGGGAACAGTCTGCTTTTGTAGCTTTAAAACTTGATCAAATACAGTAAAAGAGGGCCTGTTGCTTGAAGACATGTTGCTATACATATATTTCAGACTGCTCTTTCTTGCATATCCCCAAGAAAGGCATACAAGGTGCCAGTGAAGTGATGGAAGTTTTGCAGTTAAAAGTTAAAAGCCTACGTTAGTGAGCTCTTACATGTATAATCGATATCCATCCCCTGCATTGCACAAAGCAACCAGCAGCTCTTCTCTCTTATGCTATTTTGAAATGCTGGGCACATGCAGCATGCATTTGGATAGACTTGAAATATATACATGTTTACTCACTTGTGGCTCTTCAGTTCTAGTTTGTAAAACGTCAACAAAGATTTTTTTTATTAAACCATTATTTCAAAACCACATCAAACTAGCACAGGACAAACTTCTTGGCTTCAATGGACCCAGAACCACAGATGAATACCACTCATCCAACACTGCTTCAGGCTTTTGTGTAAAGTTTTATTCCGATTATTTAAGTACAAAGACAGTCAAAAATCACCCATAAACTGACCTTTTCACTTTTTAAATATTTTCGGTGCTCTCTTTTTATCTTAACCCACAAATCCTCGCCCTGTTAATCTGCATACCTTTTGCTTGTCGGTTCAAAATGTCGTCAAATTAAGACTTAAAAACAGAGTCCCTGTTCTGTGCTACGTGTTCTGTGTAACATATGATAGGGTGGAATTCAAAGGACTTAGAGGTGTTCAAAACACACTATCACAGAAGCTTCATGTAAAATAGCATTTACTTCTTCGAAAAGCTATAAGGCTTTTTTGAACTGTCAGGCTATGTTTGTTTGGATAGGCAGATGAACAATTTGAATTTCACAATCGTGCATGCAATGGAAGACGCGATCCCCATAAAAGGTATAACCAGCAACAAAACCCTTTAAACGAAACCAGATAGAGAAATGGTCCAACTAAGCTGAAAGTATTTTTTCAAATAAAAACTGCACATTTAAATAAAATGAAAGGCATAGGCATAAAAACATCTATTGTATTTATACAATATTTCTCGAAGGTGTCTGTAATTGGCTGGAACGTGTACTTCAATTGTGCCTTTGAATAGGATTGATGTACATTTACTTAACAACTACAAGCATAATCTTTACAATAAATTTAATTACCAAGTTGTTTTTCCAGTACTGTTAGAGTACAAACTCTACACAGGACCAATTTTCCCCCAAAATTTAAAATTAAGCTACTAGTTATGTTTTTGCATGTGGGGGAGAAACTGGAGCACCCGGAGGAAAACCCATTTTAACACACATAGAACATACAAACTCCACACGGATAGCACTCCAGGTCCATAACTGAACCCTGTGCTACCCAGATATGCAAGGCAGCAATGCTAGCCACTGCACTATTGTGCCAGATATTATTCTTGAAAATAAATATTTGCAGTAATATTTGAATCACAGACAACAGTGCCGAGTGTAGCTCACTGATGGCCAGCAATTGATTATAGACACGTCAATCACCAATGTCAAAGTAGCAATGATAACCCCGAACACACACCCTCCTCCTCGTCTCTCAAACACACACTCACAAAGAGATTACACGGCTCACTAGGCAGATGAACCGTGCAATTTTCTGGTCAGGGAGTTTCAAACAGTGCGTGTGTTGAGTGCAGCTGAGGGGGGCAGGACAAGCTTTGGCCAGCGGCCAGTGACCAAGGGTTATCTTCCAGCAGGAGCTCCTCTGGAAAGTGATCCGGTTTTGGTGGGGGGAGGGAAGTGGGATACAGCAGAGAACACATCCATCAGTCACTTGCAGTCAGTGGACAGGGCTAAATAACACTCAGCAAAGGCTCTCAGCACTGCGGCTATACTTGAAAATCATCTGTGTCTTAATATCGCAGTGCGGAAGCGGCCCTTTTGTCTTTTATAAACGCTCTGTTATTCATGGGAAACACCGACCGCTATGTGAGGTGAAATGGATGATACTTCAGGCCAATACCTGAAGCTACCGAGTTATTTAGACCCGATTGTGCAATTGCTCACCCCTGACCCTCCCTGCAAACCCCACACTTTATGTGAAAGTGGTTTCAGGGCATAGTAACACATATTGGGATTTATACTACTGCTCCTGTCTGTGCAGTTTTACAGATCCTTTGTTCTGTGTTCCCATAAACCCCAAATAACTTTTCTTTTCACCCATGTTAGTTTTCTTTATACCACTTCTCAGGTGTTTATTACATGTTTCATGCTTGCTAAACAATATCTGGATTTTTTCTTCTGTGTGGGGGATCTTTGGGAATTTGGGAAGACATCTGACTTTTGGAAAGGTTCAGGAATGTATTGCATCCCTAAATTAGAACACAGTAGCATATTGTTTTATTATTACAAAAATACAGAAAAGCTCGTTACCAATCACTAAACAATGTAAAGTTGCAGCTAACGTCTTTTTGTGCTTGACTCCTCTGCCTTAAAGGAGGACCAGTATTAGAAGTGTTTTTTTTTCCCTCTTAATTGTTTGCAAACAAAGAATGTTATAGAATATCCTACATCTTGTTAACAATCTTACAGAAAAATAAATATTTATATCCAGTGTGGCCTGGTGGTTAATATTACGGCTCTTAGGTACTGCAGTGTGGCACCTTCTGAGAGGAAACTACATGTCCTTGTATTTGCATGGTTCTTGTTTCCACCCCCTGGGATTCAGACTAATATAGCTCTCCCAATTATCCTTATGGGTGCAACACAATGAGTCTTTCTTCCTCCTGGGTGTAGTCCTGCCTAGTGTTCTGTACCTCTGAGCATAGACTCCATATTGCTTTGTCCTTTACCAGAAACACACAACTGTCTGATTATGAACAGATGAATTCTTATCTATTTGAACATTCTGCCTTAGTGACCATAAAAAGCTAAATAAGTACCATTCCAGCCATCCTCTTATTTAGCATTATAATTAATGGGGGGAAAAAAAGCTTGAATGTTCATAAATAAACAAGTTTTCTTTGATCTTCCATGGAAACTTATCAACTTTTATTTTAGTGTGTTTTACTTGAAAATAATTATAGTTCTACATATAATGAATTCATTATTTGATCGAGTTAAAAAGGCTTAGATTTTAACATTACACACAGCTTAATTATAGTAAGAATGTAGTATTCAGTATTTACCAAAGGGATTAACTGCCCTAGATTCAGTACAAAGAATAGATCCCAAACTAATTCACAGTGAGAAAGGTATGCTTTAGTCAAGCAGATCCTGGAAACCCAATAATTTCCCTCATGAATTCTGAAGGAAATCAAAAGGTGTATTGAGCAAGTCAGTCAAAGGGTCATGTTTAACATACAAGTAGGCAGGGACACAGATGGTAGTTAAGTTTATTGGGGACATAAAGCAAGACTCATTTTTTGTGTAGTTAGTCATGAGATGTGAAACTGACCATTAGCATATTTTAAGAAACAATGGGTGGGAAGTCTTGAATAATTAGATTACTGATAACCAAATGACAAGTTGGAATGAATGCCCACCTCTCTAATTCACAGGTCTTAACTCAATTGTAGCACCATGGAGTGGTTAGATTAAGGCAGCAGACTCAGGACCAAAAGGTCAGGGGTTCAAAATCTTCCTCTAGTAAATGCCTTGCTGTATTAATGGTTATCGGTGTGGAGTAGCACAGGGCCGAAATATTTTTCCCCGTTAGCCCAGAAAAGTGAATTCCGGATTGAGTTCAGGGAATCTTCTTGCACGCAACTCTTCACAAAGCAAGATGCGCACCTGTGAGCAAAATCCAATTGGGATTCTCACCGGTAATTTGATGCAGATAGATATCTATCACCTCTCCAAGGAGCACACTTCTTTCATGTAAAAAGGAGCTCCACAAAGAAAATCAAACACAGTATGCCATGAAACCTTAGATCTAGAGAGAACAAAGGTCCTAAAACGCCTGCACATAAAACTGAAATATGATTGCTGAAGAGGTTCATAATGGATAGATCATTCAGATTTAGAAGAAATTGCTTATTGTGTCATTTGTCACACAATTAGTTTAGCTACTCATTGCCACCCCTTAGCATTAATATGTATTGTAATATTTTAGAGTCTGCTCCATACAAGTTGGTTTTCTGCTTCATAATCCTAGTCTTAAATTTCCATCTCATGTGAGAAAATGACAATAAATCTCCATAATGATCTGCTTACAGCCTGCTATGAAAAACAGGTCCAGGTTAGTTACACTTACCAGCATACTGAGAAACAGGTGTGATCAATAAGCACCAACAAAATGACCTCAGAACAGCAAACTGAGACAAAAGCATAATACCAGGAAACACAAACATCTATGTCTCATCTGCATTTCAAACGAGGGTCAAGGAGACACCAGCCTGTCTTGCTTTGCACCGACAAATTGCCCTTTTAGGAAAGAAAGTGACTACAGTTGTTGGGTTCAAAAACTTTTTTTTGAAAGACAAAAAAAAATTCAATAATCGAGCTTCTAAGCCTTATCCCCCCTCCTTCCCCAATATCATTTAACATTTCACTAATCAGCTCGTTTTTTAAAATGACAGGTTTGCAGTTAATTACCAAAAATGACTGCTTTCTCACACATTTTATGAGGTACGGGAAACATTGGGGGAGCCCTAAGGCAATTTAAATTTCACACAAAACAAAAACCCCAAGTATATTCCCGGAAAGATTAAGTCACGCATTTTTCTCAATTCTGCCTCAGCATGTCCAGATTTTGCTGCTCTGTCCCACACTTCTCTACAAAATAAGGCAAAAGGAACAATACCAGTGCAGTAGGGAATCAGAAGCCTATACACCACGTCAAACAGGAATAAAGCAAATCAACTGAGTGAAAGTGGCAAACGACAATGTCCATTTGTTGCACAAAGAAAACTGAATCCCTCTTTACCTCTTCACCCGAACACAGTCATAGAAAAATCAGCAACTGTTCTTTTATCAGTAAATGTTTGTGTGGCAGTCTACACAGCCCTCCTCCCAAACTACCCAGTTCTCTCCCATTGGGGGGGGGGGAGGAGCATCAGAGAGGGCACTAGGAGTTCAGGAGGCAGTTGCCTGCCACTGTCCCATTAGCGCTGAGACAGTAGGGTCAGGCTCAGGACAACACCCAGCTGGGAGCCGCATGGAGCCTCAACCCCACCTCCCTCACTCAGCAATTTATATAGCCTCACTTCCTAATCAAGGCACTGGTGACCTGGGCCCTGCTGGCACTTGACATAGACTTTAAAGTGCTGGTGCAAAGTAGGGCATGTCAGAGCAAGCGCTGGAGCCGAGGGCACACCAACTCATTGTACTGTACTGTGCAACGCAGTGTTGCGACACTCACCAAGCCTGCAAATCTCATCAAAGCCGTCAAGACTTGCAGCAGGCCTTTTTAATCCAAAGCCACTAAAAATCCCATCTGATGAACAGAACAATAAGTGCTACATTTTGCACTGTGCAACAGCCTAGCACATGAGATCCCTGCAATTTACAATACTCTGACAGATTTGTGAAAAGAAGGACACCTTTCAGCTACTATGAATACCACAGAATGCAATTTGAAATGGACCTGCAGTTGTTTCTTCCTTTCATGGCGTAATGTGGGTTAATTCTGCTCCAAATGCTCTTCAGGCTGACGATTGAGGCCTTCTGTGAAATGTTCCTTTTTTTTATTAACTTTTAATGAAATGAGGTGCTGTGCTTACACATGCAAAGTATTATGGTTGCACTTCTGACAGGAGGGTTATACAAAGTTGTCTGGAATACAAATTATGTGATCTGTAGAACAGTAGCAATAAAAGGCCAATGGCTACAACCTTGATGTTAATTCTGTCTGCCTGTCAGTCTGCCAGGGCTCACTTCAAAAGCCTCCATTTATATCTTCAGGCACTAGCACAGTAGATAAGAATGGGGGAAAAAAAACAAAAATGCACTCAGCCTTTTGTGTAGTTACACTACAAAAAGAACTAAAGCCAATTGCTGCTTTCCGAGACTCCCGCTTAAAGTCAAACTGGAAAATTACCAGACACTACCTGCACAACTACATTATGGTAAAATTTTGCTCTGAGGACATTGCAACAAGGCTAAGGCGAGGAGCACTTAGGAAATCAATCAATCATTTAAAAAAAAAAGCTTTTAAACATGTACACAACATGTCTCCGGGAGCTTTTACGTAAGAGAAAAATCATGCAGTCAGAAAAAAAAAACAGTCCTATCTTTAGTCCTGCTGAGAGATAAATGTTGTGTTTGTTGTAAAAACAAGTCTAAGTGGCACTGCCAATTGGACATGCATTTTCATTTACTTGACTCATAGGTGGGGTTTGACTCCTCAAGGTAACCCTAACCCCCCAGCCTTCTGCACAAGCCTTCTCTCTCCTGCAGAGTGTGGCTTCACAGGCTTCAATGACCACACTTCTTTTCGGTGAAGAAAGCCGCACAAATACACAGCAATGACATCACCAACCTCCTTTGCATTAGTTGGCTGACCTGCAGTTGAACCCAGTGCTGTAAACCATCTACAAGGTGATATGCAGCCACACCCCACCCCCACCAGGCAATCATTCCCACACAGGGACACCAATAGGTCCACCTGGGAAGCAAGCAAGGAGCTATTCACAGCTAAACTTAAGTCAATACAACCCACTCTCTGAATTGAAGCCCATCTACAGAGCAAACAAATTCAAGACAAGAGGCTAAACGCTGCCACAGGCATATATTAACTTAACCCTTTCCCTTGTAGTATTTTTTTTTAGCAATCGCATAACACAATCAATAGGGGAGGTGTAAGAGGAACAGATTAAGTGAAGCTTCCCTCATGCCGCAGTTAATTTCAAAAGTAATAGCTTAAATGCAAAACGGTTGGTCCAATTTGCTCCCCTTCAAAACTCCCACACGTTTAAAATTTCAGGCTCAGCAAAATAAAGCTGCACCTGTCAGCAGCAGCTAAAAAAAAAAATCAAATAATGAATAAAACATGACTTCCAAAGGTTTCCAATTATACAGGAAATTCAGGCTCTTAATTAAATTGGCTCATGCAAAGCTGTCTTTGTATGAATGTTTTGCAAAACTGTGCCATTTTCCTGCACACGCCCATGCCCAAGAAGCAGGTTCTAAGTGTGCAGAGTTACCTTTACTCCCCCGCCCCAACTTCATAAGAACAGCTCCTACAAGTCTCTGCAACTCTCAAGGGCTTGAAATGCATCTTGCATTGAACCACATACACAGTGCACACAGTAGGCGTTTCCTTTAGAAATCACAGAATATCCTCTGCGTTTAAGTCATTGCAATGGCCCACTTTCTTATCCCATTATTCTGGCGGTCATTTTAACAGTGAATGCAGAGCAAACACTAGGTGCTGGACTCCCCCATATACATTTTGTAACAGCATAGATTTCGTTTTTCTGGCATTCCCAGCTCAGACCAGCAATGCAGCAGTATCTCTGCATTGCAAACGCAAATTACAGCCATTTAAAATTTAAATGCTACCTCCCCTTTACCTTTTATTGACATCCCCTAGGGGAGGGAGCTAAGCGGAAACCAGGAGGTTCAAAAGCCACACGTAATTGTGTCTTGACAAAGGAAGCCGTCTTGTCCATCAACACCCCCATTGTTGGGCACTGTCAAGGCGTGAAAGCTAGCTTCGGAAACACCTGTGTTTGTGTGTTTTTTTTCCAAATAGATACAGCTCTTTAAAGCTAAGGCAATGGGGCCCAGAGTGGGTAAAAAAAAAACATGAAATCATACACTTTACTGCACTAACTAGCTATACAAACTGGAATGTCTTCATTCGCAGCCAGATTCTACAAAGTGTGGCAAGGGCAATGCACAATTAAAAGAATATATTTCAGTGTAATTTCCAGTGTCACAGTGTTAAAGAGAAACGTTTTTAATCATTTATAAGCAATAAAATGTAATGTTTCTATATACATGTCTACCCCAGACTTTTAAAGACCTGGCTACATGGAGCATGTCACTGTAAGTGTTTCCCCATACACATACAATGTTTCTCAAGAGTGTTTTTAGATTTAAGACCCCATTTATGATCTCCAGGTACTCCCTCTCACCCCCCACCCACATGCTCCACTTACATCAGGAGCCTTGACATTAGGACCTTACTTCCAACCACTATCAAAGAGCTTTTATAGCCATGTTAACACCGGAGGTTTTGGTCGGAGCTTTTCGCACGTACCCCCTGAAACGGAAAACATCCCAGGAGACATTGTATTCTCCACCCTAAAACAAGAGCCAAAATGTCCCCAGATCACAAAGGATTATGAGCAGCCATCACAGAAATGGTTCAACTAGGCGGCTGTGTCAGCGTGTGTAGGCTGCAAAGGAACAATGTGTTTATTCCACACTGAAAAGAGAAGGAAAGAAACAATGTTTCGGCGACAGCTCAAATGCTATTTGTTTGACACCTGAAGAAGGCTCCACAGCCGAAACCTTGTGCTTCTTTTCATCTCTTTTCAGCATGGAATAAACCTTTACTTGTTCCATCAAAGAAATGTACTTGTTCTGTGAATGTTGGTATCCCAACTGCAATAACCTGTAAAAAATACTGTCATGCTGCCTTCATTAACTTCAACAAAATAAAGTCAGAGTGCAAAATGGAGAAATAACCCAGCACAGCACCCAAATCGGACAAATAAGCACCTAGCCTTGAGCTTTACACCCAGTAATTTAATACAGAAGGTAGTGATTCAGTTTTGTTTGGTCCAGATGCTCCTTCCTCTTCTTTGCATTCCTATAGGCATGCTATGTGACTGTGGGTGGCGTTGCTTCACAATTCCCCCTCAGTGAAACGACCAGCAATACGTCTGCATTATGCTGAAGTTGAGATGGTTCCTAAATGTGGTTAACGTGGCTTTTCTTGGTTTGTCCAAGACGTCTTTGGGCATATTAAACATGAATAGAGTAAAACAAAATACAAGAGATCCACATACAGCCTAGCACCTACAAATCAACGGTTACAGGCGAGAGCGTTCGTTGTTGAATCTAGTTAGAAAGGACATACTTTGAGGGTAAATGTCTCATTGTTTTAATAAATGTCCAACTGGGCAGCTAAATCTACACTAACCACGTTTCCTCCTGCAGTGTTTATGTACAGTACATCCTGGGTCTGTCGCCTGTTCCCACTGTAGTCAATGATGCTATGTACACTGGCACAAGTCTTATTTTAACAAACCATTCGCCATACATTGTCCCAGCTGTCCCACTAGCCCCTCCCAAAGTCCTAGGATATTTGTAGGGGTGCTGGATAGCCCAAATGCTATTTGTTTCCATGCTATTATTCAAAATTGAAGTGGGTGTCCAGATGATGAATTGGGGCTCTTCCTACTGAAACCAAAACACTCCAAAATATTATTTTAATATAAGAGCGCTGAAAACAAAACAAGACGTTTACTGCTTCTGAAGCTTAAGTTTGCTGCCTTTCATTTAAAAAAAAAATCAAACTGCAAGATTTGGCCTATCTTCTTTTCCAATCGTATTCTTTCCAAAAAACACAACAGCGGCTGCTGCTGTCAGGGCTAAGCGCGATTTGGCCAGATGCTTCAGTGTAAAAGTTCAGCTTGCTCCTAGGAGGGAAATATAAAATGTTCATTACTGGAACTGCGGTTGACATGACCGGTAACACCAACAGTACTTGACAAAGAGACTGGGCCGGAATGCTCTGCCAAGTCCCTGTGCCCCTCGTTAGTCCTGGGGAAGTGTGAAGCTATTTTTATGAGCTTGCTAGCCCAGTTTGCATGTTTTCCGAGGGTGAGGCAGCCGCCACATATTTTTCTACTCCAGTATCTCCAACAAACATTTTTTCTGAAGTCCAGACTGTACAATCCAGCCCACTGACACTGGGGAAAAGTGACAGGAAAAAGATTACAAAATGGCACTGCTTTTAGGGGTTGAGGGGAGGCTAACCCAGTCTATCAGCTTGTCACATCACTCATCATGTTTCAAACACAGGGGGGAAAGAAACTTATCTTTAGCATAATACATGTTTAAAATAGCCCATTTTCAGACAAGATCAAGTCCTTTGATAATAAATCTGGTCTTTCTCAAAAAAAAAAGATACTAACAAGCTAAGAGTCTCATTTTTCACCTTATTTTTAGATGTCTTTTTTTGCATTTTGCCAAATACTTTTAATGCCATATCGAGTTTTGACAAAGGAAAAGCTGATACCCAACAGAAAACAGGAAAGCACATTTTAAATTAATGAGAGGGATACATATTCACAGAACTTATAAACTGAAAATTGGTAGGCTGATATTTAACAGAGGTTAAGACTCATGCATGTTGTTCTGCTACCGACTAATTATAAAAGGACTATTTCCCTTTTCTTTCCACAGCTTATACAAAATATATAAATCTTTCTTTTATTCACTGTGAGTATTTTGTATAGACAGCATCCATTTAATTTTTTCTAAAATGATAACACTAGGTGTTAAACGAGATCATTTTTTTTAAAAAAAAATATCATAACAGAAGTATGGCTTTTTACTCTTCCTGCAGTTTCTGCTTTCAAAAGAGTTGAAATTTTATATGATTCTGATAAAGCGGTTTGGGTATTAATGTAAGACTACATATTTCAAGACTGGGATTTTAGCCAATGTGGAAGCCTGCAAAGGGAACAGGGTACAACAGAGGAACTGAGACCTTGTGAACATTAGGATCCAGAAAAGACAGCTGCAACAAGGGATCAGTGTAACTACACAAGCATACCCAGATTGTAAGCGTGCCGGTCCATCAGCATGTCTCAATGCAGGTACTGTTAAGCACACTGTTGCACTTTTTCACAGGTGTGAGAACAGAAGATCCACATGTGGACTACAGGGTAGAGTGTATTGCACTGTAGAGGAAAGAGCACAAGCTTTCACACAGGTTTAGGGCTAGAAAAACTGAATTATAGCCTACTCTTCACCTGTGCAAACATTCCATAGTACTGTAATCTGTTCTTCAACCACAGTCAGTCGCTCTTTCTGCTGAAAGTTTTACAGATCAATCACCACAATAGCTATTTTCCCTAGACTTTTCTTTGAATACAGGCATGTACAAAGAAATCTTGCGATTTGAGCAAGAGGCCCAAAAGCACTGTCAGGGCTTGTCCAGAATGTAACAGACCCTGCTTCAACCCATCAGCGGTCAGATAATCCTGCGTTAATAGCAGCCGAACAAAAAGAGCCTTTTCTTCCTTGAGATCTGCCCTCTGTTTGACCTGCAGTGTTGTGCAACTTGAACCAGAAATAAAAGGAATCTTAATGCAATCTCATTGGCAGGTTTTCCCAAAAAGAAACATGGATTGTGACCCTAATGCTGATATTTATAAAGAATGATTAAAAGGCAGGCCAGGATCCAAACCTGACTTAATGAATAGCACCTTATACTTTTCCAGGACCAGTCTGGAGCACTAAGGCTGCCTAATTATATAGCTACAGGTTCCTCATAATAGATCATTTGGGTACTGTCAGTTTTATTCATTGTTCATATAGGTGGAGATTTGAACAAATGAGCAAAAAGCTTATCTTTTGTTATACAGTTTTAGAGAGGTCTAACAGAGGTGTTCAGTGCATTTTGGTGACAATTTAAAGCAACATAGCAACTTTTAAACAGCGCATACTATATACCGTGTAGTATGCCACATTAAAGCTATAATACAGAATTTAAACTGTGGCAAAGCAGCCAGTAAGTCTTGATACGGCCTCCCTTCAGTCGTATGAAATTTAAATATACGGTACAGAAGTACAGAAGAGTGACCAGTGACTGTTTACTTCAGTCAACCGAGAGCAGACTACATACCGCAGTTTGTACCCTGTTTAAAATTGCTCTGAGCAGCGTTCCGTCTTTCCGTGCGATACCTGCAGTTATGGCGAGTTGCATCTGCGCTAATAACAAGAGATTCCCTTGTATGAAGGGAAACAATTGGTTTCTCGCATTAAACTTATCACAAATGATCTACTACATCACAAATGTAGTCGTTATTCTCATGTAGCGAAACCAGAAAGCATCCTTTCAGCTATTTTCTGAAAAGCTGTTCTAAGGGGAATTTTAAAAGAGCGCCGCTCTTTTCCAAGTGCACGTCAAGGGGCTTAAGCCCACTGCGTTTGATTTGCGAGAAAACGGCTACTGAAGGCGTCTATTAGTATGCGGTTGTGCTCAGACCTTCATATAAAAGTGTCACAGAAAACGTTTCTCAGTCTATCCGCGCTACAAGCGGTGGGATTCTCGCAGGAGTCCCGCTCACGAGTTGCATAATAATAACACGAGTTTTAAGGTTAAAGTCCGATTCTGTTTTATACACGACTTCACGACAGAGACGCACAGACGCTTTCAACAGAAAAATAACGAGTTAAAGTGCGTTGCGTTTTGGTGAAGTTCCTTATGTTCCAGGTCATCTCCTCCGTGAAACCAAAACTGCGGTCATGCCTGTCCCTTTAATGAAACTGAATGCATTTGATAAAAAGCATCAGTTTTTGCAAGAGAGCTGCGAGCTTTCCATGTTAATTGGCGTAAGCCCAGGAAAACGTTGCCTTCCTGCAGAACCCAAGTGTGTAAACATGCATTGCTATGGGGAAACTTTACCTGCAGCATCTCAAACTTCTTGCACAGTATTATCTTTTAACAAGAAATTCAAGTGAGGTTCTTTTCCGATTTTCTGTCTTAGGCGCTTCTACCTCAAAACTACTAATGTAGCGATTAAGGGGATGTTTTTTTTTAATGTAACCATTGTTTAAAGCGCGCATGGAATAGCAACAACATCCTTTTATTATCAGTTTTGATTTCCCCAATTCTTAGGTAAGGAGGCTTTTCCCTGGCAGTTGAAATTCTGTTGGTAGGCATTTATTTCAGTGCAAAACCATCAGTCGGGTCACAGCTAAAGGAAGAGTTTACAATTCCTACCTGCTTGTATAACCCTTTACGAAAATAAACCAAAGGACACCGTAGAATTATCCCGTCTCTGAAACTGAAACGTACATTTCTACAACCCACCTATGGGTTATTTTCGTCAGGGACAGCAGCGGGCTAACTTACCTAGGCTCCCGTTCAATTCCACGCAAATTCCCAACAATCAATGGGTTTTAGGTCACGTTATAATTAGCTACATTACAAGAGTAATGTAGCTAATTATAACGACAAGGTTCGCGTTGTAGCGTGGCCTATCTGATGATAGACGATTCCCTAATGATGCCAATTGAACATCGAACCATCGCCAGCTACTCGTCCAGCTTTTCCAATTCGCAGTTTACGTCATTTCCCCTAAAGCACATTAAAATACATGAAAAATACGGCAACTCCAGTGCACTGAAGTTTTTTTCTTTCTGCTCAGAAGAATTGAAATACAAGGCTTTCTCTCTTTGGCAGCTGAATCATTTTACCATTTAACCATTTATTCTGTAAGTGGGTTAAACAAGCGTCGTCCTACTGCATTTACCTTCTTGGCCCCCTGCTTCGCAAACTCCTTAGCCAGGTGACGGCCGATGCCTCGTCCCCCGCCGGTGATCAGCACCACCTCTCCGCTCAGATCTCTGAGTCTGGTCGGCAGGATCACGGACAGGCTTGCCTTTATTATAAAGTACACCATCTGGATTGGGAAGAGTATTGCGGATCCCAAAGCCTTCCAATCCATTTTTCCCCCCCTTTCGGTCGCGGGTAAACAGTGAGGTCGGGGAGAAGATGGGGAGCTCCTCAAAAAAACAAATAAACGGAAAGGAGCCCCGATTTCAGCAAGTTTAAACGAGGCAGCTGCTGGCTATAAAACTCGCTCTCCCCCGTGCACAGGCGCTTGCGTCTTCTATTATTTTAAATGGCACAGAAGGGATTTCATCACAAAGCCGCGAAGTTTAGTTTTCAAGCGATGTTAAAGCCTTAAAAAAATCGATTTTATCTTCAGAATCGAACTCATATGAGCAGCCGCGAGAAATCCATTGCTGCGCTTGAGAGTCGCTTCCAAACTCAGCGAGTGACATAAACTTTGCCCCGTGTCAAGTTAAGGCAAACTCGGCTGCCCGGTGCCACTTTGGTTACGCACCAACGTAGGCTATCGCCTTTCGTTTAAGCATGTGTGCCCACAATCTCAAGCAATTAAAAACAGACCGTCAATATACTGGTCATATATGTTATTTTAAAATAATATGCAAAAATAGCGAACGTCCCTGGTATTCGCGCTGCGTAGGAGCTCAACTGTGGCTGAAAGCGATGCCGGGTGCAGGGTGTTTATCCTGAAGACATTATCACCACTCACTAGGTTGCTACTCAGTAGTCCTTTTCCATTCCCTCAGTGTCTGGAAGACTTGGATCTGATGGGAGTTTTTATAGACCATTAATCCTGATTGACAGTTTAAGTGTTCGGGAATATTTCACTACTGTGTTGTCTGTGAGTGGCTGTTTAAGTCTCTCCGTTTCCCCACCCCCAAAAGCGAAGCAGCTACTCGTATTTAAGTGCAGGCACCCCCTTTCTTCGGGTGCTAGAGTTCAGTGATGGATATTTTTAAGGCTCTGCGGGCTGGCCACCTCGAAGTAAAATCACCCCCCACCTTATTTGAAATAACTCTCACGACGAAATTGCAGCGTTTCTGACAAATGCTTGGCAATATCCCTTTCGTGAAATACCAGCGCTGAGCGAGTCACTTCGTCTGAAGGAGAGAAAAAAAAAACAGTAGCTGCAAAAGTCCACCTATGACTGATACCTGCAAGTTGCACGTTAGCCAAGTGGATCTCTTGCAGTGCGAGATGTGCTTCCTCTCCCAGCAACCGGAGATTGCTGTCGTGTCAAAATCCGCCAGCAGAATCCGGTGAACACGCGTCCAGACTTGATGAAGGGGAGTGATTTTATTATTTCCTTGTCAACGTGCGCTTTGAATGCGTGTTCCCTTTAAACTGGTATTGATTTATAATGAGACGCGGTGCAGGTTGCGGTCAGTTGCAGTAATTCCCAGACTTATCTCAGCGATTGGGAAAAAAGGAGTCTTCAGTTTTTATTTCTACAAAATACTGTTCTTATGTTCAACTCTCATCGTTAAAAAATAATTGCTAAAATAACAATTTCAGATATATTCTTACCTTTTGCGTCTTCATTTTATAAAATACCTTAATGTTTTACAACGGCATACACACATTTTATTCAACTTTATGTACAGTTTATAGAAATACCACCCTCGCTGTCAAAGCATTCACTCCGTTAACAAATTCTGAAAACACCCAACAACAAGCCCACAATAACAATTTTCTCTCCAGGAAATTAAATGAATTAGTTTAAACTCCTTTTAATTTGTCCTTCAATGAAACTGAAATAGTGGGTGGGCACTTAGGGAAAGTCAAGATTTCCACACCGGGCTAATCCATTGCACATGTGTCCCATAACCCTAAAAACGGTTATGAGGCATAGGAGGTCAGCCAGCCTATATAGCTCATTTTGTTGCTAGTAGCTAATTGATTCAAGGATACCGTACTGCCATTTCTAAAACGTAGTTGAGATATCAGCTTCAATATTCTGTCTCGGTAGGTTGTTCCAGAATCCAACTAACCCTTTCTGCCTTTTGTTCCAACAAACCATTTTCTGTCCTGCTTTATCCAATTGAGGATAGCGGGGGTGCCAGACCCTAACCCAGCAAGCAACGGGTACCAGACAGGATAGTCCCTGGACAGGATGCCAGTCCATCACAGGGCATCCACTTTTACAGAAGTAGTACATTAGCCTCCCAGTACTGTTTTCAGATTGTGGGAGAAAACCTGAGCAAGCGCACACAAACTCAGAACGAACATACAAACTCCACACAGACAGCACCCCAGCTCTGGAATTGAACCCAGAGCCCCAGCTCTGCAAGGCAGCCATGCTAACCACTGCATCATTGTGCCGCCCATACCTCCTGTTCTCAGTTAGAAAATCATTTCCCTGTAGTTTCCATTCGTTCCCTGTGGTTCATGTTTCACAGTTGTTTCCTAAAACGTCCAGTGTTTGCAGATTTACTTTTATTACAAAAAAATCCCCAAACTGTGGCCAGCTGTATCTTAGTGTATGAAGTGGCTGTGTAGTTTATAATTTTCCTTTAATGTTTCCTTGCTTTATGTGAACCTTTTAAACTTGATAGCATTAAAATTACGACTGGTGTAATACTGCCGAATAACATCAGACCAGTTTTACTAGAACGCTCACAAGCTGCGAGAATCCTAGAGTTTATGTTTATTCATGTTGTTTAACCAGGATAGGAGATTTCAACAGACTTCCAGAGTGTTTACAACACACTTCAAGGTTGTCATTCAAACCTGCTCATTCATCAAGTTACCAGTAGGTGGCTACTTTCCAGATGTTTGACTTTTTCTTCTTTCACCCCACAACCAGATGTCATTCATGTTCTCAAATGTACAATATCTTTATAATGTTTGTGAACTGCTTTCCCTCATTGTTGAGATGGATTGGCTTTTCACCAAAAGTTCGAGCAAGCTGGCTCTTGGAAAATGTTTTCCTTTTTGCAGAATTACTGTTAACTGTAGTTGCTTCATGGAAATGGGAATCCATCCACCCATCCATCAATTTTCTAATCGATTCTCCTAATTCAGATTTGCAGGGGAGTCGGTGCCTATCCCAGCAAGCAACAGGCGCGAGACAGCCTACTCCCTGAATGGGGTGCCAGTCCATCGCAGGGCAGACATAGACACACACTCACAGAAGGGCCAATTTCACTCACACTAGGGATAGTTTTTACAGAAGTCAATTAACCTACCAGTATGTTTTGGGACTGTGGGAGAAAACCGGAGCACATGGAGAACACCCAGGTGAACACAAGGAGAACACACAAACTCCACACAGAGCATTCCAGGAATTGAATCCAGGGTCCCAGCGCTGTGATACAGCGATTCTAACCAAGACATTTTAAAAGCAGCTTTTCATAAGTCCACCAAATGTGAAGATTTTAAATAATATTGTAGTTTACTGTAGTATCACAATGTAAAAAGGTGAAGCAATTTGAATGTTTCTTGAAGGTACATTGAATACCTGATAATACATCTTTTGTTGAGGCTCCTAGTACCACCAATGTCTATAAAGAAATTATAATAGTTTAAAAGGTGGGAGTGTGGTTGTCAGGTGAAATGATTGCAGAAGATCTATGAAAGGATGAGAAGAGTCTGCCTAAGATTTTGCTTTCATAATTAATTTATCAATTAGCTGTCCTGTTGCCCAAGGCTAGAGTGAACACTGTCACACCACTGCTATTGTGTTTTGGCATATTGTTGGTTGTATTCTTGTTCACAGCAGATATAAATTACTCAGATAATTTTCATTCTTAGTTGCATGTCTGATATTTTCTTCCAGTCAGTACCTTCATGTAACCACAATGGGTTTTGCATTGATCATAAAGCTGGCAGATCAGTGCAACACAGCTCATCACTGAGCCACAGATGATCAGACATGCTCATACACACTCTGACAGCTTGCTACTACAAAATAGCACTACCCATTGTTTTCACAATCAGAAGCGAGCAGACACAGCATCAACGACTCTCCTCTCAATGCACTTGAGCAGCTGGAAACTGCAGCTGAACTCCAAGAGCTAGAGTTGAGTTACTTCAGCTTTCTGACAGTGAAAGAAATTAAGAAAGCCATATTGTTTTTTTCTTTAATGTCATTGCCACACATTTTCCATGAAATCTACGGTTTGTAAATTGTAAGATTTATGTACCAAGGTCACTTATAATTGTTAGTAAAGCCTTTTAACATGGAAGCCATGAATCTTCAATATCATTAGCCTCTCTAAAACCCTTTGATGTGACACTACTAAGATATATTTTGTAGCTAACTTCATATCCCCACTTAATGGGTGTGTCTCTGGAAAGTGATTCATGGACTTAGAAAATAATGATAATGTCTTTAAATTCACTTCCCAGCACATACATTTCTGCTGTCAGTTTCCAGTTTTGTGATCAGATGTGGAAGCCTAACTCTTATACGGACTGCGTTTTCCAGACTATCAAGTGTTTTCATATAGCATATAATGAAGATGTCTAGGGTTTGACCTGAGATTTGAATATCCCATCGGTTTCTATTTTTAATCTCATGACAATCCCTTGTTGAATTAATAATTAGTCCCTTAGTCATAAGTTAGACTCCATTACTGAACTTGCACTTCAGTTCAATCCCCAGGAATAATTTAGAAGTCGTGACAGATGGTTACATAAAGGTTACATAAAAATCTGCTGCTGTGCTTGCAATTACTATTATGTTTGCAGTAGAAAATCTGACCAACAATGATAAACTACTTGACTGTTTTGATGTGACACTGAAAGACGACAAAAGTAAGGTGTGTTTGTAAAGTGTTACATGTGGTGTTCCAGAACAGCCAGCCATCTGTTTTAAAGTCTGTTCTTTTCTGTACAAAGATAAGGAAAAGACGTGGTGGTTTCAACGAATTCTTCGGTCATTAATCAAATCTTTTCCTTATTGCAAAGCAAATTCAAGACATAAACAAGTACATTTTATGAAAAACTACTAATTAAGCAAACATACTAATAGCAAAAATGGAATTTGGAGGGGTTCAGCCTGAATAATTCAATGTTTAACAAAGGGAAAAAGGGAGTCAAACTATGCGTCTGCTTTCCATAAAGAATTGCCATCACCACAGTTGTTCCAAAATGGGGGAAAAATGCAAAAGTAAACTGGAAATAAATGTCTTTAGACTTTACCAGCAGTGGTTTTCAGATGAAGAACTAATGGTGTTGCAAACCATTTTGGTTTGATTCGATTTTTGAACTCCCCCCTCATACAATATGTGGCAGTCAACAACAGCCAGAGTTAATCTGCCTCCACACTTCTTCATGTCTGGCCATTTCACCAGGTCAGGTTTCCTGCCTTGTCATTCCATCTGCAGTTTTGTTGAGTGGAAAGGCCGGGTGAGCTTTGCCAAAGTGACATTGTTTGGCCATGAAGCGAGCCCTGTAAAAAATATCTCTTAAATAAATAAATTCATAAGCTCTTGAGGAGGTTCCAGACTGTGATTTTTGGCCTAGCCCCCAAACAACTGTGTGCAAACCGCAGCAAGGCTTTTTCAGAAAATGTGATAGGTTACAAAAGCAGGTCTCACAATGGTTTTATTGTAGGGCTCCCCAGAATTACTGTGAGGTGGGGCAGAGAGGACTAAAGTTGACTTGCACTGGCAGAAGCTGGCTCTTGTTGGCACCATCCTTCATTTTTTTCCTGGTCTGCCAGAGAAACCCACATATGTTTGAAGGTTACGTAAAGCAATACGATGTTGTTTCTAGTTTTGTGAATAAACCCGCTTCCATAACTTCACCTACTTAGGATAGGATAACAGGTTTTGAGTCTTTGAGATTCATTCTGAGTGGTTTCCCCTCATTAATTGTGTTATTAATTGTTAATTTACAGCTGTAAATTAGCACCTTAAGGCTGTCCATTAAAAAGTATATTTTATTCCTTTTTGTTGGCAAAAACAAAGGGATTATTACCCCTTTATAATACGCACAGGTTACATGTTATGACTCTGCAATTTAACACTTTTAATAATTCAACACTGACCTTTGAGTAGTGCACATTCACATAGATATTTGCATGAAAATATCTAATTCTGGTTTTTTCTTGTATGAAGTATTAGTGTTGGTAGAATGACTGGTTACTGTTTGTGTACATGGAGCGGTTTTTCCTTTCAGTAAAGGGGGAATAGTTAATGTTAGAACGGAGCAGAAAAAACCGTATTGCCCAACTCAACGGCATGATTTATTAAGCTTTTCCTGTGTCATTCAACTCGCATAATCTTTGTGCTCCAAGGTTGGCATTTGTAAACGTGACACTGGCTGGGAAATGTAAAATCAGTAGTCCACATTGCCACCTACAGACTACTGAGAAAACTGTATCGTACAACAAGATCCTATGAAAAATCACTTCAACTAAGATTTGTCACGAATTCTTTTAGTTTTATTGTTTTACATAGATTTACTTAATCCGGATTTTGTATCATGGTGCCTATCCAATCAGTTACATAAATATTGGTATGCATGTCTAACCTAGAACATTTTTAGGGCAAGCTAGAAAAATCAATGTTGAAAAAAAATGTCATCAATAAAGGTAAACCAACGATATCTAACAGATCTAAATGATCTAAACGATTTCTTGATCGACATTCTGTCCGTTAAAGGCTGTTGCTTTACTGTAAAGCAACAAGCAATAGTAACATGCTGAGTTACAATTAAAAGAGTTCAATGTTTTTCCTCTCTGCATATATAATTGCACTTGGAAAAACTTCAGTAGAAACCATCTTAATTACCTGAATCACAGAACGGCAACGCTAAGCTTTTCTCTTTTAACACTTGGGTGTTGTTCATATTATTTCTCTCTGGTTTTACTGGTTTAGTTCAGTCTAATTTGCTTCATATTAAATCGCCTATAGTACCTGGTGTTCACCTTTTTTTAAACCCAGGCGCTCCTCGAGTCGTTTTTAAGTCTCCTAAATTTATTTTTTTTGTAAAGACCAAGTTCTACCACCGAGCTAATCTGCCAGTTTGCTTCTTTCACTTTTATTTGAACAGCGCAACCACTTTGCCATGCTATGAATATTCAACAGGCTAGATAAGGTTTTGCGAGATAATTCAATCAGGTGTGGACTAGGGGGTGAGGGGTGAGCATTCTTTGTACTGGTGTCGTGGGGCTGTAATGGAGTTGAGCACAGCGATTTTAATCATAGGCTTCGCTGCATTGTTTGCAGCTTTCCTTCTGCTTTTAATCGGACTTGTTTATTCTGAGTTAATGAACTCGGAAATCCCACCGGGAGTACCTAGCCAATGGAAACTACACTCAATTCATGGTTTGTTCGTTGGGATAGCGCTTGTGGTGAGTATCGCCGCTGAGCTTTTCAAGGACTAACAAAGTCAAAACCATTACTGTTATTTTTACATCACAAATTGTGTATTTTTTGGTTTATGTTATCTACATGGTTGTTACATTTCCTATGCACAGTCTTCCTGGCTAAATCCTGGCTATATTCGATCAAAATTGATCACAAGATACAGTTATCAATCTTCGCCAAGGGAGTCAACCAATGCTACAATGCTGCCACATTCTTGGGTAAATATAAGAATTGAGTCTAACTTGGCAGACACAGGACACAAGGCCAGGTACACACTGTCCATTGTAGGTTACACACGTGTACAATTTAGAGACATCCTCTTTGGAAAAGAATATACATGGAGGGCATGCAATCTACAAAAAATGCAATTGAACAATGCAAAGAAAGGGCGAACCACCACACCCCGTTTTGTTTCCCTCTAACAAGCACTTAAGGCTGAAAAATAAAATTAAGACGGTGAATATTAATTTATAATGGGCTAAGGCTGTGGATACAGAAGCTTGAATGTCAGGGACTCCAGTATACTGTATTTGTCCTTTTTGTCACCCCTGCTTTATGATACTAGATTCTGGCATGCTCACATTTAGAGTAGGATAACATAATGGGGCTCCTTCAGTCCTTGGACCTGTTATGGTGAGAAAATCCCCCAGAAAACTATTCATGTTAAATTTTCCTGCAATAGAAAGCTGGCCTTGTTGAATAATAGAGGTCACAAGTTTTTGGAGGAATCACTGGGTGACTCTGGGCTGGGAGATGCCTAAAAGATGATGACGTGTCACACACTTAGTGAACATGTGAACTAAAAAACCATAGCAATATACCAAAAACAGCAGCAGTGAAGGGACTAGCTCAGGCATCTCTTGCACTGGCCTGTTGCAGTTGGTCCCTCCAAATCACCTGTTTCTAACAGTTACGGACATTGGTAAGTAATTGAACAATCAAGCACGTAATGAGCTCAGTTAAGAAAATTGTAGTCCTCAAGGGAAGACATTTTATGTTTCATGTAATTTCTTAATTACTTAATTTATCAAATCACTTCCCATCATCATAATTAATTAATTTTTTTAGAAATTGTTGATTTAATAAGTTTAAATTTTCTATGGGGTTACTATACCACTAAAAGGGGCTGGACAGGGGCATTCCAGGAGCAGTGTTGCCACATTGTAGCTCAAAAACTGAGCAGGATGAGCCTTGGGTCAGGATTAGGTTGGAAGCCCTCAAAGAAAAAACAAACAGGTTGCTACTGCAAACTGTGTTGAGGGACCATGAGGTTGCACTAACCAGCATTAACAATCTAGTTTCACATTACAGTGACAGGAGACAGCAGGTCTAGCTGGTATAGCAGGTGCTGTCCTTCAGATGGATTCTTAAACCTGACACTGGTTCTAATAGTGGATGCATTACCAATATATTGGTTAATTTCCATCCGTGCAAGACCTTGGCTCCCTAAAATTCCCCCTTAATTCAACTGATGATTCTGTAGGTGTCCACCTGATCTGGGGTGTACTGGTGCTACTGGCATTTGGCTTCAGCAGTAGGTGAGGTGGGTTTCTCTTATCAGAACTTTAAATGTCTGGTTAGACAAACTCAAGGGGAACATCAGTTACTGGCCTCTAACACACACAATGCTTATTTACTGTATATTTGTCATGGAAACTCAATAACAATAACATCCCGATAGCACTGGCTTTTCTCTTAACCATAAAATCCAGGCAGCCCTGCAATGCAATGTGCACTTCTCCCTTGTCTTTTGTTCCCTCCAACAGGGACGGATCTTTGAAAGGCTGGGGTTATGCCACCAGGTAGTCTTCACACGCTGGGTCATAGCTCGCTTTTTAGCCCCGAAGAAGTCGGCGCCTCCGGGGCTCCTGATCAAGGACCTGGTGTTTGCGGAAGTGCCAGTCCGAGTATACCAGCCCACGGCCCCCTCGGCGGGCAAGCGAAGAGGCCTTGTCTACTTCCACGGAGGAGGCTGGGTGATGGGAAGCATTGGTAAGCTGCCCGGCTTATTATTCACAGTACCGTGCTCTGCTTATGCATGGAATGAGGGCCTTCCCATCTGTACCAGCCTTAGGATCCTCTAAGGTAGAGAATGTGATAATTGCTAGGGGTTATAATTACTGGTATTAGCAACAATCTGGAACAGCATGAGCCCTACATGTCTGTCTTTTGAATAACATAGGAAGCTTTAACAACAGGGACTAAAATAGAAAATGTCTTTAAGGATATACAGAATAATAAATGCAAGTCAAATAGATACAGACTGTTATTATACCTAAGGGTTGTTTTCTGATTCCTTGTTAAAGTCATAATGCTGCATAGAAAACACTGGAGTGCTTTAGTGTGCAATATATAACGATCAGATCCTCATTATTTTTCTTTGATGTCTTGTGGTCTGCACGATCTATAAGTGAAACGTGTAAGGTTGCTGCCAGGATTTTGCGCTAGTGTTGGTACTAGATGGATAAAATTAAAGTGCTACTATTGCTGCTGTGGAATGAATGCCCTTTCCCTTCATTAGTGCACCTGTTTCAGAGGAAAGTCATATCAAAGGAAGTGATTCTTTAAGGCGTTTGGATGTTTGTCAAATTCCGTCTTTACATTTCCATAGATGTCTATGATGAGGTATGCAGATACATCGCCAAGGAATCTGAGACAACTGTGGTAAATGTTGAGTAAGTTTATGCTGACATTTCTATACCTGGAAGAAGTTTGTCTTCTCAAAGCCTTTTATAGGGTTAAAAGTATTAAAACTAAACAAAAAGGAAATATTTCTAATGGCCTTTATGAAATAAATATGTTTAATGCATATTGTAAGACATCACACTGTTTGTCCTTTTCAAACACCATTAATTAGTTGAAAACTGATTATTTGGATATTTTTTACCGATCTGCTGTATCCTAATAAATTAGGAGATAATCTGTGCTCTGTGGTTTATCTCTCATTTGTGTCACTGTCACCTCACAGTGGTTGACATTAACAATCTGAGGTGGGAACAGCATTACTATAATGAGGTCTTGACATTCCTGCTGGCAGCTCTGTTCTATTTACAATGGGCTAGATAGATTTTTCAGTCTCCAGCAAGAGAAATTTGGGCCCCCAAATTTGTCAAAGGGCCTGGTATACCTTTTACTGTGTTTTAACAGTAAAATCCTGTGGGCTTGGCAGATCTGGTTTTGACAGCAAAAGGTCTAATTTGGCAGTGCTTCTAGGTGTCACATCCAGTTTTCATGAGAGAACACAGGCAATGCATTTACACTAAAATCTAAACAACAATTCATTAGCTCACTAGAAATTTAGTTAAAAAGCAGATGTTAAATAAAAGAATGCCTAGTTCATTTTGCTTGGATATCTAAAGGCTTTAGATTATTACCTGAAGTCCAGCTTGGCTCAGACTTTTGGACTTTCATAAATAAAGCACTATGTTATCAGATCTGGTTTATAATAAAATATATTCCATGTGTTTATATGTTGTTTACTTTACCATAGAAAATGCGATTTTTAACAAGCTTGATCAGGTACTGTTTTGGAAAATGTTTGTAGTCTAAAGACGCCAATCTCTTGAGACCTAAGGTCGTCGTTTTTCATTACATTAGTACTCTCTACCCCAAGAGCAGCGGGGCTTTTAACTATGTTCTCTTGAAGGTATCGGCTGGCTCCGGAGTACAGATACCCAGTGCAGCTGGACGATTGCCACGCGGCCACCAGTCACTTCCTTCGAGTGGCGGAAGCGGAATTTGGGGTGGATCCCCGCAGAGTGGCCGTCGGAGGGGACAGCGCCGGAGGGAACTTGGCAGCTGCTCTCTGCCAGCGGATGGCAGAAAAGGAGGATGGTCCTCTCACTGCTCCATGTGCCCAGGTCTTGATCTATCCTGCCCTGCAAATGGCAGACTTCAACCTCCCCTCCTATCAGCAGAACCATGCTGTGCCTATTCTCTTCCGTGCCCGGGTGCCCTTCTATTTTATTCAGTACCTAAATGGTGACACATCTGTAATTCCAGATGTCTTAGAGGGAAACCATGTGCCTGCTGACCTCAAGCTAAAGTACCGAAAGTGGCTGTCCCCGGACAACCTCCCAGCAGAATGCAAAGCCCGTCGTTTTGTCCCTAAAGTGGTATCTTCTTATGATGGAGAAGTTTATGACGTAGTCAAGGGAGGCCTGGAGCCTGCGGTTTCCCCTTTACTGGCAGAAGATGCTATCGTCCGCAAGATGCCACCCATGTTTATTCTGACCTGCGAGTACGATGTGCTCAGGGATGATGGGATACTCTTCAAGAAGCGCCTGGAGGACCTGGGTGTGCCCGTCACCTGGCAGCATGTGTCAGATGGCTTCCATGGCATCATAAACTTAAGCAGCGGCTGGCTGAGCTTCCCCTCATCACGGCTGGGCTTAGACAGCATCGTGAACTATGTGAAAACTCTTTGAATAGGGACTGCGAATGTTAATCATAACCTAGGTCCCATGCTGTAGAAACATCCAAAGTCCCTTTTTCTCAGTGAAAGTATTAACATTACAGCAATATAAGGTCTCTCTAGCTCCAGTCCTTAGGGATTGGGCATCTAGTAGGTTTTCTGTGTCTATCTAAGCTGATCTCCACCTGGGAAAAGTGCTAAATTGATCCAATTAAATATTAACTGGATTGTTTTCTCCCTTCTCCACAGCTCTTAACTGTTGCTGATTTATAGAGACATAGAAAACTTGCTGGATTTCAGTCCCTGAAGACCAGAACTAGAAGCTCCTGAACGAATGGGTTTTGTTACTTTAATGTTGAGATGCAATGCCAGCATGGGATCTTGTATTGTAATTACCTTATTATAGAACAAAAAACCAATTGCTGTAGAAAAATACAGGACAAAATCAGGACCAAGAAACAAAGAAATGAGTAAAGAATGATATTTTGCAGGATACAGAGCATGATATTTTTTGATTTGTAGAGATATGTAAAAGATTTTGTAACAGCACAAAACATTTTTTGAAGCACTGGAGCTGTCACTGAGCAAGTCAAATTGTGCACATTATGTCAATAAAGTGTAGGAAACCTATGCAATTTTTGTGCAATGTAAAAGCCTCAGTTTTCATCTTTATGGTTTTGCCTGAAAATGCTTTATGCTTTGAATACAAGCTAAACTTCAGTTTATTCACCAGTGAGTGTACACCAGCAAAAAATAAAACAATTGTGAAGGAATTACACCTTTTTCCTTTTCTGTCCAACATAGAACACCTCTGTGCACATACTGTAAATGCCAGGCAGTATTTCACTATGTCATACATTATCATGCTGCCTGTTGAGGAATGGATCTTTTTGGAATAAAAACAGGCAGAGAATATCGAAGAGGACATTTTGGTGTCATGTGAATCTTAATTTGCCCCTCCTCCCTATCTTTTACTGGCATTTTTGGTTCAGATACAGTGGGTGGTGATATACTGTAACCCCCACAAAGACTGCTGCTGATCAGACAAGCAGAGCTTTAGGTTGGACTTACTTAGAAGGCAGGGGGACCTCAAAGACTAGAGGCACCGGCCAGTGACACCAAGTGAATAGTGATTGATAAATACCCATTCAAATGAATTATCTTGACTTAGTTCAGATATATTAATATTTTAATACATTGAAATGCGTTAGACAATTTTTATTTTTAAATTTGTTATAACAAGCTGTGGGCTTCCCTAATAATTGGGTGCATCTTTAAAATAACTAAATAAATAATTTGCTTTCTATTGTTTCTATCATCTGTTCTAATGGAAGAGTTGCTTTCGAGTGTTTCAGTTGTGAAAGGCCCCCTTGACTGAGAAACTACAAAAAACGCCAAAGGCCATGAGGTATTTGGTAACTTGCTCTTCGCTGCTGTCTGCAACATAGAATTGCTGTTGCCTGGAGAGAATGTTTGCTGTGTCCATGGCAACAGAACACGTATCCTGTGTAAGTGAGCCACAGAAGCACATGGAAGTGAAACATTAGGCCTCTTTCACCTCCCTGCTTTGGACACTAAGCGATTCGAACCCCAGTGCTAGAAGCGGCTGCTCAGCATTGACAAAAGTTAAAATTGTCAAAGGAAGTTGTCCCCTTTTCCTCAGGCATGGCGGGTGCACAAAGAGATCCACGCAAATGGAAAATGCCTGGTTGGAAGATAGAGCAACAATACTCCAATAAAGTTCTCATTGGGAACTGGGTGGAGGAGAGGCTGCAGGTAAGGTGTGTTTAGTCTGCACTGCGGTGCTGTTAATGACCTAATGAGATCTAACCTCTCCACCTGAGAGAAGAACCAGACTGGTTTATACATTTTTATACAGCTACATTTTAGGGCCACACTTGATTTGTGTGGGAAACGGGCGATGAAGACTCTGAGGGGGAAGTTGCACACAAAGATCACCAAGCAGCAGGCTTTTACTGTTTTCAATAAGTTTGTTTAATGTGATGTCACTCCTGTTCTTGACACTTTGCAGAAACTGGGCTATACAAGTCTTCTTTTTTAAAATTAGATTTAAATAATGGAACATTGCCACAGTATTATCCATTAACAGAAAGCTTCTTACTGTTATTAAGGGCTGTACCAACCCAGAGCGCATCCCAGAAGCATAGCTTTCAAGACATGAAATGGTTTCAGACCAGTGGCATTGACCTATGTAGTTATGAAGTCATTTGAGAAATTTGTTAAAAGGCATTATACTCCACCAGGTAGAACACCAATGGATCCCATGCAATTTTCCTTCAGGGCTAATAGAGCAGTTGAAGATCCTCCCCTCAGACTACAGAATCTTTGATGTTTACATACTGTATAGAAGGTCCTAAGACACATGCCAAGCTTTTATTTATAGATTTCTCATCATCCTTTAACAGCATTAAAATACACTTTTTAGTGGAGAGATTATTCTTAAATTTTAATCTAGACTTCTAATCTTAGGTTTTTGACTAACAGGTCACAGAGAGTGAGAGTAAATGGTTTTATATGAGAGTAGCATTGTTCTTCTACTAGGTCTCCTCTGTGCTGTGTGCTATCCCCCAACCTATACGTTCTGTATACAGACAGCTGTAGAAGCCGTTTTGAGGACAGAAATACAATTCATTACGTTTGCTGATTACTTTGTCGTTGTCAGTCTCCCCCAAGATGTAAACATTGTGGGCTTGTAGTAGATTATTTTGTTTATTGGTGTAAGAAATCCTTCAGCTTAATTTGTCATCATAGAAAGCAACCACCAGCTGAAAAGCCAACAGTCATTGAGGGGCAAGAAAGTGAAATTGTCAACAATATCTTGACGCCACTGTGGATTACAAGCTAAGTTTTGAGGAAAACATGGATGAGCCAACAGTGTTCTTCCAAATAAAACCCAGCTCGTTTAATGTTTGTACTGCAACAATGACTTTATTCTGTTGAACTTTCACTGACTCTGTCCTAACATTCACCTCAGGGGCCTGTTTCGATGACCTTAATGCATGAAATAAAAACAAACTGAGCAGGATTGTGAAGATAGCCAGCAAAATTATTTGCTCACAATAGCTACAGCTTTCAGACATCTAGTCAAACAAATAGTGCAGAAGGTCAAATTAATCATTGACTGTCATGACCATCCCGTGCGCAGTGAATCTGTGCAATTAGATTTAGACTACCTAGATTCAAAGGAATTATAATATTTTATCCCAATGGCTAAAACTCTCATTAAAATAGACATTTTACTACATTTTCTTACATTTTTCTACATTTTACTTTATTATATTATTTATTTTTCTCATAATACTGGTATGTCTCATAGGTTTTTGTTGTGTTGTGTTCAGTGTATTGTGGGTTGTTTTAAATTAAGTAAATTGGAACTTCAGCCTAGTCAAGAAACCAGTAGTGGTCAAAATTGACTGAAGTTAAAGCACACGTGTCCAAACAAACAGAATCAGTTGAAAGACAATTATTAAGCTAGCCAGCATTGTGAGTTTGGAAGGTGGCTGGAAACTAGATTACTGGATAAAAACTAATTTGAGTACAAGTAGAACTTGGAAACTCCATATAAAACTAACTGGATTGCCACTGTGCCACCTACTCTAGTACTATTATAATGACTATTTCTGATTCTTCTTTTTTCTTCGTACATAATATTGAATCATTTTAGAATTTCAAACAAGATGTTTGCCCCTGGTGTGTGGCATTTCTCATTTTGAGGTTTTTCTATTTTTTATTTATGCCTATGTTGCAGAGAGTCTGGCCAAAGGGTTAATCTCAAGATCAAAGCGTAGGACTGGAAGTACTTAATTTGCTAAAAATAGTTGTAAGCTGCAAGTCGACTTCTTTTTGCAGTTATTGTTCTGACAGGGACCCTGTTTGGGTGGATTTTGTGATTGCCCAATTACACATTATCAGATGGGCCTCTGTTTTTATTTACATTTTGCGTGTCACAGTTCATTAACCACCCAATGAGCACATATGTGGAATTTGAGTTTACCACATGAGGCACGGTTAATCTGTCCTACAATTATTTATATATATTTTAAAATAATGAACAGTTTCAGTCCAGTGGGCTAAAGCGTCTTTGAAGACTTTGCACAGTGTGCTAATGGCAGGGTTCCTGGGAGGTCTAGCCCACAAATATGGTATTTCATCTTCGTTTATGCATGGCAGAGCCTCAGTTTCCTCTTTGCCCCTTCACACACATAATAAAAACAGCTGGCGGCTGTGCCACTAAACTGGCGGTAAAGGTTTTTTTTTTTGATTGAGCAGACATTCCAGTCCGTTTAGAACTTGGGCAAAAAAAAAGATGTTTTGGAGATGTAATGTAAATGTGTTGGGGTGGCAGCTTCATTGAGCACACAGTGAAGCTGTCATGTTGCAGAGCTCCTGTTCCGCTCTGTGCTCTCCACCTGCTTCTCCATGCTTGTTTCGTACAGTTCACCAAACAGCCTCACGCTGCCAGCAGCAGCCAGCGATCCGACTACCTCCCACACCGAGACTGCAGGCCTGACGCTACAGTGAGGAGAGCAGCTCTTCGGAGAGGAGAGGTCAGTCCCCCCCCCCTCAGCACCAGACCCCAAAAGTTGCCTCTTGTCCTCCTTTACAATTCCACTCATTCACATCACCCAAGAATCCATTCTCATTTTAAGAATCCCATGGGTATTTTGTCCTGCAAAACAGTCTAGAAGAAGCTGATTTTTTTCGCTCTTTCATAACTAAAATGATTGGTACAATTCACACTTCAAACATCCACCAGGTTTCCAGAACACTAAAGCCACTACCCCCCATTTTTAAATTAGTGTTAGAGTCTAAATTTTGTACTGTACATCCAGTCACTCTAACAAGACATGAAGAGACACACGGGGGTTTCCCTGTTATAAAATTCTGTTTCACAGTCTATGTGCCTGTGTGTTACAGGGCCTTCCTCAGAAGCTGCTACTCTCTCACCACAACCCTCCTCGCTCTCACTACCTGGTTTCCCTATATGATGAGGTGTACAACCGCAGGGGGAACTCCACCCTGCCCCCCCTTCGTTCCTGGAACGGGGACAAGCTAGCCTGGGTGCCAGAGAGGACCGATCATCCTGCGCGGGGTAAGGCCTACCATGTGAACAGTTTATCCTTTGCCAGGATTCAATGGCCATGGCGCCACACAACCTGGTGGCAAACGAACCAATCCGCTGAAGCTAAAAAAAAAACAGTCACATGACCTAGGGGGCAGGCAATACCTTTCAAGATAGTTAATGCTGCTACTGCAAAAGGTTCATATTGAATGATCCCTGCTACAGGCGTACCAGATAGTCTTTGCTGCCATGGATATACGTAGAGCTCACTCTACCCTGGAGGCAAGCTTTGGTTACAATTCAATTCAATTTACTCCCTAACTAACTCCCCCTGTCAAATAAGCCCCAACAAAAATACAGAGATGCTCTGTTTTTCTTGTAAATCATATATGCATTGATACACATTTCCATCCTTCCATCTTCTAACCACTTCTTCCAATTCCTAATGCAAGAAATTGTATGTGGCTAATAAAGTGATCTTATTGGGGAAGTCACTGCCAGTCCTGGTAAATAATGGGGGCAAGGCAGGGTACACACTGAATGGGACGCCAGTACATCACAGGGCATGCACTCATACCAGGGTCAAAATTCCCAGAAGCCATCTAACCCACCAGTAGGTCTTTAGACTGTGGAAGGAAACCGGAGCAATCACCCACACCGTGCTGCCCTTATACAAACTTTCAAATCAACTAAATGCAGTGAAATTGTGCTTTCTTGTCTTTAAGCTCATTGACATTGCTACTGAGGTTCCTAAAAGAGATTAGCACAAGAACTTTGTTTAAATCATATTTGAGTACTGTGACATGTTTTATTTTATTTACCAAATTACATACGTTTGAAAAATGAAAATCTATGATTTATTGTGTATAACATAAAACAGGATATTTAAAGGGACATTAATGGACACCATCCAATCCAATTCTTTCTCTGTAAAACATATGAACAAAATCACAACTACCGACTATGTCTAATTAAGTATTGTCTGCACTGTTTTTTAACTCTTTAAAAAAAAAATGGAATACCTTCTTCCAAAGCTGTCTTCAAATCCATTTGATGTTTTTTTTTCGTCGGTTGAAACTTAGAAGGTGATTAAGAGAACCACTCAGGATCACTCATTTCAGATCTTTCTGTCCCCAGCACCCCCGACCAATTTCGGGCTCCTGGAATCACAGCTCCCTAGGTGGGACAGAGAGGGGGCCCCCCTCTTGCTTCAGAGTGTGTACAGGAACTCATATCCCCACCACCCCATCACTGCCTTTACTCTCCCTCGGTTTGCCAGTGCTCCCCGGCAGTTCTCCAGCCACCTGCACCCCACCAACAAAACCAACAAAGACCTGAACCTGAAGGACCGTCCATGCCTTCTGGTGCCAGAGAATACCCTCTGCCTGTGACCAGCATCTGGATGTGGCCTAGACTGCAACAGCATTGCTTCTAGGAGAAAAGCACCTCCTTTGTAAGCACCCGATTTAGCAATTAAATACACTATTTAAGAAAACACAAGCCCATTCTAAGGTTCCTGCGTATCCCATGATGTCTAATAGGGTGTCTTTCATACAAAAGCAGCGGAGATATCTCTCTTTTGTTAAAGCAAGAGAATAAAAACTCGCCAAACATTAAAACGTTATGAAGAGTGGTAATGGGGACCTAGTAACGACAATATCAGGAATCCAGGGGAAAATTGCTCAGAAAGTGCTATAAAGCAAAAAAAAAACAAAACAACTGTGGATGTTATGTGAAAAAGTAGTTTAAGACTTAAACCTTGACTTCAAAGCCTTGGGCTGTAATTGAAGGTGGCTGTGAGATGGTCTAGGAGCATTTTAGCTGAAAGCTCTGTCTCCCCTTGAAAAGGTAATGATGCCCAAAATGTTTCTCACACATCAGCTGTTATACTGTCGGCTCTTTGTGCTCTTATCTTTCCTGAGAGCAGCCATAGCAGACCAGCCTCTAGATGTCAGTACTGCCCAGAGTGTCTTTGTGAACGTTTATTTACGTTCACAGCAGCGCTTCTAGAGGCTGAACAGATGATAAAGGTGCAGGAGGTGACGGATTAAGGGAGCAAGCTGAGGGAAATGAAAGACTTCTTTACCTCCCTATGAGTTCAGTGATTAATTCCTGAGGATCAAAGGTCCATATGCTGGTCAGTTCCAGGCCTTTCTGTCCTCCCGCTGTCTGTCAGCTCACTCAGAGCTCTCCACCTGTCTCTTTCTGGCTGCAGTTAACCATGTGTGTGATGCTGCTTCAGTTTGGAAGACTTCAGACTTTTCCTCATGCATTAACTAGGCATGAATCATCTTGTATAGATATCTACCTGTTACATTTTCGACTACACGTGCTACCTGGCCTGGCTTTATAGTTATTGTTACCATAGTTCTTTGTCCCAGCAGTAACAATTAAAACATGCATAAAACAGTGATATTTTTGTTCAAAAACAAGATTTTGAATTGATTTCATCTGTAGGTCAAGAATTCTAAGTTACATTTAGCACTGTATTCAGTTTGAAAGACTGAAAAAGTAATTTTATCTCATAAAAGATTGACTGTGCATTTCTTCACCTTCTCTGTCTTTGCAAAATTTTAAATTGTTGAATTTTAATGTTTTGTTATTGTGTTTTTTGTTTCGCTTAGTATTTCCATTTTTCTTTCTTTTTGATATGGTGGAACTGGCTCAGCATGCGAGTGTAACCTAGCAACAATCGATTTGCAGTTATATTAAAACTTCAAAAGACTAGTTAGAATTGAGAAGTTGTGTGTTTGTAACTTTAATTTATGGTTTCCTTTGTGTGTTAAAATAGTATTTGGCTTAAAAGTCTCTGGGTAGAAATAAATGATTAGAACACAGAGTTTTCTATTAACCAAATGTTAAAAGACAGATTGTACAGAGTTCCTACTAAATTACCAAGAACACCACAATCCATAGTAGACACCTCTATTTCATCTGCAAACACTTCAGTGGTTTAAATGTTCTTGTTCCACACAAGCTTCTGCAGTAAGTCCAAGAAAGTCAAATCTGAAATACTGTACACTGATATTACTGTGTGTATGTCTATTTTGTTTCTGCTTTATGATGAGCGATGTATACATTAGACCCATTTGTAAAGATGTTTATCGCAAAATGTTATTACAAGGCACAGTATCATCCGGGCTTCTCAAGAAAATTAAAAATCACTGGGGTCTTTTTTTCTAAATGACTTCAATTAGGCACAGTAATTAACTGACGGTCATGTGCCCAAGTGGATATGCAGAAACAGCAAGCGCAGCATAAGAACTGAAATGGAGCAGCACAAGTGTTTTTTTAAACTGTGCTGTTAAAAATTAAAAGCCAGGTATCTTTCATTCTTTACAAAAATGTAAGAAACTGTCACTAAAATAGCTCCGTTCCATACAATGAAAAAACTAAGGTGACTTTTGCACATGGTATTACATTTCTGATAATAATTATTACATCATATGATAAAGGACTGAGACTGTGAATAGACAAATCAGACAACCATGGAAACACTAACGTGGAATGTGTGCAAATGAGGCTGCTATGTATTATAGAGATAGTTTGCTATGTTCAGCCCATCCTTGTTATTGTACAAGCAGTGAAGTGAAATGAAGCAGGGCACATTTCTTTATTTATTGTGGGGTTTGGGCTACTCTTCTGCTAAATGAAAACTCATTGTGTAATTTACAGTAAGTCTAAGTTGAATGTAACTCTACATGTTTGTATATTGTACATATGCAGCCTGAAGCCTTTCCAACCCCCTCCACTCAAGAATTGTACTACAACCAGCTCCCAAATTGCTGTATCGATCCTGCTGATTACAATTAGGAATTGTGAATTGGAGCAAGTTGTAGCCAGTTGAGGTGTACTGTTGTGTGGAATCGCAATGATTTCTGCAGCTGCCCCAGCTCCCTTATCACTAACACTCAGCCCAAACTCAACAACAACCTCACTCCTGCTCCTAACCCTTAAATTGGACCCTGTCTCCAATGCTAACCTTCACTCATACACAAGGCAGCGGCTGAAATCACAATTGTGCCAAGCAAATCGCACCACAGCAAATGATGCGTTTCAGTTAAATGGCCAAAATGCAACTCTTCTAGAAATGCTAGAATAAAAAATTCAGCACCCAATGTCTAACAATGGCATGAAAAGGTTTACTGTTTCAATGCATGCATAGTCACAATGTTCAGGCACTATACTGTATTTTGTATATTTTGGTTTGTTTTTAGGAATTATGGTTATATGTTTTCATTTTCCATAATTCTTATTAGCTTGATATTTTGCTGTGATCCCTACCAAGAATAAGTGACTTTCTGATAATGGATAGATAGACATTGATATTGCTATTTAAATTTATTTTAGAGTGAGTGTTAAATGAAAGATTTTTGGTGTTCATGCTGAAGATGGCACACTTTCAGCTGTTTAAAAGAAGGCTGTGGGTTATGGGAGTAGACATTTAATGTACATACATTAAACTGAACAGCTGTGGTCAAGGAGGAGCAATTAACACCTCCATTCCGTCCATCATCATCAGCACAAGGCTCAATATAGTCACACAGGGAAAATAGCTGAGTGACTCACAGTAGCTTAAAATTTAATTAACAAAATGCAATTTTTATAAAGGAAGGGTAGACAGATCCTAAATAAATCCCTTGATGTCCCAAGGTTTGCAGTGTATTGCATAGAAACTATGTTTTATATTTGACATTTAATCAAGTACATCAATGTACTGTCTTTTTGGTTAAATAAAAGTACGTTGGTTTTTGTTTCATACATTTTATTCTAATCCCTCCTGCACTTCAAAAATTCAGCCCTGTGCATTATAACAAGACTGGGGGTGGACTGGATTTGCTTTTCAGGATTGTTTGAAAATTCACATACATTTTTCCTTCTCATATTCATGTAGCTTCTTATTTGCAGACTTTCTCACATTCTTATATTCAAAAGACTGTTGAGCAAATTTGTCTTTCCATTTTCATTCTAGTGAATATTTTATTTCATCTTTTATTACATTAAAGATGACTGCAGCTGAATGTGTATTTTAGCACTTGTGTATCAACTTAATGATGTCTGTGCATTGATTACTATTGCATATCCATCTAATCTATAAAAGCATCTTCTGATCTATTTAACCTTATTTGTTGGCTGTGTACCACTGAATTACTTAATCTGGAGAAATAATATCTGAATTTAATCGTTTCCTAAGAGTATGATAATTTGTGTATGTAGTTTTATCTTTCTACAGCTTCTTGAGAGCAATTAATTTGATTGGGAGATGTGACCTAAACCTTTGAAAACAAAAGTTTATTTCAGAAGACAATGAAGGCTTTCAATATTCTCCAGGCAGGTCAGTAATGCTTCTCTTCTGTCTTTCTGGCCAGCAGGGGTCTCCATCACAACAGGGATGGTTTCAGATCAGTGCTTCATCCATAATGCTTGTCCAGTTTGAAGTCATGTATCCATGAAGAATTATGACAGCCAGTTTTGACACCCAATATAACTTCATGCTATACTTGTGTAGTGTGCGTGTGCACACTTCCTGGACAACAAATGTAAATTCCTCTGTGTCTTTATCAAGACAATCTGGGCAAATAATTAAAGAAAGAAAAGGGAATTCTTGGATATGCTGCATAAATTGTGCAATTCAAATCATGGGAAGTTGATAAGGAACTCAACACAACACTACAGGTTTAGATCAAACAACTTTATTCAGACAGTTTTGAAGAAAATGTTGAATAACATGCAGTAAGGGGGGGACCATGTCCTCAGCATGAATTATACTGAACTTCAATTTCAAAAAGGCCTGTGCATGTTTACCAATGTTTTAGTCTCATGTGTATATGAGATCTGAGGAGTAGATTCACAGATTTTTGAAGTCCACATTAGAGTGCAAATGCAAATTAGGGAGGCTGTAATGCCAGCTTTTGCAAATGTGTTCTACTGTAAGCACTAAGCACTGTAAACCTAATGAGATACAAGCTTGTGATCATTACCTTCTAGGTAACTGCTATACAAATCAGTGATACATGAGGACTATCAAAAGTATGGTACATTGATTAAAAATAGCAGAAATAGGGATTTTATTATAGAGAAACCCAATGTTAATGTTGTTGTGTCATGCCACATTTTAATCAATTTTACTGCCTTTGGACACTTATTTTATGGGGCCAGAATATTTTTATCAAGACATGTTGGTCAGTGTATCTGTCCATGCAGAAATAAAAATGGAATACCACAGAATGCATACAGCTACTCATACAATGCACTACAGCACAATATAGATGTATAGAGCTCCTTTAGGGAAAACACTGGTCTTAAGGCACATGTCTTAAAGTCAAAAGAAAAAAAGTAAACTTGAAGCAATGTCTTGAATTCTCACAAATTTCCACATATTAATTACACCAATAGACACTGCGCATATAGCATGCAACAAATAATATCGAGAAAATACAGATGTTCTATAACTTAGTGGTACTCACACATGGCCTCAAGGAATCCTGGGATTTCTTAGACACTATCTAAGGAGTCCCCAAGAAGATAAAGTCACCCCCAACCCCATGACTAGTTCCGTGTTTAATCAAGAGTCTCATTCAGTGGCCATTTTTCTTCAGTAAAGCTTGTGGTGGATCTGATAACAAATCTTTAGGATTTTTTTCCTTAGGAAAAACAATATTTGTTCTGGTTTCAAAGGTTAAACAGGGGGGACCTTAGTTATTATTATAAATAACCAATCAACTTGAAGAATAAGAATAAGAATAAGAATAAGAATAAGAATAAGAATAAGAATAAGAATAAGAATAAGAATAAGAATAAGAATAAGAATAAGAATAAGAATAAGAATAAGAATAAGAATAAGAATAAGAATAGCCTTAATAGAGATAATTTACTTTCCAGAGATTACTACCACCAGAAATAGCTGTGAAACTACTACTAATTTATTTGGACACTTTTATCTATAGTAATTTGCCAGCATTCCCATATGGCTGGCACTTTACTGCAGCAATGAGGTTAAATTACCTTGCTTAAGGGTGTAACATCAGTGTCCTAAATGGGATTTAAACCCACAACCTTCCAGTTATAAGTCAAGAAGCCCAACCACTACTCTCCTACTGTATATCACCTTGTGATATAAACAACTTTCTTATTTTGTTGTCTATTTTGTATCCTCAAGGAGTTTTATTTTCCTAAAACCTTAAGAATTCTGATGACATTTCAAAGAACCGTACAATTTTCCCAGTTGTGTTCTGTTAATGTTAACAAATACAACCTGAAGCTTTATTTATCCAGCTTTTTTTTATCCCAAAACAGTAATTCTACAAGTTTCAATCTAAAAACAATTTTGCTCCCACTGGTTTGGGTTTGCAATATTGTAAAGAAAGCTTTTCAAACAGTCAGGACAGGCTTATCTAGTCTCTGCATTATTAAAGTCTTTTCTTAGGAAATGCAAGTTTTTGATGTGCGTGTGGCTCCATCCAGTTAGTTATACCCAGGACTTAGACATTTCTACCCAGGTGCAGTTCTTGCTCCATAAATAAGCTTGCCTGTTTTATAAGGGAAGTGCTTAGCGAACAGAAGCAGGGAATCTGATTTGCATGCTATCTCATAAAAAACCCAGTTCACTGGCTTCTCTGTAGCGAGATGCAAATACCTGTGATTTTGGAATGCAGACGAAGGAAATGTGGCTTTATTGTGTCTGTCCTTAAAGAATTCCATTGCTAAAGCAGAACTTGAGTAAAGTTACAAGAGCAACTCAGAAGAGAAGTTGGGTAAAATTGTAGCAAATGTGATGATATATTTCCATGCCAAGGGAGCCAAAGTCAATCCATTGCAAAAACACTTACCTTGCGAAATTTAACCTGTTGTCCTTACTTTTATGTTTCTTGGAAGAGGCTTTTGCAAGTCTGGTACTCAGGCCACAGGGTTTTTAGATCTGGTTTGAGATCTTTGTTTTTGTTGGTAGAATAATACCCAGCAAGACAGTAAGTGATGTCGCAAGCTGACTGCAAGTAGGATTCTCCCAAATAGTGGTGCCCAATTGTCACTATGACTCTAGGGATAAAACTGGGATTAGCGTGGTAGGCTCTTCTTGCCTTTAAAGCAACCAGAAACTGCTATAACTCCCTGCCTGCCTGTCAGCTTGCAGGTCGCATCAGAAAGAGATGCACCACTCCTCCAGTCCGTGCCAGCTCTCCTGTCGGGTTCTGTTTTCACTGTTTCAAAAGATCAACTCATTTCAATTCAAACTTTTTCAACCCCTGAGGGAAATTTGTTTTGCAGCAGGGTTCAACACAACAATACAAACAAGCATCACCAGCAAAGAATTCAGGACAAGCATTATTTCAGGAAATGAAATAATCCATACATCCATTTCCTAACCGCTTCAATGGACGCAAGGCGGGGTACACCCTGGACAGGACGCCAGTCTACCTCAGGGAAGTGAAAGAATCATGTTGCATTATTTAAGATAGAAATTATAGAGGTGACACAAGATTTCCTGTGTCTATTTCTGTGACATTTTTGGGCACAGAGGCTTCTCCTGCATGGGATGAGCGCAAATTCACAGTGGAGGGGGTGTGTCAGGCACGCCACAGGGCTTCTTTCAAACCCTAAGTTTGTCAAGTGTAAGGTTGATGCGATCTACTCTGGTGATTCTGATGGTTTGGTTGGAGGAGCCCATTCTCAGGTTATCTCTGTAGCACGGGTGTTGTTGCTGTGAGCCAATGTGCTACAACACAATTGAAGATAATAGAAGATGGTTGTATAAAAATGTGCTATCTTTCTTTTTCCTTAATTAGAAGTGATTTAAACAAATTTACAGATTTAAGCCCTGCATTGCACTCTGTCCTATCTCTTGGCTAGGTAATGTGGAAATTATATAAATAAGTTTATATAAACATATAAATATATAGATATCCAGTCCTCATTATGTGGATTACAAACACTAGTTGCTAAAGCATCACACCAAACAGAAGTAAACATGATAACCCTCCCCTTGGCTAAACTACTGATTTCAATTCTTAGTTACTTTGCTCAACTCTTTTTTACCCAAGGAATACTGGAACACTAAAAGGACTCAACATAAAAATTGAGTTACGTACAAAGTGCTGTCAATATAATTACCAACGTGTGAATACATTAAATGTAGCAAGGTGTTTGAGTTCAATAATATGCCTTTAGTTTATATCTTTATCCAAAGAAACTTGCAGTTAACAATAAAGTTGTATTTTAAATGAATTAATAATTATATAATAAAAAATAGAATATTAAGTAGTGTGGACTCACAAATTGCAGCAATTATATGATGCGATAAATTACATAGTGAAGCATTGCAATAAGTCATACAGCTTAAGATACATTACAGGCAACCACAGTAAATTAGTTACAGGATTACAATAGCATAAATTTGAACAATAAACATGCAGCACAGAAATAGTTCGGCTGAAGGTGCTTGTGATCTGATCTTTTAATTAATTCATGTAGGAGCACAGTTTTCAACTTGTTCCAACAAAATCTCTGCTGATGTTGTGTACTGCAACCTGTGAAGCACAGAAGTTAATTAAATAAAATAAATGACAAATTGCAATAAAACTTGTAACACTGACAGATAATTTACAGATAAGCACTACATGGATTCTGAGAGTGATTTATTTCAGTTTCAAAGTCTAATTTTTCCTATTGGGTTTTGTATTTTCACCTACTAATTGGATTTAAAGTGGCATCATAGGAGATGGGGGTTAGCTAAATGAGCAGCAGTACTGCACATTTTCAATCACATTTCAAACACTCTCACTGATTTATGTGCTGACATTCCTCTATAACCTAAAGCAATGTGGAAAGGGTGGAGCCCCACAAGCGAATATAACAAAATCTTTCTTAGTACTGACTACTTTTATATTTGTACATGAGCTCTGCTCACAGTCGGCAGACACTGCTTAACTAAAATGATATTTAACATGCACAAGTTTTTATTTATCTATCACGTACACCTGAGCTCCTAATGGTTAATCAAACAGATATCAAGCCAGCTTTGTGACATTTATAATTCATGTCATCAGTGATGTGTGGATCCAACTGCTTTATGTTTCTTCATATGATTTAGGATTTTTCTGACAGCCGCAGGCTATTCACAGAAACTTGCTCCTCAGTACACAGTTTTTCATGATGGTGTTATGTGAATAAAATATGTATTTTGATAATAAGCTCATTTCATTTGCCAACCAATAAACTAAAAGTACTGCAAAGACTAACCATAAGAATCAGTCTACAATGCCTGCACTCAGTTTGATCTGCAACATCTGCCCATTTTTGACACAGTTTGTAATGCTTGAATGTTAATGATGCCTACTTTTCTGATGTTGCCTAACTGTTTGATAACTCAAATGTTTCTCTTCACAGTGGCAGCTTAAACGTTGGGCATTATTTTGCTTCAGAAAAAGCCAAATATATAAAACATTAAAACAGAACAAACCTAGCACTGATAACCCGTTGCTTATGATAGCACAACTTGGATTATCCATCCATTTCCTAAACACTTTATCCAATACAGGGACACAGGGGAGCTGCAGCCTATCCTAGCAAGCAACAGAAACGAGGCAGGATACACCCTGGATGGGACACCAGTCCATGGCAGGGCAGGCACAGACGCACAAACACGTATACCTTCACACAAGGGCCAGTTTTCCCAGAAGCAAATTACCCTACCAGTATGCTTCTTGGCTGGGGGAGGAAAACAGAGTATAAAACAGGAACCCACAAACATGGAGACAATATACAAACGTCATGCTGATAGCACCCCAGGAACTGGGCCCAGGGTCTCAGCACTGCAAGGCAGCAATACTGACCACTGCGCCATGGTGCCACCCATCTTGGATTTAGGATGTATTAAATTATCCCGATTTAAGAAAATGAACTATTGTTATTGAATCCCCTCACTTTCTCCTTGTTATAATTCTGGGGTTTGAGACATTGGCCTTACAACAGTTGGTGCTACTCAGAAACAGTAGTGCCTACCGGTATCTCATCCCTAGGGAAATCAAACCAGCACTCTTGCATAATGGTTTCTGCTCTCATTAAGACATGAGTGAGGTTCATTCTCCCATTCTCCCACAGCTCCAGACAGTGTGATCATTACGTTTAGGTTGTATGTCACTTTGAAATAGGCTTTCCATATTGATAGTAATGGCTCAGGAAGGAGGGCCCCATTTGCCTTCTTCCCAAAGCTGAATGAATAGCAATTTATATGACTGTGTGTAGAAAATGGTGTGGCATTGTTCACAAACAACATATCCTCCATGTGGTGCTATTATGCCCCTAATTGCTATTTGTGCCGATTATTTGCACCTAGCATACGTGCATAGTTTTGTACCTAAATGTTATTTTTAAAAAATCACACACATGCCATTTAAAAAGACACAGTTCAAAAGCATAAAGTTAAATTGAAAAATTCCAGGCAATGGGTACATTTTCCCACTTGGAACTAATTCATCACCATTAGAAAATTGCTTCAATTAGCTTTAGTTCATTCTCAAAACTATTAAGATCAATATTTAATTATTTTTTATAGTGTTAATTAAGATAATGTTACAAAAAGTAAGTTACAACCAGGTTTTGGAATATGAGGGGAAAACTATGATAAAGAGACATTTTTTGGCATTTATTTTGCTTCAGAAAAAGAATGTATTAAAGTACTTGTTTGAAAATTAGGCATCGAAAGTCACAAATTATTTGCAAGTACTGAAAATGATCATTTTTCTAGAATTAACTTTACAATAGATTAAGAGTACATTAGTGGTATAGTGGTGATTAATTGTATGAAGCTATTTGACATATAATCTTAGGTCTTTCCACAGCTTTTTAATGTAACAAAACTCATTTAATATATCTTCAATTATACATTGTGCTTATAATACTGTATCTTGCAATTACCTCCAAAACAAATATCTCTGAAACCATTCTCAGTTACAGTAATACACTTCTCTGAGGTGATGGTTAGACTTTATAACTACCTCGTAAATGACATATTAATTTAATAGTACTGATTATAACAGGGCTTTAATAAAATTCACTGGAGTTATCGGAGAAAGCATTCTCGTGGTATAACAATTTAACGTGAAACCTGCCTTCTCCCCTGGTGCATTCTTTTACAGCAGGTTTCAAGCTGATCTTATTCAATTTACTAGAACATAAGAAAGGCTACAAATGAACAAAGACTATTTGGTTCATCTAGCTAGTTTGGTGGCTAATAGCTAATTGATGCAAGGCTCATATAAAGATGTTTCTTTAAAGAAGTCAGGGTGTTAGCTTGACTACATGTTCATGTTTCCAGGAATTAGACCTGGGTGGCCCGCTCTGTGTTTCCACTACTTTTTGTGTAAAGAAGTATTTTCTATTCACTTTTTAAAATGCACATTCTTATATTTTCCTCTTGTGTCCTTCAGTTCGTTTTCCCTGTTAAATCTGAAGAATTCCATTGGGCTGACATTGTCAATATTCAGTGTGGAATGCTTCAATGTTCCCCTATAGACTACTCTGTGAAAGGCTAAAAAACATTGAGGTTTTTCAGCCTGTAAGGACAAAACATTCCTTTTTGCTTAGGTATGTACCTGGCCACTTTTCTATGGCTTGATTCCAATATCGTGACCAAAACTGTACACACTATTCTAAATTAGGTTTTACTAATGCATTGTGCACTGTAATTTAATTAAAATATGAGGTGCTGAGATATGACTGAAGGCAAGTATTTTCCAAATTACACATTCTGAACTCTTGTTCATCTTCTCATAAGGTACACAAAAAACTGTCACAGATAATTCTGCAGCTCGATTACTTTTAGTACTCATTTATCTGAAGAAGACAAAATTGTCCATTTGCATATTTTCCTGGATTAATGAACACATGGCCCTTTAACTGTACAGCTATGAGAGTTTTACTCTGAAAAGAATTAGGTTTAAAGTTCTGTTGTGATGCTCTACTAAATGTAAAGGTTTTTACTTTTATGTAAAAATACTATTATTCATTGGCTAATGATACAATTGCTAAAATCAGTTGTGTTTGTTATGCTATACAGTATAAGGGATTTGTTTTAAAGGATGGAGTTATACAATTAAAAGCACTTTGTTAATTGACTTTCCAAGTACTCAAGAACCTCAAAGGCACTGACAAAGTCAATGCAGATGTGAAGCAGACGACACAATTGGAAACTAGATGAATATGGCCCTAATATTGAGAACAGGAGTATTTTTTTTTACCCAAAGGATTGTTGGAGTATGGAACAGGTTACCCAGCCTTGTGGTTGAAACCGATACCCTGGCTTCTTTCAAGAAATGTCTGAATGAGATTATTGGATCAATAAGTACAAAATTGGGCAGATAGGCCGAATAGCCTTCTCTCATTTGTATCCTTTCTACTGTTTTTATTTATCATATTTTTATGTTTTATGTTTGGGAAATCAATTTCAATTCAAGGCCAACAAAGCAATCTTCTTACCAGTATTACACTAACCAATGCCAGTAATATGTATTATATTATTTATTTGGGTCTTCTAAGACTTTCTACAAACTGCACATTTTTGTTCATTATTCTGGGCAATCAATTTGCCATACAACTGTTTTTAAAAGCTGTTTACAACTAAGAATGTTTAAAAACATAATGTATGTACAATTGGTAGCTTCACTCCTATTTGTGTTAGTTGTATTTTTGAAAATAAAAAAAATACTTAATAATATACATCTGAGCTCCAACCCGTAAGAAAAAATTGTGCTCTAATTGGACTGCCCAGCAGCATAGTTCATTTTAAAACGTCGATACCACCCTTCACACAAGCACGCCAATGAAATAAAGATGAAAGCAAGGTCTTTTTAAAGTACAGCTTTATTTTATATGTAGAGAAGTAAAAGAAAATACAGTCGTTGTAAATGAGTAATTTTACAGTAGTTACAAAGCAGATGGAATCTTGGTGTTATTGGGTGAAAGTTGTGGATATGCCCTGGTTAGGATGCCAGTCTGTCTCACACACACAATTATTAACCAGGCCAGCATCATTTTGGAAGTTATGAGATTGTGTAGGTATCTTCTGGAGATATACTCTAGCATGAAGTGAATGAGAACCACATATGATGCAATTGTGAGCTTTGTTTTCTCACAACTGAATCACAAGTGCCTAGGTTATTAGACGCAGTATTTTGTAGGAATATGAGTAAAGGCAATATTTTGGAAGAATTAAGTAAATGATAAGCATGCATGATGATAAGCGAGAGGTGTTACATAACACAGTGAAAAGGTAGCAGTACACCTATCAAACTCTTGGTGGGCAATGAAAGACACTGTGGTGATCCAGAAAGAAAGCCTGAGGTGAATTGTACTGATGTGGAAGCAAGACCAGTAGTCAAAATCTTGCTGAAAAACTGAAGGGATGAGGATGGATTTCAAATGGACTCCACAAAGAAAAATACATTTCTGCTTCCTTGGGTGGAAGCTCGGGGATGGAAAATAGTTAAGGGCCAACACAGCACCAGCTGGACTCCAATCAGAAAGGGAGAATAATACGGGAGGAAACCTGTCATCATAGCAACCTGGGTTGCAACTGAGGAGCAGGCACCATGGATGGTGCTTTCAGTGAATGAGAAGGCCTGGACCCAGTGCAAACTGGAGCTCTACTCTCAAACCCTCAGTGCAAAGTGAACATCAGCAAACAGGAGGGCTCCTATGAGATCGAAAAGTAAGCCTGGGGAAAGGGGAAAGACAAAACAGTGAAGACAGGGCATGGACAAAGTTGCGTTACGTTGGATGCTTGACCAGACACTGAGAGTAAAAAGAGTGGGGAGCAAAGTGAGCCACATGAGGAAAATGGGGGGAAAGGAGACAAAGCAACTGTGGCTGATTAAAGTTCCAGGGATGATGAACAAATTCAGGAGAACTGAAAGAAGATGGAGAGTCATTTGTTTTCTGTGGAGAAAACAAGAAGACCTGCTTGATCAAGAAGAGGAGAGAAAGCAACTCCTATCCTGGATAAGAGGAGGTAACTGTGAAGGTAAGCAATGTTGATTGTGAGAAACATCTGTCTCCAACAAGAGTGAAATGCAAAGTGCTAGAAACAAATGTGACCAGAGTTGTGGGCAGAGTATTTACTGTTTATGTAGGAAATGGGAAGTATGGGATTAGAATTTTCATTCATCCCTTATTAATAATGTTAATGTGGTATTTGTGTTTTGAAGTGCATTATAGTCATGTTCTCACAACAAGGTATAAAAGCTCAGGACCTAATCTGAAACTATTGGAACTGTTAATGACTTATTAATACCATATATAGCCACTGTATAGACAATATCTGAAACATGGGACTGACCATTCAAACAACAGAACGAACACCCACTAAGACAAAAAAAGAGCTGTGTAACTGTTTATTGCATGTTATTGTATAGTTAATACTGAAACTGAACCTGAAACTTAAATTTCATCATCATCATCATTATCCTGGATGAGACTTTGCATGCAGTATTTTGCCAGCAGCCATGTCACCCTGCAACTCTCGATTGGCAACCCACTGAAGGTGTAAACCTGGTCAATACCTGGATGGGGGACCTCCTGGGAAAAACTAAGCTTGCTACTGGAAGAGGTGTTACTGGGGCCAGCAGGGGGCGCTCACCCTTCGGTCTGTGTGGGTCCTAATGCCCCAGTATAGTGACAGGCACACTAAACTGTAAAAAAAAAGCTGCCATCCTTCGGATGAGATGTAAGACCGAGGTCCTGACTCTATGTGGTCATTAAAAATCCCAGAGTGATTCACAAAATAAGTAGGGGTGTTACCCTGGCATCCTGGCCAAATTTCTCATTGGCCTTTACCAGTCATGGCCTCCTTATAATCCCCATTTATGAATTGGCTTCATCACTCTGTTCTCCTTCACACTGATAGCTGATGTGTGGGGAGTGTACTGGTGCACTATGGCTGCCATCGCATCATCCAGGTGGGTGCTGCACATTGCTGGTGGTGGAGGGGAGTCCCCATTACCTGTAAAGTGCTTTGAGTGGAGTGTCCAGAAAAGCGCTATATAAGTGTAAGGATTTATAATTACTAGTACTATGGCTGCATGAAAAACAATAGAAAATACATAAAATGTATAACACTTATAATCATTTATTATGTATACCAGTTTTCATTAAAGAAGAGTGGAAAGACAAGCCTTTTTCCATTTAGATATATGTTGTATTTTAAAAGTGACCTTGCTTTTTTCCGTTCCAATGTAACACTGATAAACTAGCAAGCTACTGTATAAACCCACAGAATTAAATTACTTTAACGATCATTCAGTAGAAACTGAAAGCCTTCAAGGGGAAAATATCAAAATGAAGACAGTGTTACTTGAATGGTTTATGCATTGTACTAAAAAAGATCATTATCACTAAACAAAAAGAATGTGATATTAATCAAAACAGCCCAAGCATTAGAAATCCCAAAGGTATAAATCCGGTTATACAGTCACATTTCAGTCTTTACTAGGAATCTAGATGTTCCATACATTTTACAGCCCCATGTTATTCCATGATTTGTTTTAATCCAGAAACTGTAGTGAAATATTACTGCTGGTAATTGTGGTCATCAACGCTGAAGCAAGTAGTATTATCTGACAATGCGGGCTACGCTCAGCTGTTTAACAATGAATGAGTCGGAAGCACAGAATGATTGAATTATTTAAACAAATTTTCGTCGCTAGCCACTAAAATATTATATAAAAGCTATAAAAGCTTTTTTCCAGAGGCAGCCTCTGTTCTTTAATGGCAACGTTTTATTTGTGCTCTTACCCGCATTACGGAGTGTATTGCTACTAAAAATATCATTCTTAGCACAAAAGTTTCGTAAAAGAAACCGATTTTAAGACTTTTCCGCCGCTCCTCGGTGCGGTCTTTTTACTCCCCATGAAACAAGTAGATTAGTTTAAATGCTAGCCTGTGCAGGGCTGGTTCTGACGACCTTGACAGCTTTAGGCAACTCTCCACGTTTAGGCAACGTTTGGGTGTGCAGGTCATCAGCAAAGCTGAGCAGCCTGTTTTGTAGTCTTTCGTGCACAATTAAGAGGCTCCATTACCTGGTTTCCGTGGAGACGAAAGCAGAGTTTAAGAGAATGGGATCAAGTGCAGGGTAAAAAAATAAGTATAACCATTAATTGTGGACTGCATTTAAAACTTATTTTTCGAGCTTCAAATAAACGGAAATCTATAATTGAGACAAAAATTCTTCAAACTCCTAGGTAGTGGGGAAATATTCAAGAAATAAGAAAGCGATGTTCCGAGTTTATAGGGCACCAACTTGCACAACGTATCAGCAATACATACAGCCTCAGTTTCATGTTGCAAGATTAAAATGTGCATTATCATTACTGCTACTAGAATTGTTATCACCGCCACATCCTCCGGCATCATCGTGGAACCTATGTCATAATCAATTATAACTACTCAAATTACAATTAATTTAGATAATAGTTACAACATTAAATTATGCTACTTGTGAAATCAAGCACTCTGTATATGCTGGCTATTGAAAGGAGTTTCAATAACTCAAGACCGCACATGGTCTTCATGTAAATAATTATACTTTACGATGATTTTTTTAACAACTATTCACGGAATCGTAATCGATAATAATTAAACATTTTAGTCGCATACAAATTACTTTACTGATGTTTGCAAATCATCTTGAGCATAATTTACACTTCATGGGGAAGTGTTTAAACAATGGTTTGAAGCTCATGTCATGTTCAATTTAGTTAGTTGTTCGCAGAAATGCAATCAAAGTTCCACTATGATTATATCACCACAATGGAATGCAATTTCAAAAATAATCTATGCGCATACTCTATACCAAAATTGTTCTAAGTCATGTATATTTTTATGGAAAATATACATATTTTCAAATTATTCTTTTTAAGTGTGCTAATCTAGTTTCACACTCAAAAGCGTGACCCTGCTTCATACAGTCATATTCAGCAGTCCTATGATTGGTGAACAGATAGAAGTCTGCTTGTATTGTCTTCCTCCTTCATTTGTGTTGAAAGAATCCAATGTGATAAACTTAATCTAATAACTAACTACAAATTAACCTCTTGCTAAATGGAGATGCACAAATTAACTCCGTGTAATAAGTACTTTGCAGTATGTATGGAGCATAGCACTTCCTTAAAGAATTAAATTTGTATATTGCTTCCCATTACCCATTATTTTCCAAAAGTGCATTGATAGAAACTGTTGCATGCTTTTCTATCCCGAGTAACACAATTTACAGTGGATGATTATATGCAATTCTTATGCTCTCAGTCAAATTCTTATTAGCTTATTTTATTAAAGAAATCCCATTGCACCCAAAGCTAAGTACTAGAATGAATTACTTGAAGGGGCATTTATATATTATTTATGTCTTTAAAAATGCACAGATTTAGCTGTATATGAATATGCCTGCCTTACATATGACCTCCCAAGATCAGATTTCTAAAAATATACTTTCAGTCGTGTTTTTAATATAGTCAGTGAATGGATGAAGGCGGTATAGCACAAGTTTATATGAATTTATATTTATATATTTATGTGAATCAAACATTGACTTTTAGATTACCTGGAGAGGAATAAAATTAATATCAGCTTATAATAAATAGAAGTTGTATCTCACCCTTCCCGTTTCCTTCCCTGGTATTAATGAACCTCCATTTTCTCATACTGGGGTCTGCAGAGTTCCTTTTTCAGGAAGTACCAGGACGAAGGGAAACAACACTCCCTTAGCCATAGGGAGAACTTTCAAGTCATCTGCCACAAAGGCAGGAGACACCTCATCAGCGAGAAACCTCATGGTGAATTGCCGATTGACACAGTAGATCGCGTCGTCGATGGTTGCGCACTGGAAGGCCGCACAGCAGGGGAGACGCTTGGAACAGCACTCATACCACAGCCTGGCCATGGCGTGGTAACGGTAGACACTGATACCCAAAGAGGAGTTGACATCAAACCGGTAGATGAAGTTCCTTATAGCCACCATCTCTGTGGCTCGTTCCTTGGTTCCTACGATCAGGCTCTCCTTCCACGAGTTAGTTTTTGGGTTGTAACGAAGGAGACTATATCTTAAGGTGCCGCCAGAGACAAAGAGCTGTCCATTGCACGCGGTCGCTTTATGGGCCACAGCAAAAGTGTCATTGGGCAAAGGGGCTACAAAGGTCCATCTATCCATACGGGGGTCATATCGCTCCACAGTGTAGAGGCACTCTCCCCCAATGGCGTAAAGGTAGCCTTGGAGGGCAACTAGCTTGCAGTGGGGTCTGGCTTCATTCATGGGACTGATTTCTTTCCAGATGCCTGTCACAGGATTGTAACAGAATACATTTTTGGATGGTTTAAGGTCTCGTTCCAATCCATTGCAGCCCACTGCAATGAAGAGATAATTATCCATGGTACACATGGCACAGCCTTTGGAGATGACCTCTTTGGGAATGCTGCTCAGGGGATGCCAGGTGTCTTTGTAGTCATCATAGTAATACAACATGCTTGACGTCCTGGAAGTTTCTGCCTTGCTCAATTTAGGTCTCATCAGGTCTTGAGGGTCCATGTCAGCCACGATCAGGTACCGCCTGCCCTTCATTCGCAGCCTTTGAATTTGGTCTCTTTCGTCTGCTTTCAGCCTCCCATATAGTTCTGGATCTCTTAAAACTTGAAAGTAATTGTCAGACATGACTTTAAAAGCTGCCTGTTGGAGGTCTTTACGCTTATATTTTCTGGCCAAGCTGAGGGCTTGTAGGCAGTTACCCAAGTCCAGTTTACACTTGAGGCCTTCCAGTTCAAAAGTACCTATGCTGTCCTGGGGCATTTGTAAAAAATTGGCTCCAGCTATCACTTCTAAGCTTGGCTCAGGAAACATCAAGGAATCTGGACTGGAACACAGGTCTTCTGATGAATCTGTTCTTGAGTCAAACTCACTGTTCACTGGAGTGGATGCCCTTGCCTCCATGAAGGGGATCTGGAGGTCTGAGTTCTCAACAATCTGAGAAATGCTCTCTTTTCTGCTTAGGCCATGCCCCTGTCTCCCAGAAGACTGGGGCAGAAGTCCAACTGGACTTAAAGGAGAACGAGAGTCTTTATAACAGAGCTCAGAATCTTGTGGGAAAAGGGTAAAAGAGGAGTCTTGTAAAACATTGTCTTCACAGCTCCTGCATGCAGGGCTGAGGAAAGTTGAGTGATAGGCACTATCCCCTGAGATAGACTGGGAGGCAGATTCCACATAATAGTCATAAATCTTTCCACGTACCTCTATCAGCTCGCCTCCAGGTCTCCCTAACAAGAGGTCGCCATCTCCTACTGTGATCTCTGCCTTGGACTGGAAGCTGAAGTAGGAACCTGGGTGCTCCAGATTTTGCCTGAGCTCTCGACCAACACCAGAACCAGGCTCCAACTTCCTTAACAAGAGTGGAGAGCGACCTCCTGCTGGACTTACTCTACCTTGTTCTTTTGCAGCAGGGGGTGACAAGGTACCACTTGGGATGCAATCAGAAGACTGCTCATGAAACTCCAGAGGACTGGAAGTAAATGTTTTCTGTGCACTGTCAGAGCTGTTCTCTTCCACTGTCCATTTGTTTGTGCCAGTGCTCAGCAGTGCTGAAGAGTGTTTATCTATGACACTTTCATCAGCTGGATCCTTAATTGGGCTTGTGTCTCTTGGCTTACTCTCGATGTCAGGTTTATTTGCCACCAAAGATTTCTCTTCAGCATCCTCAGCTAGGTTTTTCTGGTGTGGACGAAGCTCTGAGTTGCAGCTGATGCAGGACCCTGAAGAAACATCTCTGTGACTTTGTTGGACCATTTTTCCATTTCCCTGGGCTGATCCATCTTGGTGAACAGTGAATCCCCGAGAACTGTAGAACTTGTAAGCCCAAGATATGAGCAGCACAGCTGCCACAGACAGAGACAGCTTGCCCAGCAGTTGCATGTCGAACTGAACACCCAGGAGATCAGCTATTGGCATTTCCAAGCTAATCTGGAGCTTCTTAGTTCTCTGTGTTAATAATCCTATTTGGCCGATGGGTGGGAAGAATTTTTGTAGACACTCACTGACTTGCTCTCTCTCAGTCCCTCCCTCAAGTTTTGATTATCTGAGTTCCTATGCTGCACGTCTATGACCTTCACCTATCCTCACAGAGGATAAACTAAACCTGACACCTGAAGGATCACAGGTTTTGTTTAATGATTTGCATTCCTGAGCCTACAAGGCGGAGTCTAGATCACATTCTACCTCCTACAGGCTCTGCGTTTAATATATCTTTCAGGAAGCGAGAAGCAGAAGTTTGTAAGTAGTGGGGGTGTTGCCATCTGCAGTTCAGTAGAAAAATCATTCAGTGCTTTTTAACAGCTAGTACATCTAAGCCTTGCCCTGAAATATCAGCTTTCTTTCTCATTCACTCACAAAAAAACCCTGCAGAACAAATGATTATGCAGATTAAAAGTTTTGAATCAGTTTCATTTATTGTCCTTTTTTAAGTAATTCACTGTTGTGAGAAGGGATTTGAATTTTTAAAGTCTCATTTAATGACTGGTAATAACTCTCTTACCATGCCTTGGAGGCTGGAGTCTAGCTATTCGGCACATTCTTATGGCTGTGCAAATATGTGATTGTAATACATTAGAGCTGTAGTTTGCTAAAAGGGAGTGGATTGCTGATATATAATATTTAAAAAGGTCTACTAACCCGGATATGGTAATCTGTAGCTAACAATACTGTAAGATAAGCAGTCATGGATCCTGTTTTCTAGTGAGGCCCTGCATCTGGCATTTGCTTTATACCATTGTGTTAGTAATACAAATAGTAGCCTCTTGTCTGCACTATTTGCATTTTACATAGATGTTAACACATTTTAGTATTGTTGAAATATAAATTGCTTCACAAGTTTCTTTATGTTCCGTGAACATATTTTGGAAAATTAATTATATTCTTGGACAACCGTGGTATGGCACTGTATTATTATGGAAATGCAGAGTAGAAAAACACTGCACTATTTGTATTTGAATGAGTTACAGTGAAATATTTTTATAATGCATGTAATCATGCAATAATCAATAGGAAGCATAGTTACTGTATCTTCTACATTTGCAATTTATAAAAAATTGTAACTTGGTTTATTTGATGTTTTCCCAGATGTGTTTAATTTCAGTTGTTCAAGGTCAATTGGTTTGACTGTACTAATGGGTTATTGTATGTTTTAAATTAGCAGCGATTAACTTCCTCTTGCCCTCTATTTCTGTCCAATTAAGAGCTGGGTCAGTGAAAGTAACACAAAATGCTTATAAAAAGTATTAAAATGTTTTCCTTTTAGAGGCATGGCCATGCTGGAGGTAGCACAGATTGATGACCCCTTAAATTCAGGAACTACTTTTGCTGTGTACTGACTACACCACCTAGCAATAACAGAGGACCCTTCTTCCTTTGCCACAGGTTCTTTTATTTTGCAGAATCATGGGTAAACCCACAGACCAGACAGTTGGTATTGCCTTAGTGCCCATTTTATTCCTTACCAATTCCAACACCCTGCCTACCCATTTCATAGCCTATAACACAAAATTCTTTCCAAGGAGCACACATTTCAGACCAGCACAAGTACCCCAATGGCCCCAGTTACCACAACAAATGGCCCAAAGAATGCAGTCCAGCAGTTCTGTCCTCTGTGTAGTTTCTTCGGTGGTTCTTAGGCATCTTCTTAAGTCCCAGGTGTGCTGAACAACGTGTCCCTGGTGTTGTCCCTCTACCCTGTTTGTTTCTGAGTCCAATTTTGGTGAGAGGGGGAGAAAGTTGATGTTGGAGTTTCCCTTCTCTGTGCTCAGTCTCTAGTGTTTGAGTTGAGTCTCATCCTGGGTCCAGGATCTTGCAATCCTTCCTTTCTAAAGTCCTCAGCTCTCTTCCTGGAACCTGTTTGAAGCCCCTTTAACCAGGTTTCTTATGTCCTCTTTGTCAGGGGCAGGTGTGTCCAGCTGATTACAGGAGGAAGCTTGGTGAAACAATATGGGTTGTGTGAGGACTGTCACTATGCGGATTTCCGGGTGTTGTGTCATCCCATTAATCTTTTTTTAGTTCCTGCTCCCCTCTGCCCATGGTCTGGTCCAAATTGATTCAGTGCCACCAGACACTACCACATTAAACTGTGGAAAATGAACATTCTGCTCCTCCATCCTTCTTAAGTGCCTCCTGCCTCACTGTCTGTGGTTGAGAACTTTGATTATGGGGAGAAAATACAAAGGAAAAAGAAAGGAAAAGGACAAACACACCAATACTGACACTGTTGGCATGTTTTGACATAGGCTTCAGATTTCTTTGGGTGTCTTTGTAACACATGTATATTAAGTGTTAAGAACTTATGCTGGTATTTTAGATGGTAAAGGATCAATATAAAGCATTAGCAATCTGTGGTTTCATAAAGATGGCATTGGTTGTGGTGTGTCTCAGTATTTGCTATGAAACGTTTCCTCCTTCACCTGTACAAGCACAAATAGTACTAGTACAAATGCATAGCCTTTTTATATTTTTTTGGAACTGTATTAGTGATGCACCCATAGGCTGACTTTTAAAGTACATTATACGGTTACAGTATATCTGTTTTTTAGGGTCTGTGAAAGGTAATGTTCAGTAGCTTTATGGGATATACTGTATGATTATAGGTTTGTGGAACCTTATTGTTTTGTACTAGTTTATTGGTATTTTATATACTGAGTTTAAGATTCAACTAATGTTACATAAGTAATACCATAAATATACCTAAAGTGTGTGTTTGTGTATTGCTTTGGGATGGAGTACACTGAAGGGTTCCGCAATTCTATTACAATCCTAAAAATACAGTGTCTGCCTCTGTTATTTTTTTGTAAAATAACCTTTATTTTTTTGAGAGGAATGTGCAGTCTTGTTAAGAGGATCACTTTATATGTTGCCTGTTTTATAACATTTTGCTGTCTTATTTCCACTACTGGATTATAGTCTCTTTTCATGAAGTGACATTAACATTTTAGATTCTATCCTTTTTTTTAATCTCTGACCTGATCTTCATGTGTCAGACTGTATCTGGATGGAGAGGCCGATACCAAGCCGAGAAAAGATCAGGAAGGAAGAGGTATGGTTTTCTATTTCAATTTCTTTGTGGTGATGTTGCTGAGCTGTCCCACTTCTGTGCATCCTTTTTTTTAAAATCAAATTTCTTGAATTTCCATACAGCCATATAAATTTGAATCCCTTAGGGAATATCACAACTTCTCTTATATAAATGTGGAGAAAGAGGATGTTTCCATACTAGGCAACTCTACAAGTGAACAATTACAGCTCTTTAGTTTGAGTTTGCCAGCCCAATAATGTGGTTTGTCATTAACCAGCTGGGACCAGAATTCCTTAAATGACCGCACACAATATTCTGAATCCTGCCAACGCTGTGTGGGCTTGAATTGGCTGAAGTATCCACAGCTCACCACACAAGACTGAACCCTTGACGTATTGACCACCTACAGCGTTTCAGGTTTGTAGGGAAGAGCTGTGACACTTTTGTACTTGGTGCTAAAATAAGTTCATGTTTTCAGAAAACCATGCCCCTGCCTCCATTCCTCAAGTGCTGGTCCAAAGGTTGTAGCAGGAAAGCTGATGGGTAGCTATAGATGATTCCTAATTGATAAAACTGTATAAAAAGAAACAAGTGGTTTTAAAAAAGAGGCTTTCGGCTATGGGGTAAGGGGGCTGTAATCCAACTGTGACTGTGATTCCCCAAGTAGTAGTTTTCAAGCAAATACACCCCTGTGACTTGCAGGGTAGTAGGGTGTCATGGAGAGACTCTTACTGTCCTGTAAGGCTCTGTGGAGCTTGGAGCTTGCAGTGCATCAAAAGACAAATAGTGCTGATAGTTGGGTATGTTGGGTCATGTCTGCTTGTACTCATTCTTCCAAGGGTATCAGGAGTTATAGCTAAAAGCCTAGTCTTTAACTCAGTAGTGGATTCCAAATTGTATTAAATTACAATTATTTTTACCCAGTGACCTCAATCATGAAGCAGACTTATATCTTGGTTATATCTTGAGTAGGTTCCTGCTGTAATAGTTAGAGAGACACATTTACAGTAGCCTAGGGTTTGTGTGCATGTGTTTTCTTGCAGTTTAATATCCAATTAATTGCGTACTCTTTGCCTTTGGTCAGTGTCGACACACACAGCTGGTATATGAGCAGAAACAGAATCCTCAGAAAACAAGACAGAGATAAATATTTGAGGGGTGTCATTTCTAAAGCAGTCACTGTTTCGTCACTTGATACCAGTCTTTTAATTTAGTAACAGGAGCCCAGGTCAGTAGGTGCAATGGGTTTTGAATAATTGAAGCACTGGGCACAAAGGAGCTTCTGTGTTTCTGCTGCTCCTTACTTTGGAAATGTAGTTTGGATGACAATAGGGCAGGCAGCAATGCAGTGGAATACTTCAATTCCTCTGGATGCTTCTCGCTTCTTAATTGCAATGTTCAGGTCTAGTTATCAAAAACATTTAATGGTAGGTGGTGGGACAATAGTCAAATACATTTAATATTTTTTTAAATGGAAATGATTGTGAAAAAAGAAAAACAGAAAGCTATCATTTTCACTGTTTCCATTACTTTGACAAAGTAATCAAAAATAAATTGCCTTTATATTGTATCATGTGAACAGGTGTTTCCTTTTAGATGCTGGTTACTAAATAATATTAACACTATGACCCATTGTATTTTGTTTTATCTGCGACTGCACAGATCAAGAATGAAGACTGATTTTCAGTTACCTGATCTTGTTCTTTAAAGTTTGGGAAGTTTCTGTCATTTATTTGTGTGGTTTAATAGTGACTGTAACCCAAGGAGAAGCTGTATTTTTCAGATTTATTTTTATTAACTAGATTTTAAGTAATATGATAACATCTACTGCAACAGTCAGAATCCTAAAGGAGTTTTCACTGTGACTAGAGCAGTTTTGAAGAAACGCAGTTAATAGGCACAGAGGTAATTCCTCTAAGTTTGAGGTGAATGCTTTAACTTACATGAGTCGTTACATTTTAAATTTTTGTCTGTCAGACAAAGCATTTTGTCTTGCCCCAGTACTATTGATTTTGTTGTGACTGTTATACTTAGTGGCAGCTGTGTTTTTGAAATACGGTTTGCATTTACTGATTCATAAACTGTGCAACACTGTCAGTGGATCATTAAATCTACAAAGAAGGATGATGTGCAAATCAAAAATGGTCTGTCTTGAAACCCATATGTAAGAAAGACCAGACACCCCTCTGTGGTCTTGTGGAGTTACAAAGTCTTAATTCCCTTAATGGTTTCTCTTGGGAAAAAGCTGTCAGGAAATTAATGTATCAATTCCTAGAGAGATCACCAGATAAAGCTGTTGTGCTGCCAATTGTCTTAAGGAATAAGTATGGACAATAATGATAAATGCTTGATACTAACTAGAGGTAATTTCACACTGTGGTAGATATCTTAGATTTGTTTGAGTTCTGTTTCATGACGAAAATCAGACATGGAACAGACAAGTGCTTTTTCTGTAGCTACTTACATTTTCTGTAGCTGCTTACCTGCTATTGTACAACATATGCATAATGCTTGTGCTCTTATGCAAATATACGTGTGCAAGTGTATAGGAATAATTAGTTGAATTAGACAATTTTGCCTTTCACCTTTGTGAAAATGTGAGCTAATATTCCTTCCCATAATCCTTAGCAACAGTTTGCTCTTGAAAACACCATAACCCTGAAAAGTGTTTTTTGTAAGATGTATAAATAGCTGCAACTCTGCAAGATCCTGAGCTATGGTAGATAACTTATGTATTCCCAGTATGAAACTCAATTACTTTTACATCAACGCAGGTTGAATGAATTCTAAAAGGTTCATAAACTAAAATTTTTAACTTGTAAATGCATATAGCATTGAACTGATGAAATGCAGCTGATTGTTTGTAGAGCTGCCATCGTTTTTGTTTTTGCTGGATCATCCAGGTTTTGAGTTACTGTTCCAAGATCTAATTATGTCTAGGGAATTGTACACGATTCAATAGATCGATTCAAAAGCAAAATTTTTGTAGCTGACATGAAATTTCTTTGAGCCATGTATGCAAGTCCTGTTAAATGTCACTTTACTAGATGAGCTGAGGCATGATAAATGTTATATTTTACATTTTCATTTGTATCACAATGATTCTACTTAATTAGTATAATACAGTATTACACTTTGCTCTGGCAGTCCATAGTTTTGGGGATGGTACTTACTACTGTAAACAGAATATCCATGCATTATTCTCAAATAATATTACAGGCATAATATTACAAGCATAAATACAAGCATTACAAGCATAAATAAGAACACAAGAAAGCTGACAAACTTTCATTCAGCCCCGAGGATTCAGCTCAACTAGCTTGTTTGGGTGACCGTAGTTAAAAGATATGAGACTCTTATCCAAACATTTCTAGAATGAAGCCATGTCAACACCTTCAGCAACATGCATTTGAACTGTGACAGATTTGCAAATTTAAAAATATATTACCAAAACGCAAGCCTCTCTTTGAAATGCTATTAGACAGGGAAATTGGTCATGCTAATTTTTTCTTTAGATAAGTCTAAGCTTCTTTAATTTGTGATATTGTAGTAACGCTGCTAAAAAACTCCCAGCTCATCAGTGTGACGTCATCTGTTAAAATAAGACAGTGAGCCTTAATAAGCAATCAGCATGTTTCTTTACACAGTAAATAGCATAGAATGTGACATTTGAAAGTTGACATTTTAATTAGCAGGCATTTGTGCGTGCAATTTTGTCAACAGGAGTTCACAGCGTAAGAGGCATACCTTTGCTCATCAGCCAGTTTTCCATAGGATGAACACAGAAAACCAGATGATACAGTATAATTAGGCATGTCCTTTAAGCACACTATAAAGCAAACTGGAACTTTTCCTGGGTTGTTCAGTTGTCATGCTACAAAGCTGGGCCCAAGCAGGTTGAGCTATGCACTGTCAATGTAAACGTCCACATTGAAATATATATTTTAATGTTAACGGTAATTTTTTTTTCTGAAGCATATTTAAATTGTACTATTTATTATTTCTGCACCTGTCTGTAACCTGTGTAAGTGAACTTGGATAAAATCATCTGCTAGACAAAGCAGTACTAAGAAAAAACAAAAATATAAGAGAAATAGTAATTTAATGAAGATTTTTATTTGCCTGTGAATAAGCTCTTTAGGATAGCACAGACTATAGGCATAGGTGGCATTCATCATTGGAGCAAAAAGGATAATTGGACAAAATTTCTAAGACATTTTTAGATATTTGAAAATTTAATCAGTTAAATCTAGTGACTGGAAATATTCAGCTAAATTCACGGCCTTTGCCTTAATGCATCTGCAATTTCATCTATAAGATGAAAGGCCATTAGCTTATGTGATGTGTTTTGTAAGGACAAACTTAATACAAAAAAGTTATCTTTTGCTTTCTCTGTCTTGCTAATATTTACTAACTTTGTAGCTTTTTTAAGATAAGATGATATCATGACCAATAATGTAGGTTATTGTATTGAGCACTGGCTGTGTTTTCTATTTTTAGTGTCTGAAGCAACATCTGAAATTACCACGCTCATTTGTTCTATGAACATTTACCCTGTCACTGTTATCCTACTTTCTTAAATAAGTTAACTTGATTTCTTGAAGGTTTAGTGAAAATTGTTTTCCCACAGTTTACATTGCACATCCCTTTGGTTTAAGGAATAAAATGATTTTCAAATTTGAGCTCCTGAAAGATTTGTGCACATCCATAGCACAAAAACGTACTGATCTGAATTCATAGCAGCTAACGGAAGTACTGCAGGGTTTTCTTGATTAGCAGTGTGTAATGTTACATTTCTGAAAATGTATTTATGTCATTAATATTACAAAGCTGCCACAGAATCAGCCTGGGAGGATGATTAGCAAAGTGAACCACTAATTTAAGAATGTAACAGGTTGCAAATGAGAAGAGGCCATTTGACCTATCTTGTTAATTTAATAATTGTTGTGACTTATGTCCTCTATAGGATGGTTACAAAATTGGGTTTCTGAATTAAACCATAGCTTTATGGCTCTGAAACACCCAAAACTTTAGGATGTTGCATTTGGTAGTTTAGTCACAAACTAAATTTATCTAAGGATCCCAGATTTCGGGTCTTAGCTACTTGGTTTGGAAACCTGTTCCAAGGTTTGCAAGGTGTGATGAAGTTTCCTTTTCTCTGTAGTAGTTTCCTATTGTGGTTCAATGCATCATTGCTGAGTAGCCTCCCAGACTGATCTTATTTAAATCCTTTAAGACATAGATGTATTTTATATATTTGGGTCAAATCTCATTCTCATTCCCTCAATCTCAGACCTAGACAAATGAGAACAGCCTGCATCTAACAATCCCTTGTGGAAATATTGTTGTTGCTCTTCTTTGAACTCTGAAACTCTTCTTTGAAGATGTAATACCCTTCTGTTGTATGGTGAGCCCCTGTACAGTATGAACACAATAATCTGTGTGGAATCTCCCCATGTATGTGGGGGTTTCCTCCCACAGTTCAAAGACATGCTAGTAGGTTATTGACTTCTGTAAGAGACTTGTCCTGGTGTGTGAGTGTGTGTGTGTGAGTGTAGGACTGACATCCATGTCTACAGTGAGTCCGTCTTTGTGTCTGTTACCTACTGGATCAGTTTCCGGCATCCCCTGCAATTTTGTATTGGATAAAGCAGTTTCTAAATTGGTGAGTTGAAGTAGTGTGTAAAGCTTCATATATCTTCCCTTGATTTAAATTCAGTACCTTTTCTGTTTTATACCCAAGTATTCTATATGCTACTTGTGTTTTCCACATTGTCTTGATGAGAACATGGAAGAAAGTACAGAAACACTGAGATCCCTTTTATGTGTAGCTTCCTTCTGCTCAGAATCAAGCATGGGGATACAAAAGTGATAGCCACACAACCCTGGTGATTGATAGAGTGTGCTGTAGCAGCAGAAATAAAAAAAAATGAAGCAGGTGGGCTTTAGTAATTAATGCTTTTGAAAATACAGGTTAAAAGTCAAATAAAACTGACAGAAAATAATGGATTACATCACACAACAGCAGTGCAGGGCAGGAATGATTTCAGGCCATATAAAATGTCTCACTCCTTGGGCATGTTTTTATTTGTGGCAGAAGGGGAATGAAGGACCATGCAATTTATAATCTGATGATTACAGAGACCGAAGCTGGAAAAAGCTCAAGGTGGGGCCATATTTTGCGACACACATGCTCCCAGATGCACAAAAAGTTGTAAAGTAGATTACCTTAGGCTGTCCATTGCTGTTACATCATTCCAGGTCCATTTATGGAGGATTATTACAGTCAGGTTTGATTGCTCTTCTGTCTACGTGCTGTAGCCAAAGTGTGGGGATTCCGTTTAACCACTTGTTCAGAAAAAAGGTTAATCTCTATTTTCCAATTGTGTGCCTTGCATTCTAGCATTAATCTCTCAGATTAATCTTTCTGCAGATGAAACAAAGCAATTTGGTCAGATTTCAGATTGCTGTAAATGATGCTGCCTGTTTTTTCTTTTTTGTGAAAAATAAACTGGAACATTGAATGTTGTTCAAACCTTACATTTGAACAGTTCCCTAAAGTTCCATTCCCTTATACCTAATCATCCTATTTAAGTGAATCCTGGTGGCTAGCAGTTTTCAAGAATTAGAACTTTATAGTAAAATATCCAAAGAACATTTATATTAATGCCTTATGACATTAAAAGATTATTTTGAGCAGTGCAGTGTGCTTTTAATTAACACCCCTTTAATCAGTCTCAATGTGTTATATTTTAATTGTCACTGTAAAGCAACTGTCTTCAAACACAGCTAAAGGCTTTTGTAGAGAACAAGCAGAGGTCAATTCCATGCTGAAAAGTAGAAAAGGACAAAATATGTTTTGGCTGTGGATTGTTCACAGTTCACTTTTTATATTGTGTCCTCAATCTGTTCTTTTTGCAGCTCTCATCAGCTATAGTTCCCACATTAACCTCTAAGAGTTTGTTTTTTTCTTTTTGCATTTGCATTTTTATAAATGTTAAGGCAAATTTCCCTATGCTTTTATCAACACTCTAGGAAGCTGCAAAAACATCCGCTGAAGCAAAAATGCATTGACCTAGTGAAAAGTGATTTTTTCCCCCATGCAGTGGTTCATAACTCGGTTACACGTTTCTCTGCTTTTCCCAGTGAATGAACAACAAAGCAGGGAGTCGGACTACTTAATGTGCTTGTACTTCAATGTTTGGGGCTGTGGAATATTTTTCCATACACCATACATCAACAAAAAATGCTTTATGAATTTAAGGAAGGCAAAAGGTAATGTTTGATGTAAAAATAACGGCATGAATGAACACATGGGTTTAGAATCATACAGTATAATGCATTTCTCTAGTGATCCACTGCTTTTCTTGTTTCAGATTTGCAATAACTTGTCATGTTGTAGTCTTCTTTCAGCAAGTACTCCTGAATTACTTTTCACTTTGGAATGTTCTTTTAGCACCCTTTCCACTGAGGCTGTAGTCTTAAAACTGAAGTTCTCTGAGTGACCTCTGAGTCCTTAAGGACGAAATCCTAACAGTATTTGTCTTCAAGGATGTAGTCAGGGGTACTTTTCTGCTTCCTGGGCCGAGGGCTCTTCATCTTTTCAATTTATGGTGAGGCTGTAGCCTTCTGCTTCTTATCTTCCTGGGATGAGGTGAAAATGTTTACTGAGGTATGTTCAGCTAACATGATGTATACCTTGGACAGGGCACTGTGGGTTTTTTGCAGTGTTATTTCAGGCTCTGTAAAGAACCATTACTTTACCTCATGAAAAAGAGAAGGACACTCATAGGTGGAATTCTTGGCATGAGGGAAAAACTGGATTCAACACCAAAGAATGCAATGTGTTACATAAAAGAGTTCTACTGTTCATTAGTGCTTCGAGGCCCCAGCCAGACAGACCTCCAGCACATTCACCAAAATCAGAGGGATTTAGGGGGAGGTAAGGCAATTTTTAATGCCTGGGTCCCTCTTTGAGATTTTTGTTAAGCTTGGAGATCTCTCTTGCTACCTGAGGTTTTAGCAGTAATCCTTTAATACGCGGTGTGTCTAGAAAGGCTTAAATCACAATTCTTCTAAATAAATAAGAGAGGATTATTCTGCTTTAAGCCATTGGGCAGGAGCAGGGACATAGTCTTTAGGACAAGCTTGTTTTATAGTGGAACAGGATTATAGGAAGGAATGAATGACTGGAGTTAGTAGAAAGCATTGTTTGGAACCCTACCTTGTAATAATGTTGCACTCATCTCAATAACTCGAGAACTAAGACCAAGTTTACTTTATAGGAACGGCATAAGTAAGCAGCCAATCCTTCAAAAGAAGAAAAGCCTCAATATAGAATTCTTTCTTTTGGAGATCACCTTAAAAACATAATTTACACCATCCTGTGCATCCATTCAATCTAGATACTGTATTTCAAATTCACACACACAAAGAAATAACTTCACTAGTTCCTTTCTATCACAGGAGAAATATACCCCTTTGCAGAACCATTTTCTTCATCACTTGTAAGTACATTATTTTGTCAACAATCTGGATCACTCCTTAAGTGTCCTTATACAGTAATTGGTAGGAATTGGCTTTATAAACTTATTCAAGCATTAATTTAACGTGAATGAATTCATGTGTTTTGTTTTAGGTGAGTCAGATGCCATTTCCTTGTATTCTATAAGATGTTAAAATTATTTTACTTTTCTTTTATTTTAAAAACTCAACAGGGCTTGGTTGATCAAGTGTGGTATCTGATGGCTAATAACAAAACAGAAAAAAAATATTTTGACAGTATATTGAAATTTGATAGGCACAGACTCAAATTACATGATGAATTATAAGGACAGTTTGTATCTTAATTATTAATCCCATGTTCAATTTTCTCATTATACTCCAGTAATGTTTTGAATATTTTTCCTCAACTCTCTCTTACAAATATTGCAATGCATTACTCTGATAGAAGCAAGGTTCAGCAGGGATACAAACCTCAGTAACAAAAGCAAATAGCACAGGAAACACTCCCTTAACCACATGCTGAAACACAATAGTTGTTTATACTAGAGTTCTATTATAATAGTAGCAGACTCTGAACACAACAGGTCTTTTTCTTATCAAACTTCCTTAAATATTTTTTAAAAATAATGCATTGGAGATATTTCAGATGAAACTGCTATTATTATGGAAATGAGAAAAAAAACAGGTACATGTATCATTGAATGTGATAAAAGGAAAAGCAGCTTTGTTGTGATCAAATACTCAAACCATCCACTTCCTCATTTTGTGAAATAAAAGGAATTTATTTTAGCGAGAGTCATAGAAAAGGAATAAATGGATCTTGGGATCTTTTGTATTTCTCTGTCTGTATTTATGGTCTACTACATATTCTATTTATTATGGCTCTGTATCTTAAGATCTTATTTACAAGTACATTAATACTTCAGTATACCTGAAAGTGCTCTTCCAAGGTTGGAAGCATAAAAAGGAAACAGTTAAGTGTTGGAAAGCAAGTGAGATGTGTCAGAAAGGCTAGGTTCCCCAAATGTTGTACCAAACTACCATGGGTGAATGAAAAACCTTGGACAGTTTTCCCTCCCCACCTCACATGATGTATTGGTTGCCATGAACCTAGCACCCAGGCTCTCTTAAACAGCTGAAATATCCATTTTACCACATGTCTAGGATTGGAGTTAATTACTTCAAATGTTAATCCCAATGCATCTCCCCACCAAATTGCTCCCTGCTTCGAGAAGGCTTTCTTTAATAGCATAGCTCTTTGTCATGGGAAGGGACAGTCATTCACAGATTCATTATCCTCCAAAAACAAACCAAACAAAACATAAAAAATGACAGACCAATGCAGTGCCAGTGACATATGCTATTACTTAAACATTTAAACATTGAAAATTAAGACAAACTTCCTTGGGCATAAAAACCAGTATCGATAGACATTTATGTCAACCTCTGGAGGTGGATAAGCTTTCAGTTTTATGATTTCTTTCCTTCTATAAACCTGCTCTACAGGTAGGAGTGCAAAACACATGGTATTAGAATAATAGTGTATTGTCTGGTGTGTTTTGAACTGCATACCTTTCTTCAAAACTTCCCTGGAAAAGACTAAATACAAGAAAAAGCTGCGAGATGAGATGATTCAGATTAATCCATCCTCCCCAATTTCAAAACTTGAATTATACACCTGTCCTACCCCACTGACGCGAATGTTCACACAACATCTAACTGTAGTACTGAGACTGTTAATCTAAAACAGTGTTTGCTATCGTTTTGGAACATGAGCTTGGAAAGTTCCAAGAAACTCATAGCAAGGATCTTATTTTGATTTTCAGAAACAGTCTTGAAAATATGTTCAACCACAGACATTGCATAATGACTCCTGAAGACTGTACAATAAGTATACAATTGTCAAGAAATACACACCACAGGCCTGTCCACTCCTCATAATGAGATGCATTATGGAACCAACAGTTTTGCAGATTTCAGAATTATAAAAAACATAACCCCAAGTCAAGTAGTTGTTTTTTTGTCCATGTTTTTTTTTTAAACAGATTTGATGTTTATTGATTGACAGATAGAGGCGAAACAAGTCGACAGATAAACAAGGAAAGACCTGACGGAAGGTGGCCTGTTCGTTTCTCATTCTTTTTAAAAGTTTTTACAAAAAAAAGAAGTCGGGAGGGAGGGGTAGGAGGGGGGTCCTGCTTCATGGTGGTGCTGCGGCCTGGCAGATGGACGGACGGACAGACTTGAGGACAAATGGACAGGTGGGCATCTGGGAAAGACTTGGGGGGGGGGGGGAGGTGTGCCACAGGGCCTTAGGCTCACGTCAGTTCGAGAGTCACTGTAAGGATGAGCACTGCCGTCGTCAGTCCCAGTGTTTCCATACAGGGGGCTGCATCTGGAAGGAGAATAGCACCATGACTAAGTCTGAAACTGTGCTCTTCTGCCATCCTGTTCAATAACACTCTGCCCGACATGGCAAAACTTCCTTAGAACAACAGAGTTAATAATTCTCAATACAAACTGCTACTTTAACCTTGACATGGAAGTGAAGATTAGATGACTCAAATGGGAATATAATTCTTGCGCAATCAGGATTGCGGGAGCTTTTAAACAGAGGTGGATCTGAACGCACAAAACTGTGAACCTGTATTGTGGAAGCCAGTTTAGTAATGTCCTTTAAGAAAGGCCACTGGGATGGAGCAATCACACTAGAAATAGCTCTCATTTGTCTCTACAGCATATTAACCACACACATATAAACTGTACTAGACTGAATTCCATGCTGGAGTGTATTTTTAGAGACCTGCAAGCTAGTAAAGTACTGTCATTTATTTTTAATTGGACTCCATTAAAGGGTCTGCCCTAGTTTCCTGGCATTTTCTGTTCATTAATGTGTGCATTTATCTGTGTGGTACATGGCATGTAGTGGGATGCAGTTTTGCGAGCCCTTTTGTGTGTGGCACAGTACAAAACTGGTCAGTCAGACACAAAACTGAAAAAACAAAATGTTAATCGGCACACTTTGTTCCAAACTGCAAAAGCATGTCCCAAATGTTTGAAAAGAGGGACATCATAAAGGAAACAATGGAACGCTTTACTATCTAATTGAAAAAAGGCAATAACGAGAGAATTTTCATGTTCTGCATCCTGAGGGATTAGGACAACGAAGGCTGGATACAAGTAAACAAGCTACAATGCAGAAACTCCTCATTAGATATTACAATTTCTGTAAGCACATACATAAGCCGCCTGACTATATCCTTCTAAACAGCCTAAAGTGATTGAAAGGGAAGACGCATTCAGGAAAACACAGGGCCTGTCTCTCTCTTGAGAGGATGTGAGCAAGGGGAACTCAGTAGAGTTGTTTTACAAGTGTTTTGACTTGCAAAAAAACAGTCCGCTTGAGATCTTAGACTTATGCTGACCTAATTCTGTCCTTACAGCTTTCCACCTGTTTTGAAGCACGACTGCGTTTTTGCATATTCAAATACTCAAACAGACAGACAAAAAGAGAGAGAGAGAGACACACGGTTCTTGCACTATTATTTTCAAAATAATAGTAAATAAATTCTGTGGCCATCAAAATAAATCAAGGGAATAATAATGTGTTTTTGTCTCATATTTCATGATGTGATTTATAAGGAAATGTGATCTGCAAAACTCTGTTGGGCTTCTGAGTGCTGTGCCAATCTTAAAGGTAGAAGCAGGAAGTGTCCTAAAGTACAGTTCCTCTATGTGACCTGTAGATAGTTATCATTCTGACACCCCAAAGAATCTTTCTATTCACAAGTTATATTAAATACATTCACTTCCTTAACTTTATACTGGAGGCAGGAATCTCAGGAATAAAACTAAAGAGACGGATACTGTGGATTCCATCCCACTGTTATACCACAATGTTGTAGTCTGATGCACAATCACATCAGACTGTCTATACCTTGTGATGTTTTACATTCAATGTGCAGGCACATTTTAAATGGGACAGGTTAAAATGCTACAGTATGTGCATTTAATTAATCCCTCATTATCATCCTACATCTACAGTAGTTGCTTTCACTGTAATTGTAAGCATGATGTTCATAGCAGCAGAGTACACTGATTTTGTACACATAACTTACTGTACTATTTTGTTTTGCTTACTGAATGTCGATACATCTGTAATGCTCTTGATTTACCTATAACACTCAAGAAATATCTTGGAATAGGTGAAGGAGAAATAATGAAAACTCACTGTTTAAATTCTGTGTGCCTTTCATCATGCTTGGGTTTTCTGTAAAGACAAACAGAGAAAAGGCTGAGCTTTGGGATTTGCAGGATTCAAGAGGTTAGAGGTCTGTGTTGCATACACAGTTGTTAAGTATTCATTGTTGGGCTGAGCCAAAGATTCTGAGTAGCTTAGGCCTGGTCTTCCCTGTCAATGTCCTCAGAAATCTTCTGAAACCCACCTGTTTCAAAGCAAAACAATTTTGAATTTCTTATTAAGCAAATTAAAAAATTAAACTCACAATGCTGACTACAAGACTAAAGGTCCCCAGGATCAGAATGTTAAGATGTTGGAGTACAGAGTTTAGGTAGACAACAATTGCTTACAAAGTAAGGGGAACAGTATTATTCTGGAGTGCTAGTTTCCAGAGTTTGAAACTGTTCATTTCACAAATAAACCCAATTAGATGAAAATAGATTTATGTTCAGATTCTTATTTTACAAATAGGGGCACAATAAAAAGATTAATTGCACTACAGTACTTGGAAAAGGAACTCCACAATTAGAGGAAAAACATTTGATTTATTATTTTTTAGCATGTAATGAATGACCCAGGATTAACAATGAACGCAGCACAAATCTGAGGGGAATAATTACTTGACAGAGGTACAATGCTGAGGTTGTTTTAATCATAGATGTTTGCCTCATACTAAATAGAAACATTTGTAAAGCAGTTTCAATCAAATGACCTACATTCCATCACACACAAAAGGTAGAGAACATTGAGGTGACATTTATATTGTAGGCAACTCTAATTGGCTGTGTAAAGAGAAGCTGCATTATTTGTCCCCAAAGCTCCACCATTTCAGTAGCTATTTTTACTGAATTCACTGAACAGACAACAGATCCAACCATTTTACTGGGCCTCTTCCTGGGTAGAGAGAATTAAGGCTTTAAAGCTTTGTTCCATGGTCTTGGGTACACTTTTGTAACATTTACAGCTCAATAGCTGCCTGAACTCAATTTGCTTTTCTTAAAAAAAATGTTGCAATGGAAAAGGTCACATTTGTAGAATGAACTATGTCAGCACTTTTCTGAGGGTGTCTCTGGACCACAGCATTGGCCCACATAGCTGGATACTTCTGTGATAAAATGTAAGGAAATTGGTAAGAGGGACTGCTCTAAATTTGTTTTAAGAACAAAGAGCACCTTGTTTTGCCTTTTATCAGACTGTGTACTTTGTAACCTCTTCACTTCTCTAGAGAATATTTTCTTTAAGTTTGAAGTTTTTGTGACAGGGCAGGTTTCTTGTAAACCTACTGTATCATGCAAGCAACATATCAAGTGCAAAAGTACAAAGCGTGAAAGCAGTAGATGGGATTTTATCCAGCTCAGCCAATTAGAAGAGAATAGCATGCAAGTAGTAGAATAACACACAACTTACAAAACAGAAATTAGTATAAATGTCTCAGTTTAGCAGGCACAGTCCCATTGTCCTTATGACACCTCTGTAGGTTCTTGCTGAGACTACTCTTAAAACTGAGCTTCCTTTTCTGAAAAGACATTTTCAGAACAGGTGGCCAGTGATGTAAATGCCAAGGACCAACCAATACTATCTTTCACGGTGTGTTGTCTCTAAAGGGAGGTTGTAGTATGTTATTCGCTGCCAATCCCACCTACTCACCAAAGACAATGAGCCGAGTGTGGGTGTCCGTGGATCCCAGGGGATTCTGGGCTGTGCAGCGATACATGGAGCCGTTCAGCTCTGCCGGCACTCGTTCCAACACCAGCTCCTTCCCATCATGCTCCAAGCTGCCGTCCAATAGACGACCTCCGACTCGTGTCCAGGTGAAAAGAGGCTCAGGGAAAACCTCATTCTGTGAGAAATGGTGGGGTGTCACACTAGTGAAAGACTAGCCTACAACACCATAGTTGTGAGGAACAAATACTGTAAGAATAATCAAGTTTAAGAAGACCTTTGGCTGAATAGGTTGCACTTGAATATCTTGTAATATCAAGTAATTTCAAGTGTGACAGCACAAAGTTCAGCTGGTCCTTGAAACATCACAGTAAATTGGATTCACCAGTTTGCCACACTCCTTTGTTGAAAAACACAAGAGTTTCCTCTCCTCTACTCCAAATTTGATGATGTCAAAGATATTTTCAGATAACTTTAGTTTGCATAGACAATATGACCCTTAACACAGGTAAAGAATGTTAAATTGTTCTTCTGGACCATTCAAATTATAGCCTTATAATGTCCTCTTTAAACATACTGATTAAGAGCCTGATTCCATTTTATCTCTGCCATTTTAAGAATAGCAGAGTGCCATAAACTGAGGAGTTTTCAAGATGGATGGTTCAGAAAATCTCAGCATAGGTTAAATATTATTGCACAATTGAGGATCCATTTTCTTTAACAAAACACCTGTAATGATGTCTGTGAGCTGATTGAGATTGGAGTGATCCACATGCATTTTTTTCAAAATAAAAGATTGCTTCTTTCCCTCCTGTTTTTACAGTCATGGATTTAATGGTGGAACATCAATTTTATCAAATCACACTTTCTGTCTTAATTCCAATCCCAATTTTGCACAGTAAATTCACCCACACACCCTGTAAGCATGAATTAGTCTATTGTGTCTTACAAGAAAATATATAAAACAAAAAAACAACACAACACAAAAAAATACACATTTAAAACAAACAATAGTCCTAGACATGCAACAATACATAGACACGCATCTTGCTCTGCCCATATAACACTACCATTACACATAGTCACTTAGCTGCTTTGAATATACTGATTGCACAGGGAACAAAAGATTTTTTTAATACATTTTTCAGGCATTGTAAAAAAAGGGCTACCATACCATACCCTGATATCAAAAGTAGGGATGCTTCCTACTAAAATTCTATAAACCTTCTCTAAAATGTTGTGACTCACCACAACAGCTTTCTGATCAAAAATATATGCTGATATGTCAAAACATGTTTTTAGAATCACCATGTTGTAGTGCTCTCATGTTGCTAGTTTTTTTGGATTCAGTATTAATAATAAACCTACAGTATTGATTTGATTTTTTTGTATAAATACAGCATTAATAATAAAACATGAAAATAACAATGAAATGTATACCTTCTATATTTAAATCTTTATTTTACTGTTTAATTGTCACATATGAAAATAGTATTTAAACAGAAAAAATGACACACTCCTTCAAATGACACTTCACTCAGCAAAAGTTATCAAAATAAAGAATTCATATTTTCTCATACAAAATAGTGACACCCTGTGTCGAACATCTCAACTACATGCTTGAGAAGACAAATGGTGAAGCGAATGATGACTTTAAAGCACTATCTTCACCTACATTTTTGTTTTTCAAGGTAGACTTAAGTACTTAAAAAGTATCCCCCTAACATTTTTAAATTTCTTTTCAATGAAAGGTCATCCTAAAATTCACTCTGTTGCTATTTTTGTGAAGGTATGAGAATATCCCAGTGATGGGAGCAGCAGTCACAGTGTTTCCAAGCACTCAGTATTGACACTTGACACCTGTCCTATACTGCACAACAAGATACTCAGCCATCAGTGTGGCATCCTACAGAATAAACTCTTCTTTGTCTGTCTGACATAGAGAACTTTCCCCCTTTTGGATGGATATTAAGTTATATCTTATGTATCAAAAGAGGACTTCAAATTCAGATTAAGTCAATGCAGGAATATTCACCCAAAGATTTGTCAGGTTGTTGGGAATACAGCCATTTGGTGGAGGACAAGGGCTTTTAGCATACATGCCTCCCTCACAAGGATACTAGCAACTCAGTCAACCCCTGAGGCACAGGATGCAACTCAGGACAAGGTACCTGGACTTGGTAAGCCAGTCCATCGAAGGGCACACTAACACAAATTCATGCAGACACCAATTATCCTGGAGCAAACAGAGGGAGAACAAAAACTTCATATAGCTGGCACCCCAGTATAGAATCAAACCCAGCACCCAAGAGCAGTGAGACAGCAACACTAACTGCAATAAAATATAACAGGATATAGTATATACATGTATAAAAGGACAACAATTTCACCATCCCTCAGGTCATCTTCTCACCTGAATGGCATTATTGTGAAAATTGTGTCAAGCTGTTTCACCTAGGATTCACGGCGCTCATTTTAATGTCGCCTTTCTATGTAGTATGTTTGTTTAGAAGTGGTAGTGATAACTAAGAACACTGTTACTCTTGTATCACTTTAGAATAACAGAAAACATGTTCCTGCATGTGTGACTCCAGCCTAGATGACAGAAAATAACCTAGGGCTAACGACACAGCATATAAATATACTGCGTGTATGCCTGCAAACAAAAGATAAAGGGGTCAGCACAATATCTGCTATGAGAAGGTGGAGAAGGTGGAGAAGGTGTGAACTAAATATAAATATGTATAGCTTTTTTAAATAAAAAAGTGAATTAAGGGATTTAAAAACAATACATGGTCATTAAGTTAGAATCACAATACATACTGCAAAATAGCAATGGAAGACAGAAAAATTAAATTTGGGCTTCAGGGATTTGGTAAGCAGCCCTAGGCACCTTGGGAAAACTGCTATAATTAAGGCTGATGGTTTTGTATGGTATATTCCCATGTCCATCGAAATGTGGTTCATCAGTCATCACTTTTGACTAAGATCAAGGTCATAGGAATATACCATAAGAATGAACACCAAAGTCTTATGGTTACCCTTACAGGCGTAACTTTACTCCTCCTTCTGAGTTTATCTCTAAGTGAGCACAGCCCTACGCTATGGGACATTCCCAATTCCCAGCTGATCCTACCTGGAATCCTTGGACAGTGATACGGACTGTGTCCCCCACCTTTGCACGGGTGGGGCTCATTAGGAGTTTTGGACCCTTGGGCGCAGCTGAAGAAAGCATGGAGAAGAGAGAAGAGGACAGAAGAGTTACCGAGAATGCAGAGTGAGACATGAATAGTAATCTCGTTCTTTTTTGTACTAGACAATAACAGGCAGCTTGATTAAACTGAAATCTTTAATGCTGAGACCGTATTAGCCAACTAAAGGCATAATAACATCCACAGACAAAGTATCGCTAGAGGAAGAGCTTTCATGGTGCTAAGTTCTGAATAGCGAGCACTGGATAATGAAGCTTTAAATTTCCTGCCTGTAAAAATTTATACGGTACACTGAAACTGCTGTAGCCTTATGGTTTTCCTACGTTCAAAAGGATTGAGCTCCTTCAATTTAGCATACCTCACAATCCCGACATGAAGTTATTATACAAAGCTATGTCTAAGCTTTTGCACATTAATTGGCTATATACATTTGTATTAGGAAGACATATATAATATTGTTATATCTCGCTACTGGGCAGAAAAAAGAATTCCAACATTTCGAGGATTTATTTCTGTGCCTGTGTAAACCTACAGTGTTTGGGGCACTTTAACAGAGTAAAACAACAACAACCAAATAACATTGAACAGAAATAAAGATGTAAATATTAAATGTGGACAAAGGAGAAAAGGCATACACTGATGAAGATCTTGACTTAAACAGGTAAGTCTTTAGGCTAGACTTAAACTGTGAATGAGTTTAAATTTCTCAGATTGACAGGCTGTGAATTGAAGAGTTGTGTAGCAAGGTGGTTGAAAGCATGCAGTCTGAGATGTTCGTACTGTACCTTATAAAAGGTACAACTGCCAGATGTGCCTCAGCAGAGTTTAAAGTACTGCTTGGTGCATACTGTAGGTAGTAGTGAGGGTTGGTAAGTATTGTCAGGATTTATTGTGTAGGGCCTTAAAAGTTAATAGTAAAATTTTGAAATGGATATACTGGAGGTTGGTGTTACTCCCAACATTTTTTCTGTAATTAATGGGCTGTAAAATATAGCCAAGCCTCCTGAGGGTCTGAATTCAGGATTAATAGTTAAACTAGGATTATGGGAGAAGTGCTGCAGATAGAAGAATGAGATCAGGAGAATTCATGCTATGATCTTGCCAACTATAGATAGCAGTGTGATCCCCATCTAATTTCCACAGTGAGATTTTTTAAAATCATTACATCTATGTAATCAGCATGACAACCATTCATAAGCAAAAGATCTGGAGGTAAAAGTGAGAAATCACATCATTTGAAGTAAGGGAGAAATTCAAATTCAGGTAGGCCAGATGTGGAATTTAGCCAGGATAATGTGGTTAACACCCATACTCTTTCAAAAAGTATCATGGAGATCTTTAATGACAAAATAGTCAGGACCTGAATATCTCATCCAAAGGAAAGCTCCTACTACAGTGCAGTTTCAATGCAGTCACTGTACTGGGACATCAGTCTGAGAATTCTGGTCAACAGGGAAGAGTGCTACCTAGTGGTCCATCAACATAACATACGGCAACAAACTGATCTTTTTGTACGTTTTTCCTAAACAGTACTGACCAGTATTAACAACAACAAATTGTCCCTGGTTTCACACATAAGACTCAAAACTATTTCAAAGCTGTTTCAGTCACATGTGGAAAAGATTCAAGACGCTCTAGCAGGATGCGAATAAACAGGGTGGCAACATCGTTGTCTTGTGCCAAAAAATGCAGAAGTTAATAAATTAACTGTCAGCTAAAGGTGAAAGGCTCTCACCCGTAAATGCCATTTATCTCAAAGGGCAGCATTAACTATATCACACCAGAGAGATGAGAAGCTAAATTGGTTAGATACTAATTATAGGAGAAGATACATAGCACCATCTGAAAAGAGTGGGAACTCTGTGATAAGAAAAGAATATTAATTTCTTATCTTTTGTGAAATGAAGCTTGGCAATGAAATTGTTTGGCAGGGTTAAATGATCATCTCCTGACGTACCAAAAATGTCAGGGTTTCTTTTACTGCATGCTGTGCAATATACAGTAGTACTTATTGCTCTTCCTCTTCTGTCTGAAAAGTTGAACATCCCCAGCCACTACCCTCACTTGCATTTTGTTAGTCACTACAAATCAAGCTACTGGAACAGTTCACTTCACTGACTTGCTGGTACCACACTGTTTGTGACAATGAGCATTTTTCCCTTTTAATGGCCTTGAGAATTACAGGACACGGTAAACAAATCCTCTTACAAAACATGCCTGACTATGCAAATGTTTTATTATGTACCTCCTTCCATTTTACTGGAAGGAAAAGCAGGAGTGGGACAGTGGGGCAGTTCTGCCTCAGAAAGAACGGCCCCAACATGAATAAAACATATCAAATGTTTATTTAAGCTTGGCTGGACAAAGAGAGGCTTGTGCCAATCGGAGTGTGCCTGCATGGTAAAATATAGGTCAGTGCATGGTATTGTTTTATAATTATATTATCGGTGTATTTTCTATGAACCAAGGCTGACAGCATCTACACAAAGGGATAGCGAGTAAAAGGTGGGAGGGAGATTGAAGAATTGGCACCAAGGAGAAGAAAAAGCAGCTAAAATGAAAAAAAAAACAGACATGGATGCTCCAAAGAGTTGTGCCCCTGTTTTCCAGATGGCATTTTCTATATTTTAGAAAGTTCCAAGTAAAAAAAAACAGCTTTCTGGACAAGCTTATGTTAAAGAAAAATGTTACTTATAACAGAAAGGATAGATTGGCAGAACAATGGATATATGGATGAACAGATAGACACCAAACTCTAGTTTAAATGTCAGGGTCTGTAAATTATGTAAAGCATCCAACTTGTGGAAATGTGCTGAGGCAAATTTATGTACAGACCACATCTGAGAAATTCACTGATTTTATAAGGTACAATACATTTTTAACTTAGTTACTTAATTGTCAATGATACATATGCAATATTTGTTGAATGCTAATTTATCCTAGCAAGAGGTAGTTAAGATGTTCTGGCAAATTAATTTGAATTAGAGAGAGTCGATTCTTATGAAGATAATTGGATACAGAAAGTGAGGTAACAGACCAGAGGAAAGATGGGCATTTAATTACTTAACACACACAAAATGCATGCATGTAGTTTTCAAAGTGTCTGTGTATCGAGATGAAATTTTCCCCATTCCCTAAATGAATAAAATATAACCCTGGAGTATAAAAATGAGAACTGTGAAGGTGAAGTTTAATTATTCAAAAATTCACTGTTTATAAATTCCGAAAAGTACAGAAGATATACATAGCTTAAATGAAGTGCATTCCAGTCCTTGAGTGGAGAACACATTTAAATCCCCGAATATTAAACGCTTGAGGTATTGTCAAAGTATAACTGTTTGTCATATCAAGAAATATAAAATCAATTAAAGATTGATTTCATAATCCAGTGCTGAGATCTATTTAATTACTTAATAAGATGTATATTTATATACCACTGTATATAAAATTCTTAGGTTTAAAACAGACTCCAGGCACAAATAAGCATGGAAAATCCTACACTGGATTGATCTGGAATAAAAGAATGACTGCTGATGATTTTTTGTGGATCAGAAATGACCCAACTGTAATGTGATATAATTAATTAATCTTTATAAAAATGTCATTATAAAAACCCAATCACAGAAAGTGTTAAAAGGATATGTTATAAGATTTAATTGTACACTGAAGTAATTGAATTTGTACACTTCTTACCTCAAGTATTTGAAAGAGTGAAAGAAAGAAATAATATTACGGAGAACATTTTATTCATCCTAATTATACCTCCTGAGAAAACTAGTGAAATTTTGCACAAAAACATTTTTTTTGACAAATTCTTCTTAAAATTTAAAACATGCTTTCAGAGAACAATAATAGTCTATAGCAAAGTTGAGCAGATCGATCTCCCTTAAACCTTTTTGTCTTTTTAAAATTTGAATTTATTAGCCCATCAAACCAATATAGTAATATTCACAGAAACTTTATCATTTCCTAATTTGCAAAATGTTTTTCAAAATATTTGGAATAAGACATTACCACCTGATTGACCTATTTTATATAGTTTCCATTGTATTTTCTTCATATTTGCATATTTTCAGCTTTCAACTAGATATCCTGATATAATATGAAGCTAGGAAGCTTTACAGGAGAGTGTAATTTTAAACTTGGGTGTGTAGAAACCGCATGTTGTCCTTTGTGTTTTAGGTAATTCTAAATGTCCTCCATCCTTTTCTCACTGCCCAGAAACATGCAGGTGTGGTTGGGTACTTCAAACTGAATGAGATTTTGAAACGATTTCCATGAAGATGAGACTTAGGAACCGCCGTTCATTAACCTTTCCTCTCTGCCTTTGAATGCATTGATTGCTCAGAAATGGACAAATACATCAAGATAATGCTCTTATAAATCTATGACAGTTTATCTAGATATACAGTGATTGATAAAGGTTGTAAGATAGATGTAAGAACTGTCTCTCATGAAAGTTTGAAGTGGTAAATATATCTTAATTTGATTATAGTGTGATAATTTCCCTTTCACAATGATTTAACTACATTTTATCCTTATTTAACATGTTATGCTACATTAAAATATAATGATTTACTCATGTCTCTTAGTAAATCATGGTATAATCTAAGTCTAGTCAATAGAATCCAATTAGATATGCTATGAACAGCTATGTTGTTGTTATGGCAACATACAGTATACACACACCAAAAAACCCAATATAGTATTATTTTTGCCTCTTGAAATTAAGACTCATTGAAGCACTACTCTTTGCAAACGAAATGACTTAAGCGAGTTCCAGTTAAAAAGAGGATATGCATATTTTCCAAATTCAACAACTAATCACACTGTATTATAGTAACAAGGTAGAAAACAATAAAGCTGAATTCTGCAGCATTTATATGAGCACGGTAAGAAGAAATTAGTGCTTTGGGTCATTTGAAAAAAAAACCTTTTAAAACAGAAGAGCTCTCAGCATACTATAAGGCAGCTTCATTTAAAGTTATGCTTATCAGCCTTCATTTCAGTAGCATATTACCAACAGGTGGTGTTATAAAAGTAAAGGGGTAATTTAAAACATGTGATAACTACAAATATACATTTTCCACCAATATAAGCACATAACAATTTTATTCCTTCCGCAGAATATTCAATGAAACCCCCATTAAAGAAAGCAATTCTGTAGTCATACCACCCTGTGTAAGTTTAATCTATTCAACTTTCCAAAGCTATGTGAATGGTTTCTTAAAATGTTAATGTTTAAGGGAAACGTGGCAGCTAAGCTCTTGGGTGTTTTGTTTTATTAATACCTACTTTGTGAAAATAAGAGCCAGTGCATACAAATGAAAGCTATGGATCTTCAATCATCACAGTTCTGTGCTCCCATGAAAACAAAAACAAGAACCAGCTGGGTTTTCCTACCCAGCTGTTTCTAGGCCAACCAATCAGATACAAGTTTAAGATCTAATTTTAATCTCCCATCACTTGGAACCAGCAAACCCATGGATGTGTTGTTCAGTGGCATCTTTCTACTTATTATGATTTTCAATCCTTCAAGAAATAAAGCCAAACAGTAAATGAGATCAAACTGAGCCAGTCTGTGTTCTTTCTCTTTTTTTTCTGTTGTGCACTGGCTGTGAGAGGTGTGAAGAATCCCACTTAACAAGTGAGAAGTAGTGTTTCTTAACTATAAAACCTTTGTCTGACAAAGAGCTCTGCTTGCTGTGACACTGGTATGAATATAGTGGTAACACTTTACCTGAATGAGGCTAAACACTCCATTCTGATACATTCATAATACTGTATAATAATGATAAAAGACACATAGCAAAATACACATTTCAAATAAATGTACTAAGTCCACTATTACTGCACTGCATCTGCGTAAATTCCTTGTCAGCTCTCAGATCCCAAATGGCATCTTCTATCATACATCTATTTTCTAACCTCTTCTCCAATTTAGGGCTGTGAGGGAGCCAGAGCCTAATCCAGCCAACAACAAGAGTGTACCACACAGACACATTCACACCAGGGACAGGTTTTCCAGAAGCCAATTAATCTACCATTATATCTGTGGGACTGTAGGGGGAAACCCATGCAAACACGGGGAGAACTCCAGATCCAGAATTGGATCCAGGGCCCCAATGTTGTGAAGCCACAATCCTAACCACTGTGCCATCGTGCTGCCTATCTTCCATCATTTTCACCTTAATTCTCGCTATCTGGAGGTCTACTCTTAGCTTTCAGTAGAAATGGTCTCATTATGAACCATTACAATTAATTGTATGGCTGTGAATGTTATTTGCACATTTCATAATGTTATTTGGTGTTTTAGTTGTATTCAAGGGAATCATAACTAATAAAACATCTTCTAAATCATCTCATTTTTTGCAAAACATTTTACCTTTTGATTTACCTTGCTGCTTTTGCTTTTAACTTCTTTGGACAATAAAAGTGTTCAGTTTGAGCACTAGTGTTTTGATTAAAAATATTTACTTAAACACGTGTGTGCATCATGAGTAATTGAACAAAACAGCACATCACTGGAAGGGGGTGTATGCTGTTGTAATGCAATGTAAGTACACATGTGGTTAAACATTTTCAAAAGGCCAACACTTACTGTAAGAGTATATGAACCTGCTCACATGTCTGTGTTTATTTTCATAGCAAACTATAATTTTGTAGAAAACCACGTTTATTTTTGTGTAGCAAAATTAGAATATGCTGCCTTGTTATTCCTCAGGCATCTCCTGTATCAGTGACAGCTGAATGGATAAATAGTCCATCACTGTTCAAAACCTGGGCCTCGAGGAAAGAAAGTGCTGTCCGAAAGAGTCTCTTTCCTCCAGTGTGGGCCAAATGCCCAGAAAGAGGTCCCCTGGCTGGCACAGTGTATAAAGCAGCCATTCCTGGAGGCTAACAGACCAACAAGAGGCCAGGCTACAGGCAGCTAATCCCTGTTTTTGGGTTGTTCTGTAAACTAGTTTCTTTTTTTTAGTCTCCTGCCTTGAAGCAGATTACCCTAAGAAGGTGTTGTTCAGGAATCAAAGGATGATGTCATTGTTTGGCAGAAACATATCAAACCTTTGTAATTGAAGATACTCTGATGCTGAATTCAGAAGCACACAGCTTGTCACTCCAAAACTCTGAAGGGTACAGCACAGAGATGCTAAAGTACTTGTTAAATGTGTGAAGAACTGAATGGATGACTGATTATATGTTTTGCGGCAGCACTTTTGTTTATACTGTGATCAAGATTTCATTATGATTCTCATCATACGAAACCACTGATGGTCTCCACTAACTGGAATATATACAGATATTGAAACGGAGAGGACAGTTTTTTACTCATCAGTGCTTTTCTCCATGCAACTACTGTACAACTCCGTGCCTATAAAAGATTTGTGATATACGTATCGTTAAACGTATATTTTATAATTAAAAAGTGATAAGATCTTAATGCAAGTCTTAATAAAAGATTAAAATAACCTGATTAACACATCTAATCCAGAGTGAAAGGGAACCCAGTATGTCTTGTTCCTGAGAGAGGAAACTGGAGCACCCATTTGAGGGCTGCCTTTCATGAACAGCTTACTCTTGGTCCTAGCATAACATTTCAATGGGGTTTAGGTCAGGACTTTGACTTTGTCCTGAGTGGTCAATCCAAAATGCTAATTTCTTCATCTTCAGCCACTGTGTTGTAGAGATGTTTGCGCGTTTAGGTTCACTGACGTGCTTCTATCAATAGTGACAAGCCATCTAGATCCATAGACAGCAAAGCTGCCCCAACATAATACCCCCATAATGATGGTTGAGATGAGGTTCTCCTGTTGGAAGGTAGTGTTTAGTTTTCACCAATCAAAATGTTTTGTGTCTCATCTTGACTTGTCTGTGCAGAGAGCATTCTTCATTTAGTCATGTACTGGAAGGTATTCTACAGTAGGTGCTCATTGGTACACATGAGATTGGTGGCAATGTTCTTTTGAAAGAGAAATGATTTATTCCTGGCTATCTTCCCATGAAAACCACTCCAATTTAGTCTTTTCCTGGAGGATGAGGCATGAACACTAATGTTAGCTGCAGTGAGAGAGGCCTGCAGAGAGGCCTTAGATGTCACTCTGGGGCTCTTTGTGAATTCCCGGGTGATTTTCGGGTTGCTCTTTTTTAAAAAAAATTTGCCAGAATGACCAGTTCTGCATAGATTCACCTTAGCCTTGAATATTAGACTATCTGTCTAATGGTGGATGGGTGGAATTTAAATGTTTAGAAATGGATTTGTAACCTCTCATGTGCTTTCTGAGCATTATACTGTACATGGCAAAACTGCCCAGACTCTATTCTTGTTAACTTGTTACCTAATTATCTTGATAACTGATTACTCTCTTAATTGTGGCAAGTACACTAGTTGGTTCCCTTATTTCACATTCTATGATTCTTATTATTTTGTTTCTGCATCATTGTATGGGTAAATATAAACCCTTATATGTATATAAAACACTGATTTTGATTAAAATGGTTTGATTTTGATATAAAAAAAGTTTCAGAACAATTATAATGGAGGTTCCAAAACCATTTCTTAGCAGAGCTAGTATTCTATTCTCCATCTTCATACACAACATTCTTGAACCATAAGAATCCTAGACAAAACTTACTTAATATGTGCTCCATGAATGACAAAAGTGGCTCTTTAATCAATCTCTGGCAATTCCCAGTCACACGCCTTTATTGGCTGGTGTATGTTTCAAGTTGAGGTGATAATGAAATGTCCCTGGAGGGTTTCCTTGTTTCAAGATTAAATTGATTCCATTCTTTTGACACGTCTTCTTATCCCTCAGCTTGGGAGTTTGTCGGCTTATTTTGCTGCACTGTCTGTTTTGCAGAGGGGAATCTAAGAGACTAGTTGCAATGAACCTTGTGCAGCCTCAGCAAAATTTCCCCAGATATTAACAATAAAACGGGCTTTGTAACAACAGGTTAAGAAAGATTTGCAATCAAACGGTCATTCGCTTGGATTCTTTGAAATGTGTGAAAGACAAAAAAGACTAATCATTTAATTCCGAGACATGTTATAAGCATGTTACCATTGCAAAGTGCAAATTGTGCCAAAGTGATCAAGTATGTGTCTTGACCTACCAAAGAGCATTTTGATTTTTGCAGTAGAACTTTCTCATCCTCTGTGCTCTGGAAGGAGTTCTATAGACATGCTGAACTAGCAACCCAGAGACTAGAATACATTTTATTTAGAAATTCTGAAACATGGGTACCATGTTTCCATTAATCCAATTCATGCAAATTCCTCCTAAGTGCTGAAAATTGACAAGTACATTTTCCCCACCTTTATGGGAAAAAGGCTGCCGTGCACTTCTTATGGACAGGTCCTAATTGTTCAGCAGTGTGACAGCTCGCTGAAATGAAGGATTATGTTGTGTTAAGCCCCAATCTGAATTTTTCTTTTATTTAAATTCAAAAGAGATTTGCTGGTTATTAAATTAAAAAGGTATTTTATTTTCTATTTTCTCTTAGCAATTGATCTATCTACCTATTTATACTGCATACAGTACATACATGCATACAGTACTTACTCTGTTAATTGTACGCTTGGCCTGCCAATGGATTTCAATTGAAAACTGTGGTTATTAGATGGGAATTTTAAAACAATTTCTTCTGATCAAGAAAGCAACTTCTGCATGTCTAGGAGTCTGAACAAAAACAAGCCAGAAGATGGAGACAGTAGGATATATTCTCTACTACCGTTTTCTATCCCTGGTGAAATTCAAGACCTTTTTTTGCCTTGAGACAAAGTAATCAAGTAGCTATTTTTGGAATATACATTTCTTTTCGTATTTAGTTTAATTTTATGAATGTTTTAGAACTGCCAGAAATTTAATTTTGTATGAATCACTCTTATTCTTTGCTATTAAATGTAAATCTCCCACCTCAAGACAAAGAAAATCTGTCGTGATTTTTAACGTTTGGAGGAGAAGGAGAAAGGGATACAGGAAAAATGAAGAAAGGAAGAAAATGAAAAATGAACAAATTAAAGAGGTTTGCTGCACTTGTTCCTATTATCTATCCTATCTGGCATGTATTTACTGGTCCACACTGCCACAACATCACTTTGCAGTGCATACCGAGCTGGATTTCTATTATTCTTCCCTCACTTGTTCCTCCGATCGTATTATGCAAAATCCAGAACTTTGCTGTTTATCACATTCATCTTCGTTTACTTACTTTGGATAAAAGCACCAGCCACATAAATTAAATCAATCAATCAAATCAGTCAAAAAGATAAGTTCAGTGAATCAAATTGACCAAATGTGAATTCAATAAATACATCAATAAAGTCCTTGCCTATGCACAGATATAAATGGAGGATGTAGAAAGGAACAGATGAGTGAAGGTCACAGGGAGGAAGAGGATCAGAGCAGACTCACCTAGTGTGATCTCAGCCTGCATGGGCATGGAGAGGGCAGGGTGCTTGACCTCACAGCTGAACAGGGCGTCGTTGTCCAGCTGGGGGTTGAGAGTCCACGTGATCATGGCCCGCACCTCCACAGTCCCATCGTTGAGAGGGATGTGCACGTGACGGAAGTAGTAGAGCGGATCTGAGCTCTGAACCCAGCGCGGGAACTCGCGGCTCACCACGGTCTCCGGTATGATCTCGGTGGCGGGGCTGGGCTCGAATCCGGGGGCGCCCTGGGTATGTCCCCGCAGAGGGTTCTCTGTGAAGAGCCGGGCTGACCTGCCGTCCAGATCCAGGAGGGAGAGGGACTTCTGCATTTTGGTGTCGTCCAGCTCCCGGCTGATCAGGGGCCTGGGGGGTCGGGAGTCCTTCAGCCCTGCTGCGCCCCCCTCTCCCCCAGCTGTAGGCTGGATGTAGGGAATCACTTCGATCAGCTCCCCATCCCTCTTGAAGTACACCTGGAGAGGGAGAGAGCAGAGGGGCAGGAATCCATTTCAGAAACTGAGCTTAGGAGATAATATGATTACATTGTTTCATCCACGTCTCTAACTTCCAGCCTAAAATGACAGATTTTGTTAAATGAGCGAGTCCCAAGCTAACATTGAGATATTTGGTAATATTTCTCAGAAATTAAGCAATTAAATGTGAGAATTTGAATTTAGCCATATCAGAATTTCTTATAATCACCCCACACACACACCTTTCACAATTACTAGTACCATTTATAATATTAATAATAAACTTTATTTTATATAGCATCTTTAAAGGTGGTTTCTCAAAGTGCTTTACAGAACGAGAACAACAATAAAAAGGAAAACACAAGATAAAACAATATATAGAGGAGACCGTGGATGGTGGTACCAGGAAAAGCAGAGGGGTGAAGAATGGAACCAGTTAAGTAAAGGCTCTTCTAAAGAAGAAGGTTTTGAGTCTGGATTTGAAGGACTTTAGAGAAGGTGACTCTCTGATATCCTTGGGCGGAGAGTTCCAGAGCTTTGGGGCATAACAGGAGAAGGCCCTGTCACCCATACAATGTAGATGGGCTTGGGGGACAGTAAGGAGACCAGAATTAAAAGAGCGAAGGTTGCGAGGTGGGGAGTAAGGCAATAATAGTTCAGACAGGTATTGAGGTGCTAAGCCATGCAGAGCCTTATAGGTGAACATGAGGATTTTAAAGTCCACACAGAATTTGACAGGAAGCCAGTGCAAGGACTCCAGGATAGGAGTAATGTGATCACTTGCACTAGACCTGGTCAGGATCCATTAGATGACCCTCTCAGTTGAAGCATTTAAGTTTTTATTGAAGGTACAATATGAACTTGAAAATAATTTTACTACAATACATTACTTTGAACCTATCACATTTAAAAAAACAAAAAACATGTCCTTAGACCATAATCATGACAATCATTGAATTGACACTGGCTTTGCGACGTGTTTGCTAAATAAAATCGTTGTAGTTTGCTTGGAAATAAGACGCCTAAAAATTACTACAGTTGAGATTGCAACTTTGAGCCAGTTGGGAGCCCAGGGTTTGCAATAATAAGTTAAAGCAAAAAGACACTCTGATTCTATGTCTAAAAGCAGAGAACTAAAAGTAAATGGTTAAGTTATTCTAAACAGGTTTTTCAATTATATACTTAAAGCTGAATCTGTAAATATATAAAAATATGTATTCAGCTCTGTGAGTTGTTTAGAGTCTTCATACAAAAGCAGCGGTCTGGTTTCCATCAATAGTGAATTTGCTGTGTTATTATTCTAACCACACGTATTCTATAAAGCATATCAGCTATGTCTGACTGCACAGAGAAGTGAAAGAAATGATGTTCTTATCGTGTACATTGTGTCATTTAATTCTTCCAGTTTTAGAGGCAGCCAAATTCACATAAACTATTTTTGTGGGAATGACAATTTTTAAAGGGCATTTGAACTTTTCAGTCAGATTTTCAAGAACACAGGGATGTGATTGAAAAAGAACAAGTTTCAAACCCATCCTGTATAAACAGTACAGCAGACACAGAGGTAAGCAGAACGAAAAAATAATACATTCTTTCTTTTTCTTCATTCCCCAAACCAAAGATTTCAAACGACACACTTCTTGGTAGGTCACAAAGCTGTTCAGTTTTTATGTAAGAACACTGGTGTTAATGTCTGCCTCAACCAAATGAGACTTCTGCTACATTCTTGTGTTTTTATCTATTCTGCTTTTAACAGTACCGCCAATTAATGTGCATGTCTTAGCTGTGGAGGCATGCTGTGAACACTTCTCTCTCACTGAAGGGATGAAAACCACTATACAAATGGAACCATTTATTATTAACCTAGAGGTGTTTGACGGAGATGAGCTCTGCCCAGAGTAGAGTCAGCACAAGGTCAGGGATGTTATCTTCCAATATTCACTGATAGTGATCCTTTCCAATCTCATATCCCAATTTATCTCTGACCTGCAAGTAACATTTCCTAAGCAGCAAACAGTCCCTCCTGGCATCTTTAAAACAAATCCTGTCATTTCCCCAGTTTTCCCCAGTGAGCTATCGAAAGATCTTCAGTTTGGAAAACCAAAACACCACCTCTTTTAAGAACACGTCTGCTCATCATTAATACATGCACGCTAAAGGTTTAATGTGAGGATGGAGGCAACATGCCAGAAACTGACATTTCTTTGACATTTATTCCAAAAGAATACAACATGAACCCCTAGATTCATTTATATTTTCTTTCTTGTCTGTCATGAGAAATGACTTCCAAGTGGCTATAGGCTACTTTTTAAAAGAAACAAGGAAGAACAGAAAAATGAATAAATTCTGGGATGAATCTAAAAGCTTAGGGCAATTCTGGTTTTAGCTTTATTACAGAAATATTTCCACTGAGGCAGAAATAACATCGTTGTTCCTGTTTTCAAACTGCAGCCTGACTGGATTAATTTGCAGATTCAATGTCCTGTATTAATGACTACAGACCAGCAGGTGGAGCGGTATTTCCTTTATTACCTCTTCTCTGCCACAGCCTTCAACATTTTCAAGGCCAGAGGCACTTGATGCTGTTCATTCTAGAAAGCAACTTTAAACAGAGGAAACATTCAAACAGAAAAGGGTTGTTCTTTTTACACACAGTCTACTACAGAAAACCTATAGAAAGGGTTAACAAGGTTTTGTTTGTGGTCTGGGGACATCGATTTGAAGAAATCACTATGTGTTACTACCATTTATTTATAGGGCTGACACTTTTATCCAAATAAACTTACATAAGTCCACATTTATACAGCAAGTGATTTTATTCCAACAGTTTAGGTGAATTACCTTGCTCAAGAATATAACAGCCTTTTACTTAGGATTTTAACCCACAACCTTCTAGTTATGAGTTCAGAAGCATATTAACAATTACATTAAAGCAGAATTGCAGATTAACTGATCCTCTATAAATGGTGTTGATGAGAGAATCACTGTGTGAGAGTATCGATCTTACATACTGTTTAAAATAGGAACCAAAAATATTAGACCCTCAAGGGTCTAAATTACCTGGCTGAGAACCACTGTACTGCAGTTCCATATTTATTTGCTGTTTTAACATTGAAAGGTCTCCTCTAAATCTGCTAAATAATAACTTAATACAAATGATATATACAATAATATCGTTAAACAACAAAAGGATACTATGATAAATAGAATACTGTACTACAGTAATCAGGAATGATATTTTTTGTCATAAATGTAATTTTGAGCAACAAAAATTGTTGAAAATGATAGTTGCTGGCTAATATTTTAGGTTAGCTGGGGAAAATATTGTTTATAAATACTTTACAAATTAAATATATTCATGAACTATTAACAAAATGACTTGAAAGCGCTGATATCCAACCTCTACGGTACATGAGCTGCATATTAGTAACAATCCCTATTCTTGATTATAGTCTGAGCATCACATCATATGTTTATAATATCATTAATAAAATGTTAATATATATTTTCAATGTTATAGAATGATGGCATAAAGTTAATAGTTTATAGATCATTATAAATACGACCCAAACAAAAGTATGACTGAGTAATTAATTTAATGCAACTACTATAGGTGAACAGAATTTAAATGAAAAGGCACTGTAGCATTTTTGTGCAATTTTATAAGCTCCCCAAACGTCATGTTTATTGCACCCTAGATATGGGATTAAACCCACATTCTCAGTGCTGCAAGGCAGCAATGCCAACCTCTGTACCGCTGTGATGCTCTATTAAATATTAACATATCCCAGCTTTTGTTCATGGAAATAAAAGAAGAGTGTTTGAAAAAGAAGGATTTCGTTGAGTCTGTTATAAACATTAAATAAAGTCTGATCATTTATCAGTCTTAATGATACTTGTCTGCCTACAATTTTGTTTTAATGAAACGTAGAGCATGAAACCAGCCATATTGTATGGATATTCATAATAAAGCAAATATTCCTATTGCATGGATATTCAGTCAAATTCTTAAACAGCATAATGTAAGAAAGTGCACAGCCTTTCTCTATTCTTTTTAATGTCCCCTCTGCTTACTATTGCAGCAAATACAAAAATAACTTCATTTTTTCACAAATGCTTTAAAATCAAATAACATACCTACATAACCCTCTGCCAGAATACTGCAGTATAACCGGCAGATTTAACCTCTCTACTCAAAGTATCCTTTCCTAGTCACAAGGGATTTGATCAAAAAGTGATTCAGAATTTCTTGTTGGTGCTCTTCAGAAATGTTCCTTGCTTGTTTGGTTTTCTTTGGTAAAGAAAACGTCTAATTATGTGTAAGTTAGCCTTCACTGTGGAGTGTGACAGGCTGAAATTACTAAACTCAGGTCTGGTTGGAGGGAAACCTTCGTTTGCATTCAAGGAGCATTGCCTTATGTATCCCCTGCTTTTAGTTTATCCTGGGCTTGAATATTTCGTTTCTCATTTATAGAAAGACACTGCTTTTGCCTTAACCACTGTGCACTTGCTACAGGAAGCATTGCTACAGAATGGCAAAAATGGAAATTTTCTTAGTGCTTTTTTTAACTTACTCCCTTTTGCAGTACTTAATTTCATTAAAATCACGCACACTTTAAAATGGAGTAAACTGCTCCATTTTAAAGGGACAGCGAGGCATTTTAAGCTTGTGTTTTCCCTGCTTTTTCTTTGGGTAAGGTAACCTAAAATACCCCCAAGAAAAATAAAAAATAAAACATGAAAAAAGGTTAATGAATAGGCATGCATGCAAGTGGACTTATCCTGACTGCTTGTTTGCTATTAACTTTCATATCTGAAAGCCTCCACATGCGGTCTTTAGAAGGAATTAAAAACTGGATCTGTTTTCATAGTATTGCTGTGTAGTTTCTGTGACAAAACCAAATCTCTTTGTGCCAGTAAGCTTCTGCAAGTGTTCAGACAGAAAGTTTTTGCACTTTCATTTCCATTTCTGTCGTCTGATCTGCCCTCTTTTCCATGTCGATGTTCAAAACCTTGCTTCATGTTTACTTTGCCAATATATTTTCCAAGCTAAATGTAAGAATCATATTAAATTCAGGAATCTGTACCAATTGAGCATGGGGAGAATATACAAACTCCATGTGGATAGCATCCTGATCTGGGGCTGAACCCAGGTCCCAGAGCTGTAAGGCAGCAATCCTTACCATTGTGCCACCATGCTGCCTGAATGTATAAATCCATGAAAGCATAAATATTTTGTCCTTGCAAATGCCTTCTTAATTACTCTCCAGAAAAGAGATACTTTTATTCTTTCATCTGTGTTCAATGTACTGCATCCCAATTAGTCAGTGTTAAAGCTCTAAAAATCAGAATAAATCATTAGCTTCTCTCAGTGAGGGGCAATAGTGCTGTATCTTGAGTGAGATGGCATGCATTAACATTAGCACTGAAACTTGGGCTAATTAAATCAGACTAGCTGCTCTGTGTTACGGGCTTCAAGCTGCACAAATCACTCACACTTTCACATTTACTTTTTACACCCAACCATTCACTTGAAATTACACCTGAGAAAAAAAAAACACTAACAGGATTAGAAAATGAATTGACGTTGGTATTGAAGCAGACAATAGAGACTGTCAGGCATTTGTTTTGCTTATTTGTATTTCTGCCCTAGTTCTGCATTCTGCAGGATAATTCTAGCAGTGTGATGAATTCTCAGAGGAAGAGTCATTAGTTGTGAGAAACACAAATGGGTGACAAATTTGTTTATTGGAGCACTGGTGGGCATTTTCAGAGGGCCTTTTCACAAAATGCAGTACAGCTGTATGATATTTGCCATCCTTTCCATAATATTTAATATTTCTTCATGGGAATTTCTTCATGCTTGGCCTTAAAATGTTATGTGTTGTATCCTTGAATGTTTTGTTAGCTTTAAATGTCATATGGTTTGTAAGCCTGGTGAGAACTTGGCTTTGCTTTCTATATAAATCATAGCTTCCATCTGCCCTTACTGTACCCTATTGTTATGTTGTTGTAAAGGTGCTACAGAGACGGCACTCACTATGAAAAGGTTTTCTATAACATAAAAATTGAGTTCCTGATATCTGTTTGAGCGAGAAAGAGGTGTGCTTAGTTTCTGGACTGAATTCAAAAGAGACAAATTTCATGCGTTCTGTCAAATGTAACAATGTGTCAAACTATATGCAGGTCTTTGGACATGAACTAATAGGATATTTGATGTGAGCTTTATTGAACAAATGTAACACTGGATACATAAATACATGCACTGTGTGGGATTGAGAACAAGTTGAGACATTTGCAAGGATAGAGACAAGTGATGTCGGAAGACAGATTTAATTAAAAAGCTTTCAGATACAAAAACTAATCAAAATGCATGACAGTAAATCATGGCTCAGTAAAGCCCAGTCAAAGCAAGGTGAAGCTCATTTAGCTCCCATAAAATATGGTAAGATGAGGAAATCCTCCTGATGTTTATTGAACTGGTTTGTAAAAGTAAAAATGGTAAATCTGAAAATTTACCATGTGTTTAGAGTTTTCACAAGGATGGAACTCAAAAACAGGTGTCTGTAGTCTCATAGACATCTCTGTATCAAATCACAACCCAGTTCCTATACAGTAATCACCTAATGCTTAATTAAGCCCTGCATTCTCAGGGTGATGACAGTGCCTGGATGCTTTTTCTTCCATTAAAGCTAATAATAATAATTATAATTTCTAATACTTATATAGTGCTTTTCTGGATACTCAACTCAAAGCACTTTACAGGTAATGGGGATCCCCTCCACCCCCACCAGTGTGCAGCCCCACCTGGATGATGCAACCGCAGCCATAGTGCGCCAGAACGCTCCCCACACATCAGCTCTCAGTGGGGAGGAGATCAGAGTAATGAAGCCAGTTCATAGATGGAGATTATTAGGAGGCCATGATTTGTAAGGGCCAATGGGAAATTTTGGCCAGGACACAGGGGCTACACCCCTACTCTTTTCGAGAAACGCCCTGGGATTTTTAATGACCACAGAGAGTCAGGACCTCGGTTTTACGTCTCATCCGAAGGACAGCACCTGTTTACAGTATAGGGTCCCCGTCACTATACTGGGATATTAGGACCCACATGGACTGCAGGGTGAGCGCCCCCTGCTGGCCCCACTGACACCTCTTCCAGCAGCAAGTTTAGTTTTTCCCAGTAGGTCTCTCATGCAGGTACTGACCAGGCTCACACCTGCTGAGCTTCAGTGGGTTGCCAGTTGTGAGTTGCAGAGTTGATATGGCTGCTGGCCACAAAGTACTAAATTAAGCACTCAAGTACTCAAAAAAAAGGCAGCGATAGAAATGTCATCTCTGCGACCATTTTTAGGACTACGATTGTAACTGCACTGCCAATCATGATATGGGTCCTCCTTGAGGGTCGATGGACTCTGCCACAGGCAGGAAGGTCACAGTTGGCTTCACTTTGCAGTGGGCTCCACCTGAGCTCTCAATTGCTTGAGTAATGCAGGAGAGATTGATTCTAAACACACTGCATTACTTCAGCAGCTAATGAATAGTGACTTTGAGCTGGTGAGAAACAGCAATGAAATTTTACAATGAAGGCCATCGAGTGTCACCCTCCCCTCTCCCGCTGCCCTAAAAAATTACTAATAAATTCAGAGGTTAAAATATTGGCACTCTCTTGGTTATTATACAGTTATCATTATATGCTAGGATGAACTGGGTTCAAAAAGCATGAAAAAAAGCTGACAAATGAATATGCATTTATAGCTATTGCTCATTAAATAAAATGGACAAAATTTCAAAACGAGAGTGCCAAACAATAATCTGTTCATTAAGAAATAATTAAGATTCTAGCTGCAACTTTCTCTGAAAATGGACTACATGTACAATAGTTAGAAGACTGAAGTCTCTTTGGTGCCAGTGAATAGATCACAATCAATAAAATACATAAAACTGCTTAGGAATAATAAGTGATGCTGTTCTCTTGTTGGGAAGAGCACTTACAGTAGGTGCAGGCTTTCCTCCAGACACGATGCAGACCAGAGTGAAGTTCTGGGCCTGATATCGACTGAAAGGTGCCGGAGTGTCTGCTGCCACCACTGAGATTGAGAGAGGGGGTGCTGCAGGGGGAGACAGAAGCATTAGTACAACACACAGATAACTTCAGTGCATCTCAACAAGAAAACAGCACTTTACCTTCATGCACTCGGTCACTGAACTAGTTTTCTGTTTAACTTTGCATTACATTGCCGAGAAATCATGTTGTGTGTTCACATGACATGCTTGTAAAATTATCTGGCCTGCTCAAATAACTGTGCTGTGAAAACTGTGCATTGGGTTGCAATACAACTTACAGCAAACATAAATGGTATCATTTCACGCACATGTGGGCAAAGATAGTATATGCCTCAGGGAACGTCCATCTCTTGTATCTGCACAAGCCATTATAGATCAAAGTGGTTGGTCCCCACTCTGACCCAGTGTGTCCTGTCATTGTCTATGGTCCAATTTAGAAGTGCAGATCTCATTGCTGCAGAGTGCACTTTTCAAAATACTTTTGTTTTAGTAGAGCAATCAACTTTATATGAACCTTACATACTGTATGCATTTGTATTTTTAAAGAAGAAAACCAGATGACACAAACCAAAATCAAGTCATTCTATTTGCTGTTTTTTATTTCCAAAGCATAGATTCCAAAACATTGTATTTTTGTTCTAAAGCAATATAAATGATTATAAATTATCTCTACATTCATTAGCACAAATACCTACAAAGCACACATGAAAAATGTATAAAGTAGTAATCTAATGCCCTTCCTGCACTACTGACGTAAAGCCTGACCTGCAGTGTGTGAGAGTGCAGTAGTGAATTTAGAGGAAAGCCGTACTTCTAAAGTGTGACAACCAAGGATTATTTAGTCAGTGTGAAGCAAGCTTTAGCAGAGGCCTGTTTGCGGGCAGGATACTATGTGTGGAGGTCATGCGAAAACAGAATGAGGTTAAGAGAAAGTGGATATTCAGCCACCTGCCAGTGCATTGTGAATGACTGTCAATGTCTGAAGCAGCTGACATCAAAACAGAGGCCTACCTTTTGGTGCGTAGTGAAACACATATGTATTGATAGTATTACTCTATTCCCTTGTGATGGCTTCTATGTTCTTTAGTATTTTAAGTTTCACATGGCTTTTTTTATTGGAAAGCAAGACTTGTTGACAGTGTGCTGTATTTATAATACTCAGAGAAAGGTTTTACATAAAGCCTGCCCTCCCTTTCCCTCTTCCTTTCCCACCACTAAATGTACTGCCCACTGCCATACTCTGAGAAACAAACAAGAACGCTTCTGTTCCTACTCACAACAGGAACCCATGAGAGTGCTCTAGGCTTTAGGCAGCACTGTCAAGCAGAGTTGGAACTATGAAGGAGGGAAAAAAAAAGAGGGGAACAGCCTCTTTCTCAGCGTAAGCAGCTGCTTTCACATCAGCCTAGTGCAACACATCAAAAAAGACATTCATCTGCATAATCCCGCTGTTTCATTTTTTAATAATAATTAGTCATTTAGGAGAGCCTTTTATCTAAAGTGACTTGCAGAGATGAGGATGTGAATTGAGCATTGACAGCTACAGCTGCAGAGTCTTATAACAGGCCTGTCTCATCCAAAGGAAGGGGCACAGGGAGGTTAAGTAACTTGTTCAGGATTAACACACAATGAAGTGGAAGATCTTGTGTTATTGTATATGTCAGCTTCTGGCCTTTTACCCAAGCCACCGGACCAGCGGGCTTTTACGATTTAACCAATTGTGCTTCTTCTTGTGTATCGCCATTGCTGTGTCTCCTTAGTTTGTTGTTTAGCATACTAACATTATAACAAAAAAGAAAACAGCTTAGTAACTGGGGAAAGTTATTTCAAGTTTTACAGTGGCACAATGCTCAGAAGCCAGGCAGTCTTAATCTCTTAAATACTTCCCCCACTGATTCGGATTCAACCTTTCCTCAAATGTTGAAGTAACAGTAAAGCAGAACAGATTCTGAAATATGGTGTTAGGGATAAATTCAGATAAATATATATAATAAAACAGAAAAAATAAGGAAAACTGGACCACGATTTTCCTTTTGCAGCTAAACCTATTAGATATCTACAAAAACATGCATGGACATCCCAAAATAATGAAATAACTGCAGTGTTTTGTTTGCCAACTTGTTAATTGCTTATTGATGCTGCGTGTACAGTTGAAATGAATGGCGAGTAATGTCAAAATAAACTTCACGCCAGTTGATTATCTGTCATTGTGGTTGGCATTAATATGACCATGAATGCTGAATCTTTTTAAGCAAGGTTTGAATAAATATTCTTTTTATAACGGATCAGCTTTTTCACAAGCCCATTGACTGAAACATTACTTATCGTTTGCTGTGATGAATGGGAGTATTGATGGATTTTTACAGCGGTAGTAGTTGGTGTGGTCTCATTAATTGCCTGCTTGAATTGCACAGCTATAATGTGCTGTTTCAACATTCCATTATGTTTTTAATTCACAGTAATATGACTCAAAAAGCCACGTTACAAATTAACAGGAAGCGTTTCATAATGCTACTTTTCATAACCCTGCGAACTACCTTTCGTCTGGTTAAAGTATTAGAAAAATACTTATTATTATTCGTAATGAGAATGACATAATTTTTGTACATCAAGCACAGGTAGTTTTCCAGCTCCCATTCATACTTCTACATCTTTTAGTGACAGAACTACAGCAAAAAAGCTTTAGTGTAATGGGGGGTATGGCCTATTGTTATGTCCATATTCTGCACACAGAAAAGTAAACTGCTGGATTTTATAAGTAGTTTTACAAATCATGCACTTAATTTGAAATAAAATCATCTATGTCAATTAAATGTCAGAAACACAATGACTTCATGATGAATTAACACTTCACTGTCCTCAACTGGTTGCTTCAAGTGGTTGTTGAATTGCCTATAGTTTAAGTGCTTTGAGAAGCCTCCTTTAAAGGCACTATATAAAATACAGTTTATTATTATTAAATTTTAAAGAAAAGGAGTAAACATCAAACAAAGAATCTGAAATTTACTTCCATTGTATTGGTACATTTTGTTGTAAAAGTGAAGAATTTGCTGTTTCAGAAACATGGCAGTCCTTGCACTTCAGTCCCATGTTTTTCTGTCTGTAGGTTGAAATTATCATGAAAAAATATTGCTTAAATTGGCCTTGGTTCACATATTTTCGGTCATCAGGCCTTGATAAAAACAAGAACTGCAGTTTCCAATTACATTCTCTGTGGATGAAGAAGTTAAATTCATCTATGTTTCAGAGGTCCAGAAGCTATGTGTTTTTAATCTGTTTAATTCTCACACCCCTATTGATTTAAGATTCTTTCTTAGCTTAGATGTGTTTGAGGCTGTCAAGTTCCTTAAAATGTTTGCAGCCCCTCACCAATATACACAGTCTTAAACATTTACTTGACATTTTAAAGCAATTTAGGGTTTTTGTGGGTGATTATTCAGTCAGTTGGAGAAAAAATAAGTACGTGAAGATGGTTTTATGTTATAGTTTTTAAAACTGTGTTTCAGCATAAATGCCTCAAGGCCAGTACTTATAAAAATTTTAAATCTAGAAGTAAAAAAAATATCAGCCAATGTTCTTCTTTGGAGGCTGTGCCTACCACGGAGTTTCCAATATTACAATATTATGATTAGCTGGTTCCAAATTATGAACTGACTCATTCAGCATAAAGACAAGTTTGGAGAATCCCCCTGTTATTCTTTGAGAAATCCAAGTCCCACATGGTTTCTGCTGATTAGGTCTGGCCCTTTAAGTATTACCTAAGTATTACCTGCTTAAGACTTAAGAATTATCAATTCATCATGCATTATCCATTTGCTATCCATGTCTTTCTCCTCATTTTCAACCACATTCTCCACTTTCATGTAAGAAAAGAATCACAAAATATAACCACATACAGTATTAGTACTGTCAAGTAAAATGAAACCCAAAATCCATGAGATTCTCTTCCCTATTCATGCAGCAAAAACTCACAACTGCAGCGTCCAAGGTCCTGAGAGTTAAAGTGCCCAGCAGCAAAAAGTGACTGAAAACAGATTAATTATGTAGACTATGAAGCTTTGTTTTTATTTAACTTCCTCCAGTACTGCCCCCACACACAATTCACACATACTCAGAAGATCAATTGACACTGTAGATATCAATGGAAGTATATTATGATAGTGTGAAAGTTCAATTTTATTCTTATTTGCAAATGTCAATTAACATGGATGCGATTTGTTCCATTATGATTATCGCTATCTCTGAGCTCTCGCAGTTGCAAAATCAAAGCTCCAATAATGGCTTCCAGAGGGAGACCAGCAGATCTGCTTCCGAAGATTTGATGGGAGCAAGCCTCTTGTTTCATGTTTCTAAATTAAGTATTAAAGGAAGGTGAGAAGATGGAGAAAAATAGATTAGGTTGTCTGGTGGTTTATTACCATCTGTATAGTGTCTTCTATTTATTTAAAGTAAATACACACCTTGTTTGCTTTCTGTTCCTTTTTTTCTTTTCAACCATAAAACAGCTTCATGCCCTAGTCACACTTAGAACTATGTAGTAATTCCTCCAAAAACAAAGAAAAATATTTTAGTGTTCAGCATTTTCTGGCTTTGAATTATGATAGTTAGTCAAACTGTGGAGGCTGAAAAACAAATTATAGTACAAAAAGAAAAATAAGTCCCAGAACCCTAGCTTTTGTTTTTTGTGTTTGCATTGTTAATGTTGAATCTTGAAAGACATATTTGAATTTGTGGAAATGATTTCAGAAGGTATTTGTTTAGCTTCTTCTGTAGCATTATTAACTTTCAGTAATTACATGATGAATGTGCGAGCAAAAGCAGAAACACTTGGCCTTATATGATGCTGCACATCCCTCAGTTGCAGTGTGAAGTACATACTGTATATGGCTAACATAGCTGTTTGTGTCCCCTATTTCAAAGTCTAACCCTCTCAAAGCTAATTCACAGTCTGTCTGAGCCTGTCTGCTGTAGAGTAGCAGCAAGTGACTCATCTTGTTAAAAAGCCGAGATGCTGCTCACTGGACACCCTGATAATGGCCACTCAGGTGGGGTGGAGAAACTGGGAAAGGATGTCTTGTTTGATCTCTGAACCCCTGTCAGTCTGAGATCAGGGGTTGGCTGAAAGGTGGATGATTGTCTGTCTTGAAAAATGCCTGCATCATTGGGTCTGTCCATTTAAACATAGCAAGTTAAATGAATGCTTTCTGCCTACACTATACTTTTCATCAATGTACTGAAGCACTTCACACCTATAACTACCTCAAAATCACCAGTGCTACAACCTCATGCATCAATGAGCTGCCCTATTTAAAAATAAACCACAAATGGGGTTTTCAGAGTCTGAAGAGCAGTGGACATTTAACATGTCACCCAAAAAACAGGTCTCCTAAATATGGTAATAAAAAAGGGTAGGATGATATTTTTTCTGAAATGAGTGGCTGATAAAACCAGATAAACTCCCAAAACCCCTCAATTTATTTTCCTTCTTGCTGTCCTGAGACCGGCTAAAGTGTTATTGGGATCTCCAGGGATAGGAGACAGATAAGGTTATGGTGGTTGGTCCTAAATTCTCTATTCTAGGAAGTATTTTACTGATAATTTTCTAATTATTTTTCCTTTAAATTCTGACAGTTTTTTTCCCTTTATACTGTATGCCTAGTTAAATACAAATTAAATTGAATTTGTGTTGGTCCTTCCAAATGTCTCCACATCTTAAAAGACGCAGCATTTGTCCTATTACATTCTTCTCTTCTGCATTTCTACTCCAAATCAGGTAGCAACATCAGTGCTTAAAGGGAGCAAATCTCAGGGACCCTATGCATGGTGTGTCACGAGCAGGAATTAAGCACACAAGAGGGAAAACAACTATAGAACCAGCTGTGTGACCCACTGGTTTTGCAAGAGGGTTACATCACAGTAACAGTGTCTGACCTCAGGGACCCTTTCAGTTTACAAATAATTGAAGCTTATTGTCTTGTTTCTCATTAACAAAACTGCAAGCTCATTGGTGTCTAAAACGTTTCAAGGGATAAGTGAACATACTTCAGCCAGCTTTAGCCCACTCCAAACTGCAATGCATTTCAAAGCATTTCGCCAGATATGCACCTACACTGGGGGAATTCTGGTCACAAGTGGTTTTAATGACAAAACAATAACTTGGAATGGTGATGTGTGGTCTATGGTGCATGAACCACACCATGTCTTCACATGTGGAAGATTACTGCAACATTTATAAGCATATAAACTTGCCAATGTAAATGACGCCTTACTTAAAACTGTAGGAGCACATGTTGATTTATATCCTTTATTGTAAGGACTAATAGAGTGTCAGAGTTTTTAGTATACATACTGTAATATGACTTGATTCTATATTAAAAAGTGAAGTGAAAAAGGCAGATGAAAAATTCTCTTTCCTACATTTACAACTTAATTTACTAACCTAGACAGCTCCCACTGTGTACAGTAGGTATGGGGACAGACTGGTTCCTAGCAGGCTTTCTCAAACATTCTTAGAAACATCAACCTTGAATATCAATGCAGAAGCATATAAACAAAGTCCTTGGAACCATGATTTGCGAAACAAAATCAAATCTTCATACAAGAACCAAACCAAAAAATTGAAATCTAATCCAAGTACATAATCTATAACACCAAAAGACAACTTTTAATACAACAGAACACACTTTTTTTTTGTTTAAAACACTAATCTCAAAAAGAGAACTCAGAACAAATTCTCCCCAGAGTGATGTAGGTTTTGTTTTGCTATTGTTCTGTACAAACAGGGTTAAGAACACTAATCAGAAGTTTCCTGAAAGTATAAAAGCCAGTTGGTTGGCCCTGTTTACTGCTGTTTCAAAGGAATGCATTCATATGAGGAATGAAAAAGGTCCCTGAGGATTATTTCAATAGATTCTCATAGTTAGGAAGCTATGGCAGACCTTCATTTCTAACCTTCACTGCGGCGTTGACATTGCATGTCAATACCACACACATACTAACATGCTTTAATCAGAATGGTTCATATGAAAAATAAATCAAATTCAGATCACAGCCCCCCCTTTCCTTACATCGAAACAAGTGAGGAATACAAATCCTTGAATGTTCTGGTTACAAACTTATCGCCCCCTCCAACGTCAGTGAAATGTGTTATTGTAAGGGAAACGTTTTTAGCATTAGTTTTTCCTTTTTCTTTGGAGTGAGCAAATTTGGAAAACAGACAACAGATCTCAACTAGGCTGTAAAAGCAAGAAAGCAGGGATGGGACTGTAAAGCCTAGCTCTCTATGCCGAGGGGCCAAGGATCAGGTCGTGAAGGAAACGCAGGCAGTAGGAAAAGCCAATCAACAGGAACGAGTCTCTCCTCCCACTGCTGGCAAAATGCTTGCAGCCCTAATTCGCCCTTTGAAATCCCGTTTCCAGTATGAGCCAGGCTGAGAGATAAAACAGACTGAAGTGCGTTTAATCACTTCGCCATTGTGCTTTAACATTTGCATCCCACCCCACCCTCACCCCACTCCTCATTTGCATACGTTATTACTGAGCTGTCAGCTCTTATCTGGCTCCCCAGGGAGTCCTGCCTGCAAAAAGAGGAGGGAATTTGAGAGCCAGCCAGGTCCCTGGTTGTCAGGAAGAGAAAGGGCAGACACAGGAATACAAAAATTAGTGTCACGTTTTACAGCTTCCCCAGTTACGGAACCCATTAATCATGTGGGGCCTTTATGGTCTAAGTGTGAGGCCTTTATATGTGTGTTTAGAGGAGGGAAGAGTTTACTGTGACACAACTTTGAGGAAAAATATCCAGCAACCGTCAGCTGAATTCCTACCTTGGCAGTGCTGTATTATCCTGTATAATCCAAAGGCACGCCAGTTAGCTGAGTCCCTGGCAAGACTGCAAGACTGCATTGACAACACTCCTGAAAGCTTTCTCAGTACCATTCAGGGTTGTCTCACATAGCCTTTTAAATGTATCAAATCCAGCTAGGGGTTCAGCCCTTTCACAGTTGGGCTTTTATTCTACCATTAACCTCTGAGGGCTGATCCCTTTTTTATTCTGTCAATGTCTTATCTCAAAAGACATTAAATAGCCAAATTTTTAATAGCAGACAGGAGAATGAAGAGTTCCATTTATTACAAAGAACAGCTTTCATTCTAAACCTAGGCCTGCTCAGACAGCTAACCGGTTCAGTCTTTTCACGCTAGATTCTAGAAATACATCACATCTAGAAGTTAAAAAAATAAATGATAACAGTCACAGACAGAACCAGATTTTCAGAATAGTTATGACATCCAAAAGAAAACCCATTTAGTGATATGTAGACACTGAAAAAAAGGGTTGAGATTACAGATATCTAGCTTTACACTAGGCTACTCCAATAGATCACACATCCCATCATGCACTTAATTTAAACAAAATGACAATAGCAATATATGTATATAACATACTGTATATGTATAAAATACATACTGTACAACTACTTTCTTCTGTAATGTAAAGAACCTGGCTGTGGACTCTGCTATGTTGGAGTAAAATAAGATAAGATAAGACAAACATACGTTTTGAATGCTGTGGCTTTAAGGTGACAAACAAAAAGAAATCCCAAAACAAAATTTCATCCTGTAAAAGTGACAGATGGATGCCCAGTGCCCAGTATCTCTGTGACTGCTACCCTCACCCTGAAAGCAGCTCTTATTTGACATGGGGGGCTAGGCACAATCTGCCATAACTTGGCCTCTTCCCTATTCATAGTCCACCTGGTAATTTACAGGAGGTCTCTTAAGGTCTCCCTGCATACAGACTCTCAAAGGCAAATCGGTTGATCAATGCAGGCGTAGGGCCTGTAACATATGCATGCTTTACGGCACTTAATTTATTGACCAAGAGGAAATGGGGCCATAAAATTATATTAGGCCAAAGAGATACTGGTGGTGCCACATAAGATCCATCTTTGGAGTCTCAAATCTGCCTTGGAATAAACGAGTAATCCCCACTGTGCTCTTAAACTGAACTCATTTCATTTGACTGGAGACAGGTGGTCATTAGTGCTCTACCGGCAGTAAACTCCCCTTCCCTAGCTAAACCAGAGGTGGCTTCAAGGTACAGCATGCCATTTTGGAAACAGCAGGCTTGAAACACAAAATTCCAAGTTATTGCGCAACTGTGAAGTGTTTGACTAATGTGCCATAATCAGGCAGTATTCAGCACTTCACTTTCAAACTCCACTTCACTTCCTGCTTTGGGTTGTTTTGTGGTCTTAAATTAGAGCTCATGCAAATATCTCAAATCTTGTAATGTTTAATCTCAAGGTTGTTTGTAAAACACATTTTCAGAGAATTTGGATGGTTGGACCCTTTTTGATTAGGAGGTTTCTTGGGGCGGAGTGTTTTGACATGGATTTTTATTCATTGGCAGTTTAAGAGATAATTATCATGGTGAGGGGATAAACATTTCACCTTCAACACTATATGACAAGGGTTCAGGGATCTTCCTTCGTTTATGAATTACAATCTATTATATACATATATTCATCCACTCGTCATTCTTCTGTATTTTTAATTTTTCATGTTTACAACAAACATTTGGGAGGGATAACAGCTGCCAGCTTCAACTGCTCTGAGCTGGCCTAAATCATAATCACTTTTGATGTGATTTTCTCAATTAAAAAAAAAGATCAAATCAATATACAGTATAAGCCACTTCTCCATCACATTTGTCTTTTGCCTAACTCCCCCACCCCATCTCACTCTGCAAGGGGATTAAGTGTATTCAAGTTCCCAGCCTCCTCATGCTACGAGGAGCATGAGGAGGTTGACCCTTAGCCAAGCAGGTAAAGCCAAGTTTACTGACAAAAAACAATTCAAACATATGCACTTAATTCTGGGGTGATATTTTTCCTTGTGAATAAGTGTTTTTAATCAGTGGACAATATATGCTGAGCATCAAAAGAAACGTATTACTCTTTGCATGTAAGTGTGTAGAAAATAGGGTGTTAATATTCTGGATAATGATCAAATGCTTTTGTGGGCTTATCCATATTTTTTACACCATTCCGGCATGACAATCCACACCTTTGTCCTACTTGTTTAACAGTGGCTTTCTTGTGAGTAGAGAATGTGAGAGTAATATTGTGGATGCAGTACTTACCAGACCTAAGTCCCACTGGACATTTTTAGAATAGAACGGGACCAGGCTGTGACATCTGTGGCTTAAAGATCAGTGAAGAAACATGTGCTTTTGCAGTCTCTACAAGAAGAATGGGATAGTATCCCACAAGACAGCATCTGCAACCTGGTGCAAGACATGCGTCACAGATGAACAGCTTGTATTGCTGCCAGGGATTGCTACACACTCACTAGCCTGTGGTTTTCTTACAGTAGAACATCTTGTTGACCAACCACATTGATGACAAATGTTACTCAACATAATGAATTTATCTACAGGTATGTCATGAGTTTTCAATAAAATATTATTGCATCTGTTCCAGAATTTCTTTTTGTCATATATGCGTTTCCTTTGAAGCTCAGAATATTACGCTATGCCTCTGTATCTTTTCACAGTACATCTATTATTTAGGAGAATCACGTGATGATATACAGTATGAAAAACATATACTTGACTTTCTATGTAATTTGTTATTGTTTATTATACTGTAGAATTTTACTGCATAACAGATTATAAGATTTAGCTTGCCAAAAGCTAACTTTATAACATGAAAAACTGATTTAAAATATAAATTTGTTCAGTTTTAGGAAGAAGTCAGTATGAATTTAGTGTTGCTTTTGCAAGAAATGACTTAGTAATATACCGTACCTGAAAATTTCCAATGTGTAAATAAATTTTAAAAAACCTGAAGAATCCATTGAAGATGAAAATTGTAATATAAATCATTACATTATGTTCTACCGCCCACTAGGACTTGAGGGAAATGTATTGCAGCGACATTAATATATTGTTCAGTTGGTCCTAATAAAAATGCAAAAACATTTGTCACCCAGGTATAAATGTTTGTTCCACTGCCTTTATGTTCTGCTGAAAGTAAAGTTATGAAAACCCCCCAAAAAAAGTTTATTTTCATCTCTAGTGCATTTAAATCTTCTTGTAATGAAGGAGATTTTGCTACGTCACTATTTTGCTACCCTTTGTACAAAACCTTTGCGGTTTAGTCTGGAAAGACAATTCTGAGAGAAAGTTTGGCTGGATATTCTTGGTACCTACAGTATATTCTGAAGTTCTGCCAAGAAGCCTGCTCTGTTGCTACTTGCAGTACTGGCAAGACTTTACAAACTGATAGAGCAGTGAAAAAAAACAACAACATATTTTAACACACTTTCATACATCAACACATTGGATATAACAATCCACTGATGGATTTCTTTCTCTGGACATCTGATTACTTTGCTGGGGGGTCTGAGATCTGTGACGGCAGCTCTCCTGTTTTACATGGGACTTGCTGTGTAATATTTTGACTAACAAATAAGAACACAAATGAAATGGAACAAATGAATATGAATAATAAATGCACATAGATATCCTGCTAAATAAATGAAGGAAAGGTTTTGTATTCCCTTGCATTTCTATTACTCCTACAAGCTGCAAATCCCAAACTGGTACTGTATGTTAGAAATTTGTCCTCAAGTGAGCCTAGCTGTATTCACAATGGGAGCTCTAAGCTGTTTTCCTTGTTCCTTGTTACACACAAAAACTCATAGAGCAGGACAATCTACTGTAGCAAAGCTCTTAATAATGCATTCTAGAAGACTGCAGTGTTAATTGACACAACCCATCCACATCAATTATTTCTGAGATATATGCATAATATATACACTATTTTCCAGACAAAGGCCTCTTTTTATTTCTTATACATAAGTGTCTGTGTATAAGCGTTTATTTCAATGATGTACTGTATCCTGTTTATCAGGTGTAGAAACTACCCTGTTTCTACTCCTGTTCACAAAATCTTTTACTCCTGAAGAACCAAATACTCAAATATTCTTAAGCCTCAGGTCATAAAACCCTGAAAAATATATATTTTTAATGTTACATACAAATATAAAAAGGAATATTTATAACATCATTGTATTTATGTTAATATTTCTTTTTTTACAATGTTAATTTTATTAAGCAGTCTGGGGTAATAGTTACTCTTAAACCACAATTACCTTGTGAAATAACAAACTATTACTCAGAAGCCCAACCATAAAATATTCAGTTACATTTGCACTTGAAACAGCACAGCTTGACAAAAACACCCTAAATGGCTGCATATTGTAACTGTACTTTGACCATGGAGAAAGGATATACAAAAGTTAAAACATTTTCACTTGAAGTAAAAGTCCCATACACAGTTCACAGGACCTGAATCACAAGGCAAAGATTTCATTGTGAAGTGTATGAACTGTGTATCATTGTTTTTACTCTTAACTTTATTTGTCTCATATATGTTAAATGTTCACCATCTACTAAAATCAAGGTTGAAGTCAGATTTGAGGAGGTTACTCTGCTGATGCATGCCAAAGTCAGTCAGGCACTGAATTTGATACCACTATGTGAAGGATAGATGAGGCAAAAACCTATTTCCTCTGATGTCACAGTCATCATCTGTCCATCTGTTTTTATGATCACTGTGAAAATATAACTGCCGCACACCTACATCACATGACCTCTTACAGACTTGTAGGTTTGTTGTTTACTTACAAGTTATCTCTGTCATCATGAGACAAAAATAACCTTGGTATTATCTACTGCATACCTCTGTATTTCTATTGTAGTTTTTGTAAGTATGCATTGTTAATATAATTCATGCCTTACCTGTGGTGGATTCACACTGCTGCCTTAATTTGTTTGTTCCACCATTTTGTGTCAAGTTACAGATCTCATCTCGAGTTTAAATGGAGGCTCACCTGTCAATCAAGAGGATTTGGGGGTGGAGTTTAGTGTATTTAACCTGGCACTTATGGTGTGTAGACTCTAGTTTTGTTTTAGTCTCTGTGGATTATCCTTGTTTGTGTGTGTTGTTACACAGTTTGGGTAGTGGAAATGAGGAAAACTGCATTTTAGTATTTTTGCTGATTTTTTTCTTCTTGTACTTTTAATAAGTTAACACTTTTTGCACTATTCTTTTGGTTGGCCTATATTTTCTATGAGTTAAGTGATCCCATCAGGACTTACTGTCGGGCATCTTAGTGACAAACATAAAAATGACAGATCATTTGAGCCACCATATCCATTTGATTGCTTTTTGCCTGTTGGTCTGGGGATCTCATTCAGCTGTACTGTGATGTTTCCAAGAGTAAAAAGTTTCAGTTTTTTGGCTTGTTGAAGACACCTACCACTGTATGTGTAAAAACATGTCTCCTTTACTAACCAAGCAGCGAGGTGGAATACGAGCCTGTAGGTTCACTGCTGGGGCACTGCTCATATACCCTTGAGCAATGAAATCCTTTTAGTTTGCTTCAGTAAAATGCCCAGCAGCTGTGTAACTGGGTTACAAATGTAAATTGCATTGGTAAGCATCAGCCAAATAATAAATGAACTTCACAACATTCATTCATGTCCTTGTGTTCTTGTTTCTTTGTTGAACTTCACTCTTTTGATAGGTGAGGTCTAGCCTTATTATAAATGCATGTTTACTTAATGTAATACATTGATCGATGCCTTGCACAGTTTGAAAAGCTTTAAAATGGTGATATTACCAGTCTTGATATTAATTCCAAACCTATATATTGGGTCCAATTCAGATGGCAAACATTTATATAACTGCTTACCTGTATTTTTTATTTTTTCCAATTCATACATTCAAATATACAAAAAACAGTGTTGACGTTAATCCAACATAGATTTTGATTTGACTATATTAGCATTATATCAAAAACAAAGTCTCATACATTCCAGATTATGAATACAGATACACATTTACTGAATGTGTTTTGCTGAAAATGTGCTACCAAGTTGTGCTGTAGAAAGGCAACCAGGGAAATTACTCACTAGGTGCTACTTTACTGTGTGAAATCCTGGGTGATTGCAAGAAATTACCAATGCTTATTGACCTCTTACTGTTTCATCACAGAATATGTTTACTATAATAATAATCTGAACACAAAAAAATACAGAGTAAGTAACATTTATATTACTTATTTTACTTAAGTTTTCTTAACATTGCACTTCATATTTTGCATTTCTACGGTATGCTGTATTTAAACATTCGATAAATTACAAATTACAATTCGATACACTTGCAAGCATCCAATTCGACACTTAAGTTTCAGAAACAATTATACTGAGTTAAAGCCTCCCTCCAATGAGCTAATATTTCAAAGCTATTTTAAGGTAAAAACAATGTGGTCTTTAAACACCTGCATGAACTTTATTTGCTTACAATGTACGATTGACACGATCGATCAATTATTACAAAGAAACATAATCTCGGTAAGGGTGGCAATAACCTAGAAGTTATCCTTTAAGCATAGCGCACACGCTGAGAGGGCAGCTTGGAAGTTATATTTATATTACATTATATATTCATATGTGGAAAAACAAGCAAGTATTTTGCACAATTCTGCCTATGCGTATATAATTTTTGCAAATGGTTTTCAGAGCTGATAATGTGGTACTAATGCTCATCATTGTCATCAGTGCATCCTTAATGAGACTTCAGTACTATGTGAGGCTAATTGTATCCCCCCCACACTTCCTGATTGTCACTGTTCATTTTCTGAAGCTGCTTTTGCCAGGACAGTCAGGTCACATGGCAGAAAAAAACAACACACTTGCACCAAAACAACAGCAGAGAAATCACTTGTAAGACGCATTAGAAAATATGCAAGGAGCTGACAGAGAGGAAAAGAACAGATGGTATAAACTTCTCCCTTTTTGTGCCTAAGATAAAGAAGTGTTTTTTTTTTCATTTTACGGCAGTGTGGCTGGTGATAATTTTCCTCCTGTTTTCTGCTGGCTCTCCAGGCCTTGATGACTCTAGGCTGGAGCTCTCTGTGGAGTGTAGAGATAGAGAAGCCGGCTGGGACTGATAACCCTCCTGAAGGAAGGCCCCCAGCTGTGCCTTGTGGAATATTGACTTATTTATGCATTCATTTATGCGATTTAGAAATTAAATGTATATAGCGATATATGATTTTGTTTTTTGAAAACAGAGGGAAAAACATCCACTGCCTAAAATACTATTTCAGAAGCTTTCTGTGTTGGTTAGCTGTAAATAATTCTGAAACTTTGTTAAACAGAAAAGAGCCCACAAACACATACCTATTACTGTGCACCACTACCAATGCAGTACACAATGACTACATTCCTTTGTTACAGTACATTCTCAAAGGGTTAGAATGACAGCTGAAATGTGCTAGTATCTGAGCCATGTGCAGGTACTATTTTTTATCAAAAGACAGACTTTGTTAATCTTTCTAAACAAGACCTTTATCTCCAAATAGAGAGCTGCCAACTGAACTCAATCAATGGATGCTGCCAATTATTAATTGTGGTTTTCATTACAGGATGAACAACCGAGAGTTTAATGATTTTCCTATGGCTTTTCCAACCCCATCTAACATGATGCATATGACAAAGAATGTGCTGATTCTGCATGTATGCATGAATCCACAAACTGATTTTTAATTACAATAAAGAACAAAAAAGAGTATCAAGAAGCTGTGTAAAGAGAATGATTGTGAAGTGGAATTCAAGTGTTCTTCTATGGGCATTAACAGTTTGTCTGTACTTTTCTAATAGTTTTTACTGTACCCACTGGACAGAAATCTATGTAGCCAGCTTGGAATGTTAAATGTAAAATATTTTTTTTATGATGAGTAAATTGTTTTCTGAAACTTAAAGAGAATCATGCTGGGAGAGGTGGAATAATATGCATAAACAAATTAAGTCTAATAGTCTAGAGTAGCACCAGAAAAGCAATACTGAGTCTGGCAAGAGAGACAGTATTAAATACTGTAACATACCATAATGTTATGTACTGTCTCATAAGGTGCAAAGAGTTTATTCACAGCAGGCTCTTGCTTCATCATTGTGGCAGGATTGAAGCCTCTCACCTCTAGAGCCTTTAAAACACATCCAAATCAGGCTGTCTAATCCTTACTTCCAGTTGAAATTAGTCCTCATCATTAAATGCCATCCTCTTTCAAGAGCACTGCTGCCTGAATTGGAGTTAGAATGTGTTGTCATAATGTACCCAAAACTGAGAACTATACTCTGTGTTTAAAAAGGCTGAGAGCAATTCATGACATTTCATCAGCTGGCATCCTAACATCTGGCATAGGACTCAGTGCCAAGTGTTGTGCCAGCATCTGTTTTAATTGCTAAGGTGTAAACATTCAATTTGGCATGGGTTTCATTATCACAGACGGTTCAGGTCAGGGCCTAATTAAAAAAGCCAGAAACGATGGGAATTTGAAGGGATACAATAAAAAGAACTCAATCTATTAAGGAACTAGAGGCTGGATTTTCCTTTTGTCAGTACTGTTACATAACGTCTGCTTCATTTATGCATGTATATGAGTTTATGGAATGTAGCATTTGACAAAAAGTAAGTGGCAATATGGCCATAAGCATATATTTAACAGCTGGGTCAAGTTTTGACCTCAGTAAATGAATTACATCATATCTCATCCTTCCAGCAGAGCACAAAAGTGGAGCCAGTGTTTCTGAAAGGATCAAAGCAGAAGACAAGCAATGGAGAAATAAGTGAATCAGAAATAGATCATGTTTCATTTTCTATGTTCATGCAGTTCCAGTAATTGTATCACACTGGAGATTTTCCAAAGATTGCAAATCTATACTACACCAATTAAGAGCGAGAACTTGTGTGTAAGACCTAATAATTCTTTCCCTTGGGTGTTCCCCTGACATATCAAGGCATCCTGTAGTGCATGGATGTTTTTAGAAAAATGTGAGAATTGCGTTGCTTTTACAACTCAAGGAAAACTATGCATTGAGTAATTACTAATGTTACAAAACACACTTCATTGAAGTTGCTTTAACCCCTCAGATCCTACATATCTTCACCTTATTCAGTTCAAATAACAGTGGTAGTTGGGGCTGTGCACATTCATGCAGGAGTCACAACTATATCAATGATGTTTTCTCACCCTACAGCCCCCTAAATTTCAGGTCTGTTTGGCTTATCTTTACAGTTCAATCATTCTGATTAAGGATGGGAGTTTTAGCGCTAACACTGAGGTATCTCTGTTAAGACTGTGCTTCTTTCGTCTGTGTAATATTTTAGTTTGCAGGTCCAACACCTCTTTTTCTTTCTCCAGTCCATTTTCCACTTCAGATGTTTTGCTCTGAGCAGTACACTAGCTTTCCATGCAACCCCCTAAATTGAATCTGAAAAGGTCGTCTCCAGACTCAATGAATCAACTTATCAAGGACTTGTTTCATTACTGCGCTTCTGTGAAAGATTTAACAATCTTTCGGAGCGGTCAACAGTTGGCTTTATAAGGCAGTAATCAGAGTCAGGTGTTCTTAATTTCATTTTTGCTAATGTTGAGATGATGACTATCCATGATGAACAGCAAGCACCCTTAGTGGTGAAGAATTCAGTTGATATTATCAGTTTTGTTCCATATATTTTTATTTATCAGTTGCAAAGCTCAGTGTTTGCGTGTTGTGTAGCTTTTCTGTGATAAAATCCTGTTTGCCATGCTGACAAACTATTCTGGCAGAAATAAAACAGCTTTGAAATGTCATTTCAAGACTCAGACGGAGGAACTGTGATGGGTTGGTATATCAGTCTGTCACAGAATACTTTCTCAATGGGGTTTGAAGCATGGTGCGGCATTAATTTGTTTCCCCTTCACACTTCCTTCTGAGAATTCCCACAGCACCTATTTTTGGCAAGAATGGGCAGCTAGCGTGGCAAATGGAAATTAAAGAAGAAACCACAACTGAGATTTACTACCATCTCTTATCACAGTATCCACAAACAAAATAAGAATCCTATGGCTAACACATTGAGTAAGGAGGTAGGACTATACTTGTGTACATACAGAGAGTGAATTTCTTTTTACAATAAATAAGTCAATTAATAAGTTATAAATAAGAAAGGAAAGCAAGTCAGGAGATAATTGTATAAGCCTACAGATTCATATAAATCTGGCACTGTGATTTATACGAACATGAAAAGAAGAAAAGAACCTCAGCAATGACCATTTAAAAAAGAGTTTTATTTTGTTATAATTGATAATTGTTTGTTTAAAGTCTCATCTCACAGTGATGATCTATGTAATGCATGTGAAGAATGAAGATGGGCTGACAAGCTCCTCCACCTAACCAACCTATCATGCCATTTATCTTTAACATACTGCAAGCTCTACTGTGCTGAATGCAGGAGTGGTCTGACTTTCACTTAAGCCATTAGAGTTTAAAGAGACCTGGGAAGCTGCAGAAGTTGCTGTTTTGCCAAGGATGTCCTGAGTAATACCAGCCCTACTCCCAGATGTGTTCTGACAATTGTTTATTGAGGAATCCCATTCCACTTGCAACAGTCGGATTGTTGCAAATTGAAGTTTCAAACCTGAGACATCTTGGACATACAGCTTGAATTGGGCTTGAAGTGAGTATCATTTAATTTCTGAGCCATTCAGGAGCCTTTTGAGAACATTTACTTTTAAATCTACTGTGCCCATTTAATGCATTTTGAAATGAGGAAGATATTAGGATATTATACACATGATAGCATGAATACAATCCATGCATTATACAAGGAAATGAATGTTGATTAGATTGAAATATTGATTAACAGTCTGTGCCATATGGATACGGAATGGCAAATTTGTTAGCTACCCCAACGGTTTTGGTGATCGCTTACTGAAGCACAGTTCTTTTTATTTCCTGCCGTTCTTTTGATTTTTTATGGATGGTTAAAATGAAGCGAGGAGAAATCAAACATTAAATACTAGGCTATAAGGTTTTCTAAGGCCCATTTCTACTGAAGCTTGTTCCGCATCAGTACTAAATTTAATCGCTGTGTTTCAGCTGGATAAGTCAGAAGCAGGGTAGTGCTGTATATATGCAGAGGAACTTAATCTCCATCAAACCCAACTACTGCAAAGGTCTTGCAGACAATTCATTACAGTTTTAAGTTTCTTTTCCTACCTAGATATATCAAAAACAGATGGTAGCAATAAGGTATTAATAAAACGTTTGCCATCATGTTTAGTTAATCCATGATTTTCCTTATGGTAACACAACACAAGAAAGTTGGTATTTGGCACAAATCCTTCAGGCCAATGATTAAAGCAATACTGAAAGACGTTTACTGTGCTGTATATGTTCTTTACTTTTACTTTGTAACTTTCATAGTTTAAAGTCATGTTGTTATTTTGACATTTGCTCCAAAGTTAGTATTAATATTTAAGAAGGACCAGAAGCTTAATGGATAAAGACGTTGTTACTTCAAAATTTATTTTTTTGTCTTTAAATCAGATTGGCAGGAAACAAATGGGGGGAAAAAGCCTCCAGCAATATTCTTCTTGAAAGATGAGTCACAGATACTTCAGGGGATAGAAGCAAGAAGACAGTTAAGGTGTTGATTAATTCTTTGCTTCCTGCAGAATTTCCATGTTGATGTTCACAGTGAGATACAACCTACAGCCTTTTTTTTTTGCAAGCACATGTTTACATCATTGAAAAAAAAAACAACTAAATTCTGAGATAAGTAGATGTTAGGTAACACCTTCTGCTATTGTAAATTCTGTGATGGCCCGAAGAAAAAAGGATCACACAATATTTTGATTTATTTATGATTAAACTCATTTGCGGTAAAAGAAGAAATTTCTGCTGGGACTGTACTGCCACAGAAATTCCACATTAAAAGGTGAGACAGAAGATATAAAATATCAAAAGTAGCACACTACGTTTTAAAATTAACAAGGGCATGTAAGCTTTAACAATGATGCAGCTGTTGGGAGTGCAGGGCCAATGGACCTATTAGCTTTATTTTTTAAGTCTAGACCTCACAATGGCTCAGTTCAAATTTACTTCCATAGTCCCTAGTCAGCTTTACATCTCAGCCCAGAAAAAGACACGAAAAACTCACTTCAGGGGAGAAGTCTCAGAACGTTCTTATCGACACCATTTTTGTAAATAAATTTTCTGTAAAATTAGATGCCTGAGAGGAAATGAGAGTGCATGAATGGAATAATTTATTTCTTTTTTTTCAGCTTTTTCTCCCTCTTTTTAGAATATGGACTAAAAAAAATCTGAAAAAAAAAAAAGATCTGAGGAGTCTTTGGCTCTTTCTGTTGTCTCAAGGCCACAGGCAGAAATGTGTACAAACTTACAGAAACCAAGCATAAAATAATCCTCCTATACACAAACATCTTAAAAAAAAGGATAGAACCTTTCAAAGGTCTTTACACATGATCAGCTTAAAATGTGCAATTCAAAGCTTAAATCCAATTGTAAAAAAAACAATTGTGCACTATTGAAATACTGAAACAAACCTATCCCATTAGAATATTCCATTCATTTCCATTAGAATAAATATATGCACTGGAGTAGGGCAACCAAGCTCAGTACACGGGAAATCTCTAACCAAAATCCAGCAGTACACAAACTTACAGTATTTGAGCATGTTTACATACAGGTTCAGTGCCAACACATTAACTCCACCCAGCCTGCTATAAATAGCATTTAGAAGTTGTACAGTAAGTTGTTATGCTTACTCATTATTGAGTCTGTTGTTCTGTGGTGATTCACTCACAACAGATTGGAAAATGTGTGAATAAGCTCTCGAGCAAAGCAAACTCTGCCATGCACAACAAAACACGAGAAGTTTAATAGTGCGAGACAAGGCATCATTTACAGAACCTAATTGTCTTATGCTCTGGCTCAAATGTTGCCGTTGAGACAATAAAGACTGCAGAGGCACTAGTTATTATTGATGCAAACACATGAACTGTCTTCCACTGATAAGCATATAAGATGCCAAATAATCTAACAAATTAAAGGTACTTAAAATCAGACCTTAAATTGGCATTTTCATATTCAAACCTCTCTTATATTCAAAAACTGTCCTATGTAAAATTCTACTAAAACACTAATTCTTCCAAGCAGAAAGGGAATACTTAGTTATTAAACTACAAATAAGAGCCTCAAAGGAAACATTGGATAATAATACATTTTGTTTTTAATGCTTTTCAAGCAACATCTCAAGGTACCATAAAACAACAGCAATTCAAGAGCTTTAGACTAACCCTGGTGTTGATTGAGTGGTTTCATGTGTTTGCAGTTGGAGATAGAGATTTGGCTGGAAGGTAGCCTGGCCATAAGGACAAGGACATCTGGGATCCTCCCAGGTGCAGTCTGTCAAGATGCTGCATGGAATGGGGTGTAGGATGGAATGCAAATTCTTTATACTAGGAGGAGGCCTGTTACTCATATTTTTGTTGGGCTAGCACTTGACAGAAAAATACCTTTATAAACTCCAATATTAGTTCACTGGAAGTAAATATATGCAAATCCTAAAATGTAATATTTCCGAATCACATATATATATAGAGAGATTGGGCAAGGTTGTAGAGCGATTTCCTTCTTATACCATTGCAGCTAAAGTCCATTATAAATGAAAGAGCACAGACCTGAAGATGCACACACCTGAAGAAGGCTTCACAGTCGAAACATTGTGTTTTCTCTCTTCACTTTTCAGCAGGGAATAAACCCATTACCTGTTCCTATATTTAATTATATATATATATTACACTTCACTACAAGTCCATTAACTATTAGAATCATGTTAAACTGTTTTCTCTTATAGTTGATCAGAAGCATGCACACAGACAGACACTGAGAAGCGTTTTTGCGTTTGCAACTTTGTTCCTGCCTGCCAGTGGTGGTTTGAGGTGAGGAGTGATCTGCAAAATAACTACATGGTTATCAGAGTGATTTAAACAGAATTTATGAGGGAGTTGCCTGCTTATTTTTATTTATGCCAAAAGCTAATCGTTGACAGCATAGCTCATCCCAGAGATAATAAGATGACTTTATTGGCCATATACAATTTCTTGTATTAGGAATTTGTCTTTTTGCATACCTCAACTTGCTCTCCATGAGACACACAGAGAGATAGAGAAGTTGGGGGTCAGAGCACAGGGTCAGCCATCTATACAGCACCCCTAGAGCAGTTGGGGTTAAGGGCCTTGCTTAGGGGCCCAACAGAGTAGCATTCCTCTGGTGGCCGCAGGATACGAACCAACAACCTTCCAGCCACAGGCACATATCCTTAGCCACAGAGCCACCACACTGCTCCTAATTGCAACCATAATTGCCATAATTGGTTTTGTGTTTTCAGTGAACCATGATCATTGCCATGTTTTCTGTGGTTCTTTCATTTGTAATGGACTTTAGCTGCAATGGTATAAGAAGGAAATCACTCTACAACCTTGCCCATGCTTCTCATGAAAACTAAGGGACAGACTAACAGGAACTGACAGATGCATGTTAGGACAGGGTTTCATCAATTTGAATTATATATTATTTCAAATCCCAAATATTTGCAAGGTATTGATCAGAACAGAAAACAGATGACCACCTTAAAGTCTGAGAAAGTATCCTATGATATTAATTTTCTGAACTCTGTATATAGTTACTTTTTTCTCACCACTATCTAATTATTTCAACCTTATAAATGATTTATTATGAAGTGATTGTCCTTCCCGGTTGTTTTATTAAGGCTCCAATGCTGTAGGCCAAGTGTGGGATGCTGTCTGTAAACAGACTGCTTTTGTACAGATTAATAAATAAATGCACAGGAATATACATGAGAGATTGTCTCAGAATGTTTAAAGATGTTGCCAGCATTTCTCCAAATGTATGGCTCAGGTTGTATTGGAAAAACACCTGAAGCAATTCATTTCTGCATCAATTCTTAATCTTTGGTAGTAAATGTGAAGAGACATTGATAGCAAAGGTCTTAATACAGTCTTCCTCTTTGGTTCTACTGATTTGAACTGTGGTGCCACACTGACATTGATGCTTCATCTAGAACCAGTCCATTCGTAAAGTACCAAATCTAAAAAAAAGCAAATATTAGGTGTAACACACAGAAGCATGAATGAAAAAGAAGTCTTTATTCATAGTGATAGCTACAGTATGTTGAAGGTATTCTGTGTTCTGTGCTGGTTTTGATAAAATATTGTAACGCATACGGCAGACAGACACTATGTAACAGCCGGCTTACCAGAGCAGTGACGTCACCGCCCTTTCCCTGTAATAGCAGGACCACAGCCGCTAGGCTGGGGAGAGATCTCTCTTTAGCTCACCAAGCTGGGTCCCTGTTGAGTGACGCCAGAGGCCCGGGTTTGCATCCCCAATGGTGCAGGGCCAACCTGTGTAGGCAGCAGGAGAGGGCGCCCACCAGAACCCTGAAGCGTTACAATATACTCCACAATTAGAAGTACGCAAGACCAAATTAGATTGCTGACTTGAAGACTTATGAAGTTAAAATATGAATGTTGTGCTTTGGAAGAATAATATAGCAGAAATATATGCAGGAGGTGTGCAGATTGGCCATACTGTATCTGTGACTTATGGAAACAGTAACTAGTTTTTCAATTACCATTCTCAAGTACCTGAGGTCTACTGCTGTTCAATCCCAACTTTCAACTACATCATTCAAATAATAAATTGTCTGACTATACATTCAAATTATTTTCTAATTGGATGATACCTGATAAAAATGTACACACTGCTTGAAATCAGCACCTTTAAGAGTAGAAATAGATGAAGGTCTAATTTATCAGTTTATTAGATTAATTAAGGTTTCATGTCAGTAAGCAAGAGATCAAATGGAACAAAAACTAACAGGCAGAGGAACATTTCAACATCCAAACTGAAATATAACTTTTTACTGAATAATTATTAAGTTAGAGATGTGAAATAACTCAACAGAAAGGAACATATTTCTGAAGGCTGGAGCTGTGCAGCTGAGCAACCCATATAAATAATTATTCTACCTTTCTTGGGGAGACTTTCCACAACAGAAAATCTCAAGGATGAGAAAAGGCAATACCAATAAGATTCTTCAAACACCCAGGGAACACACCGACTGGAAGAAGAAGCCAAAAAAGAAGAGAAAATCCACATCCACTCATGAATTTTAAACACTGAAAAAACTTTTGTTTGTGTAGAGGGCGGGATATTGAACCAGCTACCTTTAAAAAGAGATAACTTCAGTTTTCTCCACTGCTGTCATTTATTTTCCCATGAAAGGAAGAGCCTAAGCCATCACTCTAACTTGGAGGGTCAGAGGAAGACAGACAGACAGGACCGAGTGTTCTGCAAAATTATCACTACTGCACCCCTTTTCATAGGCTCACGGTACCTCATTGAGATGTAAAGCAAAGTGTACACCTGCTCACAGAAAGACTGAGAGTCTCAAAATGCTTTAACACTGTGCCACACGAGACTCGCTAAAAAAACAACAGCGACTGCCTGAGTGTTATTCACAAAAAGCAGAAATATAGTCACTATTGTGAGGCAATGACCTTTTGGGTTCATTAAGCAGAAAATGAGTAAATGTCATTAACAGAAGACAGTTTATTTTAACTCTGATTGCCAGAAGGCATATCGAGGCCTTTCTCTGCCTACGAGCCTGAAGCTAGTGTGATGGGTTTTTGGATGGTTTTGTGGAGAGATTCTAGGACATAAAAATGTGGAGAAAATCCCAAAGAAAAATACAAAAAAGGATAAAATCAGATAAACAAAAAATGATTAGCAAAAGAGAGGGAAAGCATTTTATTTAAACAATTCTGTTGTTAGGTTTTGGGAAAGTATATGTACAACTGGCTAAATGAAATGAACAAATTCTTTTTTTGCTCCTAGACAGCTGCCATTTTCCCATATTTAAATGATGATGACTGAACAAAACACTGACGTGAAACAAATTATTGGTGGGATATAAGTATAATAAGTATAATAATGTTTACCTTAAACACAATTAGAGCGAATATGAATTAAAGGTAATTAACGGAAACTTAATTGTTTAGAATCAGTAATTCTTGGAAAGCAATCAAGGAGATTAAAGCAATTTGAAACGGTGCAGTTGACTATGATTTAGTCTTTTCTGCTTAAAATAAGTAAGCTGTGCATATCTAATGTAATTCCCAGTGATTTCATGTAATTTAGAAAATAATTAGTTATCAATAATTGCCAGCACTGAAATCGTACTTTAGTTTTGGATACAACTTCATTATTTGAGAAGCTTATGTAACGTGTCTTCATATATCGCAGAGCTAAAAGTGATAAGGTAATAATTCCATTACTTCCTCTATTTATATGCACAGAGCATAGTATTTAGATATATAGCTAGTCAGAATCTAAGCCCTAATGATAGATAATTTGGCCTGACAGACAGAAATAAAATAAATACATTAAAAATTACTTGGTAATTCCTAAAGGAGGAGAATAGATCATCCGCAATTTTCTGATTTTTCACTTCTTACTTATTTAGGCCCTTGCACAAATTTCATTTCACTCTGCAGATGAGGAAGCCTGCTATCAAGAACTGGGTGTATACATTTTACAGCATGGGTCTGTGCTTTGTCTGTAGAAAACCCCAAAGCCACATGATAATACACCTACCTTGTAGTTATCCCCACAAATGTCTGGACCACCTGTTGCAAAGTATTTTTATTTGCATCATTTGGTATACAAATATAGAACCCACGGCCTGCCCTAACTGTGTATTGAGACAGGACGAAACTCCATTCTCCAGTGAGCTCAACTCAGCTCAACCCAGGTTAGTCCTAGCTAGGGATAGCTAATCCCCTTTATTCAAATCCACTTACAGCTTCCAGACAGAACTGACAGACAGACCACCACTTTATCAATTTCCTACCGAGGCACAATGTGTGATAATGCCTCCCGATCCAGCCTTTGGCACAGATATCCAAACATTTGTGGGCATCAGACTCAAACCACCCAGGGAATGGGATTCCCCGAATTGTTCCTCCTATTATACCCCAGGGTCTGGCCAAACACCATTTACTTATTTCCTTGAAAAACAATTTCCTCAAAGCGAGCTCACAGGCCAAAAGGAGGTTTACATTTAAGTGTCATACAGGCCCATAGGTGCTGACAAGGTCTTTATGTAATGTCCTATGACCTACCATAACAATTATAATTGTAATTGGTAATTCAAGCTGTATGCAGCCACGTGAATACAGAATACTAAGGGCTTAGTCCTAGTAACAGTGTCACATTTTAGATCTAGGGAGAGTATTTGTCATTTATTTTCACAGTAATATTGTAGATGATCCATGCATAGTTTGCTTACAATAAAATGCAGCAGTAAATTTAATGCTGTTGCCATAGTTCTTAATACAATGTCTTTTTCTTGGACATTTTGAGAGCCAGGAAACAAGAGCATATTATCTGCAACACTCAGAATACTGCAAGATACAGACCTCCCTCTTTGTGCTCTGTTTCTGGTATTCCTGATGTCACTGAAACAATACCATGAAAGAACTGTAGCAACAATATGGCATCTGGATACTTTACATAATAGGAGCAGTGCAAACAGGTGGCCTGGAAGAGGTCAGTGCTTTCATCTTTAATCTGTGCTGGGATTTAGTCTAATTGAGTGGGCAATAGTATTTTTGTCGCTTCAATAAGTCCCAGCTTTAACTTCTCTGAAACTTGAAAATAGTACCCCTTATGTAAAAGCAGGATCTCCAACCAAACAGCTGTTTCCCGAGGATTCACTGAAATTACATTACTGAAGCCTCCAATATTCCCTTAAGACCCCTTGACATGCTGTAATAGCCAGAAGGTTCCCTTGCTTAGTACCTCAAATCCTTGTTATTGCTGAAAATTATACTCTGAGACTTTGAAAGTGAATAAGTAAATAAATAACCATAAAAAGGCACTATGCCTTATATTTCCATAAGGCACCGATGTAAAACATTTCTTCTTTTTTAAATTACAGGTCATCTGTCTTGCTATGTGGGCACATGGTTATGATTTTAATACAGAAAGCCATACATTGGTTTTCCATTTAGACAATTAAAGCCGTGGCCTGCCACGTTCCCCTTGATGGATCTGCTGACACAGTCCATAAGAAGTGTCTCAAATCGACCGCAAATTCTTCTTTTGGATTTCCTCCGCTTGCCTCAGCTAATTTGTATTCAGCTTTACAAAACCAGTGAACGGAGGACGAATCCATTTGTTACATGCCTATGGGCTGCATTCAGTGGGTTTAGAGCCTATATGTTTTCATCCCTGCAATTTATTGCTTGCCTGCATCTCTCTGGGTCTATCAGAGAGCCTGTTGTAGCAGTCAGGGACGACAGAACTCTTATGCTACAGTGCAGTGGCCATGCAAAACAGCAGATAGTTAATTCAGCTATTAATATGTTAACACATTCAACATATGTACCTCAGGTTTTCCAGGTTTATGGAAGATGGATGACACTGGATGACAGTCCAGTTTTCGAATTTGGAAAGGACACTCATCTGGTTTAAGATGACCATAAGTGATATGTACTGTAAGTCCTCTGCTGGCTCATGTAGCACACCACTTGTATTTAAAAAGAGACTTGGGAGAACCCAGAGAATTTTGTAGCTCATGATTACCAAGAAATCACTCGCTGATATATTGTTGGCTTTTCCACTACAACCCCCGAGACTACATGCAGTCAGGTGTCTTCACTTCCTAGCAGTGGAATTGACAGTAGCAGATCACAGCTCATGCTAACATTCAAATGTTACGTGGACCGTTTCCCACAAGGGATGCCCTGCTAATTAACATCTTTTTCAGCAGGTTCAAAGAATCTCCTCTCTCTGCTAGGGCCTTTCTTTTTATCAACTGCACCCACCCAGCGGAGAAACCAATTCTATGCCCAAAAGAGGTAAAGACAGAGAGAAAAGGGAAGGTAGAGAGGGAAAGGAGAAAAGAACTCAAAGAGAATAAAGCAAATAGCTACATGCAACAGAGAGAGTGAGTGGAAATGAGACATCAGTGGGATACAACCTGATGTATTAAAACTGAAGTTGAAGATTAATGGCAGGGAGGGTGGTTGAAAGTTAGAGTGTTCTGAAACATTCAGGGAGTGAGGAACGGAAAATCAAGGGCATACCACCTTGTAAGACAGACCAAGGTCACCCTCTCAGGCAGCAGCTCTTAGGAAGATGGTATTTTTTAAGAATAACTTGAGATGCACATTTTAAAAAAGAGAAGAACCTTTAGTGAAGGTCACTCACAGGTGGTGTTTTTCACTATACCGGCACAGAAGCAAAAAATGTAAGAGAGGCAGCATATATCCTTTAGATGATATCTTCAATGCCCCAATTTGAACTGAAGGTGTTGAGATGATGACTATCTGGGCTTCTGTCTCCCATTAAGAATAAGCAAGGTTATGACAGTGATAAAGATATAGCACAGTGAGTAAAAGAGCACTGGACCCCTTATTGGCTATGGATGTACATCTGGGAATTCACACTACCGCTTACCCCTTAATTAAGATATCTTACCCAGATTACTCCCACAGCAAACACAACTATATAAAGGAAGTTCTGTATTTTTCTAGGTAATTTTTAATATATTAGTTTATTAATATATTAGTGATTTAATGTGCCTCGATATTATTGCTTTTTCCTATGAGAACTGCAAAAGCAAAGGAAAATAGACAATTCTTCAGTCAACCAATTTTGATGCTGAATGTGTGTCAACACTTGTTTTTTTGTATTTTTTTTAAACGGAGTTTTTTAAATGCCTTTTTTTCTGTTTGGACAACATAAGGAAGATTAGAAGTCAAATTCATCCAGGATTTAATTTTAGACATATACAACAAATATATGTATTTGCCTGTAAATTGGGGAGCCAATGGACTGGAATAGTAAATAAGAACCTTAGTGTACATGTTAAAATGGGACATTGAAAAAGACAATGAATGCATAACTTAAAATAAATTTGTTAAGAAACAACCGGCAATAGGTAACAGGCACATCTTTGACTTAATAATACAATTTCTAACAATCATGCAAGATATGGATGCAAGGCATTGAGTAACTAATAGAAATATGTCAGGTCTGAAAACTAATTATTGCATCCTCCGCTGAGAGAAACCTATGCCAAAAAGGCTGTGCTTGAGATCAACACTCAGACCACATGGACACTTTTAGATAAACAATAGCCAGTTTAAGGATGCAGTGTCCTACAGATCTTAATAAAGAAGCCTAGTATCATGCAGAGAAAATAATATCAGACGTACAGGCCTGGTGTGTCTAAAAAAAATCACGTTAGCAATAGTTTAGATTATAAAGAGAAAACAAAGACCTTTCATTTAACTGGGCTCACCTTTGCTAACTCTGGGTTTTTATTGTAACCGTGATTCCAAAGCACAAACTGTTTAAAGTAATAGCATCAAGAAATGTTTGGATTAAAATCAAGTCAAGTTCAAGTTCATGTTTATTTGTCATTCCAGCCAAAAGTATACAGTGGAACGAAATATCGTTCCTCCTGGTCCATGGTGCAAATACAGACAGGACAGACAGGACGCTGCATAGACATTGCAGACAGGATACACATAGTGCAATGTGCAGATAGTGCAAATTACAAAATACATAATACAATATACACACCACACTGGTTTATTTAAACCCTGTTTCTGCAATTGGGGTGGGTGCAAGTAGATTTCAGGGTGTTGAGGAGCCTGACAGCCTGTGGGAAGAAGCTGTAACAGAGTCTGGCGGAGCTGGCCTGTACACGGCGATATCTTTTTCCAGATGGTAGGAGGACAAAGAGGTTATGGGAGGGGTGGGAGGGGTCATCTACTATACTGGAGGCCCTGTGTAAGCAGCGTTTGTGATAGGTGACAGAAATGGAAGGGAGGGAGGCTCCAATTATCTTTTTAGCTGTTTCCACAATTCGTCACAGGGTCTTGCGGTCTGAAGCATTGCAATTCCCAAAGGAAACAGTGATACAGCTCGTCAAGGTGCTCTCAATGGCGCTTCTGTAGAAAGTAGTAAGAATGGGCAGGGGGAAGGTTTGCCCTCCTCAGTGGCAGCAGGAAATAGACGCTGCTGTGCCTTCTTGGCTAGGGAGGTGGTATTGAGGGACCAAGTGAAGTTTATTTAAAATTATCTTTTTTGTTTTGTTTCCATTGAGCGATACTGTAGGTTGTTGTTTGTGCACCAGTCCACTAGTTGCTCCCCCTCCTCTCTGTATGGTAATTCACTATTGTTGCTAATGAGGACCACCACTGTTGTATCGTCAGGCAGCAATTTTGCCATTGTCATTCAAGCTGAGTATATAGTTTTGTTCAATAATTTCTTACATCTGCAACAGTCCACATCTAGACAGTTATAAAGTAACATAATCCCCCAAGAACTGGACAGCCCTGAATCTTGCCATGGTGGAGATCCAGCCTTTTGGCATAGCTAAAAGCTTCCGCTGTCTGAGGAGGCGATGTGAAAATCAGAGGTGGGTGGTTCCTGAGAAACTGTGACTGAATCTTGGCCAGGGTAGAGCTCAACACATCATACATGCAAAGACACTAGTGATTCTATATTCCGTGTATTATAATGATTCTATATGAGTCTTGAGTGATTGATGGACCTAGCCGCTTTTTAAAAATGTTTATGGCTATGAATCCCAGTTATATATTGATGAAATAACTCCACTCCTTGATCAGGGGAGTGACAATGGTGGGGTACAAGCAACAAGCACATCTAGAGACTGGCTTTCTTCGTCAATAGACAAACTCAGCCAAAAGCTCATTTAAAGGTTTTAGACTAATCCTCTGAATTTACATATAGACACTGAGTTGGATAATGGAAACGAGACCTGAGGAAGTGCTGCATATAAAAATTGACAAGAAATCACCTAAATGAGAGCCTTGCTTTAGTGCTGCCTAGATGGCAGATCCAATATTTAAGAACAGTAAAATGTTCTTAAATAAAAGGGAAAAAGATCCAAAGGTAAACTACTTTAATGACTTTATTTAAATACTTTAGTGACTCATCATTTTAAACAGAATAAAGATACAGGTGCTCACTATTTCTACAATTGCAAACATACATCATTTTACAGCATGCAGAAACTAACTTACAATGTAGCTGCCAGAAACATTCTCACAGAAACAGGGTGAAGAAAATAATTCTTTGTCAGGAAGTGGGTTTTAAAAACTTAAGGTCATATGCAAGACACCGGAGAATTATGTTTCATGCAGAATGAGAAGTGAACAATGCAGATTAGTGATGCAACTGGTATTTTCGAATTGCAACATGTAAAAATGCCTTCGCACACGCTGTGGCCTCACAAGGAACTTTACAAAGCAAAGTGAATGACAGCCATTATACGCTCAACAGCATTGCACATGGTGAACAACGAAAGAAAGAGTGCAATTTCCATGGCACATTAAAATCTGTAGTCACGGTGGTAGCAGATTCTACAAGGCAAATCCCTGTCCACTTCTATTCAAAGAGAATGGTGATTTAAACTGAGCTGACTGGTAATGGGAAAATGGAAGGCTACTGAGTTAGCCTGATAGAGACCCTAGATGCAAAAGTCAATATAGATCACTAGTTTTAAGAATGATTTGTTACTTTTGTTTCATAGGAAAAGTGATATTGATCTCCTTCCCTGCCTTTAAAAGCATGGCAAACAGAGTAATGGGTGCTTGTTCAGCAGTAAAAAAACTTACTGTTCTATACAGTACTTGCAGGGCTGCTGCTGACATACTGGCTGTGCGGATGGATGTCAAGAAAAGTATGGACTGATGTTTAAACTGGCGTTGTAGTATTTGTCTAAAAAAAGGAGAGTTCGCACAAACTTTCAGCTGTACAGTATGAAAAACAGAAATTATTCACGATTGAAATCCGCTTGAGTGCACTGTATTTTACAGTAGTCTTTATTTCAGAAGAAATTGAAGGTGAGAAGACTATTTGTAATGCGTGTATGGTTCTGCTCTGTCCGTTGCCTTGGCTGCTAACTGCTGTTTATGTAAATGAAATTAATATAATTTTCACTTTCCAGACAAAAACGAACAGAGGCTGAACTTCAAAACTGAGGAGAAAGAAAAGGGAATCTAAACTTGGTGCCTCAGAGAGCGATCCCCCATTGTTGTTTCCTAATGCAGCAGGATTCTGAAACTTTTTTCAAGGAGTACCACTGCCTTAAAACTCCTGGTAATCTGCAATTTCCTCAGAAGAAGAATGGCCACAGGAAGAGTGCAGATGTACTGTACGTGGAACAATTTGTGAAAGTAGGTGATACACAAGTGGGAATTCCAATCTTTTAACCCATTTTTTAACCCTAGCGTCCTTACAATAACAGTTTAGTCAGACACGTGGGAAAGGATAGGAGGGTGAAGGTGAAGTAGACAGTGATGGTTGGGGCAGTTTACAGTAACAGCAGACATTAATAAAGGAATGGCTAAATATATAACACTTAATTAAATTTGGGCTAATTAAAACGAGTCCTTGTTTTATGGGATATAAGAATAATTACTCCCCAATCACCTTACAGCTCATTTCCCTGTCTGTGTACATAAATACTAATCTGGCTGTCTTGCGAATGGTATGCTCTCAATTACCTCACTGTTCTCCATAAAGGTTAAGAGAATGGATTCAGGGCAAAAGATCTGGAGAGTGTGCTGCAGCTTTTAATGTGCTGCAAAGTCAAACTTTGAAAGGAGTGCAGAGTGTCTAACAACTAGCTGCGGTTTTGAAATGTCAGAAAGCAAACCTACTGAATTGACTGTTCTTAATATCAGTGTTTCTGAAGCAAGAATGTAGATTTTTATGTAAGAGATGGACAGTACGGGACTAAAACAAGCTAAGCATGAGAATGCTCTAGGACTTTATGTTGGCATCTCTTTCATTAGGCTGAGTGGGGAAAAAAATGATTGGATTTCATTAAATGTATCATTTAAATTAGGGAAAAAATGTTTACTGCGATATATTAAAAGTTTTTAAATTTAAAACTTGAAAAAAGAAAATGGTAGGTGTACACAAACTCCATTTGGAATATTATGCAAGAGAGATCTTTCTGTTTCAGTTTCAGAACAAAAGAGGGCAACAAGAGTTATTTGTGGTCATCAAGAAATGTCACACTCAGATTAAGAGATCTGGATGCTTTTTGCTTGAAATAGAGATTGTGTGTGGACTTGACTGAGGTATTAAAAAGTCCTGAAAGGTAATGACATCTTCACGGTACAAGGAACAGGGAACAAAAACAGAATTAATCTTAGGGGCATTCAGACATTCAGAGGAGATAACAGAAGTCACATCTTTACAGAGCAAGGGGTATGAAAATATCTCCTGAGAAAATAATTTCACGGAGTAAGCTAAATGAATGTATTTAGCTTACTCCTTGGGATGCCTTCATGGGGCTCTTGGGTCATTACACCGCCAGCAAACAACTGTGCAAAGTGGGATGATTTGGTCTGCTCTCATCTGTGGCTTTCATTATGGTCTTCTTACAATCCCTCAACACTGCAACATTGCAAACTATAATTTGCAATTATAGTTGGTTTCTCCCTTCAATCAAAAATCTAACCTTCCTAATTTTTCTATTTTCTATTTTTGTGTGTGTGTTCAATTTACTAAGATAAAAAACAGTCTCTGGGAATCTCATTTATATGTCAAGCCCTACCTACAGTATGTCTACGACTGGACAATACTCCATCAGTAATTGGATCAACAGCAGGCAGATAGGTCCCATTTTCAAGCCATAAAGGCCAATGGTGAGTGGGGGGCAAGGGCCACCATTTTTCTCAACCATCCGACACTGGAAGTTGAGGTGACATGGTCGGCATCACAATCTGGCCAGCCTATTACCCCCGGAAGGATTAACCCCCAGTACTCATTTGGAAAGCAGGCTGAATGGATCTGGGAGCTGACTAGAAGGAATTAGAGCAAGCTACATTGATTGTAGCCAGGATTGAACCCAGGACCTTCCAGTCACGAGCTAGACACCCTTGCTGACTAAGCTATCATGGCTCCAGTAGTCGGGTTGCATTAGAGATATTCTTGTGTATGTTTTTAAATTCTGCGATGTATATTGTAATACTGAGTGTATTTCAACACACTGCACATAATTAAACTTAATTTAAATAGCAAGGCAAAGCCTAATGTAAAACAGATAAATGAAAATGGATATAGCTGTAAAGCACTGGGATATGTATGTGTTAATATATTTCAAGAAAAGTTTCCATGTAACTGTAATGTTTTATATATAGTAGTTATATATATGTCACCTTTGAGGCAAGAGAGGAAATTGTTGTGGACAATACATTTTGAAAGTATTATAATTCTTCTGCAAGATCAGCACAGAATACACATTTTAGACTGATGACCAGTTAAGTTCCAGACCTGCTTTGAAAATCTTACATGAAAAGTCCCTAAGGATCTCAGTTCCACGTTATCTCTGCATTAGTCACAGAATGTGTACCCACATGTCAGGTGAAATGCTCATATGTCAGCTTCAAAGCTAGTTTCTTATTGTATCATCCTTTGCTTCAGGCATTCTATCACAATGCTAGTGGTAAACTAAAAGAAAATGATACCCAGGTTGAAAGCCAACATTTTGACATTCTCCTTTTGTGCTTGACTGCTGTCAGCAACTGAATTTCTAAGGTCTCAAGTCCTAGGAGTTGTTATAATCATTTTCAACAGCCTTATGATGCCTTACTTACAATCAGAGTTTCTGAATGAGTCACATTTGGAAGCAATGGTCAAAACAGTATGAAAGATTTCTTAAAAAGTTAATGAGTACCATGAGATAAACAGCCATCAACATTATCCTTTGCATTTCTTGATTTGCATTATTATCCTGCTCCATTTATTTGTTTCATTGCTATAAAGAGCACAGTTCTTATCTCTCATGAAGTAAAGATATCCCAAGCCTTTTAAAACCTCTTTCAAATTGCATAAGCAGCAAAGAAAGAGGAGAAGAAGGAGAAATTATTATTCATTATTGTTCTTATTATTAATATGTGTAATTATTACTACTATTATTATAATTAATTAATTTTGGGTTTCTCACTGCTTTCTAAAATGACATAGTATCATGAATGGTAAGGAATTTCTTTAAGACTCTGAGACCAGGCTCTTAGTTGGGGGTGTTCCTGATGATAACTTCAGTATTCATTTTGCGATCTGACCTCTACTGTCATCCTTCACAGTAAGAGACTTAACAATTCACTTGAACAGTGGCTTCACGTTCAACATGAGCATTTAATCTATTCTGAAATCACCCTTTCCTTTCTGAAGCATTGTAAACATACACCCACAGACCCATATTTGTCTTGTAGATGCCTAGATTCTCCATCAGGCAAGTAAGGCAGATTCTCTAATCCTCCAAGCAGAGAAGTAGATAACAGTTCTTATGTACTGCACATAGCAAAAGAGAGATGTTTCTAGGGGGTGATGACAAAGCAGTAACCTGAGGATGGGGCCAAGTTCCTGTCAAGCAAATAAACTGGTATCATGTGTATTTCTTTATTGCTTAAAACTGAGCTCCAAAACAACAAATACAAGGGAATAATGGAGTGGTGAGACTCAACATTTAAAGCTTCATGATACAGCAGACAGAACAAATTTAAAGTCTGGACAGCCTGTTCTGAATTATAACCATTAAGCCCAGAGAGATATGCTGGACTCATCCAAATTAATCAAATCATTAGAGGTATTGAGTTACTGATAGAATCGTTTGGAAGTCAAAGGTGCACTGCTGCCTTCTAGGAAGAAAGTCTGACAACATCAGCTGAAGTAGGAAAACTGCAGGCTGTGCATACTGGCAATCTCAGTGTGCCCAGTACTGCCCCAGATAATTATTATTAATGACCTCACATGTGCTCAATATGTAGTTCTGGGCTATAAATGAAAGCTTATGTTTTAGATCCTCGTTTTTATATAGGTGGTTTCTGCAGACAGCAATTCAGAAATCACAGGGTTAATGCCTTGAAATTCACTTGAATAAAACACAAAAGCACAGTGCCTTTGCAAACTGTTATGAGTGTATATTACAGTAGCTGACATTGTAGCTGATATTGCTACAAATTCGAAATATTTTTTTTTCATTATTTCCAATCATTCTGTGAAACTGCTCATAACTGTATAAAATATATATTTGAAATAACTGGAAAAATGGCAGGCAGATGCTAATATCCAAAATCCACAGGAAAGCTGCCAATGCAGAAAACAAAATCCCTTTGGACTGAAAAACGTAAATTTAACACACTTCTAGATTTAGATGTGCAATGTAAAAGAACTGTTTTACCAGCCTTTGATTTTATAGCCTGGTTTCAATCCTTAAAAATACATGAATCCTCCTCGACTTCAGGAAAAGAATTATTATTTTAATGGGCAAGGAAAAAAAGTCCAACTTTAAGAAAGAGAGATGGACAGAGTGAGAGAGTTCAAGCCTTTGGAAACAGAATGATAGAATTCCTTGGCAGGGGAATTACAACAGCCCATTAAAATGATAATTCCTATTTATGAGGTCCTTTAAAAAATTAAAATTGTCTTCTCTTACAGCTTCTCATTAATTAACTTTTCTTTCATTCTTTTTCTTTCTCGAAGAACTCAGCATACTAATAGGTTATGAATAATTCTGTTTCAGCTTAGCCGGCAATTAGCCACAATGCTATGGGCCATTATTCTGTGCCTTTGAAAGTGGAGATGTCCAAACTGAATAAAGAGACAAATCGTGCACGCTCTCCTCCCTCCATCATTCAGTAATGTCCTGTAAGTCCTCACCAATTAGGGGTTAACTCATTTAAATCCTGGCTATTAGATTGAGTGATGCAATTTTGCTTTATCTCAGAAAGTCTTTTCATTCGTACAGTCCTTGGAGCTGCATTTCAGACATGATAGTTAAAGCCCCAGAAAACATAGACCTACCCTGATGCTGTTACAGTCCGTTACAAGAATCAATATCACAAAATAAACTGAATCTCTTTAGTCTTGAACAGGGTGGTTTGCTGGTGCTGGTTAGTTTTGCTGATTTGCACCACTGCGGCCTGTCACAGTCATCATCTCTTTTCCCTATTTAAGCTCAGCGTCTCCGTAGTTCTGGGCTCAGCTCTGGAAGACAGACGTCCGGGGCTCGGAGCGATTTGTCCCGTCAAGGTTTGAACTATTCATATTCCTAGTTCCCTGTTCCCTGTGTTCGTCTCGGATGGATCTCCCGGCACCTGGACCTTGGACTGTGCCCTGATTTCCCCCATTGGACTTCCTTTCGGACTTGTGCGCCTGCACTCCCCCCCTGCACCAGATCACCGCCGTCATCACCCCCTGTGTTTCTACCCGACCTGATCCTGCTTTGTCTTCCCTGATGTCCTACTCCACTCACTTCCGGATTATACTCTCTCGCATAGGGTCTTTAACAGCGCATTTCACGGAAGTCTGAACCGGCTCCCATGACGGGGCCCTGTGTCCAATTGCAGACCTGGGGTTCTATTTGTGATCTTGCCCATGCTACCCTTATTTGTGTGGGTTTCCTCTGGGCTCTGGTTTCCTCCCACTGTCCAAAGACATGCTGGCATGTTAATTGGCTTCCAGAAAAATTGGCCCTGGTGCTGTTGTAAGGGTGTACATGATTGTGTCTGTGTGTGCCCTGTGATGGACTGCTGTTCCATCCAGGGTGTAATCTTCCTTGTGCCCATTGCCACCATGAACCTGAACTGCATAAGTGGTTATTGAAAGTAGTACGATGTGATGATGACAATTCCAAGATTAAAAAAGGAAACCAATGGACTACTCCAGGACCAATAGTGAAACAATAACCCAGGCTGCTCATGGAAATTAAGATTATATGCATCCAACATTAAAAACAAGACAATGAATACTGTAGCAATGGAACAAACCACACAATCACAATGTTGAAGATGATTTAGTAGCCAACTTCAAGAAAACGCTGAATGAGACCCTAAGATTAATATGCTGCTACCGACCAAATGAGAAAGATGACTGCAGTGTCTTCCCTCTAATATATAAAGTTACATATGTCCTCATGAAAACAAATCAGTGTTTTTCCACATTAGCTAAAATGGGTTTCCGTGCCACAGTTGGACAACTTTGCTTGAAACAACAAGCGTAAGCAAAGTAAAGGAACACTAAAGGGAATTCAATGTGCTATTGGATTTCTGGAAATCCAATTTAATGCATTGTTTTTGTTTTGGGTGTGGACTGCAGAAATCAATGATTGTTTAAAGGATGCAGGAGACAATCAGTAAGGTGTACATTCACACTCTCTAGGCAGAGAAGTTCAGAAACATAGGAAAACACAAACTCCAAGAGGTTTGAGAGAGGAAAAAATTTAGAAAATTTAGAAAATGTTTCTATGGTTGGCAACAAACCAATCCCGTTTTTCATTATCTTAAAACTCAGTGTGGATTATCCATGCCAAAATGAAAAACTGGAGACTTAACCTTTAAAAAAACAAAATTATTTTTTAAACATTTGGCAGATGCATTCTCATAAGAGTATCCTGATGAGCCCTCTGTGTTTTCATTGCATTTGCTAGCAGGTGTTCTTATTATAATGCTACCGTCAAAAGTAAAGTAGACAAAACTTTAATATTTGCTCGACGATAAGAATACATGTCAAATATTATAATTTCTTGTTGAGACTAAAAAGCTCAAATTACAGTGAAGCCCTGCAGCATTTGAAAGTAAACTCTTTGTGTGAGAATTATAGAGATATGGTGATCCTACACAAGAGGAACAAAGTCACATCCGTATCTGTCACAGTATGGTTTCTCAAAATCCTCTGATCCTTGGCTTCATTTCAATGTGTGTTTTACTCTCATATTAGCACAGGCTAAACAAAGATTTACCCTCTTCTTTTTAGCATTTCCAAGCAAAGTCTTTGATTCCTTCAACAATGCCCCCTTTCCCCATAACATCCTGAAAGGTGAGGGCTCATATTTAAATTAGCCACGCATACGGCCAGGATTATTTTTTTGTATACAGAATATACAAAGTAAAACCCCAAAGTGTGCTTTCCACACACAGCAAACACAAATTTGAGAGAATTCCACAAGGAAACCAATTGCATGGCTGTCGGGTGACATTTTGTTTGATGTGAATTGATAAAAAAGGATAAAAACGAGGCTGATCAATTATAGAGAAGATGTACAGTCACTATGCTACACTTTTAGGGTTGTTGCTCAAATGTTTTTAATTACCAAGGGAACACAGAGTAATATTATTTTGTCCTTATTCCAATTACAAGAAATGTTTTGTGTATTTTAGTCTTTATGCATGGTATGTGGAAATCAACCCCCCCATTCCCACCACCCCTAAAAAGTTAAAGTATTTTTTTTTAATTGTAAATATGACTCAGCAAAGATGAATACAGTTCAATGCCATAATAGCAAACACACTCCAAAAAGAGTAAATCGGATTGTGAAAAATATGTATTTTGGTATAGCTCCCCTGTCTGGAATGAAGTTTCTAATCTGAAAACTGGTGAAAGCTGAATTACTGTACTTACACATAACCGTGAGAAAGACATTCCCTGAAGCCAACACCACTTTCTCTCTTGTTGCCCGATCATAAATCCCCACATGGCATTCATATGGGCCGTTATCTGAGATCCGAACTTCAGGGAGCCTGGAGAGAGAAGATCAAAGACCCACTGAAATCATGACATATTTACATATACAGTATAAGCAATTATTTTTTCTCATAAACATTTTTTTACTTTCTTAGGTCTATTTAGGTACTTTCAGCCCCCAAGTGATGACAAAACGTTAGGACTACACTCAAAAACAACAATGTTCTTGCTTTGTAGCAGCTTCGTGTAAATGAACTACCAGAATATGCTTTGGCATCACTTCTGAACATTTAATATCATACATTTGTATGTTTTTTTTACCATGCTTGTAGGTAAAAAGAAATATGCGGTAAAAAACGTTAGCCTTCTCATACATACTCCACAGCTAGCATGAAAAAAAATGTTTAAGCAGTCGTTATGGCTTGCTGAGCTTCGTTTAGTCTTATTTTAGTATATTTTAGAAAATAGGCAATGTATCGCAGTACATTACACACAATGTAACACCACAGTCTAAGGAAAATTGTGCATCTGTAATGATGTTACTACTTGAATAGTCAGTTTTTATAATGCGTTACTCTATTGCTGATTTTTTTCAAAATGTATTGAAATGTGGTCGAGCTTTTTCTGTTGCTAGCTTGATTACAGATGAAAAGCAGATAGGTCTGGCAAATTTGTGGTAATTTAGTGTTCTTAAAGCCTGATTGTATTATTTTAACTTAGCATGCACAGTGCTAGGAAAAAAAAAGATAGCACAGTCAGGAATAATTTATTTTTTGATTAAAAAAAGAAATCTTACTATTTTTTTGGCTATGATGTATTGAAGTCAAGTCCATCAATAGTCTGATTTGCTTGTGTTGTACAAATCCGCTTAATTTAAAAGAAACAATTGCTTTTGAGTTAAAAATACAAACATATGTGCATGAAGCCTGTAGCTCACTGAATATTCTGTGAGAGGCTAATGTGTCTGAAACCATAATCTACCACAGTCACAACCAGATGTGGTTTTGCGTGCTATGATTTATTCTAAATGAGAACAATTGTCCTTGCTATCTGAAAATTTCAACAGCCCCCCTCTGAATCCCAGTTGGGCATTAACAGCATTTGTACTTATGAATCCAGCAACAAGGAAAGACAAAAGCAGTGGAAATCTCTGTTTCAGGATAAAAAGAAAGTCCAACTTCTCTTTGAAGACCTGTGAACTGTAGTAAGGTAAGAGGTATGGCAATGATGAAGAGAGACAGCACTATGGGTGAAATGCAAAAATACTTCACAAACTGAATCCTGTAATCTTTCTGTTTGCGTTTAACACACTTTCCTTTTGTTTTTCTGAGTAATTTACAATGATCTGGAGGACTGTCTGGTTCTCTGATTTTAGGTTAAAGGTGCCCAGACAAACTCCCATCACTTAAGTTACGCTAAAAGCCGATCTAGATCATGAGACATATTCTCATTGTGTCAAACTTAGTGTAAAACTAAGTTCTAATCTTGAAGGCTCTCCCAAGGTGTCACGATTTTAATCCCTCCCCCTTAAGGGCGCTCTGGCTCGTTCACATTTTAGTTGATTTAGTGCACCTGCTCCCTGTTTCAGCCTCCCTACAAAAGCCAGACGCTCACTCTGTTCCGGGCTTTGCACTGGAACACGGACGCCTGGAGGCCCGCCTACCACCTTGTTGCCCTACGTCCGTGGCTCGAGGGCATTGGCCTCCTATCGGCGTCCAGAACCAGCCGAGTCTGGGACTTGGAGCGCCTGGTCCCGTTCCCCCTTTTTCTCCCCGACCCTTCGCCGGATCCCACTCCTGCTTTTAACTTTGTCTTGTTCATCTTGGATTGATCACCCGGCTCTGGACTTTTGCCTGTACTGGATTTCCCTTCGGATTCCCTTTAGACTGTTTGCCTGGACCACGCCCCCCGAGCACCTTTGTCACGCCCCCCTGTTCGTCTACCAGCCCAGTTCCTCGTCTCCTCCCCATGTCTGTTCACTCCCTTCGGGATTGTGCTGTCTGCATAGGGCCCTGGAAGACGCTTCGTAACACTTCGTAAGTCCTCTGAGAACTTTGAAAGTAAGTGAAGATCAGAGTCATTTTCTTGGTGAATATAGCTCTCCTTCCCTTTGCCTCATACCTATACAACAATAGATTTCAAATGCCCATTCATCAATACATAAAATAATACACGATAAAAAAATAAGACTAGCAATAAATCATACAGATGAAAGCTGATAGTTGACCTGTAGGGAACAAAGTGTCCTGTTATTCACTGTGTCCCAAAGGACTGAAATGTCTACCACTTCCTCTTAAAAAGTGACCTGACTCATATGACCATAAAGTAAAAAAAAAATATGGATAGGACTTGAAACAGATTGGTCCGACCTGGCCCTTACTAGTTAGTTACAAAGATGTACAGGCTACAATTTCTGGTCTTCAGAACTAGAAAAGTCTGGACAGGTCCATCCAAGCCATTCTTCCTCCTGTCTACATAGATCTGGCAAGATCGATTTGCTTAGCTCTGGAGGAGCTCAAAACAGGCAATAGCAGCCAGCAATCAATAAACCATTTACACCTCCCTTCAAGAGTTTAACTCCTGCTTTTCCCAGCATCTGTGGATCTAGGAAACACATTGCTTGCGTCTTCAAGCATTGCCTGGCCTAGCTGTTGTGATGCATGTGGAATACACACACCCCTGACAGTTTAGTGCAGAGAGCAAGCTCTATTAGCTCAGTCAGACAACATCTGCATCCAAATAAGATAAAATACAGTATTTCTGGAATGTGGCTCTGCAGTAGGTACTAGACAATCGCACTATTTATCTTGGCACAATGAACCTGAGTGCTCATATTATTGTGATATTTGCAGAGCACTGCAAGGAGCTAAATAAGAAGGATGTGTTCTTTGGATACTGGTAGATCCTTTGCAAAACTCGTGCTCGTGGTTGAACTTGTGCAGACATTTGTAGAATGCCTTAATACTAATAGGTCTCTGAAGGCATGACACAGGACACCAGCCTGGGCCCCAGTGGACTTTAGTTACCTAGTGGGCATGACGGAAGCCAAAGCCTTCAGCACATTGCATTAAGTGTTCCATTATCATGCTCACTTATTCTTCTTCTTTCATTTTACTATAAAAGCTAATGTTTGGTCATTCTAATAAAAACACAAATACCACTTAAAAGTCAATTCCAACTCCTCATTCTTCTGAGCCAACAGGGGCATTTTTGGGTACTTCAGAATGCATATAATATATTTAGGGCCAGACTAACAAAGTGTTTCAGTCACTATGTGCATTACACATTTTTTGGGAAAAAAATCTATGGAAAGGGAATAATCTTCTGTACAGGAAATAAAATCTTAATGTGACATTTCAACAAACATTGTGTTGTTTTGGACTATAAAAGTAAATGCTAAATATATTAAAATATTTGTATGCGTTAGGTTTTTTGCAATGGAAGATTTATATAATTTATTACTATTAATGGCTCAATTTTTCATGAATTGCTAACATTTTACATTTTAATAATAATAATAATAATAATAATAATAATAATAATAATAATTGCTTACACTTATATAGCGCTTTTCTGGACACTCCACTCAAAGCGCTTTACAGGTAATGGGGACTCCCTTCCACCACCACCAATGTGCAGCCCCACCTGGATGATGTGACGGCAGCCATAGTGCGCCAGAGCACTCACCACACACCAGCTCTCAGTGGGGAGGAGAGCAGAGTAATGAAACCAATTTATAGAAACCAATTTAACACATTTGTTCTGTGTTTAATCTTCTTATAGAATTAATTTTTATGTTTGTGTTTTCTAAATCAAAACATATACTTGTTTTTCCATTTTGTAGATATACAGCATGTTCTTTGTACAATTGATTGGCAGCACATTCTCAGGGGAAGCAGAATTAATTCTTTGTTTCCCCTTGGAGGATTTATAACTGTTAATTTGTTCTTAGTTTTTTTTTTACCTGTTGATGATTCATAACTGAAATTTTTTCCTAGGCAAATGTGGACAAGTTTAAAAACAAAAGTAAATCGTTTAATGTTAAAAAAGGTTAAAAATGAAATATTTAATATGAATGTGTGTTTTGAGAGTAATTAATACTAATTATGATGAATCTAGCAATCTTAAAAAAATACTTTTATCTGGTGTTCCTCAGGGTTTGGTATTGTGGCTGATTTTGTTTAATATGTTATCAATAGCTCAGTTTAGCAGGTAGCTTTCATTGTTATGGGGATGATACACGATTACACGATACATTTATCTGTGCACACCACCAGACAATACCTTCTTTATCACTCTGGCTGGTGATAAGAATTGGAGGCACAAGAGTTTTCCATACCTCAATCCCGATAAGACTGAAGTAACGCTGATTAGTTCTTTATATCATTTTGATAATACATAAAAACTTATGTTATCCATTGATGTAAATAGGATCCAGCCTGCTCAGATACAAAACAATCGTTGTGCTATTTTAAAATAAAAAATTGTCTTTTTGTCACCTGTGTAACATTGCTCATACTGTATCCAGTTACCTGTACTGTATACCTTTTTTCCACACAAATGCAGAAATTACATGTTTTTATATTCCCACAAATAGACAACTGCAATGCTTTTCTTGCAGATATTTTTTAAATGTGTTCATGTGTGTATGTTAATGTTATAATAAGAGAATTCTGTGGCACAATTTATACCTTAAAAGTAAATCCTATAAACACATCACTCCAGGCCTAGTACCTCTGTATTAGTTTCCATTACATTCCATTGGCTTTCAAAGTCAAATTCCAAGTCTACTTCTGACTCTTAAAGCTCAGAGTGGCTCAGGTCTAAATTTATTATTGACTTTCTGTTATCATACACACCACCATGCAATCTTTGTTTTTTAAACAATGCTCTCTATCTTTTAAAAGACAAAAAAGAGGTGTTTGACATTGTTTGCTCCTATAAAACTAAAAACTTTTCACCCTTGTATATGTTACACCCTGTGTATTGTGTTTTTCTGTATATTCCCTGATTTACCTTCTTATTATTACAGTATGTCATTAGTACACTAGGTCCTGAGTGCCAGATAATTTGTGTCAAAATGAAGTGTCCCTCTTCTACATTTCTACATAATAAAAATAATAAATACAGCTTACATTTTAGAACCTAATGAACCCCAAGGAATCTGATGCATGTCCAAAAAGCCTATCTCATAGCCATTACTATAAGAGGAATGGATTTGATCAAAAGCAATGTTAAGGCTTCATATAGCCATTCATGCTTATGAGACAAAGAAGGCAAATAAGAGCATCAGATAGGACTGCAAACTTTAGAAGGTCACCTTGGAACACTTTGAAATTACAGATGTTTTTTTTTCCCTTTAAAGTTTGAACATCAATCACTATGTGTTTTTTCCCCGGAGTTAACTAAAACACGATACCTAAACGGAAATTTAAATTCTTCAGCACGTATGCACGGTGGCAGATGACACGCTCTGTGTAAAAAAAAAAATCCAAGCCGAGACAGAGAACACAGAAGAGTAGAAAGCAGAGAGACCTGTATAAGTAAAGAGAGAAATTAGAAAGGAGGGAATCTGAAGAGAGAAGCTTTTCCCAGGTGACAGGGGAGTGCTGCAGATCCTCATTGAGCATTATTACAAGCACACAGATGGAGCAGAACTCCACCGCTGGAGACAGCTTTGCCTTTGGATACAAAAGGTTTGTATTCATAACAACCTGGCCGGTATTAAAAATTTAAACTGATAAAATTAATTTTTCAAACACTTTCCCTTAGCTACCTCTCACATAGCGAGATGGAACGTCAGACACCAGAGTTCTCTTGATCAGGGTTCAGGAGGGTAGCGCTGAGGCATCACCCCGTGACCGGGGTTCAAGCTGGGGGGAAGCGTGGAAGACAAACAGGCACGCCTGCTTGCTCTTTTTATTGTTTCTTCTTACTGCTCCCTGGCTGCCTGTGCGCCTTCCAGCTCTTCCAGCTCTTCTTACTGTCAGAACCGCGGGGGCTGTGAAGCAATCTTTTTCAATGAAGGTTACTTACCTTTAAGCGAGTGTCGATTTGTCTAAATGGATCAGACTCACTCAAACAAGCTAAAATGCACGGGGAAAAGATGGAGATGTAGAAGAGGAACATGTGGCAAGAGCCTTCTAGTGCAGAAGCTGTTGTGATGAGAGCTAATTCCATACCCCCTCCCCCGTGGCTTGCAATCAATTCTCCCTGGAACAGATGACATCCTTTCTCAATTAACCAACTGCCATGTGTACACAAAACAGTTGCGCATTTCCCGCCTGTGCAGGACGAAGAACTGAGGAGGTCTGCTCACCTCCGGTATGCCCTAAGCAATTTTTATGGAGTGCCATTGAGCTGGCAAGCAGCCCAGGTTAAACAGTGACACTTTAGCAACACTGAAGCAAGCTGTCAGGATTTCGGAATTGGCTGGAAGCGCTTAGAGGGTGGGCCTAGCAAAGCTTACCGGACTGTTGATTGGTACACAAGGTCTTCACGTCGGCGGTAGTCCTCCATGTGAGAGTAATTGGTATTGAACATGGCATCATAAGTGAAGATCTTCTGTTTGATGGTGCCCCCATCTGTAACCTGTAAAACAGAAGAAGAATGCAAAATGGGCAGTTTTATTAAAGACATAGTGAAGGACTAAGCTCAGTGGTGTCAAGAGTCAAAGCTCCAGAATTCAAGGATGAAAGAGTTTTGTGGTTTTCATGACATCTTAAGTAATAATAATAATAATAATAATAATAATAATAATAATAATAATAATAATAATAATAATGCTTACACTTATATAGCGCTTTCTGGACACTACACTCAAAGTGCTTTACAGGTAATGGGGACTCCCCTCCACCTGGATGATGCGACGGCACCCATAGTGCACCAGAACGCTCACCACACATCAGCTATCAGTGGGGAGGAGAGCAGAGTAATGAAGCCAATCCAAAGATGGGGATTAATAGGAGGCCATGATTGGTAAGGGCCAATGGGAAATTTGGCCAGGATGCCGGGGTTACACCCTACTCTTTTCGAGAAACACCCTGGGATTTTTAATGACCACAGAGAGTCAGGATCTCGGTTTTACGTCTCATCCGAAGGACGGCGCCTGTTTACAGTATAAGTACTACTTATTTAATTGATCTAAATGTTGAACTGTAAAATTATAATCTAAAAAGACTCACATGACGTACAGTACAATACCTACAAAAGAATTTTGCAATAATTGTCCCTCAATCAAATATTTAATCTAAAACACTTCTGAGATCTGGGAACAGAAAGCTGTGACGTACTGTAGTGATGTTGATCTATTTTAGATGATTTTTTTTCCCTAGTATAGAGAAGCCTTTTGCTGCACACTTTAAGCTGTTTTACTTCGGATGAGGAATAATAATCCAATTTTTACTCGTGAGTCCTGTTCAAGAAACACATAGAGCTCACACAAAGAAAAAGAGAAAACAATAGTGCTTAAAATATAAAACAGAAGCAAAAGGAAAGTGAAAAATACATAGCAAAATGAAGCCAAACCTAAAAGTAAATTGTGCATTAGGAGTTTTAGTGAAAAGGTTGGTCTATAAGCAAAGTTTTGAAAGGGTCAACAGTCACAGAGTCTCTAATGGATTCTGGCAGTGACTTCCAAGTTGCAGTGCTACATAGGAAAGGACTTTATCTCCTACTGTGTGGTTTCTGGTCTTCAGCAGAAAAAGAAGGCCTGAACCAGCAGATCTTCGATTAAGTGCTAGACTATACTCTTACAATAAATCCATAAGGTAATTTTTAGTTACGCCATTCAGAGCCTTCTACGTGAGTAAGAAAACCTTAAAAGTCTCCTCTAAATTTCATTGGAAGACAATGCAATTTACAGAGGATGGGAATTAACTGCTGACAGAGAGAACTTTAGAAACTTTAGATAGCACACAAGCTGTAAAATTCTGGACTTGCTAAAGCTTGATTTCAGCATCAGATAGGCAGAGCAAGTCTTAGCCAAGAAATTTTGTGCAGGTGGAAGAAAGATACCCTTATGACATTCCTAACATGAGCTTTAAATGAACAGGATCAAATGGAATAAGATCTCTCTAACTTCCATGAAAAGCTTGAATTCAGTACCGTCATCAACAACACTGATATTATCAACTTTGCAAAGCTGGTGTTAGGAAGGTATGCAAGTAACCTCAGTCCTATCATAATTGCTTAAGAATCCAAGAGTGCTTCCATATATGAATGTCAGACTGACACCTGCAAACAGCACAAACTGCAGCGATTTGGTCTGCAAACACATCTAAGTGGTCATCACCCAGAGTAAGAAGGACAAACATGAGATTCAACAAAGCTAAGATGTACTGCATTAGTTGGCTCCTGGTACCCCAAAAAGAGCCCCCGATGATCCCTCAATAGTTTTCTATGCAATCAAGTAGAATTGCTGTGAATAACAGTATCTGAATCAAGCCTTAGTCTTGTACTTGATTCAGACAACCATTTGAGCCGTCACTTTTCCATTGACATTCCCCCGTACAAGATGTTTCAATGATTAACGAGAGTTAATTCAGATCAATTTACAAAAATTATTAACAGCTGCAGAACAACTTATTGTTGCCTAAATCCCACCCCTACCTCTTTACTGCAAGTTTGTCTGCCAGACATCTGCCCAGTAATTGTCAACATCATCAGCAGTTCCCTATCCATAGGTATGGTCCCTACTGCTTTAAAAAGTGCATCACTCTTATTCTAAAAAAAAAACTGTCTTGATTTCTGATAAAATGATGAACTACAGACAAAATTCTAATTAACCATTCATATCTCGTATGTCCTAGAGTGTGTTTGTATCTGAGTGCCCTGCACTCTGTGTCCTGTCTAGGGTGTCCCTGCCTTGTGACTGTTGCTTGCCAGGATAGGCTTGGGCTACCCCATGACGCTGTATTGGATGAAGTGGTTAGAAAATAAATTGATTATTATTGCCACAGTAAGTGATGAACTCTGATGTATGGCTATGCTTGCGATGGTATGATGACATGCTGAGTAAAGCTGAAACAATCTGAAATATCTAGGAAATTTCTTACCGTTAAATATTACTCAGTTACTTACACTTAATTCATTCAGTAAAGTAGCTGAGGAGTGAGAATGAAACATACATAAGAACCTAAAGTCTATCATGTTTTTGATTTTGAAGCCTGTTTTGAGCTATTGCTTAATATGCACATGCGTTTTTCAGGATGTAGGAGAGCATGTACTTAGTGAAATATTGAAATGTAACAAAGCAAATGAATCATTGCCTTTAACACCAAAAAATAAAGGCAGAAAATATAAGCTTCTGTTCCTGTTAGTAAGTAGACATGGCTTTTGTTGAAGCCTAATACTTAAAGGAGTGCCAGGACTTCAGACTATGAACTGAAAACTATGGCAAGGTTTTCTGGATCTAAAGACTTTTTAAAACATTGCTCCTTCCAGAAGCAGGGGAGCTCTATTTGGAAAACAGCTTACACAGCTTGTAATTTGCCTACTGCAAACTGACACATGGCTTCCGGCTAACTCAAATCGGTATATTTCCCCACTGCATAAAAGTCAGTTATTCTTTAAAACGATATCATCAGTGTTATTATTTGAAAGTACTCTGGGGATGATCTAAGTGATTTATTACAAATATTTTCATTACCTAGTAAATGCCTCCCATCACACAAATCATGGAATAAGCAGTGAAGCTGGCGGCAATTGGGAGTGGCTCTATAAAGGAAAGGAGGACTGTAGAAGGCAGGTAAAATATTCTATATGATAATACTATAAAATAATATTATAAAGGCTTGAGTGTGAAAATGTGTCACATTTTACAGTTTTTTGTTAATGGGGTCACAGTTATTTTTGTCTCACTGAAACATTGCCTATATATTGGGTTTTGTCTTTGTCATGTTCTGCTAACAATTCCACACTCAAGATACTGTGTGTCTCTACAAAAAAGCATCTCAGAGAAGTTTACGGGAAGAAAGATTCACTGGAAATTAAATAAAAACTCACCCAGAATCCTCAACCCATATAGGTCACACTTGTAGAACTTTTTGTTAACAGCGTCACGATTGCAGTATTTTTATCTCACTAAAACGCAGCCTATAGATTGAGCCCTTTCTTTGTCATGCTCTACTAAGATTTCCACACTCCAGATACTGTGTAGGAAAGGAAAGGATCAGAGAAAGGTTTGTAGGAGCAAACTTCTCAATTGAGTTCACTGGACATTAAATAAAAACGATACCAAAATCAAATATTATCTTTTTTTTTTTTCTGGACAAAAACTCTAAGCATTTCAGGTTCTGTCTCAAAAGGATTACTAGCCAAGGATAGAAGCATGGATGTAGAGGAGCTGCTCTGATCCTTAACAGCTGATTAGCTGGGGGTTTCCATTTCCTCATTCGTCCTGGGCATGGGAAGGTGATTGAAGCTTGAACTTGGTAGCATTAGTACCACACTCAAGCCATCATCTAGTCCCATTACTGAAAAAAAAAGGAAATTCCCCAAATATTCACACGACCAGAAAAAAAAAACACACTTTCAGTGTAGGTTATTCAATAAAAAAACAACAACATTTGTTTTTGAATAGGAAAAGATAGTCATCAAGGTTAACTGATTCGAAATTTGGTACTCATACAAACCGGACCATGTGGACAAAATTCCCTTGGACAATGACAGTGGACACTTATCAGCTACATGCAGCTGTGATCCTAGTCTTCCCATGCATGCAAGTAATCATGGCAACATTTGGAGGTATTACTGAGCCAATGTATCATTCTTTGATGTGTTCAGCCCCATGGAATCTTTTGCATATATACTAGATTCAACCTACTGCATATTTATATTAAAAGGCAACTCATTCCACAGTTTATGTTTTGAAACAAAAAATGGCATTTATTTTTAACATACTATGGTGTGTTTTGATTACAGGGGAAAGCAAATCAAAGTAGTTTTCATTACCATAACCGAATCATAGACTGATTTTCTAGTTGTCTTTCCTTGTAAGTGAAGCTTATGGTAAGACATACTGTCATGCTGTATCACGCTGTATTTATAAGGCTTGTCCATTAAAAGAATAGCTCAAGACACTTCAGTAGCTGATGTAAAAGCCAGCACAGTGGAAGTGCCATTTTAAAATAATTGTATATTATTCTTTACAAAATGACATTTGTGAAGCAAAAATGGCCCATCACCAGCTAACAGACTTTCACAGCAAAAAGTCATCAGGTGAATGGCAGTAAAAAAAATAGAACAATTGAAAACAGTATAGAGTACTGTACACTTCATATCAAAATAAAAAAAAACAGATAAAGCTTTCAAAAGATTGACAGTAATATAAATCTATAACAAACAACTTATAATTGTGAAAAAGTGGCTAATTTACAAACAGCCTCCAGCCATTAAAAGTGACAAAATGGATCGAAATTCAGCAACAGAATTCAGTACCAAGGAAGTCAGGCAAACTTACATCACTTTTAAAATTGTGTATACATAGCTTACAAGAGAAGAACCACAAACTTAAAATGTGACCGGACTCCACATCCAATATAAATACTTTTAGTGGCTAGGCTTTATTTTTTGTAAACTTGCTGATTTCTCAATTCATCATATTTCTGTCATAGATCTTAAAATATATTACTTCACATGAAAATTAGCATGAAAAGTAATCAGATCTTGTATCATTACACTGACGTCCTTTACAGATGACATAAGGAGGGGTTTTTATAATTCTGTCCACAGGTTAGACTCAGTGGTGTATGAAACCTGAAAAGAAATGATGGATTGTGGCCATTTAGTTTCTGTTTTTGTTACATCATAAGTATTTATATTTTTGGGGAAACGAGGGACTCTGCGGCTTGAGCATTTCGTAGCACAGTTCAGGGACTCAATAAATTGGAAACCTAAATATTTATTACAGTGGGTTGCTCCAAGGCCATTCCACCCAAGGTAATAATGCAGGGAGTTTCATTTACAGGGAGCTTTCAGTCTGCCTATGTTTCCATATAGAGGCTCATAAATCAGACACCATCATCCTCCTACCATTTTTAAGGAGAAGTTTTTATAACTTAATCAGATAGATTCTGCTTTTACTCTTACTATGGTGGATAACAAAAAAAAAACGAAAGAAGGGAAAACATTAGCTTGAATCTTATCAAGTAGATATATATCCAACACTCTGATTTCCTTAAAGCATCCACAATGTGCTTCTTCCATGGGTTCCTGGATGCTGTAAAATCACAATTCCACAAAGGAAAGTTCCAAAATGATACACGGGCTAATTTATTCTGAACCCCCACCAAATAATGTGGTGGGCTTCTGCAACTAGCAACAACATTTTCAACCTGGCGCGGCAAGTATTTCACAAGGTTTATTATATTGCAGATTCATGATCATAAAACCAATCACTCATTTCCCACCACTAAATACCTTGACTGAGAGTGCCTAAGGTTATAGCCAGTGAGAACACAAACCTGCTAGGTATAAGGGGAAATTAAGTACAACAAAGGTCAAGGTTAAAAGCAGGAAGAATATCAGCACATAATTTGTTTGTGTGTTAGTTTAAAAGAGTCAACAGCAGAAATCTTGAAGGAGGGCCTGAAAGATGGAGATATGAAGACGTAAATAATCCTATTAGGCCAAATGACTTTCTTCTTATAAGTTTTTTTTTTAATTCTGTGTTTAATGTTCTTTTTAAATGCAATTCTAAAACATCCCCTTCTTAAAGCCAATACAACAAAATTGCCTCTGAGAATGGGAATAGTATCTAAAAACTTAATAAAGATGTTTAAATCTACTGTGGGCACAAAGTCAGGAATTCATTTCCTGCCTATCTTATGATTTTGTGCCCTGCTACTTCAGTATATTGCCTTTCTTAATTAATTCACCTCTTATTAAAAACATTCACCACCCTGAGAGTAGTGATATCCATTCTCGAAGATATACCTTTGGGGCATCAAGGGACAACACAACATAGTAGTGAGCAACAGATATGTACAGTAGTGGGATAGTGAGGACATTACAGGACAAAGAACAATCAGTCTTAAAGAAATTATTTGCTATTTGAAGTCGGGGCATACATTACAGAAAAGGAACAAAAAACTAAGACTCCTAGTACAAGCCATTAAAAAAAGTTAGAACAAAGCAAATTCTGGAGAGGTAACCCTAAGCACTAGCACAGGTGATCTCTGTACACAGGATATAGGATTTGTCCATTGTAATAATTCGGGGAGCCAAGAAAGCTTTATGCTACAATGCATTACCAACAAGTTACAAAAAGGCCGCATGACACTAATTTGCATCCTGATAGGAAGTTTAAGAAATGACTTCAAAAGCTGGATTAGTACATTAATGGCCTTGGAAATGGTGAACATTTTACAAGCAAACAACAAAGAACTAGGACGTGCAGGCCAGTTTAAAAAGTTCTATGCCTCATATTAAAGAAAGAATCAAATCAAGTTGTTACAACAAGCTGTGATAAATGTACCCTTCTGCAAGCAGGCCACAATGGATCCTGAGAACTGAATCTAACCTTCCTTGGGTTTAGAATTCTCCAAGTTCCAATATTTTATGAAGTGTAATGTTTGATTTTTCCTTTTTCAACAGTCCATGAAAATCATTAACAGTTACACTTTTGTAATTTTTTTGAATTAGTGTTTATTTGGATAGCACTGTGGCACCATGGTTAGCATGGCTGTTTCACAGTGTGGGGGTCCTGGGTTCAATTCTGGATCTAGAGTGCTATCTGCAAGGAGTTTGTTTGTTCTCCCTGTCTTGACCTGGGTGTCCCCTGGGTGCTCCAGTTTCCTCTCACAGTCCAAAAATATACTCTTAGATTAAATGGCTTCTAGGAAAATTGACTCTATGTGTGAGTGGGTGTCTGTGTCTGCTCTGTGATGGACTGGCATCCCATCCAAGTTGTACAAAAGGCTCCACCGCAGCTCTGAATTAGAAGAAATGGTTAGAAAATGGATGGCTTTTGCTTGGTGGAACTTACTGGGAGCAGAGGCAAAGCAAAAATATGGTTTTAATTTTTTTTTCTTGTATCCCCTAAAACATTTCAATCTCTTTAGCTAAACATTCAGGTTACCTACTGTAACCAACTTAGAGTGTATTTCATCGAATTGAAACAGAGCCCTTTTTCTGGGAAACTGTTTAACAGATTTCATGCTCCATATGATGGTCTTTATTCCTTTCCTCTCTCTGCCACAGTTCACAGCGTGGATAAGATGTTAATTCTTTCTGAGGTCTGATAAATGACACAACCAGAGCACCATATGCAAACACATGTAGTCTTTCCCAGCCTATCATGTCGCTTGAAGTTACTGTGCGTGCTCACTGACAAACTAGATGTGGAGGATCTTGTGGCTGAAGTATGTCAGGCATAAAGGAAGCTTAGCAGTTTTTGAACTGTTACTCATATCAGTTTCCCATTAATTTGATTTGACCAGAACCCCAGTGGTTTTGACAAAGTATCAAGACATGATACTTGCATTTAAAAACTCTGTAGTAAAAGGCAACGTGTAATAATAACAATTCTGATTCATTTAACAACTAGATACCACGTGATCTGTATACACATGACCGGGGGATGAAACTGTTTTGAAAAATAACCTATTTGAACATGAGTAGTGGTTACAATAGTAGGCCTGATGACAGATTGCACCATCTAGTTTCCTAGTAAAGCTGTTATTTCACAGGAGTGCAGTAATTCTATTGCCTTTTGATTTACCCATAAACTATGCATGATGCTCAGACTGTGATATATTGTGCCTGTTTTATACATCATGGTCTATACAGCCCCTGATGATGATAGGATATAGG